>NC_136923.1:83677441-84359837 GCF_949752795.1 Hyperoodon ampullatus | reverse complement strand
TGTGAATCCTTTTTGAAAGCAATACATGTTGCAATTACCATGAAGTCACCATTCGCGTGCACTCTATGGGAAAAACAGAAGCAAAGGAGTTAAATGTGAAATGGCAGGAGAAAATGAAATGAATGTGTTAAAATAAAAAGATCTGTGCATCACTAACTGTCAGGCTCAGGGGGGAAAAACACACACACGGAAGTCTTAGGGAAAAAATTTTTTTTCCGTTTTCTGAGGAAAACTTTTTAGTGAAAGTACTCTTTAATGAGTCCTTACATCATGACAAGGAAGTATAAATTCCTCCAAACAGGAAGCACCCTAGATAATGAGAATTTTAAAAAATCAAATGGAAAAATAGAAAGAAGGTGAAGATGGGGGTAGAGGGACCTCTTCTCTTCCTTTACTTGTTGCTTTGAAGGTGTTCTTATTTGGACGTCACTAAACCAACACTCTTCAACTTATTTTGCCTGCTTACCCTCTAAATTGTTCAGAGGAGGGAATAGCCAGGTTCTGACCAAAACTCTGGGTCCTTTGGCTCTGCAACTTGTGCCACCTTGTTGTGATGGAAGGGAGGGTTTACGCCTTCAAGACACCTTTCCTAGGGGTCCCCAAGAGGTCGAGGCCACATCACTTCCATGTGTGAGATGTGATGAGATAAGCAGTAAATCACGCTCTAAGAGTAGAGAGCAATTGCACTCAGCCAGCCAAGCAAGAACACTCGAGTGTCTGGGAAGGACATGAAATACCTGACCAAAGCGAGTGGGAGGTGGGAGGAACTGAAGCAGGAAACGACCAAAGCGAGTGGGAGGTGGGAGGAATTGAAGCAGGAAACTTGTGCAGTGCACAATTCTTTTGTCAAGATAGATAAAAGAGGAGATGTCACAGTCCCCACCACTGGAAAAGTCGACGAGGATGGGATTCGAACCCACGCGTGCAGAGCACAATGGATTAGCAGTCCATCACCTTAACCACTCGGCCACCTCGTCCCACAGCACTTCTAAGTGCTTTTAAAAGTCCTTGCTTTTGGCAAACCTTACTTTTTCATCTTTCTGTACAGCACCATTCTTCAAAGTACAGTCATTTTAAGAGAATTTTCACACAGAACCAGTTCTTTCCGCCTTCCTCCTGGGAGCCTTTCACACTTCGATAATCTTTTAACCTGCTCGTGTCTCCAGCCTTAATTGTCATCCCTCCTCAGTACTCGCATTGCCTTCCAGTCAAGACAAATTTTTTCTATTCTCCCCAAGCTCCATAATCTTCTCATTCTTCACCGGCAGCACTCTAGTCTCCACTCTGCCCTCACTTCACCTGTCTTCATTCTCTACACGTTCCTCAGATCTCAGTTTGGGCCTTACAGCTCTCCTCCCCGTCTCCCTCCTCTCCCCTCTTCCCTTCCTCCCCCCCCCCCATCCTCTGTCGAAAAGCCTTCTTACTGAGGTTTTACAGTTGAAAACATTTCGAGAATATATTTTCTCTCACAAACATATTCTCATTCCATTTCTGCAACAGAATTTTATCCTAATACTATGTATTTTTATGCTCAATTACCCAATCATGCCACTATGCAATAGAACGTATTTATTTACATTAACTGGAATCTAAATTTCAGTTATTTCCAGTGACTATAAATCTGTGTTTAAGTGTTTTTTTTTCTGACTTGAATTACCTTCACATTTAGTAAGAACATTCAGTAAAAATATTAATAGCTAATTTTGATAAGGAAGTTGTTACATATGTCAAGTAGAATTGCATTGGTAAGACATCTTTTAAAAAGGCAGGGAATATTTTCTCCATCAATTCATGCGTTCGTGGATGAAAACTTCTTATGGCTGGAATAAGAAGAATTCGGTGAAAATTAGCAAGAAAGACCATTAGTTTTGAAGAAGTGTGTGGCTTACAAAAGGTGCTTTATGATTATTTAAGGTGCATTATTCAAAGTAGAATCTTCAATATATTTCCACTGTGCATCTAAATTTAACGAACGGTGGCAATAAGTAGGAGTGATAGTGAGCAGGGGTCTAGTAACTACATAAAAATTATTTTTACAAAATATGGGTTTCTATTTGACAGAGTCAAGGAGAAAAATTTTTTTACAAGTCTGAAGAAGTGTAAAAATATTAAAGCACTAACTTTCTGTGATATATATGTATGTTCCCTTTCGTTAAAACTGTAGTGTTCGTAATTGGAAGTAGATGAAGAATTTTTCACTTTCTCCTCTGTGAAATTGTATAAAATACACAAAAGAGACACAGCCCTGTGTCTTGTTTACAGGTGAGACTTTGGAGACACCAATATTCCTTTTTTTTTTTTTTTTTTGTCAACAGGGAATATTTTTACCCCTGAATTAACGTGCCACAGTAAAATGTTGTATAAAAAGTAATAGAGTGGCATGATTTGCAAGGGAATGTGAAAGTAGAATCCGCTCACATCCATCGGGAGCCAGCGCGCGATCAGGAAGATACATTTTAGGAAAATGTTTCACTGTCTCCTACTGGATCTGGCCATCTCCAGAGTAGCAACGCTGTAGCTGAGTTGCTCTGGGGTACAGTGCTCTCGCTTTTCCCATCTTCCTTAAACACTAGAGCTGAGTTTTCCTGTTCACATTTCTTTTCTCCTCGCCTCTTCCATCCCGGGCTCTCTTCAAAACTAAACGACCCCAGCAATTCCTAGGACGACCGCTCTTTACGAACAGGCAGAAGAGGGTCCGAGCTCTGGGCCAGACCAGGAACCGCAGAGAAAACCCAGAAGCAGTGCGCCCAGCAAAGTCCTCAGTGAACCCTCGCTAGGAAATGTCGGGGTCGCGTGGAGTAAATTCCGCGGTCAACAGGGACGAAGTCTATAATTCACTTCATTTGCTCGGTTTTCCAGAACAAGAAAACTTCCTGGTGCAAACGCCAAAAGCAGCGCGTGCAGGATTCCTGCTTCAGTTCCTCCCACCTCCCACTCGCTTTGGTCAGGTATTTCATGTCCTTCCCAGACACTCGAGTGTTCTTGCTTGGCTGGCTGAGTGCAATTGCTCTCTACTCTTAGAGCGTGATTTACTGCTTATCTCATCACATCTCACACATGGAAGTGATGTGGCCTCGACCTCTTGGGGACCCCTAGGAAAGGTGTCTTGAAGGCGTAAACCCTCCCTTCCATCACAACAAGGTGGCACAAGTTGCAGAGCCAAAGGACCCAGAGTTTTGGTCAGAACCTGGCTATTCCCTCCTCTGAACAATTTAGAGGGTAAGCAGGCAAAATAAGTTGAAGAGTGTTGGTTTAGTGGACGTCCAAATAAGAACACCTTCAAAGCAACAAGTAAAGGAAGAGAAGAGGTCCCTCTACCCCCATCTTCACCTTCTTTCTATTTTTCCATTTGATTTTTTAAAATTCTCATTATCTAGGGTGCTTCCTGTTTGGAGGAATTTATACTTCCTTGTCATGATGTAAGGACTCATTAAAGAGTACTTTCACTAAAAAGTTTTCCTCAGAAAACGGAAAAAAAATTTTTTCCCTAAGACTTCCGTGTGTGTGTTTTTCCCCCCTGAGCCTGACAGTTAGTGATGCACAGATCTTTTTATTTTAACACATTCATTTCATTTTCTCCTGCCATTTCACATTTAACTCCTTTGCTTCTGTTTTTCCCATAGAGTGCACGCGAATGGTGACTTCATGGTAATTGCAACATGTATTGCTTTCAAAAAGGATTCACAAAACATTCGCAAAACTTGATCTAAATTTGATAAATCATGCGTAGGAGTGAAAAAAAGAGGCGACAAAGGGTAGGAGACTCGAGCCCAAGTAAAAATGCAACATAGTCATCGGGCAGAAATCAAGAAAAAATGTTTTCTTTCGAGTGTAAAGAAAATATAAAACCCTAACTGGAGTGAAGTGTGTATTTTATTTCCTGGAAGAAATGATACTGATCCATTGGAAATGAATGGTAATTTTTTAAACTATGCTCGAGTGAGAAGGGCTAGAGATTCGCCTCTCTTTTGAAATGAGTGAGGAGGGTGGATTGTGTTCCCCACTCCCGTCCGCCCCCCCCCCCCCACCCAACAGGCAAAAGAAAAAAGAAAAGAAAAGGAAAGGAAAGGAAAAGGAGGGGAAAGGAAAACGCTAACTGGTTTACAGTGATTAGGTAGGGGGTGGCAATGGATTCTAGAGGTGGTGGAAGAAGAAGGTGCATCTGTAAGTTGACGACATTTCTTCGTGCTATGTTGTGCCTGCGATCCAGGAGAAAAGAACTGGGCGTTAGAAGAAGGACGCTTAGCAGAGGATGGTTTCGATCCATCGACCTCTGGGTTATGGGCCCAGCACGCTCCCGCTGCGCCACTCTGCTGACAGGCCGTCTCACTGAGCTCCTTTTTTCCCACTATGAACATCATGAGCTATGTCATGTGTCCTTGTATATACAGATAAATTTTGGTTTGTTTATAAAATCGAAAGACTAAACTTCCCAGCAATAAGAGGAACAAAGTTCTGTGACTTATTGCACGTGTAAGGACTCAGATCACTCTCAAAAATATCACGCTGGACCCCCAAAATGCCTCACAGTAGGATATGCTATATGATTCCACTTCTATGAAGTTCAAGAGCAGGCAAACTGTCTGGTGCTAGAAATCAGACAGCGATTAGCTTGCAGGATGCAATATTGACTGGTAAACGGGCATAAGGCGATTTTCTGGACTAATGGGAATGTTCTCAGTCTCCATCTGGGTGGTGGTCACATGGGAGTAGGATACATCGGTAAAGTTTATCAGCTCAAACGACACAGAAACTCTTTTCATTTAAAAATATACTTCAATAAAGTATTGGGAAAAGGGTACCACAGAGAAGTAGTAACCTAATGGAAAGGAGAGACGGGGGTGCGTGTGGGGAGAGAGAGAGAGAGAAAGCGGACTAGAGGCAGCAAGGGAAGGAAGGACGGAGCGGGGCCATCCCGGTGGACTCAGGTGCTGGGCGGTTCCCACTGATTCATCCAGTCTCAGCCTCTGAGGCTGTGCTAAGGAAGTGGCAGTCATCACCAGGCCACCAAGAGGACGACCGTAATTCACCCACGGTGAGGCACTGACGGAGCACGTAGGTGTCCCGATGCCCCACGGGCGACAGCGGCGCGGCGATAAGCAAAGAGTGCCCGGATCTCACAGCCTCCAAGGCTCCCACCCCCTCATCAGAAAACTCCCACCTTCGGCCTGCCAGCCGGACAGAGATTCGAATGCCCGTTTTGGCGGCATCGGCCCCTCAGCACTCCTGGACTCAGCCCTGCTCTCACACAAGAGCCCTCCTCTCCCGCAAACAGCCCTGGCCCAAACCCGCCCCCCAACACACACACACACACATCACACTCACACACCAGAGGAGACCATCTGACCGGCGCTGAGGCCTGTAGCCTGAGCCCTCCAGGCAGGTTGGCCCAGTTGCAGCCTGGAGCCCCAGTGCAATACCTGTGCACAGTGCTTGCCACACGCAACACGAGGCCCCACGTTTCCCAGGTAGGCAATGCCAACTGCCCTGAGACAGGCCGCTGCGCTAAGCAGCCCGCCCCGCTCTGCTCACTCGGAGCCTGCAACCCGCAGCACACACCGAAGAGGCCTCAGCTTTGCGCCTTCGTCTTCCAAAGGGCAGAAAGTCCTGTTCCCAGTTAAGACGAAATCCCAAGGATCAGATACACCCTCCTGCTTGAAAGAAGCAAAACCTGACAAAATAGACGAAACAGTTTTCAAGACATCAAACATCAGGCAAAGAAGGATGGTACTCCCTGACAGAAAGAAAGGAATGAGCGATTTTTCTGGGGATGAGGTGAGATCTAGGATTGCAGCCTAGCCCTTACTGCCTTGAGAGAGTTTCCAGGCCCCAGTGCGTGGAACAGAAGCCCAGGCGGAGGCTGGTGAACTCCCTGAGCTGAAGTGATGGGGCGGATAGTCCAGGAGACCAAGGCAGCTAAAGCTGGCAGCACAGAGTACCGGAAAGGAGAGAGCCGTGAGAAGAGAAACCTCCAGAAAGCACTCCACGTGGAGCTTAGCACTGGTCAGCGCACGCAGGTAGGGAAACTGTACAAGTCTGGGGAAGGACTTCCCACAAAGATCAGAGAAGTTACCATGATACTGAACTGTCCTTTCGAGTCAGAAGCAACGATATGAGATGCACGTCTGTCTAAGGAATCCAGATTCGATTCCCGTCCTTAAAAGAAAAGAAAGAAAAGAAAAGTCTGTGTTTTGTGTTTTTTGCTCAAAGTGTTCAAAGTGCTGCCGACATGGAGGGAAGAGGAAGTATCTTGAACCAGTGCACCTGGCGTGGTCCTTCCTCACAGGGCAATCTCGGCTGTCAGTTCCTCTGAAAGAGTCGTCAGGGACGTGGAAAGAACGACCTTTGAAGAGCGCCTATTTCCTTTGTATCTCTTGAGGATTTGAGAAAGGACGTTGATTGCGCAACTAGTTTGGAAAGAGAATTTAAAAGCGAATAAGCTTGTAACAAAAGGTTGCCAGTGATCTTTTCCACTTTTTCCCGCCGATTTTTCGTGTTAGGTCGAGCTCCCACTCTTGTGTCCTCTGGCCCTGCACGTCTCTCTGTCCTCAGCCACTGGTCCCGGAGGAAAGAGAACACTGCCCGCCGGGAAGAATGTTGAAGTTGTAGTAGGCCGAGAGCCGAGTTGGGTAAGGAGTGGATAAAAGATACGCGAGGGACCGTGGGCCTGGAACGTGTTACTACAGAGAGGACTCCACACTCTTCGCAGGTGTAGGAGAAGCAAGTTTCTTCCCACGACGGTTAAGCAGCCGAGGGTCCCTGCGGAGGTGATGGAAGAGAGTGGCCAGTACGGGGATCGAACCCGCGACCTTGGCGTTATTAGCACCACGCTCTAACCAACTGAGCTAACCGGCCCGCGAGTGCCTAAGCCTTATCCTCTTCTTCCGCTCCTCTTGCGCCCTCTCTCCCTCCCCGCCCCCATCCCCCAACCCCTTTAAAAGGTTAAGTTCCAAGTGTAGCTTCTCTCAGGAGAATTTGGTTGTTGTTGTTGCTTTCCACCCAAAATAAACAGAATGAGACGCTTTCTCTTGAAAGAAAAGCAAACGGAAAGAAGGCACACTGGTTTTCAGTCGTACTCCTGGACGTGAAAGAGGAAGCC
Organism: Hyperoodon ampullatus; assembly: GCF_949752795.1. NCBI lineage: Eukaryota > Metazoa > Chordata > Mammalia > Artiodactyla > Ziphiidae > Hyperoodon > Hyperoodon ampullatus. The sequence continues at coordinate 84,352,738 of NC_136923.1, read as the reverse complement.
GACGTTTTTGGAGGAGGCTGCGGCCAACGGCCGGGGGAATCCATGGAAGTATGTGCTGTTGTGTAAATGACTGGCAATCAGCCCCTGAACTAGGAGTGAGTGCAGGCTCTGTCATACAAGATGGAATATGGTGCCTGAAGGATATTCCGACGGGTCCGATTGTCGATGCTCGCGGAGTCCCCCAGGTTTCCGGGTGAGACTTGGTCGGCGTTCGGGAGCCGCCTCACCTACCTACCTGGTTTACTCGGAAGGTTCCTGAGAGGTTCAGGAGGATGCTTCAAAAAGCAAACTCCAGAGAGGCGAGATGTTTCCGCCCGGCCTCGAACCGGGGGCCTTTCGCGTGTGAGGCGAACGTGATAACCACTACACTACGGAAACCGCGCTTCCCCCTACGCGTGCTTATTTCCCCCCACCTCCCATCCCCGCGCTGGTGTGTCTAAGAGAGAAGAGACTTTCTGGCTAGCCCAGGTTCGGCCACGTTGAATTGCTTCTCTCTTCCAGGAAATGATCGGGGTCACTGCGCTTTTGTATTAAAACCAATTAATACTAAAGTCAAGGAGTCACACCAGGCAAATACTACCCTTAAGCGAAGGAGTCCTTTCCAAAGGCAGGACAGACATTTTAGGCAGCGTCCGGGTACAGCAGATTTCTGAAAATTGCTCGATTCTGTCCTATGTGGGTTATGTGACCTTAGGAAGTTCTGTGATCACCATCTCTTAGGTGCCAGAACATGATCGCAGAAAAGTAGCCGGGATTCGGTGCCCTTGAACTCTGGCAGCTGCCCATTCTGTGCCGGGGCAGTGTTTGACCGACAGAAACCGAGGGACGGAGAGGGGGAAATGCCCACTGGTCTGCCAGGCCGTCCTTTCTTGTCCCCTCTGCCCTCAATTCTGTGCCAATTGAGCACTAATCAGCCAGAGTCAGACTAAAATTGCTGTTGTTGATAACATCGTTAATGTAGTAAAATTGCTGTTATGGATATCATCACTAACGTCCAAAGTCAGTTTGTTTCTGCAGGGCAAGTTGAGCTAAGAGATCCCGGAGCCGTGGACCCCCTGGCCAGAGAACGGTAAACCGGAAACACCCTGACTCCTGAAGCAATGATTCCGAAATGTCAGAAGTCGGTGGTCAATGCCAGTTTCTTTGTTCTTCCCCTTTAAAAACAGCCGTATCTCAAAGACGAAGGCGGAGCGGACGTGAGACTTGTCTCGCAGTCCCTTGCTCGGCGCCGTGCAACCCAAGGCTTCCTTTTGGACAAAGCGCTGCTGTCCGAGTTTGGCTTTCTGTGTAGAGGGCGCAGCAGATCTTTGGTGGGTTACACATGGAGCAGCTAGGTATCCGAGGACCGTGAAAGGTAAACGTTTGTGTTTGCCCGAAGAAGTACTGCGGGAAATGGTGGTTAAAAGTTTTAAGTGAAAGGGGGGGGGGGGGGCTGTTGCGGCACGGCCGGTTAGCTCAGTTGGTTAGAGCGTGGTGCTAATAACGCCGAGGTCGCGGGTTCGATCCCCGTACGGGCCACGGGTGCTTTTACTCCTTATCACCCAAGGTGGTTACACGTCTCTGAGTACTTGGAAGGCACAGGTTACTTAAAAAAGAAAAGAAGAAAAAAAAATCAACACGTCACTCACGGTACACCGCCCCCCACCACCACCCCCGTTTTGGAACTGTCGAACCAGCGCCCTTCTGGAAGTCGCGGTGCTGGGAAGCAAAGTGCGTCCTGGAATGTTGAGCGCGCGGTGGTCAGGACCAGCTCCGATATCCGGTCCGCACAAGCCGGGCCTTCCTGGATTTACCATTACCTCAGTCAAAGCCTCTTGTCTTTCTATTCGGAAGGGGTTGAGGGGTAATTTAGTGAGGCTGATATTGGTGAAGACACTCGTAGATCCACGTTGTTTCTTTCTTTCTTCTTGTTCTTCCTCCTCCTCTTCCTTTTTCTTAAAGCCTCTTTGATTTGAATCTGTGTATAGGTGTCTCTGTGTGATCCTTTGTCCATATTTGCCGTGTGAGATTGAACCTTTGTCCATATTTGCGGTATGAGATTGAAACCAGAAAACGTTAGATTGTGAACGTTCCTGTGATCGCCTTTGAAGGGTCCTTCCGAGTTGCGCAAGAGGCGGGATTGATTGCCCTGTGGGGCAACAAGAAGGAAGGTGAGGGAGCTTTTCCCAGCACGTCACTGTGATCCGAGAAAGTTTGAAGACTTGGTGGGCGTGTCAATTGCAAGGCGATCGGGTGTCAAAAGGGTCGCGAGCCAGCCAGGAGTCGAACCTAGACTCTTCTGATCCGTAGTCAGACGCGTTATCCATTGCGCCACTGGCCCCCACGCAAGACGAACGCTTGAGTATGTCTATTTAATTAAATGAAACCTCCGAAGTCGCTGGTTCCGGAATGAGGACAGAAATAACCGCAAAACCGTTGACTCCGACAGATTCATGTAATTTGCGGTGAGTGTATATAATACAACGTTGTTTTCAATTTCTATATTTAAAATCATAAGAATTGTAACCCTTAGAACATTCCATACGTGATAGCAAGAATGCCATTCCCTGAAAGCAAGTTTTCGCCTGCGAGTGCTCTTTGCTAATTTTTGCAATCAATCTGTTAATCTGCCATGCTTCCACCCGCGTCATATATTCTTATGTACTTCTATTGGACCCTGATGATGTGTGCGCGGATGACTAATGACTGCCCTGTATTCTCTTTAATTAAGTGTTACAAAATAGTGCACATTTATTTGGTTTGGAAATGCATTCGGCTGGAAGAATCACATCTTTTCCTCTTACTGTGAAAAGAGTAAGCCTCACTAAGAGGGAGAATCGTGGGCAAACTCTGTGATAAACCATGCATCGGATAAAGGCATGCAAAAGTCAACGGTAAAGGCAAAAAGAGGCAAGAATTCAGTCATTCAGTAAAGGTACACACATTCCAGAAACCAAATTTGACATAGAATGTGGGAATTTAGGAACTGATTTAATACCACATACATTTCAAACAGACAGGCATGCTCTTTTTAGACAATTTTGGTTGTATGTTTATTTTAGTTTTCAAATTGGACAAAAGAGACGCCTCAAAATGTACAACTGCCTCGAGAGAAGGATCTTGGATGTTGAGAGAGAGACACGGTATGGCAATGTTCTTGACGGCACAAACTTGGAATCCGGAGTGCAGTGCCTTCTCATCCCAGCTTTGCCATCGTTCACCTAACTGGCTTTTGCGATAAAAGAGAGGTGTACAGTGCTAACAGAAATGTGAAGATTTACTTAGAAAGTTTTATCTGAAGGAGTAATGGTGGAGGTCAAGTTTCAAGGTTGAGGAGATGTTCGCTAGGTATACAGAAGTATTGGGGGCAGAACGAATGATATGTGCACACATCCCTGGGAAACAAGAGGGACTGCTGGCAGGTAGGACAGTGTGGTCGGGAGAGAGGGGGCAGTGAGGTACGAAATGAAGCTGAAGACATAGGAGTGGCCATGGAGAGGATTTCAGGCCATAATCTTCAGGGCCACATCATAAAATAGCCATCAGATGTTTAGGTGATAGGCAACCCTTTTAGAAACACTGCTTTCTGTCTGTCATACTTTTGTCCTCTCAAAGTTCACAGAATCTGAGATCTAGTCGGACCTAATCTAAGCAAAAGCCAGCTAAAATTCCCCCAAACATTTGAGAAAACTCCCAGGCATTCAGATCACGTGACTCCCCTTAGTCCACGAGGGACAAGAGCCAGGGTCCCTGTAAAGAGGAAGTACTAGTGGCACTGGCGTCCCAGGAAGGGAGGCGTTTAATCTTCATCTTTAAAACAGACATTTTTACTTCTGGTAATGGTAAAAGTTAAATGGTTAAAGCAGATGAAACGGTATGTTTGTTTGTTTGTTTTTAATGGTTAAAGCAGATGTAAAAGGTATGTTTAATAGGTCGCAAAACAGGCTGCTCTAGTCAGGGTTAAGTTTTAGTTAAATCATATGTAAGCCATAATGACTTCCCCACACCTTAATATGTGAACATTTCTTCCATAACCATCAAGTAGAAATACTGTATGCGGTACTTCACGTGTTTTTGTAAATAAAAAAAAAATCGGTGCCTAGAACACACACACCATCAGCTCAATATACTATCAGAACATTTCCCCCTGCCCTTTCTCTCTTCTGAGAAATCCCTCACACAGCCCGGCAAATCCAGAGTGCGCTGTTCATGGTCCTGACTCCGGGAAGAGGCGGGCTTCCTGGTGGCAACGCGGACCATCTCCGCCCGCCGGGCAGGCACCTTGAGTTGAGCGGGATGCCGAGCCCCGGAAGTGTCCGAGAGGAGCCCCTGCCGGCCTCGATACCCTGCCTGCGAGGGCCCCCGCGCCCCATTCCGCGTCCGTCTGTCCCACAGACTTGTCTCTAAACACACACGCCGGTAAACCCACCCTAACCCCTTTCCGAGCCCGGCCGGGACTGTTCTGTGCCTAAATGCAACTGCTTTTCGAACCCACGTAAGCGACAGGTCTCTGCGCCCAAAGGACAACTCGTGGCAGCCAGCGGCCACCCCTCCCAGGCAAGCCTAGGTGGCTGAGGCGAGTCGGCCTACGGATCCCGGCGCGCAGCCTGGGCTTCCGGAGAAGGGGCGGCTTGGCCTTGACCCCGTTGTGGAAACACCTGAGCAGAGAGACCCGGATCAAGGCGGACTGCAGGCCGAGTCGCCGAGGGTATTGACGGGGGTACGAACGCGGACCCCGGGAACTAGGAGAGAAAGGAAAGGACAGTGAGGTTACGCAACGGCCTCTGCCGGGCACAAAATCTCCGTGTAGTTTCTGGGGACGGGAAACGTTTCTGATTCATTTCCTCCACCCTCTCCTCCATTGCTCTCCACCTTCTCCACACACAAATTTTATGTTGAAGGTTTCTGAAAATATTTCTGGCAAGGATAAAAGAAAATGCCAGAGATGGAAGACATCTGGAAACATCACCTTTTGTTTTTCGTTTGTTTGATTTACATCCTTGTTTGTCTGATGGCATTCATTCACTTATTCATTTCTAATTGCGGTAAGCATACCTCAGCTGCTTCCTGGCCATTTGCTTGCATTTCAAATCATTTGCCTATACAGTGAAAGTGAAAACGGTAAAGGCTGTTGAAGAAAATCTAGCAAACTACTCCATGCCTTTGAGATGAGCAACTATATGTTAGACAGGACATAATAAGCACTAAGCATACAAGAAAGATTGCTACACTGTACCACCACCGCCACCCCCCCCCGCAAAAAAAAAAAAAAAAAAAACTGAACACGTTTTTCCTCAAGAGTCCGTTCGCAGAGAAAAACACTAGGCACAGACTGGAAGGACATACTCATAATTCACACGTTGTAAAAGGTGTTGGAGTCCGAGGAACCTACAGAAATGTTAAAGTGCAGTAAGTACTTCAACAAGATGTAGGTGTGAGCACTGCTGCTGTGAGGATAGGTTGGAAACCCTTTGTTTTGAGGTGGGGCACCTTAGAGAGGGCAGCAAGGTAGTAAGGAAGTAGTCGTACTTGTGGGTAAAGTGGCAAAATCCCAGGCAGAGAACTGTTTCCGCCCGGTTTCGAACCGGGGACCTTTCGCGTGTAAGGCGAACGTGCTGACCACTACACCACGGAAACGTCACACGCACGTTGGATTTTACAAGTCCAATAGAACGACATTTCCTTGGTGCTCCCCAAGTCTGATATTTTTGAGTATTTCTCTTTTAGTGTATTATCACTCACTCACTTCGCTTTCCCTCCTTTTTAAAAACGTGTTAAAATAAGAATATAGGAACTCTATGACTCATAACCAAACGTAACTCAAAAGCAGAGTCCAAATTCCTTCCCCCACATCAGGCAGGGTAACCTCAGGCTCCTAGAGCATGTGATTACAAGGAACTACCCGATAGTACCTTGTGACTTTCACTTCCATGTCTCTTGCTCATCGTAGGACCCAGGACATAACACACAGAGCCCTGAAGACCCCCAAACTTCCGAGAGGGCATGCTTGTCCGGAGGAGACTGCTGAGCGGGGGCGGGGTGGGCTGTGCCCCAGGAGGAAGTGACAAAAGGAGTGGTGTTTGGGAAGTCATGGGACCGGACTTTGTGCCGAGTAGGTTGAGGTGGGAGTCGTCAGTCAACTTCTTATCCAGTGTCACTCACACTGGCCTGGAACGCCTGTGCTCTGAGCGACGTCAGTCTGTGCAACAGCTGGCGTACTGGCCTATACTTTATTTTTCTTCTCACTTCACCTGACCTTCGTCACTGTGTTTGTCCACTTCCCAGCTTTTACCTCAAGGATCAGGAAGGTGCTCAGCAGCAAAACCGTGGTCTTTCCTCGAATTCTCTGTGAGACATTCGTCATAGGACAGCTCTGCAACAGCACGTCTGACAAAGAGCAAAGCTGCAAACTCCTGCTCTCAACAACTCAAACTTGAATTGGTCACAAGGTTGCAGGAAACAGAGAAGAGAGACAGGATTTCCCAGCTAGCAAGATTGGAGTCCGTTTTTTCCCTGATATCGAGTTGGCAGCATAAATGATGATTTATTATTTTCCAATAATTTGATTAGAAGTTTATTGTAAAGCAGTCAATGAGTGGCCCCCAACGTGGCCAATCCTGACCCTACCAGATGTCCTGAAAAAGTATGCAAGCCTGAGGTAGCAAAGGGCACATGCACTGAGTATTATAATAAGATTGCACGAAATCAGTTAATTATTTTTAAAATTGCCAAATGAAACCACAGAGATAAATGATCACTCATTTTCTGGTACAGATGAACTTATTTGCAAGGCAGAAATAGAGACAAAGATGTAGGGAACAAAGTGATGGATACCAAGGGGGGAAGGGGGAGTGAGATGACTTGGGAGATTGGGATTGACCTATATACACGGCTATGTATAAAAGAGATAACTAATGAGAACCTACCACATAGCACAGGGAACTCTACTCAGTGCTTGTGGTGACCTAAATGGGAAGGAAATCTAAAAAAGAGGGGATACATGTGTACGTATAACTGATTCACTTAGCTGTACAGCGGAAACAGACACAACATTGTAAAGCAACTATATACTCCAGTAAAAATAGACTAAAAAGAAAAGAGGAAACGGTTATAACACTACTTGATTTACACTACTCTAATTTATATTAGAATTTTTCCCTTGTTCTTTTATTTGTTTTGGATTAGATTTGACTAAAGGCAAATGAGTAAAAACAACTCCAGACTCAGTAATCGGTGTGGAAAATAGCTGTAAACAAATGAAAGTGCAGAACTTGAAAGCACACCCATCGAAACTAGATCACTAATTCAGTAGCCTTGCCTCACACTGTATGGTCCACGTAACAGTAGTGTAGACGTCACTCATCTGGGAGACTGTAGAAATGGTGACTTTCAGGCCCTGTTGCAGATGTAGTAATCTAACACCCTCATTGTAGTGGACCACACCAGGTCATTCACATGCTCACAAAATTTTGAGAAGCATGGCTCTAAGGCGCTATTTAATGTGCCAAAAAGCTCTCTGGCGCAAAATTGGGGGGATCTGAGGGGAGAGGTTGACCGTTCAATGAATCAATCAAGAAAAACAAACGTCTGCGTTGTGTTAAAAGTTCTAGGAGGCAAAAATAACTGAAGAGATCACACAAAACCGAACTGGCAATGTCTGACACCTGATCTGAAAGGTAAAGGAAAGACCAAGAAGTAACCCCTCTAGGCAATTCCAATCTTCATCTCATGATTTCAGGGCAAGTATTCCGGGTTTTTAGCACCTTTCAAGGCTCTTGGGAGAGTTGTTGATATTATATTTATTTTTTAAGCAAGGGGACTATTGCTGTCCCCATTTCCTCCTAGGACTTCAAGGCATGTAAACTCCAGTTAATTCCAATTTTTGTTTGCCATGTTTAAAACGTTGCCTCCTTAGGCCCCACTGGGATTCGAACCCAGGATCTCCTGTTTACTAGACAGGCGCTTTCACCAACTAAGCCACGGAGCCAACCGTGACACTGTACTGATTCTTATAGTATTTGAAGCCGATGTCACTTTCCTGTTTCCCCAATGCATTTCTCAAGAATTTTTGATTAATGATAGTCTCGGGACTACTTCTTAGAATTTGTATCAAGTTCTTTTACTTTCTCTCGCCTGAAATATGCACAGAAGTTTACATGCTGTGTCAAGACAAGCAAAACTTTCTGAGCCTCTGGACCCTTGAAATACGTAGCCAAACCATTTCACTTCTAGGAGCTTTCACAACTTCGTTATAGGAGATATTTCTCAGTTTCAAGTCTGCAATTGGGAAATGATGGTGCTTATCGGTCTTGAAACATAACATGAACTGGAGCACTCTGAAGGACTTCACCACACCACTTGCTACTCTTACTGTGAAAAAGCAATATCTTACAAAAGAGAAATGTGCTTCCCAATATTGATTTTGGAGCTATGTGGCAGGTAAAGGCAAGCAAAAGGAAAAAAGAAGGTAAGAATTCAGCAGATGCATGCATGTTAAGAACGATGTTTGAAACAGAGATATAGACAATATAAAACTTAGGTAGACATGTCTTACTTAAAAATGTCATAAAGTTCTTAACTGGTCCTAGTTCCTGAAATAAACAATCAATGCATAAATATCAGAGAGTTGTCCTCTCCTTTGAGAATGAGAGGCAGTATGGAATGATGCTTCAGAGCACAAACTGTGATGTCAGGCTCCATTGGTTCTTTGTTCCAAACCTGTCATTATATTTGTGACCTTGAGAAAATAATGTAAAATCTCTATTTCTTGTTTTCATTTACTCAAATTCTTTGGGGAGTGCAGGCAGATAGTGTAGGTTATGACTAGCCTCAATCTATAAGACTTCTACAAGCGTGTTATATCTAGGCCAGGTACACAACATTTCTTCCTCAGCTGATAGAGAATAGTGTAAGGAAACTGCCTGTATCTCTTGCAATAGCAGGCAATTTGTTTCCTTTTGGTGTTTATTTCAACAGCTCTAGCTGCTCAAGTACTTCTGTAAAGGTAGGTCACATTTTCCACTCATTTCTATTTGAAGAACTCCTTCGTTGTAATCAAATCTGTAAGATTTAAAATTTTCTGCCCAATGCAATACACCTCTCCTATTGTATTTTAAGTATCAGGTATTATGTGTATTAATAGGAAGACTAAGTTAAATTAGGAACCACCTGCATTTATGCACATCAGAGATGCCTAAAACTTCACACACACACACACACACACACACACACACACACACACACACACAATCCACCCAGCATTAAAGTAATCTATGAAGTCTTGAAGAACAAAAAAGAAGGCGTGATTAATACTACCTGGGAGAAGTCTGAGCTCTGTGAAGAACCCACCAAAGAACATTGAACTGGCCACTGCTCTTTCTGAAAAACTTGGATTTTATAATGGGGTCACGGTGTGATAGATAAACCCAGTTTTGTGGGGCAGGATGTAACAAAGAGAAGTGGTTCAGATGTTTATTGGCCCAAATGGAAACATTTTAGGCCCAAGATAGGAAAGAAAGCACTTTGGGTGTGATGTGAAACTTTGTGAGAGAAACCCACTGAACTTCAAGTTCAACATAAACCAGATGGCTCCATTTCAGATGTCTTTTACAGGCTAAAGACAAATCTCATTGGTCTGGTTTGCATTTCAGTGTGCGAATGGGACTCTAGGAGAGGATCTGGCAGGACAAGTATACATCATCTAGCACAGATAACCATAGAAATATCTCTGCCACGTCCCTCACCAAAATAAGACATCAATATCACATTCCTTCAGCTTTGAACAACTACCTATCATGGAACTACTGTCAACCAGGCGTCTGCCTCAACACTGACTTCAGTGGTGGCAAAGAGACATGTTTCTTATTGTAATTTTTAAAATTAAATCTTTATTTTGGAATAATTTTAGAAAAGTTGCAAAGACAATACAGAGAATTGCCTTATACCCATTACCTAGTTTCCCTTAATATTAGCTTCTTCCATTATTATGGTACCTTTGTTAAAACTAAGAAACCAACGTGGGTACTTTATTAATAACTAAATTCCTGACTTTGACTATATCACACTAGTTTTTACACTAATGTCTCTTTGGTTTCCAGGATCCTACATTGTATTCAGCCTCCTCTAGTCTGTGACAGTTTCTCAGTGTTGATGAAGTATTTCTGTAGCATACTTGACTGTTTTCCAATCTGGGTTTGTCTGATATTTTTTACATGATTGGTTTGGGGTTATAGGTTTTTGTGGGAGACCACAAAGATAAAGTACGTGTCCCATCACATCATAACAGATGTGACATGATAGGAGCATAGCTTACCATTGGTGACGCTGACCTTGATCATTTTTAAGGTAGTGTTTGCCATTTTTCTCCCTTGTGAAGTTCCTATTTTTTTCCTACTTCCTACTCTACTGTTCAGAAGGTAGTCACTCAGTATGGCCCATATTCCGGAAGGGAGGGGATTAAGCTTCATCTCCTGCGGGGTTGGGGGGGTAGTATTTACTTATATTAGTCGGAATTCTTCTGTAAGGAAAATGTTTCCCTTCTCCTGTATTCTTTGATTGATTTATTTATATCAGTATGGACTCATGAATATGTATTTTATACTTTGGATTATAATCCAAAACCACACTATCTGTTGTTCAAACTGTTCCAGCGTTGGTCATTGGGAGCTCTTTCCCTGTTATAAAGAGACAATTGGCAAAGCTGTTTCTTTCCTACTGTGTTGATATTAATAATTTTCTTTTTCCCACACATTATATTAAAAAATCTTGTTTCACCTTTCGCTGAACTAGTTAAGATCCAAGTGTGGAAGTGTAGAAAGTGTGGATGGTTTCCCTGTTTATTTTTGGATGAACATAATCCAATAGGGTCAGTTTCTTTGCAAAAATCAGCGACCCAGTGGAAAAATAATATGCCCAAAGCGGCTCTATTTCCCTTGCTAGTCACTCACTACTATCCTTTCACCCTGTTGATGGGATTCAAAGGAGGACTTCAACCTTGGGGAAAATCAAAGATGTGTGTTTAAATTTTTTTTAAGTTCTCAGCGCGAGGTTCGTCTGTCTCCCTGACATTAATTGTGACATCGCAGTGGAACTGAGACTAGAACTGTCATTTGTGTAGAAATGTAAGAGGAAAGCCTTGTCGTACAAATTGGCCTGTACGGGGATCGAACGCGCGAACTTGGCGTTATTAGCACCACGCTCTAACCAACTGAGGTAGCCTGCCAGCAAACTGATCGCTGGTTCCTCTGTAGGCAATTAAATAAAAGGGAAACAAAATGGTTTCTTCAAATTCTCGGGACGGGGGGCGGGGGACGGGGGGTGGAGCGGGGGAGGCGGGGAAGGAGGAGAAGGAAAGGGAACACAAAGAACTGAAACAACCGAAAGGTAACGTTAATTTTTTAAATCTCCACATTCTTCCTGTTTCACAGGAACAAAACATTCACAGAACAAAACATTTAGCCTAATTGAACTCTACTTCTTGGGGGCCTCTCTCCAACTGACGACTCTGAGCCCCCCCAAAAGATCAGATTCAAAGTCCCCGAGGGAGGCTTCCTTCCTCCTACCTATTTAAAATAATTTATAAAAATAAATTATTTTTAAAATAATTTTATTTCATACTATCAGAGTCCTTAATCCATCTGGAATTCATTTTTGTTAATTGTATGAGATGAAGCAGTTTCTTTTATTTTTTGAAGAGCTTAGCTACTAGTACCAACTGCACTTGAAAATTTCATTAGCTTCCTGCCGTTCTAAAACGACGAATTTAGCCCTCTTTTTCATATTCTATACCCTCCCCGTAAGGGATCTCACCTTTTCCCAAGATTTCGATATTCTAAGGTACATGGACAATGCGCCAATCTTTCCCTAGCCCTCACCAGACACTCCATACCTTCATTTGCTCTAACCAAAAACCTTTGCTTTATCCCGGATTCCTCTCTTCCTCTCACACCTCACAACCCCTTTAAGAGCAAATCGGTTAAATATATATAGAAATCTGACCACTTCTCACAGCTTGCGTTGTAAGCGTCCTCGTCTGGGCCACCACTGAATCCCACCTGGATTCCTGCAGAACCCTCCTCCCAGTCTCCCCGCTTTCACTCCTCTACCGTTCCAGCTCAGCCAGCAGCCGGAACAATCCTAAAAGTGAGTCAAGTCATGTCATTTATTTGTCCCAAAGCCTCTACTTGTTCCACATCTCACTCCTGGGGACTTCCACCAGGTTTTCTCTTTGCCTGGAATCCTCTTCCCTCATACTCTGGCATGGCTAAGTCTGTCAGGGAATTCAAGTCTTTGCTCAGATGTCAACCTCTCATAAGAGCTCAGATGAAACTGTAGCGCCATCTTAATCCACCTAGCCTGCTCTATATTTTTGCCATGCCGTTTACAATCTCTTTCACATGGTAGTTATTTCCTATTATGTTTATTGTTTATTTTTTTAATCACACCCCCTACTAGAACATAAACTCCACAAGAACAGGAATTTTATCTGTCACTGAGAACGTCCCAAATATTAGAAGAGTGCCTAGTAACCAGTATCAGATGCCCAGTATTTTTTGAGTGAATGAATGATTGAATATGACAACTATTTCCTTCATATTCCATAGTCATTTCACACTCACTCTATACAAAATTCCATGTATTCTGCCAAAATCACATTTTCCATCCTCCAAGTCAGATGGCTAAGGGTCGGTCTTCTCCAGCTCCCCCTCACCCTTATTCTGCCCATCTCCTCTGCCCACACGGTGCAACCTGTCACCAAGTCCTGCTTCTTAATCCCTCCTCTCTCTACTGCCTCCCCACGCCCACTGTTAACTACCTGGTTAACAATCCCTCTTAACCAGGTAATTAATTACCTAGCTTGAATGTATTGTATCTTTCACCTTTGTTGGTGTCTCCACAGCCCCCAGACATTTCCAAGCCTCCAGCCTGTCCCCATTTGACTCCTCCCTCACATGACACCTAGAGCAATCTAAACACAAGCTTGTCTCTTTCCTACTTAAAATCTTTCCATGACTCTCCATTGCATTTGGAACGCTGTGCACATTGCACAATATGGTTTATAAGCATATCCATGATGTGCCCCTTCTTCTCCCAAACCATGTCTGACTCCTTGAAAGTGATCCAGATAGATGCATTCTGTCTTCCAGACCCTCCTGTGCACGTGTTTTGTCTTTGGCCTGAAATACCCTTCTCCAGTTGCTAGAACTGGAGAACACACACCGTAAAACAGAATTCAAGTGTCAAGACTTAGATAAGATGACCTTCTGCCCTGCTTCCATTCCCTTAGTACCTGTCGCTTGTTATGGAATCACTGGCTTACTTACCAGTCTCCCCACTAAATTGTAATCTCCAAAGCAGAAGTTTTCCTTCACCTCTGAATGGCTGGTGCAAAGCACGATACAAGGTATATAGTCATCACTGTAGAAATGTTACATTATCATGTAAAGACTGTAGAAACTGTCTAATACTTTTCCTCTTGTGCCCCTCTGTAAGATGGCAGTCTTGGGTTGTGGAATGCCTTTCAAAATAGAAACAGCATGGATATTTAGAGTCGTATATACCTGGGTTAGAGTTCTGACTTTGGTGATTTGCTGTAGTGAGGGAGAAGCGAACACACACTTTGGAGCCAATAGGGTTGAAATCCCAAATCTAACCTTTACTAACTGGTTGAGCTTGGGCAAGTTTCTTAATATCCTTCTGCCTCTGAATAGATATGAGTTTTATAGCAATTCCTGTATCATACGCTCATTTCAACAATTTATTTTTATTTTATCAACCAACTTAAGATTGCTTATTTTTCCAGTTAGGTCTCTTCCAAGGTATCCATAAAACAGGAGGTAGATGTATGCAGGGAGTCATTCTTGCCTTTTCTTTTTTTCCATCAGGATGATACATGCTAAGGAATATGTCGTAGCTACTCATAGACCTCCCATTGGTTACAGTACAGAGGTCAGCTTAGGTATCTGCTCTTCCTCCCTTTCTCCCTTTGTTCTCAGGCCCAAGAGTTTTCCTGCCCTACCCACCCTATCTGGGAGAGATGTGAGGTAGAGGGTGATTTTATAAGGTACAAATTAAAAGAAAAGTAGAAGCTTTGGTTCCCTAATTGAGCATTTCTCACTCGTAATTATGGAGGAATTATGACCTATGGTGTAAAGAAAAGAAGCAAGGTTGCACCACTCTGTGGTTTTCCTCCCCTGGCCCTCCCATGGATGCTCTCTTGGGTAGACCATTGATCCTCAAGAAAAAGTTGGCTTCAAGGTCAAACTGCATTAAAAGCTTCTCTAAAATAAAAAAATTAAACTAAAACAAATCTTCTCCAAGAACAAACTGAGGAACAAAATGGCAAGAAATGAGCAATTGGCCTCCCTAGGAGACCAGATAAAGGAACCACTTCTTTGAGCCAAATAAAAGCAGGCTAAGATTTAGAGAGAATCTATTCCTCCTCCCAAAGATGCAAGAGAATATGGGTTGTACTTTTTGCCTCCCTGGTATGTCTGTTCTCAGAGAAAAAAGCAGAAGGCAGTGTCCTGACTGAGCCCACCCTTGACACAGAAAGGAGTGGGTAGGGAGGGGAAGGCAAGGCTCTGTTCAATTCCAAAGCTTTGGTTCCACTCAGTTTCATTCTGCTATCACCACTAGATACTTTAGTCCTTCATTTTCCTCTAGAATGTAGATTAGGACCACAAGGTGAGTGTGTAAAGCTCTCAGCTTAGATCTGGGGTATTTTTGCTGTAGAGAATTAGAAGTGACTGAGGCGCTTCACTATGCTGAGGTCAAAATCAGGGTACGAATGGCAAGGAACACAAGTTATTTCTTGTGGGCATGATGCCTTTGGGAATGCCCTTGCTCCCTATTCTCTGGGGTTTTTGATTTTGCACCAATGGAAAAATGAAGGGGCTGACGATCTGAAAGGTCTTCTCCCAACAGAGCCCTGGGGCGGTGGAGAGGGCATCCCAAAGCCAAGGCTGCTGCCTGCCTTAAATGATCCAGTGACAGGGGTGCTCTGAGCAAAGGGGGCCATGCAGGGGTCTCCAAACATAGTTTGTCTTGCAGAAATGCTGGCCTTCCCCAAGGCAAAAGGTGTGCCCTGGCTGCTCCAGCCCTGGTTGTTTGGGCCCCAGCCTTTCCCCAAGGTTGTGATGGTGCTAGTGCTCCCACTTGGCACTGCTCCAGTGCTGAATGCTCCAGAGCTGGAGCTCACGTCTGGGGCAGTGACGCTGATCCCAGTCTCCTCACAGTCCACAGGGCACTCTAATCCACCAAAGTCAAATGGTCGTGGGGCTGTGCTGCCAAACACTGAGCCACAAGCCCCACTCCGGTGGGTTGGGGTGACAACTCCCAAACCATTCTTATTAGCTTGACCGAAGGGAACCCACTGGAGTGCTGTCAAAGGCCGGCCGGAAGCTGGCAGGGATGTGAAAGGTGGAGGCTGATGGTGCCACACCCCCAAAGGCCGACTGCATGGTACCCCTGAAGGATGGTTGGGCTGGAATCGGTGTTGGGATCGAGGAGGCCACTGTTGAGTTTCCAAAAATGGAAGAGCTACGGAAGCTTGGGCCAAGGGCCGGTTGTGGGGCTTCTTGCTTCTGCACATATGCAGCCCCAAATGCAGGTTGGGGAGTAGCTCCCAGGGATAGTGGGAAAGGTGGCCTTGAGCATGACTCCAATGGAATTGTGAATGCTGAGGTCGAACTGGAGATCCTGGATGACAATGCAGGCTGGTTGGTGGTTACTAGGGCTGAAGCTGCCACAGGGCTACCCACAGTGCTAAAATTGGCAGTGCTCCTGGTAGGGGATATCTGGACAGCACTGGGAAGAACCTGGCTAAAGATGGTGACTGTGTGCACAGTAGGAATGGTTGGACACTGGCACAGTGGGAAAGTGAAGCCTGCAGCTGGGGAGAAGCTGGCCCTGAAGGCACAGGCAGCCCCGAGAGGGAAAGGGGGGCAAGTGGAAGGGATAGAGCAAGTGCTGCCCATGGTACTGGTAACATCCACTACACCAAATCCCAAAGGTGGCCTAAAGGAGCCTTTGGATGTGCTGGCTGGGGTGGTGGACATGACTACAGTTGTAGCCTTGACCAGGCCTTGGAAGAGACGGGTAGAAGCAGGAGTAGGTGGAGGAGAGGTCTGCTTGAAAGAGAAAGGAGCTCTCACGGGCATAGTGTTAAGTGGTCTTATGCTGCCAAAGACAGGCTTGAAGGTGGGAGTTGAGGTACCCGGAGGTGAAGATGCTGCAGCTGTGCTTGAAATTCTGGAATATGAGGAGCCTCCTATCTCACTATTGGCTGGGAGCCCCAAGATGGGTTTTGACATGCGGTCAGCAGAAGTTGCAACAGGAGGTGCAGATGCAGGAAGATGGGGAGCTGGGCTGCTGATCAATCCAAACAAAGTGCTTTGCATAGTGGGTGCTGCAGGGATAATGGCAGGTGAGTCTTGGGGTATGGCAGCCTGAGAGGTTGAAGGTGTCGGTGACTGGTGCTGTGGGAGAAACAAGGGTC
Organism: Hyperoodon ampullatus; assembly: GCF_949752795.1. Classification (NCBI taxonomy): domain Eukaryota; kingdom Metazoa; phylum Chordata; class Mammalia; order Artiodactyla; family Ziphiidae; genus Hyperoodon; species Hyperoodon ampullatus. The sequence continues at coordinate 84,336,261 of NC_136923.1, read as the reverse complement.
AGAAGGATGAACGTAGTTGTGGGTTTTGAGTCTGAAGAGGTGCCTGAAAGGGGCTCCGACTGTGAGCACCCATGTGAGGCCAGCAGGCTCGCTGTCTTCAGAGGCGAGTGGGCCACACTGATTGCCTCTCCGGTAGGTTGTGGGAAGGCCAGTGGACTTGGAGACTTCTGCATTTTATGTAAGCTTTCCAACTGAGGATCAGTGCCCTGGGACAGGAGAGGCTGAATAGCAGACCAAGTGTCAGGGACAGAGTCTGTGGTGACCTCAGTCGTATCTTCTCTGGCTTTGTTGCTCCGTTGGAGTCCAGCTTTCTTCCCTAAGGCCAGGTCTTCGGGGACTGCATAACCAAGCTGAGGAGGTGGAGTCAGGGACAGCAGCCTCCCAGGGCTTGATAGAAGCAGGGGAATCTGATTTTGCTGCCCAGAGCTGCCAGATGTTTCTGGGGACTCATCTGATACCAGTGGGACTGGAGACTGAGACGGATCACCAATGTTCTTTCCTTTTTATTGGCCACTCTGGTATCTGGAGTGATGTACTGGGAATACTTCTCTTCCAAGGCTCAGAGGAATCTCTAGAAGAGCTGTAAGAGCTTGCAATAGCATTTCTTTGGGAGCTAAGGGGGCCACCTGTGTGTGTGCTGGCCAAGGAGTCCATGGAGGAGCAGCTGGGCCTGTTACTCAAGCTGTGATCTGAGCCCCAGCAGTCGAGGCTTCTCTCCAGAGGCTCAGGCCTGGGCACAAAAGAAGTGAGGACTCCGTTTTACGTCAGAGGCTTAAACGCAGATGGTCTGGTCTCTGGAATCCTTCTCTTACTGTCCAAGCTCTCATGGAACAGTGGTTCTTCCCACCTCACTTTCCGCTTCTTGCACTCTCTGAGGGCCCTCAGCACTGTCTCCTTCGCACATGGGTCTGGGGGCTTCTCAGAAGGTGAGACCCCTGCAGAGTTCGTCACCTCTGCTGGGGCAGTGGAGGGGGGCGCTGTCCGCTCACGAGGAGCGAGCCTGATGGTCACCGGGCTCCATGTTGCCCTGGGGTGCCGGAGAGACCAGATACTCCGCTTGAAGTAACTTTCCCACCAGTCTGAGGGATGAGGCCCCATGATGGAATTCCGGGACCTGTTCATGGGAAAGCGCCTCCAAGCCTCATTGAGCACGCACGCGTTGGGACTGGTAGGATCCCAGTTCGGCAGCCTCCTCGCAGGTCTGTGCCGAGGGGCAGGGTGGGCACGATGGACTTGCTGAACCCGGGGGACCTGATGAAGGGGCTGAGCTGGCCGGCGGTTCAAGGGCCTCTCCGACAAGTCTGTGCGCCCCCCGGCTGGGGACGACGGCGAGAGTCCCAGCTTGCCCACGTAAGTGCCCATGTGGAGCAGTGAGGCGGGGTCGGTGCCTTTGACTTCGGGTTTGGGCTCCCGAGGTTTCTGACGCCTGGTGACTCAGCCGCAGTCGAAGTGTTCCGGTGACGGTTGGGATCCCTGCGCGAGGAAAGTGAAAGGGTCCCGGGGCCTCACCCTCCAGGTCCTGCATCCGAAAGTGAGCGGCCGGTGGAAACAGAGGACACGCGGGACCTCGGCAGCCCCCGTAGCCTGCTCTGCTAGTTTGAGGCCTAAGCTGGCCGCTCTGGCCTCTCTTCTCTCCTCTCCGGGTTGCAGCGCGCGGCACGAGGACAGGGATTAGAGAGGAAGCGCGCGGCTGGAGTCCCAGAGCTAGAGTCGAGCAGGCGCCGGGTCTCCAGACTCCGGCTCTCGGCCACGTCACCGATCCTTCCGCCCGCCGGCCCCCGGCGTCGGAGTAGGGAGGGCAGTCCGAGCCCCTCAGGGTGAGTCGGTGGAGGTTGGGGTCGGGGGGCGGGGCGCTGGCGGGAGCGCGGGACCGGAGACCCGGGCGCGTGGACCTGGGCAGCCCAGACGGCGTTCGTGGCGCCAGCAGCGGGGAATAACGGAGGCCGGATTTGCTGCTTGGGGATTCCCGCCCTTCTTCCTTTCCTTTGCCTTTTCCTTTTCCTTCCTTCCTTTTCCATTCGCCTCCCCGAGGCTGAATGGGTGTCACCCTCGATTGTTCGCACTTTGAGTATGCAGGTACGATGGCACTCTGGCGGGGTCGCGAGGCTCCGGAGGGGGCCAAAGGGATTTCTTGTCTACCGACCGGGAGCCTGAGCGCCTCCGCAGGCACCCGGCTTTGTCCCTCGCTCGGCAACCTCCCCCGCCCCTTCGCCCCGGCCACCCTCTCCAATCGCTCTCCTCACCTAGCCGGGTGGGGTCGGAGCTCCAGGAGGGGAGCAAAGAAGTGGGAGATTGAATTTGAGGCTGAATATTCTGGCTTAGCCAGAGTGAACTAGGGCACTAACATTCCGAGAAATTGAAAAACGAATAACGTTTTAAGATTTCTAATACCATTCCTCCCAATAACAATAAAAATGGCACGGATTCAATACGATTCTTTCAGGAAAGGTCATTTTAAGGTTGTTAAGTTAAGGAACTCGGAGAACGGGTTCCATTCAAAACCCACACTGTCCAAAAATGGGTCCAGACATCTCCCACTTCATCAATCTCTTTCTCCTTGAATTTGTATTTCCACAGAATTGTACGCTAATATAATGTATGCTTACGCTTAAAGTCTTTATTCGATCGTCCTACTATACTAGTCTGCACCAAATATAGGTATAAACACTGAAATCTGAAATTTTGATATGTGACAGAACCACAAATCTGTTATAATTAATTCTTTTGGTTTCATTTATATTTGCATTTACTAATAGAATGCAAACAATGAAAACATCGTAAGTAGATAACAAATTTGAAAGGCCCTTTACTGGAAGTTGTAACAGAAGTAAATATGGAATTTATCACGTCTTTCTCCAAGAGGTCGCATACAATATATTGATATAAGACCGCCTCCGCTGAAGGAATATTTCCATTGCTCCTCTACTGGACACCAGGGATGGAAGGAATTTGACAATTCGGGGCAGTGTGTCACTTCAGATAGGTAGAAGGGTTTTGGAATTGCCGAGTGAGAGAATGGCGGGATTTCAAAGAAAGGTGGGAAGCAAGAAGGCAAAGTAGAGGATTCTCAAACTCGTGAATGTTAACTGGTTGAACATGGAAGAGGTAGAAATGGATTCGGTGTTTGTGCGTGCTTGTAGCCGAGTTGGAGTAAAGTTTTTAGCAAGGGACGGGAAAAAAAGCTCTCTAGCAGAGGATGGTTTCGATCCATCGACCTCTGGGTTATGGGCCCAGCACGCTTCCGCTGCGCCACTCTGCTTAACCCGTGTCAAAGAAAGCCCCTGTGAAAAGCCACTGTTGTTCCCTTCAGTGATTATGTCACCGTTTCTGCGCTGAACATTTTTTTCGATTTCCTTTCTTTCTGATGGTTTTCGTCGCCCCTCTCTCTCGAGGCACGTAGATCAGCTCTTCCGCAACCAGATGACCTCGGGTCATCACCTTCGGGTCTGCAATTTTCCAACCTGCCCAAGAGTGCCCAAGCTCGTCATTGAACCCCTCCCCAGCACCCCTCCCCACTCCCTGGAGCCGCTAGCCTCTTGGAGCGGAGGAAGAGCCCGCGGAGCAAAACTCTGGGTGGACCCTTCTCGGGGAGAAGATCGGAAGTCGTGGAGCCAACTCTGCTGCCACCGGAAAGGAAACGTGTTAACCATCTCCTCTGTTACCTGTCGAAAAATCTTATAGATGACACTTGGAATAAAAGAGAGGCCTTTTGTTTGCTCGCAAGGGCGCAAGATTTTCAGTACGGTGCGCCTGAAATAGAATTAACCCAGTTTGTTTCTCAAATTATTACACGGGGGTCACAATTTCGATTGTATCTCGTTTGGGGCCGTTTGGACTCAACAAACGAATAAATTTTTTAATAAGATAGGACCTTCCTTTTCCCGAGGCTTATATTAGAGAGCAGAACCTTTGGGAAGTTCCCGAACACAGCTCTCATTTGCGGCTGCCTCTGCGATGACGCTACAAGGGGCCCGTCTGGAAGGTTGTAAATCTTTTCTCTTTAGTACTGGAAGCTTTTGGATAGTGAGCGAAGAGTGTTCCTTCAGTCACATGGCTAGGCCGAGGCTTGTATGCTAGTGTGTTTTTGTTTGTTTTGTTCGTTTGGTTTTTTCTCCTTGTACTCCATGTGCCCGTCCACAATAAAAATTAAGGAGCAATGGTGGAGTGGCGAGCTTAGCAGCTCGCACCAGCAGAGGACCCTCCACGGGTCCGCAGCCACGCGCACTGAGCCCAGCTATGCAGCTACCCCAGCCAAGAAAAGCGAAACTCCATTATTCCTTTGGGGCTCTTACCCCGATCCCCCACCCCCAGATATTTGTCATCTCAAGGAGATGCTGCTGTCTTCAAATTGTACCCTCTCATGAAAGTCTTTTTTCAAAACTTTTCTGACTGCAACTCAGTGTCGAAATACATTTTAAGTCACAACTCAATACAATATGCAAACAAATGTATGTATATATATATATACATTTATACATATGAGATATATATATATATATAAATGAGAGAGATAACTATCTGAGTCTATCTCTATCTATCATCTATACCAATATCGATATAGCCTTAGATAGATGATAGATATTTGGAGAGACAGAGAGGCGAAACTCTACCGAACAGTATTTTACTGCATGGGTTTATTCTGGTATTTCCTATTTCTATTCCTATATCTTCTATTTCATTTATTAAAATACCATTCATGACCGTTTTTTACATTGATTTTACACCCATTCACTTCTGAGTGATTTGAAAAACACTGTCACTTATATAATGGTATTCGAAATGTCTCTTCCTTTTACAGTCAGAGAAGGAAGATGTGAAAGACATTGACCGTTCCACAGTGGTCAAAGAATTAAGGAAATGGTTCTAATGCCGCCAGCTTTTTTTTTTTTTTTTTTTTTTTTTGGTATCAAACAGGATACAGTGTTAACTCTCCCAGAGACTACACTCCACATGCCCCTATCTGTGATTATTCCTGCAGTTAGTGAAGGGAAATCACACTTATTCTAAACAGTCCTCTCTGATTCCGTTTTTTTTTTTTTCCACCTCTACTCCACAATTGTGATGTGGATTCTTTTTCTCCTCATCTGCTGAAGGATTCTTGCCTATGACTAAGTAGGTATTTGTCCTCACCTCTTAGAGAGTATTTTGCTTTTATTCCTCTATTTTATCTTATCCAACATATTGTTCTGATGCTGTTCCCTCTGTGTAGAGAATTCTTACCTCAGATATCTATAAGATTTACTCCCTGGTCTCCTTCAAGCTTTTGTTCAAATGTTGAGATCAATGGATCCAAAGGTTTTGGACAAATGCAATCTGCCCTCCATTTTCCGTGACTACTTCAAATGATTTGTCTATTAAGTTCTCCTAACATCTCTTCTAGGATGAATAATTCTCACCTTCCTTTGCTGTGTTGTCACAGTACACTGGTTGCAATGTTACCCCATTCATTCAGCATTTACTATTGCTAGCTGTGGTTTATGGCTCTCTAGCATCAGTTAGATGTTTGTATACTGGAAATTTCAACATTAAAGTATCTGGGATCATTTGAGATACTTGGAGACATGACTCACCAAAGTTCAGCCCCACACCAAGAAGAAGAAGAAAAAAAGAGGGTAAAAAACCTTCCTTCAATCTTTTAATAATATTTTAAAATAAGAAATGTCTGTTATTGATGCCTGAGGGTGATGACATCTACTGGATGAGTTGATCTGTCCAGCTACTTGTTCAGTGGCTGTTCTGAAGTAGATTTTATCTGGAAGGTATTAATATATGATAAAAGATCCTCAACATTGTGACAATTCCCACAAGTCAATCCACATGCATTTCTCCACACCTCTGGTCTCTAATCTTCAAATCTTGCTCTTTTCAGATTCCTGACCTTCCAGCCAACCGTTTCCTTTTGCCAAGGATTCCATATACAGCTTTATCTTAGGCCACTTCTCTCTCCATGTAAAAAGGAACATCAAATGAACCATCTAAAGCTCTAGCCACTGGGAGGATTTCTTTTCACCACTATCTTGAAGGGTTACTTCTGAGTGGGAGGTTGTGTCACAGCAGTTCATTTAAAGCTCACAGCAACATACAGAACTCACCTATCTATGAACCAGGTGATTTGATTACCAAGGGCTCTTCTACCTAATCCCCACATAATGGTTCTTAACTTCTCTGATATATCCGACTGGACATTTCCACTGACATTTCATTAGTCAAATCAAGTCACATGGCCAAGTCCATGAGGAAGAGGAAGTGTGTATATTATATAATAAATATATTATTTCAATGAAATAATCATAAATAATTATAAAGTCACATGAAGTAATTATACTTATAGTTATAAATTCACATGAAGTTGCAAAGATAATGTATCAAGGTTGCCTGTATCAATAGCTCATTTTTTTTTACAGTTGAGTATGGATGTATACTTCCATAGTATAGATGGACCACAGCTTGTTTAACCTACTCACCTATTAAGGAACATTTTGGTTGTTTTCAGGTTTGAGCTATTACAAATAAAGCTCCTATAAATAATAATGCACAGGGTTTTGTGTGGATATAAGTTTTCATTGTTCTGGGATAAATGCCTAGGAGTGGAATTGCTGAGTTGTATGGTGAGTGTGTGTTTAGCCCTTTAAGAAACTGATAAACTATATTTCAGAGTGGCTACACCATTCTACATTCCTATGAGCAATGTATAACAGATCCAGTTTCTCTGTATTCTTACCAACCTTTGGCAGTTGTTACTATTTGTTATTCTATCTCTTACAATAGGTGTGTAGTGATATCTCACCATGGTCTTAATATATATTTCCTAAATGACTAGTGATATTGAGCATCTTTTCATGTGCTTATTTCCCATTTGTATATCCTCTTTGGTGAAATGTCTTTTCATGTTTTTTGCCCATTTTCTAATTGGATTGAGTGTTGTTTTAATGTGGAGTTTTGAGAGGTCGTTGTATATTCTAGATATGTCTTTGCCAGATATGTGATTTGCAAATATTTTCTCCCAGTCTGTATCTTGCTTTTTTTATTTTCTTAACAGAATCCTTTGCAGAGCAAAAGTTTTTAATTTTGATGAAATCCAGTTAGTCAAATTTGTCTTTTATGGATTGTGTGTTTGATGTTATGTCTAGGAACTCTCCACCAAGCCCCAGGTCCCCCGAATTTTCTCGTATTTTTTCTAAAAGTTTTATAGTTTTATGTTTTATTTTAAATCTATGAACCATTTTCAGTTACTTTTTAAATAAGGTGTGAGGTTTAGGCTGCGGTTGGCTTCTTTTGCCTATGGATTGCTCCACCACAATCTTGTGAAAGGACTTTTCTTCCTCTACTGAATTGCCTCTGTACTTCTGTAAAAAATAATTTAGATGTACTTGCATGTGGTGCTTTCTGGAATCTCTATAGTGTTTCATCGACATATATCTATCCCTCTGCCAAAAATGTACACTCTTTATTACTGTGGCTGTATAATAAGTCTTGAAATAATAAGAATGTTTTCTTCCACTTTATTCCTGTTTTTTGGAATCATTCTAGTTATTCTAACTCATTTTTCTTCCCATATACATTTTAGAATAGTCATGTCTATAGCTACAAAAAAATCTTACCTGGATCTTGATAGGAATTATGTTAAATTACGTTAAACCTCTATATCATTTCCAGGAGAGTTGACATCTTAGCTATGTTGAGTTTTATAATCATGGACTCTCTCTCCATTTATTTAGGTCTTTGATTTATTTCATCAGAATTTTATAGTTTTGTTGTTTCCAGCATGTACATGTTCACATGTCTGGATAGATTTTCATCTAAGTGTTCTTTTCCTTTTTTAAAAAAAAGTCCTGTATTTTAATTCTGGTGTCCACATGTTTATTGCTAGTATATGGAAATACAGTTGATTTTTCTATTTTGGTCTTGCATTCTGTGACTTTGCTGAACATACTTATTAGTTCTAGGAGGATTTTTGTTTGTTTGTTTATTTTTAGGTTCCTTAGCATTTTCTATGTAGACCATCACATAATCTTCAAATGGCATGGGAAGTACAATCCTTCTACAGAGGGGGAGGGGGGAAATGTATATTTCTAAAGAGAAATACAATCCACTGAGCAAGAAATTACACCAGCAACACACAACAGGACAAAATTGCAGAAACGTATGGTAAAGTATGCCAATATTTCTGGGTATGGTGAGCATTTCAACTAAAGATCATACTGCCGTATTTGTGAAATAACTCCCTACCATTTGGGTTTATCATTAAAATGTGACATTACCACGGTTTAGTGGAGGGCTTTCCCATCTGCCAAGTAGCTCAGTTGTGAGAGTGAATAACTGAAAATCTAAAGGTCCTGACCCAGAGAATACTTTACCCAACAAATATAGTTTCCAGTTCCTTTTCTAAAGCACCCTAGTCTAGAAGGATAGCTTTCTTATATTTCATGGGCTGTAAGGGTTTTGTACTGTGTTCCTCAGGAAGTCTCTCTTATTAGAAACTGCTAAAATCATCTTTTGTTTGGAACAGAATATCAAACCTCAACTACTAGTTAAGGCTGAAGGTAACTGACTTCTTGGCTTTTTCGCACTGTAGGTTGGTAAAACTCAAAGTTTAACCCAAATTTTCCCCTTGGAGAGAAGCTTAAGTACTATTGGCCCGAGAAAACACAGGTCTAGAGCGCCTGGACAGGGACTTGAACCCTGGACCCTCAGATTAAAAGTCTGATGCTCTACCAACTGAGCTACCCAGGCTCCAAATGCACCTTTTTATTAGGTTTCCTTTGTACAGTTCAATTGCTTTGGGGGCATTCTTAACCCCCAACAGAATTTTGATAAATTCGATATTCCCCCTCACATTTTTCTTCAGTGGACATGTAACATTTTTCTTCATAAGGTTCAATTTTTCTGAAGGATAGAGTAACTTATATCAAAGGAATCTTAAAACTATAGTAATTTAATACTTACCAACATCTCTTGAGAAAGAGAGAGAAGAGAAAGCCCTTGTTAAACTTCTGTGAAAGATTTTCCTTTGATGTTTTATTTCCTTGAATTCGTTATTTCCATCCCGTGTCTCCCATAGAATTTTATTCCAATACAACATCTTTTTATATTTAGTATCTTCTTGATTTTCCTACCATGCTCCTCTGTACCAAATCCAGGTATAAACACTGAAATCTGATGTTTTTCTTTTGAACCCAAATCTGTATTAAAAATACTTCTTGTGGATTGTGCTATATCTGCATCTACCTGCACATAATTAATCAAAGCATAATAAACAGATAATAATTTAAAGACCCTTTAATGGAGGACATAATGGAAATAAATGTGGAATTTGTCCTCCTCCCCCCTCCATGAAATCGTGTACAAGACCACGTCTACCGAAGGATTCAGTTCTTCCCATTGTTCCCGTGATGGGAATCCGAGAGGAGAGTATATTTACACCCCGGGGCACTGTGCCACAACCAAATGAGTCTTAATTTATCAGAAATGTCTTGATTTATCAAGCAGAAGGGCGAGATTTTTCCATGAAAGGTGAGAACGTGGGACTTACGTGCCACACTTCTATGGCAGGCTAATCCTCTGAGAGGTGACTTTTGAAAGGTAAATACCTTAGGAAAGGTGAAATATGATGTAAGATCTAGAGGAAGATTTAGTTCAACTGTTTGAATACAGCTTAACAATGGAGTTGCTATAAAACTTGCAGCCAAGGTTGGTTCCGGCGCATCGATCTCTGGGTTTCCTGTCCAACACACTTCAGCTGGTCCACTCTGCTTATAAACGGATGTTCCCTCGTCGATATTCAGCTCCGTTGTCACAACTGGGTTTTCAAACACAAGAATGGCTTCTTTTCTTTTCGTTTTCCCCCCCGTCTTTTTCTTCCGCCCCACTAGCTCAGCTCACTCCTCCCTTTACTCGGCCTCTTTTCGGTCCCCTTGAGAACCACAGGGTTCCAGCAGCACCTCCAAGTCTGCCCGTTTCCAATCCGCCAAATATTCAGTCTCTGAACTCGCTTCGTCAGAAGCTTGTCTGGGCTCACAGGAGGAGCTGCAGGGGGAACCGAGGAGGAGCCGGCGGGGCAAAGCCTTGAGGAAACCCTCGCTTGAGAAGAAACTGTCCAAAATCTCAAGAGGTTTTTCTTTGCCTGCAAGGGAGCCAGATTTTCAGAATTCCATTTCCGATTGGATAACATTTGGATCCGTTTTGACAGGGACAGGAGTTCTTGTGTCTGAAAACAGGATTTTTGTTTTCGGAGTTGGTCTCGGAATAGGGCTTTTGGAAGCCTCTGCACACCAAGGCTCCTGTTGTTCGCGGCTGCCTCTGCGTGCTACCTTCCAGAAATTGCACTGCTAGATGCCGAATAAGAACTTCACTCCACACAGAAGTAACTAGAAGCCACAAAAATATTGCCCACCAAATCCAAATGTTAAAACTCTCCAATTCAACTTCCCTCCAAACGTCTATAGTCCCTCCTCTGGCAGGAGGATAAATGTGACAGAGAAGTTGGAGTGGAAAGGGGCAGGGGAATTCCTGAGTTTCGTGTCCTCTTTTGCTTTTGGACGTCGAGGTTGCATTTCCCCTGGAAATCCTTCTCCCTTTCCCATTTGCCAGTTCCTACTTGTCCTTTGGATCTCAGTTCAGACCTTACCCACTACCTCTTCCCCGAAGCTTTTGCTGACTCCTCAAGACTGGTTTAGAAACTCCTAGAATACACCCAGGATCCCTGAAGTTATTTCAATCCTATTAATAGTCCTTATTACATGTTGTATTATAACTATCTCTTGTATGAATCTTACATTTGCATGCTCAGGGCTCAGTCCTTAAATACCACGTATATGCATATGTCTTTCCACCTTGGACTGCTCCTTCAAACTCCAAATTGACATATGCAGCTGCCTTCTCGACAAGTATTTTATACTTAACATTGCCAAAGACTGAATTCCTAATCTTCCCCCCAGACTTTCCCCTTCCCAATCTCCCCACATCTCAGTAAACAACTACGCCATGTGTGCAGTTATCTGTGAATCTTTGCTTTTGCTCAGATCTTACATCTCATCAGCTCCACCTTCAAAATATATCCATAATTCAACCAGGTTTTACTATTTCCTTTGCTATCATATTAGAAGGTCTATCAATCTCTCACCTAATTTAAACTTTTTAAAAATTTTAGATTAGAGTACAGTTGATTTACAATGTGTTAGTTTCAGGTATACAGCAAAGTGGTTCAGTCATACATATACATATATCTACTCTTCTTTCAGATTCTTTTCCCACATAGGTTATTACAGAGTATTGAGTAGAGATCCCTGTGCTATACAGTAGGTCCTTGTTGATTATTTATTTTATATAAAGTAGCATGTATATGTTAATCCCCACCTCCTCCCCCCTCCTTTTTTTCCTTTGACACAATTTTACATTAATTTTTGTTTCCTTTCTACAAAACCATTTTAAAGGCATTTTACTGATTCAGCACCTCACGTTTTATGTGAAGTTGCTCCTGTTGTGAATAAAGAGGGAGTTCTTTACTCTGGAAATTTGCTTCTGTCTTTTACTCCAGGCCAGTTCTACCTGGCAACAAGATACAATTTGAGGTGAAGTCCAAACAGTCCTCGTTTCACTTAAAAAAGAAAAGAATCTTAGCCTGCCCTGTGGCCAATAGTGGTTGTGACCACAGCTGGCCATTGCGAACATTTCCAGTATGTAGATCCTCAGGCGTTTCTCGGGTTCATCGCCTCAATTTTTGCAATAGACCCATCACTGGTCCCTTGGTTTCAATTAATCTTGCCCCTTTCCTGTCTATTCTACAAACAGAATTAGTGCAAAATTCCCCAAGGGTTTGAAACTCTCCAAGAGTTTCCCTCCTGTTCAGTAAAGAAACCAAAGTGCTTTAGTGGCCTGCAAGAGCCCTCCCCTCCTCCCCTCCACCGGCCTCTCTAGTTCCTTGCTCTTCCTCAGACAAGTCAGACATACTCCTGCCTCAGTCCTTTGCACAGGCTGCTTCCTCTGCCTGGAAACACCCTTTCCCAAATACGTGCCTAACCCATTTCCTCATATCCTTCAGGTCTGCTCAGATATCACTTTCTCAGTGCAGGCTTACCTGTTCAACACATTTAAAATTACAAGACAATAAAATAAAAAAGAAGCCATCCCTATTATCTTTTTGCTATATTTTTTCATTCATACTAATCACCATCTACTGCACTATACATTTTAATTATTCATTGGTCTGCATTTCCCATTACAATGCAAACTCCATGAGGATAGAGTTTTGCCCATTTTGTTCACAGGTTTAGTCCCACTATCTTGAGGAGTACATGTTAAATAGCAGCTACTCATTAACAATTTGTTGAATACATGTTGAATGAATGGTCTACCAGGGTACAATAAATGAGCTTTTCCACAGGTGGATGTACAAGCAAATTTCAAGTGTTTAACCCTGAAAGGGGACAGGAATGGTCTGTTCATAGGTAAAGGTTCTGAATTCCATTCATATAGCTCCCTGTTGTGGGTGTGTGTACAAACCTGAGTTGCTAACCGTGGGTCTTCTGTTTAATTATGTGACCCACCATTGCTAGTCAGTGCTTGTGCAGGGACTTAAAGCTTGACCCTGCAGTTAGGACTAAGCACCTAAGACTTCTAATCCCACCTGGAGAGCTGCAGATGTTCATCTTTGTAATCACTAGTTGTTCCAGTTTCCAGACCTTCAACTGTCCAGGAATAAACCCTGATTCCTGAGCTAAGGCTAGATGAAGATAACCCACGAGGCTCCGAGGGAGTGGGAATCTGTTCTAAAGAGGATACATTTTCCTATAAGGCTTCTGAATAGTGCTTTTAATAAATTTTATTTATTCGGTTGTTTTGTACTTTGAAAAGGTAATACACTCATAGAGTTCAAAAATGTATAAATAGTTTTACAGTTGAAAGTTTCCTTCCCATCCCTGTTATTCACCTACCTGGTTCCTTCTCTTTTCTCCACCTTCCACAGGTTTCTACTATTATTAATTTGTTACTTAACCTTCTGGAGTTTCTTTGTCCACTTGCATGTAAATATATAGATTCATATGTTCTGGGTGTTGCTTTTGATACCTCACAATATATTTTGGAAATCTTTACACATTGATAACATAGAAAGCTTCCTTATTTGTCTTTGCTTAGTTTTACATTTTGTTGCAAAATAAAACATACAGAGAAGTAAATAAAACGTTATTTCTGCAACTTAACAATTAATTATAAATTGAACACCCATTTAACCATTACTCAGGAGCAAAAAAACAAACAAAAAAACAGAACATTGCTGCACTCCAGAAGCCCTCAGTATGTCCCTTCCACTCACCCTGCCTTCCACACTCTTCTTATCCCTCCAGAAAACCACAATCCTGACTTTTATGGTAATCATTTTTTACATTCTTAATACATTTTACCATCCAAACATACATCCCTAAACAATGTATCATAATTTTGTGGTTTTTAAATTTATATAAGTATAATCATACTAAGTGTTTCCTTCATCTTTTCACAAAATTATGCTTGTAAGATTCATCCATATTTTTGTGTGTAGCTCTGTTCATTGTCAGTTGTATAGTATTCAACATTATGTATCCAATTTACTGTAAAGGTTCATGCAGGTTGTTTCCAATTCTTGGCTATACAAACAATACTACTATGAACATTCTTATACAAATCTCCTTGTGCACATATTTCTCTTGGTATATGTCTAGGATAATAGGGTATGTGTATCTTCAACTTACTAGATAGAGTCCAACTGTTTTCTAAAGTAGTTGTATCAGTTTAGACAATAGTGGTGATGAAAGTTCTTATTACGTCACATCCTTGCCAAATAGTACTCCTTGTCATATTAATTTTAGTAATTCTGGTGGAAGATCAGTAGTATTTTATTATAGGATAACTTGCATTTTAGTAATTTCCAATAAAGTTGGCTGCTGTGATTTTAAAATTATATATATTTCCATAAATTCTTTGACACTCCTCTTATCAAAAGGTGGAGTCTGATTGCCTTCTCCTTGGCTATGGGCTGGGCTTAGTGACTCGCTTCTAAGAAAACAGAATGAAGCTGAAGTGACGCTGTGTTTGACATCTGAAGCTAAATAAAAGACAAACACCTTCTGTCTGGCTCACTGTCTCAAGAAGTCATAGACTTCATAGAGTCATGGACTCATAAAAATTCTTTATACCATATTTTCATGCTAGTCCTGTTTGTAATTTATATTGGAAATATCTTCTCCCATTCTGTGTTTCATTATTTTATAGTTTTTTTTTTTTTTTGGATGAACAGAGTTCTTCATTTCACTTAAATTTATCAAATTTCCCCTTATATTTAGTGCTGTTGTGTCTTATTCCTTTAGAAACCTCTCCTATCCCAAAGTCCTCTGGTATTTTGAAATATTCTCTTCTAAATGCTTTATACTTTTGCCTTTTACATTTCAGCAAATTAATTAATGCAGCTGAATTAATTTTTATGTATGGTGTATATTTTCCATATAGAGATCTAATTATGCCAACACAATTTATTGAAAAGTCCTTCCTTTCCTTACTCTTCTACAGGGTCCTATTTGTTACACACCAGATGTGCTCTTTCTTTTCTGTTCCATTGGTCCATTTGTCTATCCTTGCACCAATACCACTGTGTCTGAGTTGATAAGGCTTTAAAGGAAGTTTTCGGGTATGGTTGAGAAAGTGTCCCCTTCCTCCTCTTTCTCTTCTTCTTCCTTTTTCTTGACTTTTTTAGCTGTTCTTGGCTCTTTGCATTCCCAAATATTTAGAAAGATCTTATTAAGTTCAACAAAATGTTGAGATTTTAATTGGAATTACATTAATCTATTAATCAATTTTAGAAGAGTAAATATCTTTACAATATTGTATCATTTTACAATCCATAAATATAATATGTAACTTCAGTTATCTAGGTCTTATTTAATGCCTCTCAATAGAGTTTTATTTTTCCTATGAAGAATTTTACATTGTTTCTTAAATTTATTCCTGTGTATTTGATATTAATGCCATTTTAAGTTTAATGTTAGAATTCATAGAAAAGCAATTTATTTTGTATCCAGCAATCTTGCTAAATCTCTTACTGATTTTAATTATTTATGAGGTTTTAAAATTTTCTGCATACTGAAGTAATAACTCTAAATAATAAGAATTTTATCTCTTCATTACAATTCTCTCTTTTGTTTGTCTTGCTTTGCAGCACTGGCTAGGACCTACAGTACAGCATTGAGTGGTAGTGGCCTTACTACTCTGAGATAGCTGAGATAGCTTTCAGAATTTCACCATAAGTGTGATGTTGCCCTTAGCTTTTTATACATGTTCTTTTTCAAACCAAATAAGTTCTTCTCTATTTTTAGTTTGCTTAGAAGTATTATTACTGGTGAATGTATGTTGAATTTTATCAAAACCTTTTCTGCATCCATTGAGATGGTCATATGTGTTTCTCCTTTGATTTTTTAAAATAATGTTAATATTCCTTTTTTTAATAGCTGTGCAGCTTGTGGGATCCTAGTTCCCCTACTAGGGATTGAACCTGAGCCACCTGCAATGGCAGTGTGGAGTCCTAACCACTGGATCGCCAGAGAATTCCCTTCTTTGATCTTTCAGTGGGATGAATTAATGTGGATTGATTCTATAATCTTCAGCCAACTTTCATTCTTTGGATAAATCCAACTTGGTAGTGCTGTATTATCTTTCACACTTACGTGGATAGACAGTGGGTCAATAGTTTGTTCAAGAGTTTTGCATCTATGATCATGAATGAGACTGGCTTGGAATTTTCCGTTCTAAATATTGTCCTTTTCAGACTTTTGTATGAAGGCTATGGTAGACACAGAATGAGTTGGGAAGAGCAGACTCTCTTACCCTCTGGAAGCATGGAACAGTTCTTTCTTTACTGTTTGACAGAATCCACTGGTAAATCTATCAATGTCTAGAGCCTTTTTTGTGGGAAGATTTTAAATTATTGATTTAAATTATTGATTATATGCTTATTGATAAGTATACCCCAATAAACCTGACTTTAAAAAATGTTCTTTGGCAAGTTACATTTCCAGTCAATTTTGGTTTCAGGGCCATTAGGTACTATTATTATTGTTCAATAGAAAGGATATCTCCTACTACTTCTGAGCCTACCACTTTTTGACTGACTAAATAATTTATAATTTATGCCATCATTGAGGTCACAGCATAACAAAATAGTTCACGTAAGTTATTATATAATATGTACAGTATAATAGCTTACTGTAATAACTATTATGGTATATTGTAGTATATTATATACTATATATTACAGTATGTTATATTATATAACTAATAACATATAATATTATATATGTTATATAATTACAATAGTAAACTTCCCACGAAGTGTCTGGCACATTTATATATCATCTCATTTAATCCCTAAGGTAACTCTTGACAGGTAACCTTGTCATTATTTTACAGATGAAGGAACTAACTCTGAGAGGTTATATTCTCTGACCAAAAGTTACACAACTGATAGGTTGAGAAATTGGTGCCCTTAACCATTTTCCATACCAATTCCCTCAAATGAGCTATTTCTCCAGAGAATGTGCAGACTGCTCAATTTTTTTTTGGTTTTGCTTATTTCTTACTAAATTCATTCCTAAATATTTTTGGTTTCTATAGCTATTGTGAATAAAATCTCTTTTCCATTACATTTTCAAATTATTGTTAGTATAGTGTATATGTATTTGTAATACTATTAACTTTATTTTGTAACTGCTTAAAAAATTGTGTGAACGTGTCATGCATTTTTCTGGTGAGAAAGTCGGCGACTTTCATAGGTTCTTAAAAGGATACATAAATTCAGAAAAGCTTAAACACTGCCACCTTAAGTCCAGGTTTTCCCAAAGCTTTTGTAGCAAGTCCATTACAGTTTATGCTTGGTGTGAACAGTCTTCTTGGACACCAAAACAAACACCAAACTTTGAAAGTCTGGATTACTCTCCAAAACAATGTACTGGATAAGTTCCATAAGTGGATTTTTTCTGTCCCTAGGTAGTGAATTTAAAATCACAGGATTCTGAGGTAAATCTTCATATTTTCAGGCCATTGTCTCTATAACCACAGGAAGAAGTCAGACAACAGACCAACGGACTTTTCTAGATGTTCTGAAACTCAAAATTTATTCTCATTCAGATGACCCTTACATATTTAGGTGTGTAAATAACAAATGAACTTCCCAATTTCATCTTTTCTTGGTAATCTGCCCAAGACATGTTTCTAGTTCCTTTTCATCTGGGAGACGATGGCAACACTACTCAATTTAGTAGAGAAAGTTGAGAAAGTTACATTGCAAGATTAAGTTTGAATAAATTCTAGGAAAGCTAGCTTTATTTTATTATTTTTTAAATAAATGTACTTATTTATTTTTGGCTGTGTTGGGTCTTTGTTGCTGTGCGTGGGCTTTCTCTAGTTGTGGCGAGTGGGGGCTACTCTTCATTGCGGTGCGTGGGCTTCTCTTTGCAGTGGCTTCTCTTGTTTCAGAGCACGGGCTCTAGGCACATGGGCTTCAGTAGTCGTGGCTCTCAGGGTCTAGAGCACAGGGTCAGTAGTTGTGGCACACGGGCTTAGTTGCTCTGCGGCATGTGGGAACTTCCCAGACCAGGGATGGAACCTGTGTCCCCTGCATTGGCAGGCATATTCTTAACCACTGCAGCACCAGGAAAGTCCTGAAAGCTAGCTTTATATACCAACAGTTTGATTCATTCTTTGCTGAGGTTTTATCCAACATCATATCCTTAAGAAAAGAGCCCAATGTTCCTACTGAAATAAATCAAGGAATTTATACTATTTGATCTCAATATTCTTCAATATTCATAATATGTTGCATTTTGGAGAAAAAATACAAGGGTAATATATAGCATATATGGCATATGGTCTGTATCTTCACTGAACCACACTTGATGTAGAGTAAATAAGTCACAATTTAAGAACCACATCTACAGAAGCCTGCATTAGTAATAAAAACAATAAATGTGGACCTTAAATATAAATTAATCAGGCCTTCCAAATTTTCAGGTGAGTAAATCAAAGTTTAAAGAGGTAAAGCAACTTACCTCAAAATAACGAATAGACCTAGTTAGTAATAGAGCTGAGATTAGAATCCAGGACTTCCAAAACCCAGACATGTGCTCTTTCCACTGAACTATGTGGTCACTCTAGGGAGTTGACAGGTTTTTCAGTTTGTTTGTTTTGTTTTTGGCTGTGTTGGGTCTTTGTTGCTGTGCTTGGGCTTCTCTAGTTGCGGCGAGTGGGGGCTACTATTTGTTGTGGTGCATGGCCTTCTCATTGCAGTGGCTTCTCTTGCTGCAGAGCACAGGCTCTAGATGTGCAGGCTTCAGTAGTTGTGGCATATGGGCTCAGTAGTTGTGGCTCGCAGGCTCTAGAGCACAGGCTCAGTAGTTGTGGCGCACAGGCTTAGCTGCTCCGTGGCATATGGAATCTTCCTGGACCAGGGATCAAACATGTGTCCCCTGCATTGGCGGGCAGATTCTTAACCATTGCACCACCAGGGAAGTCCTGAAGTTGACAGTTTTCAGGATTTTCTTTCTGTTTCCCTGGTGAAGGTCTCCATACTAGCCATGTTCCCAAGGCATTCAGAGGATTTCTCTCCAGTGTGAAGCTTTTCATGTTGAACAAAAGAAGAGTTTTGTCTAAAGGTTTTCCTATATTCAGTATGTATATTTGCCTTCTCTCCACTATGAATATTCTGGTGTTTTGTAAGATAAGTGTTCTGGCTAAAGGCTTTCCCACATTCATTACATTTGTAGAGTTTTTCTTTAGTATGAGTTTTCTGATGTTTTTTAAGGTCTGTCTTCTGGCTGAAGGCTTTGCCACATTTATTGCATTCATAAGGTTTCACTGCAGTATGAATGATCTGATGTTGAATAAGGCCTGAACAGTAACTAATGGCTTTTCCACATTCATTGCATTTATAAGATTTTTCAATGGCATCAGTTTTCTGGTGATTTGTGAGGTTTGTACTCTGACTGAAGGCTTTTCCACATACATTACATTTATAAGGTTTCTCTCCAGTGTGAGTTCTCTGATATTGAATAAGTGCTGACCAATCACTGAAGGCTTTTCCACAGTCATTGCATTTAAAGGGCTTCTCTCCAGTATGAATTCTCTTGTGCTGAATAAGGGCTGAACAGAAACTGAAAGCTTTCCCACAATCGTTACACTCATAGCACTTCTCTCCAGTGTGGGTTCTCTGATGCTGAATATGCCCTGAGCGGTCACTAAAAGCTTTCCCACATTCATTACATTTGTAAGGTTTTTCTCCAGTATGAACCCTCAGTGTTGTGTAAGGAATGAACTCTGGGTAAAAGTTTTCCCACATTCATTACATTTATATGGTTTCTCTCCTCTATGACTTCTCTGATGTTGAGTAAGGTACATACTTCTGCTGAAGGCTTTCCCACATTCCTTACATTCATATGGCTTCTCTCCAGTATGAGTTCTTTGATGTCAAATAAAAGCTGAGTAGTTACCAAAGGTTTTCCCACATTCATTATACTCATAAGGCTTCTCTCCAGTGTGAGTCCTTTGATGCTGAATAAGGGCTGAACAACCATTAAAGGCATTCCCACATTCATTGCATTTGTATGGTTTCTCTCCAGTATGCATTCTCTGATGTTGAATGAGGTCTGAACAGTAACTGAAAGCTTTCCCACAGTCATTACATTCAAAAAGTTTCTCTCCAGTATGGACAATATGATGTCGAGTAAGAGCTGAGTGATCACTGAAGGCTTTCCCATTCGTTACATTCATAGGGCTTTTCTCCTATATGAATTCTTTGATGTTGAGTAAGATGTGCACTCTGACTAAAGGTTTTACCACATTCGTTGAATTCATAAGGTTTCTCTCCAGTATGAATTCTTTGTTGTAGAGTAAGATGTGTGCTCTGGCTAAAAGCCTGTCCACGTGCAAGACATTTATATGGTTTCTCACTAGTATGAATTCTTTGATGCTGAGTAAGCTATGTACTACGACTGAATGTCTTGCCACATTCAGTACACTCGTAAGGTCTTTCCCCACTATGAATTCTCTGATGTTGAATAAGGACTGAGCAATAACTGAAGGCCTTCCTACATTCATTGCATTTGTAGGGCTTTTCTCCAGTATGAGTCTTCTCATGGTTTGTTAAATGGGAACTCTGGTTAAATCTCTTTTCACATTCATTACATATATAGGGTCGTTCTCCAGTATGACTTGTATGATGTTGAATGAGAGTAGTGTACTCTCTGAAGGTTTTCCCACTTTCACTATATTTATAAGGTTTCTTTACATCACATTTACTTTGTATAATTAAATCTGAGCTTTGTTTGAACATTTTTCCATGTGTACCACATTCATGGCAATGCTCTTCTATAGTAGGACTTCCCTGGTTGTCCAGTGGTTAAGACTCTGTGCTTCCAATGCAGGGGGTGCAGGTTCAATCCCTGGTCAGAAAACTAAGATCTCATATGTCGTGCGGTGCATCAGAAACAAAACCAAAACCAAAAAACCTATTAGAAAATTTTAAATTATATATGTGGCTTGTATTGTATTTCTATTGATCAGTGCTGGTTTAGAGAGATTAGACATTTGCTCAAGGCTACAGAGCTAGTTAGTGGCAGAGCCAGGACCCAACCCAGTCAGCTGGGTGAGAGTCCCCCTTCTTCATGACTGGTCCCCGTGTTGTGTCAGCATATTCTCCACCACAGAACTCATCAGTCTTTTTTTACTAGACTTTGAGCTTCTGGAGATCATAAACTAAAGTCTTTAACCTTTGAATTGTCAATTCCTAACACAGTATCTGTCATATAGAATATGCATGAGGAACGTTTGGTGGGTTTTTTTTATGAGAATGCCACAATGATAGCAGCTTTTAAAAATTGGTCTGCCCACTTTTTTTTTTAAACTAAGCCCTAGAAACTACTTAGAGCAAAAGTTGAGATAAAGCCACCATCCTAATACTTGGAAGAATAATGTTTGATAGTGAGTATCTCCTTTTAAAATAATTACAGGCATAAATGCTAAGAGGGATATTCAACCTGTAAACTGAAACAAATTTCAGTTTACAGTTCAGTTCCTTCAGTTTCCTTCAGAAACCATGAAGGAACCCATGGAGTAGCTGGAAATTTAGGTGAGTCAGAGCTTTACACTGACATGCACAGCATGAAAAGATGGTTTCATAAAGGACAGTGAACTCAATCAATTTTATCGGAGAAAATAAAAGAGGGCTAGGAAAAGATAATCAGATTCTTTCTGAAAGAAAAGGAGAAATGCCCTTCATAAGCATATTTGCAATACAGTGGTGAAAGATAAACAGAAATTATAGTCAAGAAGTGATTGTGTGATCATTAAAAGAGCAACATTAACAACCATTTTTAATATTAATTGACTTGCTTCAAAAATTACTTGCATTTTAAAGGAAATTATATATCAAGATTATGAATATTATACATAATTCAACTAAATATATAACTATTAGCATAAACAATGTTCTTTTGTGTATTATCCTGTGGAACTCTGTAAATATCTGCCATGAGGATTGGTATAAAAGAAAGGATGTACAGTAGATGGAAGTACATAAATAAAGAGGCTAAGACTAAAATGAGGATGAGATTTAGATAACTGAACTTGAAAATCTGCAACTTTATTAGGGCTTTCTTGGTTGCCTAATATACATGATTAACTTCATAATTCTTACTGGACTTTATAGTAGAAAATGTATTTTCCATTTGTAGAGGTACAAAATCAACTTTAATGAATTATCCAGACATTCCTCATCTTTATTTTTTGCTTGTTTGATTTTGTCCAGTAGTATGAAAGGCATATGATCATTGCATGCTTGTTAATATATCTTACATTTTTAATAATTTTATATATATATTATATATATATATATATATATATATATAATATATATATATATATTTTTTTTTTTTTCCCCCTGCACTGGGCAGCTTGTGGGATCTCAGTTCCCTGACCAGGGACTGAATTTTGGGAATGGCAATGAAAGCCCAGAATCCTAACCACTAGGCCACCAGGGAACCCCCCTCCCCCCACCTAAAGTCTATTTTGAAATTAACTTGCAGCTTAACTTCCTTTTTATTTATATCTGTCCAATCTTTTATTTGAAACTTATTTATTACTTTCATACAAAAATCAAAACACAACTACATAAGAAGCCCATATTTTAGGGACAATAACAAGTCCTACAACTCAGGCTTATCACAAGGATTAGATAAATTAATATGTAACAAATATGTAAATACATTAATATGTAAAGCACTTAGAAACTTAGAAAGTAGCTATGTGAGGCTAGTTTCAATTAATGTCATCCATTACATCAACAGACTAAAAAAGAGAAATTATATGATCACATCAATAGATGCAGAAAAAGCACTTGAAAAAAATCCAACAAAATTCATGATAAAAACTCTCAATAAACTAGGAATGGAGGAGAGCCTTCTCAACTTGCTAAGACTATTTTTTAAAAATCTTCAGCTAACATCATACTTAATAGTGAGAGGCTTGAAGCTTTTCCACTATGATGAGTTACAAGGACAAGATGTCCACTCTCACCTCTCTTTTTCAAAAATGTACTAGAAGTCTTTGTTAATGCGATAAGACAAGAAAAGGAAATAATGGTATACAGACTGGAAAAGAAGAAATAAAACTGTCTTCATTCACAGATAACATGATCATCTTTGTAAAAAATCCAAAAGAATCAACAAAAAACTCTTAGAACTCATAAGAGATTATAGCAGGATTGCAAGATACAAAGTTCATACACAAAAGCCAATTGCTTTCCTATATACAAACAGTGAGCAAGTGGAGTTTGAAATTAAAAACACAATACCATTTATATTAGCAATGAAAAGAATAAAATACTTTGGTATAAATCTAACAAAAATATATAAGACCTATATGAGGAAAACTACAAAATTTTGGTGAATGAAATCAAATAAATAAATAAATGGAGAGATATACCATACTCATGGATAAGAAGACTCAGTATTGTCAAGATGTCAGTTCTTTTCAACTTGATTTATAGATTCAGTGCAATCCTAATCAAAATCCCAACTTATATTATGAATATAAACAAACTGATTCTAAAGCTTATATGGAAAGGGACAAGACCCAGAATAACCAACACAATATTGAAAGTGAAGAACTAAGTTGGAGGATTGACAATACCCAACTTCAAGACTTACTATAGAACTACAGTAATCAAGACAGCACGGTAAAATAATTGGTAAAAGAATAGACAAATAGATCGATGGAACAGAATAAAGAGCCCAGAAATAGACCCACATAAATATAGTCAACTGATCTTTGACAAAGGGGCAAATGCAACACAATGGAGCAGAGATGAATTCTCAACACATAGCACTGGAACAACTGGATAGCCACATGAAAAAAAAAATTAACCTAGACACAGACTTTACATCCTTCACAAAAACTCAGAATGGATCATAGACACAAATGTAAAATACAAAACTATAAAACTCTTATGAGGTAACATTGGAGAAAACCTAGATAATATTGGGTGTGATGATGCCTTTTTAGATACAAAATGATCCATGAAAGAAATAATTATTAAGCTGGACTTCATTAAAATTAAAAACATCTGCTCTGCAAAAGACAATATCAAGAGAATTAGAAGACAAGCCACAGACTAGAAGAAAATATTTTCAAAAGACACATCTAATAAAAGACTGTTATCCAAAATATACAAAGAACTCAGAACTCAGCAATAAGAAAACAACTCTGTTAAAAAAAAATGGACACAAGATTTTAACAGACACCTCCCCAAAGATACACAAATGGCAAATAAGCATATGAAAAATGTTCCACCATGGTATGTCATCAGGGAAATGCAAATTAAAACAAATAGATAACACTACACATCTACCAGAATGGCCAAAATCTGGAACACTTACAAAAACAAATTCTGGGGAAGATGTGGAGTAATAGAAACTCCATTCACTGCTGGTGGGAATGCAAAACGTACAGCCACTTTGGAAGACAGTTTGACAGTTTCTTACAAAACTAAACATACCCTTACCGTATGATCCAGTAATTGTGCTCCTTGATATTTACTCAAATGAATTGAAAACTTATGTTCACACACAAAAAAAGGGGCAGCATAAATAGACAGATAGATAGATAGATACATAGATAGATAAAGATACATATACAAGCTCAGGTAGTGAAAAAGGCTATCAAAAGAGTAAGGTAAGGGGATAAGGAATAAAGAGGATCTTTATTGTAGATAGGATGGCCAAGGAAAATTTTTATGGGAGGAAACGTTTGATCAGACCTGAGTAAAAAGAGGGAGTGAGCCATGAAGATATCTGAGGACAGACCCAGAGAACAGCAAGTACAAGATCTCTGTATCAGAATCCTGAGGTGGGAATAACTTCAGGATGCTATGGGAAGAATGGGAGGCCAGTGTACCTGGAGAGAGTAGTAAGCTAGGAGAGTGTAAGAAATAAGGAATGGATCATTATGTGGTGTAAAATAAAGCCAGCCCCCGGGATCTGAGGTTAGTTTAATCCATGTGTGCAGAATCCACGGTTACTGAGGGCCAACTGTACTGAACAATTTTACAGAAGAGACTTGAGTATACCAAGATTTTGGTATACAAGGGGGTCCTAGAACCAATCCCTTGTGGATACTGAGGGACAACTGGAATGCCATCTCCCTTATTCTTCAAGGCTATGGGAGAACTTGCTTGTTAAATTCTTACAGTATAGGACATACTGGCTTTATTATCACAGGCAGTGTTATTTAATGGAAAAAAACACTCAGCTGGGGATAAAGGACCCTGGATTCTAATATCTGAGTAAAATGTTGTAAAAGTATTAAGCAAGTCAATTTGAGTCTTGGTTTCTTCAGTAACAAAATAATAGGGTTAACAGTATCTGATCCCCTTGTCTTACAGAATTTTGTAGGATTAAGCAAGATTAAAAAATTTTAAAGGGCCACTAAATTTGAACATTTGAAGGGAGAGGTTTGGAACACTGCTTCTCAAAATGTGGTCCCTAGACCAGCAGTCTGGAAATCACTTTGGAACTTGCCAGAAATGCAAATTCTTAAGTCCCACCCCAGACCTACTGAATAAAAACTGGCAATGGTCTTAGTAATCTGTGTTTTAACGAATCCTCCCGGTGAT
This sequence comes from Hyperoodon ampullatus, assembly GCF_949752795.1. Taxonomy (NCBI): domain Eukaryota; kingdom Metazoa; phylum Chordata; class Mammalia; order Artiodactyla; family Ziphiidae; genus Hyperoodon; species Hyperoodon ampullatus. Next base: position 84,311,075 of record NC_136923.1, on the reverse strand, counting down.
TCTGATGCACACTCAAGTTTGAGAAGCACTGGTTTAGAAGAAGGTGAAATTGTTGAGCCAGTCCCCAAATTACCAAGCAATGAGAATTTCCTCTTGGAGGTTCAGAACGTTGCTGCTTGCAGCTGCCATGAGCTAGTAAATATACTGAATATTTCACATAATTCAGGATCTCAATGAGCAGGAACTGGCCCTTATAATGACTGGAGGAAAGGGCCCCTACTAGCATTTAATGTGTAAGAGCCAGGATGCTAGATGCCCTTCAGCATAGGATAGTCCCATACAATTTTCAAATGTCCTGCAGGACATTCACATGGGTGTAAATCTGTTGACAATTAGCAGAGCCTAGAACCTAACTCTTTTTTACACACGACTACAGGGTTTTTTGTTTGTTTTTTCAGTGCTAATATACAATGATTTTTCTGTAAAGGTAACTACAGTCTAAATCAAGGTACTTTTTCTGAATTTTACTTAACATTTGGATATTTTATCAGCCTGAGATGCAGTGTGTTCCTTTTTTATTTCTCCTCTATTTTAGAGTTGGAGCATTATATAGCTTTTAAAAGTATGTAGGTTAATTTTACTAATTTAATAAACATTATTTCAGGATAGAAATGAAAGCATTACAAAATATTTTTTATAAAAAGGGACTGTTCAGTCTAAAAGAGTTGAGAGCCACTGACATATATTGCATCATTTAACCTCACAACACCCTGATGAAAGTACTCATCAAAGTTAAATAACTTGTGCAAAGTCACCATACAGTCAATACGTCTCAAAGCTAGATTCAAATTCAGACTTGTTTGCCTTCAAACACCAGGCTTAATGAAAACTATTTTCACACAAAAACCTGTACATGAACACTTAGGGCAGCATCACTCATAATTACCAAAAACTGGAAAAATTCAAATGTCCATCAACAGGTGAATGGATTTTAAAAAAACCAAAACTGGCATATCTATTCAGTGGAATATTACTGAGCAACAAGAAGGAACTGACACACACAAGATGGATGAACCTAAAAGGCATTGTGCTGAATGACGGAAGCCAGTCTCAAAATGTTACGTAATGTATGATTCCATTCAAGACATTCTGGAAAAGATAAAACTACAGAGATGGTGAATAATCAGTGACTTCCAGGGGTTAATGGTGGAGGAAGAGTGTGAAAATAAGGGAGAGCACAAGGAAGGGTTTGGAGTGAAAGTGCTCCTGATTGTGGTGGTGGTTACAGGAACCTCTATTTATGTTAGAACCGTGCGCCCCTCTCAGATCGATTTTACTATATGATAATTACAAAACTAACTAAAGCAGGCCGTCTTCTCTGTGCCATGATGGATAAAAGACTGGCGTGGAAAAATGGGGTCACTCGAGGCAACACAAGGAGTGATTTTATTTTGGTCGAGGCTTCAAGCATCCCCTCTCATACAGACCCCACCACACAGGCCCGGAAGTTTTCTTCCCACCTTCTCACACAAAGCTCCTGCCCCTGTGTTCTCCTCTCACCCATCAAGGTGAGGAAAAGGAAGGTTATCTTTCCTCAAATTCAGTCTCCAGATCACTCTCACACTCGATCTCATCGATTTCTTACCTCTCTTTTAATGCAAAGTCGTCGCCTCCACCTTGCAGTGCTCTGGCTGCTGTGACATCACGAAGGCTCTGTTCTCTGTATTATCGTTGGTTCTGTTTCCTTAGTGACCCTGGGCCTCCACCAGGGCCTAGTATTTTATCACCAGCGCCCGCCAGCTGCTGTCACTCTCTGGATGGTCCCCTTAGCGCCAGGCTCCAACGCCCAGAAGCCGTCGCAACCCCGGGGCTCCTGAAACCCCGATCTTGCACGGCCCCCGAGCTGGCTCGAGTTTCCGCGGAGACACACCGCAAGTCCGATGGCCTAGAGGGAGCGTCCTGGTTTCCCCCGGGGCCCTTCAAGGGTTAGCGACAGCCACAGGTAAAAAGGTGAACCTCCGCCCCCACTTCTGAAAGAGCAAGGCCTACCCCCAGCGGAGCTTCAGACTCTGCGAGGCTTGACCCACTTGTCCCGAGCTAGGGGAACCCCAGACAGCTCGCAGCGGGGAGCACCGACAGTGTTCCCCCGTCCCAGAACTACGCTTGCGCGCCTCTAGCCGTCCCTTGAACCCGTTCTCCCTCCAAGGAGTACATTTCCCAGCAAGACTGCGGCAGCTCTGATTCAGGGGCAGGGGCGTGGCTAGATTCGACCCCTGTAATCCTAATTGGGCAGAACTAGGCGTGGCCACTGGAGAGCATCGCTTGCCTGGAGGTTTCCCAGTATGGTCCTGATTTATGTGACACCTCCACGATGGCTGGGATTTACGTGAATAATTTGCATGAAACAAAGTTCTTCCAAATTACAGCATTCACTGTTCTCTAGTAAGCAAAGGACAAAGACGGGTTCCTATTATCTTCTTACGACTTACATTAAACCACTAATTAAAAATTATAGTGTCATAGGAAAAGCAGTCTCCTTTATTTTATAATAACAATAGCCAGTGATTATTAAGCACATACTGTGTGCCAGGCACTCTTACACTTTATATTATCTCATCTGAAGAAGCAAAAATCAGCCCTGCCATTAACCAGACTCAGATGACACTGATAAAGCCTGCTGCAAAGTTAATAGCAAACAATCTTTCCCCCAAATCATACTGCAGCTGTAAAGTGTCATAATGGTCCTCTTTAAATACTGCTTTCTTACTAACGCGACATCCCCATCTTTGCCTTGCTACTCCCACTTTAAAAAAAAAAAGACTGAGAAATGTTGCTTGCTAAAATCACAGACTGTCAAACTATTTGACATTCTATCAGGAAAAATGAACGTCTCACTCTTGCCTGGAAGATCAGAGCCCTCTTTGAAAGAAATACAATCTCTATTTCCAAACCAGGTACAGAGCTTCAGATACAGCATTTTCAGACACAACATATCACCTTTACCATAACTGAGATTTCTAAAGAGAGAGGCCCCGGAGTCCATTTTTAAATCCAAACCTGCCTTGCAATGAGCCTGTTAAAATGCTACAATAACCCTGGTTCATCCTTCGTGAGATGCTCCATGGTTCTGCTGGTGACCTTGTGGTAGCAAGTGAATAAATCTAATTTTGTTGGACTATAAGTTTATCTCTGGTAGTCCTTATCAGATGTATTTTAACACATTTTACTTCAAAACATAAGCTCAGAGACTGGCACATTGTAATCAAATAATTAATGATTTACGTAATCTGTTTCCTCATTTTACAGATTACAGATGAGGAAACAGATTCAGAGAGGCTAAGTAACTCACCCAAAGTCACCCATATGGCTTGGCTACAAGAACTCATATTCTTAATTGCCGTGTTTTGCGCCCAACTACTTTCCAAATGCAAAGAAACAGCCCCAAGATGTTACCTGCTTAACGTTTCACAAATAGCAAATGGCAAAACTATGATTAGAGTCCTTACCTAATCCCAGTCCAGTTCTTTTCCTACTCTACGTCACTGTACTTTCTGGATATGTATGTTTGTGTGTACAATCTAGCTCATCTGCCTGATTTTGTATAGACTTCTGTATACTATTTATCCATGCATGACAATATCTCTGAGATCCAATACCTTCATATTTAAAATGGAAAATAAATTAGGTGCCATCCCTTGGTAAGGTATGGCCTTGATGTTTTTTGTTGTTCATTCTAGCAGTGATGAATGTTAAGGGGCCTCACACTAAGAAGCATATCGGTTATTGTGAGAAATCAGTAATGCACAGAAAAGCACACTGCCTGGTGCTGAATAAGTGTTGTTTTGTCTGCATCACTTAAAATGTCTTCAGTTCCTTCCTAAATGGACAAGCCTGAGAAAACCACCATCAGTGGATTTAGGGGATTGGCTCTCTACATTTCTAGATTCGTATATCTAAGCAAGTCTCTCATATCTTTTGATTAAGAATGGACAGAATTTGAGAGCCTCACAAAGTATGGCGTTCTCCTGTAGTACATTTTGAAGCTTGTTCCTTAGTGGTTCCTAAGGCAGTTGTGATGATTAAACGAGTTAGTGGGCTTCCCTGGTGGCGCAGTGGTTGAGAGTCCGCCTGCTCATGCAGGGGACACGGGTTCGTGCCCCGGTCCGGGAAGATCCCACATGCTGCAGAGCGGCTGGACCCGTGAGCCATGGCCGGTGGGCCTGCGCGTCCGGAGCCTGTGCTCCGCAACGGGAGAGGCCACAGCAGTGAGAGGCCCGCGTACTGCAAAAAAAAAAAAAAAAAAAAAACGAGTTAGTAATGTAATGTTGCTGAGAACACAGCCTAGCAAATGACACAGGAGCATCTCAAGGAAATTGGGAACAGTTAAGAGGGAGTCAAATGTCATAATTAAGTATCTAGGACCTCAATAAAAACTGCCATGGACATTCAAATAAAGCAAACTAAGAAAAATACAAGGAATACTATCTGGGAAAATTAAAAACTAGAAAATCATTGTCAAAATAAAATAGGCATGATTAAATTTTATGATATTCAATGATTCAGCGAGATGGAAATATGTATATACATATATGTGTGCATGTGATGTGTGTGTAGAGAGAAAAAGAGAAATGAATGCTGCTGAACTTGAATCTGGATCCTGTAGATTTTCAAATTTAAATAAAGACCCAGTTTTACAAACTTTTTAAGAATGTTACAGATCTTAAAGAAAAAATATATTACCTGAAAGAGAAACAACAGAAATTATTGAATGGGCTATTAAAATTAAAATTTTTCAAATATTTGTTGACGTATAATTCTTAAGTATACAGGTAAATGACTTGACAAATGTATACACTTGAGTAACCACCATCTCCATCTCTCTCTACAGAAAGTTCCCTAGTGCCCCTTTTGCAGTCAGTATCCCTGTATATAACATTTTAACAATTTCCCATTAAATATACGAAATCAGAATTTTTTAAATTAAAAATACAGTTGAATCATAGATTCTATAATGAAAATTTTATATAGTACTTTATTTGAAGTTATGTCTTAGATTTGTTAACTGATTTTGCAAATGAAAACTAGTATTGGCTTTTACATACTCAAACCGCCCAAAATACCAGTTGTTAGAACTGTACCAAAATAACCACAACTGTACCAAATTAACCCATCAATGGATAGCTTAAATTGAAGTTAATTGAAGTTTAACTTGTATTTTCCATTTATTATCACTGAATATTGACCTAAAGATTTAGAGAAATAATTTTTGTACAATATATTGAAGCTATTTCTGTTGTCAATGTTTGGCTGTATTGTAATTGTTGCAATGCCATACAATCTAGAGTATATTTTAACTTGTATTTGAACTTACACTGATTAACAGTCAACTAAAACTAAATAGAAATAAAGTTTAAGGAGGAAGCAGACCAGTTCTGAGAAGGAACAGGAGTAAACCAAGTCTCCCAGTTCCATCATGTTTAGGTGATTTCTGGTTTTATTCTTCTATGTTGTGGGTATTTCAGGGGAAATCTGATTTATTATCATCTTACCTTTCTACCTAAGGCCGAATCTCTTAAAATGACATGGTGCTTTGTAATACAAGTGCAAAGTAATAAGAAATAGGCTTGGAGATTTAGCATCTTTGTTTTTCCCAATCTTCTACTTGTTCACTGGTATGTTCAAAGGGGAGAAGATAGACTTCAAAGAGTACGTGCTTACATCCTGTAGAATCTATTTTTGTGAAATAAATCTTGAAAATCACTCTCTGTCCATGCGTCTTTCCTTAGACAAAACCTCGTGGTGTTGGGGATGAGAAGGTAAAGAGAAGCATAGTGATGGAATTGCTCTGTTAAAGGGATCAGTTATTTAAAAGGTATCCTCTTGCTCCTGCAGGTCCTCTGGTATTGTCTCTGTTATGGTGGAGAAGACCCATGTGATAGATACCTGGATTCCTGGCTTCTCTGAATAGAAATTGTAGATACAGAATTTGAGATGCTCTTCCTAATTAAAAGCAGTTTCTCAATTTTATTTGGGTGATTCTATTTCCAGTTGGGGCATTCCTATTTTTAAAAGCCTAAAAAAGTTTCTGAGGATGGGAGTACAACAAATCTGACCAAAAATCTATTAATGATACAAGCATTTACTACAGAGTCACCGTACAAAGCCCTAAGAAAAAGCTGCTAAGGAATATCAGAACCACCAATCTGTCCTCAAGTATAATATCTCACAAAATTTATTTAGTGCTCTTGCTCAGAATATTAACTTGCTGACCTTTCATGAAATGTCAAATCTTACATAAACTTTCCTTATGTTAAAATCTTTGAGATCTGGTGATGACTGATATTTACCAGAAGCCATTACTACTCATCACATTCACGACATTTCTAGGCAGTGTGAGTTGGCAGATGCTTAAAAGAACTGGACTATGGCTGAAGGCTTTTCACACTCACTACATTCACAGGGTCTTTCTCCAGTGAGCATTCTTTTGGTGTTTGGTGAGACTTGCATTCTGGCTAAAGACTACCACATTTACCACATTCATAGGGTTTCTCTCCAGTATGTATTGTCTGATGTGTGGTAAGGTGTGAACTCTGGCTGAAGGCTTTCCCACACTGGCTACATGTATAGAGTCCCTCTCCAGTATGAGTTTTCTGATGTTTGGCAAGATCTGCACTCTGGCTAAAGGCTTTCCCACATTCATAAAGCTTCTCTCTGGTGTGGGTTACTTGATGTATGGTAAGGTGTGAACTCTGGCTGAAGGCTCTCTCACATGCATTACACCTGTACGGGTTCTCTCCAGTGTGAGTTCTTTAGTAACTTCTGAGGCTCTGCAAGCCTTCCCACAATCAACACATTTACAGACACTTTCTCCATTATGAGTCCTCTGATAGTGAGTCAGGGATGATCTTTGGCCAAAGTCTTTCCCACACTCATTACATTCATATGGTTTCTCTCCAGTGTGTATTTGTGATGCTGAATAAGAGCTGACCAATTTCAGAAGGCTTTCTTACACTGTAACTTTGCACTCAGAGGGTTTCTCTCCAGTGTGTATTCTTTTATGTTTAATAAGTGATGAGCTCTGGATGAAGGACTTCCCACACTCATCATGTTCATAGGGTTTCTCACCAGTGTGAGTTCTCTGATGTATGGGTTTTTTTTTTAAAGACTTATTTATTTATTATTTATTTTATTTATTTTTGGCTGTGTTGGGTCTTAGTTGTGGCATACAGGGTCTTCACTGAGGCATGCGGGATCTTTCGTTGCAGTGCGTGGGCTTCTCCCTAGTTGTAGTGTACAGGTTTTCTCTTCTTTAGTTGTGGCACGCAGGCTCCAGGGCACATGGGCTCTGTAGTTGTGGCACGCAGGTTCCAGACTGCATGGGCTCAGTAGTTTGCGGCATGTGGGACCTAGTTGAGGCGCGAGAGCTCAGTAGTTGTGGCACACAGGCTTAGTTGCCCCGGGGCATGTGGGATCTTAGTTCCCTGACCAGGGATGGAATCTGCATCCCCTGCATTGTAAGGCAGATTCTTTACCACTGGCCCACCAGAGGAGTCACTCTCTGATGTTTAATAAGAGAACTCCTGCTGAAAGTTTTCACACAGTCATTGCATTTGAAGGGTTTCTCTCCACTGTGGATTTTCTCATGCTGAGTAAAGGTTACATTCTCACTGAAGATTTTCCAACTATTACATTCAGAAGATTTCTCTCCAAAATGAGAAGATAAAGGGTGACTCTTTGGATGATTATTAAGAAAAGAATAGTAACTGAAAGTTTTCCCACATTCCTTACATTTGTATTGTTTCTCTACACTGAACATTTTATGTTTCATTAGTTCTGTATTCTGTTTGAAAATACCTTCAGTCATATCACACTTATATGGTCTCTTTCCTATAGGAATTTTTGTTGTATAATAGGATATACTCTTGCAAATTTTCTTTTTGCCTGGCCCCTCTCTTTGTTGAGTATTTTCTTGCTGGCAACTGACACTTGATCCTATACTCTGCTGGTCTCCCTCTCTTGGCTCTCCAACCTATTCTTTACATTCCCCATCTTCTCTCAAGTTTAGGTTTCAGGGACCATCTTTGGTAGGTCTTTTCATTATTGCTCCCAAAGCGGTCTTATTCAGAAACATCCTGGATGAAGGACTTCCCACTTCCCACTTCAATAGACTTTTTGGTCTCCAGATTATTTTCTCAGCCTGAAAGAAAATTTTTTAAATGCATGTGTCTTGTGCTGAGTGACAGGAAACTGGTGAAGGTGAAGTGATATCATGAAAATATGTCCACAGATATATATGGCTCTTACACTCTGAAATATGTCTTTGCATTTAACATCACAGAGGGATGAGGAAGGAAGATATACATAGGACAAGAATGGTATGAAAGGGGGCCACATCAATCTATATACATAATTCAAAATGGGAGAGAAGGAAGGGATGTGATCCAGTGGGAAGCATCATCAGAAGTTAGACAGATGGACCAGAAAAAAGGAAAATGGTCATGCCATTTGCAGGGAAATGACTGGGGTTGGGGGTAGGGGGGTGGAGGAGAGAATATTGGAAAGCTGGAGGCAAAGCAATTACTCAGAGATGTTTGGGCACTTATTTCACTTTTTACAGTCGAGTGAGAATATCACCTCCTGCTGGTGTTTTCAATACCAGAATCAGGAAAGCCCAATCTGAGTAAACTTTTTTTTTTTTTTTTTGTGGTACGCGGGCCTCTCACATTGTGGAGCACAGGCTCCGGACGCGCAGGCTCAGCGGCCATGGCTCACAGGCCCAGCCACTCCGCGGCATGTGGGATCTTCCCAGACCAAGGCACGAACCCGTGTCCCCTGCATCGGCAGGCAGACTCTTAACCACTGCGCCAGCAGGGAAGCCCCCTGAGTAAACATTTCTTTAAATGAAAGTAGCAGACTTCCTGAATAGTGACAAATGCCCCTACTATAAAATTATGTGGTACACCATGTGCAAAACAATGTCATCTTCAGGTACCTGGCTTTTGTTGGGGGATTCTGGGGAATGTGGTGAGCCACAGTGAGATATGCTGCATCTGTTCCTGCTCTGTAGGACCACCTAAGTTTCAAGCTTGAAGACAGTTGGCTAATTAGTTTAGAAATTTTCAGTGTTTCTTTTTATTTGGTAAGGAGGCTCTCTTTCCCCCAATCCCTAGCCCATTTGAAACATGCATATGTATAATAACTGTGGGAAGGCATCTGAGCTTAAAATCTAGGTCTTCGTGCCTAAATTATGTGAGTCTCCTGACTAATTTCATGGCTGGCAGTCTCTCCTCATCACAGCCATCTACGTTCTCCCAATCTGTTGTCTACAATCTCAAGGTGACACTGTTTTGCACACAGTGGGATTTTATAACCATGGACCACACAAGAGTCTAGGTAAGTGGTGAGGGCAATCATGGCATTCCAAAGTGTCAGGGACCCAGGCTCTTCTATCTTGCTTGTCCATCATGTATAAACTTGACCTCATACTCCAAGATTATAAGGAGAACAGAAGTGATAAATAAGGGCAAAGATCAGCCATTTCTTCAGAAAATTTCCCAGAAGCTGCCACCTGACACTTCTGCATATATTCCATTGAGTAGAATTCTAAGATAGCTCCAAGATTCCCACTCCTGTGGTATTAACTCTGTATAATCTCCTCCCTTTGAGTGTGTGTAGCTCCTGTGACTACGGTGGGGTAGTCATTTCCTTAATTAGGTTACACTATATAAGACTCTATGGTAGCAGACTGGACAGATTCTCCTTCTGGCTGTGAAGAAGCAAGCTGCCTCACTGTGATAGGGCCATGTGGCTAGGACCAAAGGACAGCTCTAGTTGCTGAGAACAATGCCCAGCCAACAGTCAACAAGAAAATGGGTCCTACACATAAGGAACTGAATTCTGCTAACAAACTAAATGAGCTTAGAAGAGGATCTCAAGCCTCAGATGAGATTGTGGTTCCAGCTGACATCCTGACTTCAGCCTGTAGTAAACCCTGAACAGAGAACCCAGTTGAGCCCTGTTCTGACTTCTGACTTACAAAAATGTGAGATAATAAATGGGTGTTGTTTTCAGCTGCCAAATGTGTGGTAATTTGTTATGCAGCAACAGGAATCTAACACAAAATGTTTAATGGATGGATAAATAAACCAATGACTTGAAGAGCTGATTACTAGAGAATGGTACTGTTGAGAAGGAGCTTTTTCTACAGAACCTGCCATTTACTACAATAAGTCAAATAACTTTAGATTTGATTTCAGAAATATATATATGGGAACATAAATTTTAAGGTGAGAGGATAAAATGTGTTAATGCTCTGAATACTGGAATGGCATTTCTGATGGGAATAAACTCATATTTACCTGGTGTCCTGCAGTTAGATGCATGGTAGCCAGCCTCTCTCCTTTGGGCTCCATTTTGAGGGGAGGAAGAATCCTGGGAAGACAGAGATGTCAAAAGAACATGGAGTCTTGAAGACAAACTACTGACCAGCAAGTCCCTCAGAACAACAGATGTGGCCCCTACCTTCTCTCCAAAGAAAGCTATCAAAAGAAGCAAAAGGACAGATATAACTCCCAATTCCTAAGTTTCAGAGAAAGGAATTCCTATCTCTGTTATTAGAGTGGGTTGCAGGTAACAGTTATCTATCTGGATGCTATCAGGGGCAGGAACAGAGAGGGAAGCATGAGGACAGAGGATGCCTGGGCAGGGAACACTAGGAGGTGACAATCAGATACAAAAAGGAAGATGAAAATATTAAGGAGAAACTTTACCTCAGTAAGGTGTTCATGTAGTATAAAGTGTTATATCCTTTTTGGAAAGTAATTTGACCCCTCATACCACAGAATCATGCAGCATTTTGTTGCAGTAATAGTACTCTTAACAACTAGTTATAAGAGAATCATTTTTTACAAAACAGAATCTTTTAAAAACAAAAACAAATCACAGGTTAAAAGATGATCCCTGCAGAAAGCATTAAAATATCAAAAATTCAAAACAATCTAAATATGCCATAAAAAGAAATAAAATTTACAAAGTATTAAAATGGCATCTCGAGGGAACAGCCCACCTCCATCAAAATAATTATGAAAACTACACAGCCAACATATAAAATGCTTGTGATAGAATGAAAATGTCTGAAACAATTATTGTGACTATTCTACAATTATAATTGAGTAAAAAGTATGCATTTATCTAGGCAGGGAGTTGAAAGAAACATGGAAAATACACTTGATGTGTTATAAGATTCTGGCTGATTTTTGCCCTTTTCACTCTTGTTGGAAAGTTTGTGCAGTAATAGAAAATAAAATTACCTAGGATTGACTCTGTGCCTAAAGATGGGTACGGAAAACTTATGTTTCCTACTTTTACTTTGCAGACTGCCTTCTTCTAAGCTTATTCCATTAGTACAATTTTTCTATAAGCCATACTTATTTCTTCCTCATTTGGGTTAAATCCTCCAGAGACACAGTCTTCATTATTTTCAGAGTTTTGAGACAAATTTTAAACTCCTTGTTCAGGAGGATCTGAAACTCTTTCAGCACAAGTAATTTCACCATTTCTTTGATCTTGCCAGTGCCAATGCTCTAAAGACATCTGGGTCAAGTTTGTCTGTTGACTGATCCTGCACAACTAGCTTTTCCTCCACACAGGGGTTCAGAAGATGTCTGAAAGGAGCTGGAAGCTAAAGCTTCTCTTCAGACTGCAAATTCTCTTCAAAGATGCAATTTCTTTGGAGGCTCACCTCCATCTCAGGCATTTGAGCTGTACTTTCAACCTCTGAAGTTCCAAGCTGAGGCCTCTATCCAGAAAACCTGTGGGCAGAAACACAACTGCAAACATTTACTGAACAGTACTCTGTAGAGGACACCAGGATTCCAAACTTTTAAAAGATGTTAAACTATTAGGGGGAAGGTTGACAGGAACCTTTATTATATATAAATCAGATTGACGAGCAAAACAGTGGGACATCAAGTCATCATATGCCTCCTGCAAAAAGAAGGACAAAGCCACAGGTATCAGTATTCTTGTCAGAAAATTGAATCTAAATCTAAATATAGTCCTTAGATATAACCATCAGCTTGTAGAGATTACAGAAGATAGAATTGTTTAAAAAAGAATTGTTAATTGATACCACTAATATGTAATTATCCAAATCCAAAACGTAGGAAATTCTACATGATGAATGACCCTGTTTCTTCAACAACAACAGCAACAAAAAACAAACAAACAAAATGGCATGGGGAAAAAAAGAAAGGAGATTGTGAGAAAATGGCAGAGTAAAGAAATCCAAAAGTCTGTCCCTCCACAAAAGCAACAATTGGAATTCTGGAAAAAACTGTTAGAATCAACTGTTTTAAAATTCTAGAAATTAAGCAAAACTTGCAGCAGCCATTGGAATGCTTAATAATCAAGGAAAATCATCTGAATCTTAGTAAGAACAGTGAGCTTCATGGCATTTTAACTGGTCCCATTCTACACTCCCTAGTTTGGCAGTGGCCTTGAAGATAATAGCCCCCATTTTCAGCACAGGTACTAGTACCAGAGGGAATAGAATAGACCTCATCCACAAAGAATTGTGGTTTTTTTGTTTTTACCTGTCAGGTGGGTTCATGGAGGAATGACTCAAAGAAAATATAAGAAGACTGAACACTTACTAATTCATTGTATGAGGCCAATATTACCCTAATACTAAAGACAGAAAAAGACATCACAAAAAAATCAAAACTACCTAACAATATCCCTTATGAATCCAGATGTCAAAATCTTCAACAAAATACTAGTAACTTGAATTCAGTAACATATTTAAAATATTATATACCACAGCCAAGTGAAATTTATCCCAGGAATGCGGGATGATTCAACATAAAAAATCAGTGTAATATACCTTATTAACAGAATGAAGGGGGAAAACCACTAGTTCATCTTAATAGATGTAGAAAAAGCATTTGACAAAAATCCAACACCCTTTCATGAATATATAAATATATATATATATATATAAACACACAACAAACTAGGGAAAAAAGGGAACTTCCTCAGCCTAATTAAGGGCATCTATGAAAAAAAACAAAAACTAACATCATGCTTAACAGTGAAAGACAGAAAGCTTTCCCCCCTAACATCAGAAACAAGACAAGGATGTCCATTCTTGCCACTTCTATTCAACACTGTACTGGAAGCTCTAGCCAAGGCAATTCAGAAAGAAAGGGAAAAAAAAAAAAAGCATCCAGATTGGAAAGGAGCAAGTAAAACTATCTCTATTCACAGATGACACAATCTTATATCTAAAGAATCCACACACACACAACACACACACACACAAACTATTCCAACAAACGAGTTCAACAAAATTGCAGGATAAGATAAAATTGAAAGATCAATTTGCAAAACTCCGTTGTATTTCTATATACTAACAAGGAATGATCCAAAAATAATATTGAGAAAACAATTCTATTTATAATAGTATGAAAAAGAAAAAATACTTAGGAATAAATTTAACCAGAGAAGTGCACAAAGTTTACAATGAAAGCTATAAAACACTATTGAAAGAAATTAAAGAAGATCAAAGTAGGGCTTCCCAGGTGGCGCAGTGGTTAAGAATCCACCTGCCAATGCAGGAGACACTGGTTCGAACCCTAGTCAGGGAAGATCCCACATGCCGTGGAGCAACTAAGCCCGTGTGCCGCAACTACTGAGCCTGCACTCTAGAGCCCACGAGCCACAACTACTGAGCCCGCATGCCACAACTACTGAAGCCTGTGTGCACTGAAGCCTGTGTGCCTAGAGCCTGTGCTCTGCGACAAGAGAAGCCACTGCAAGGAGAAGACCACGCACCTCAACGAAGAGTAGCCCCCACTTGCCGCAACTAGAGAAAAGCCCCTGAGCAGCAACGAAGACCCAATGCAGCCAAAAATAAAGAAAGAAAGAAAAGAAAAAAAAAGATCAAAGTAAATGGGAAAATATCTGGTGCTTATGCACTGGAACACTTAATATTGTTTTAAAGGCAATATTCCCTGAATGATCTACAGACTCAGTGATTCAAAATCTTAGCTGCCTTCTTTGCAGATATGGACAAGCTGATCCTAAAATTCATATGGAATTGCAAGGGACACCAAATAGGGAAAGCAATCTTGAAAAGAACAAAATAAGACTGACATTTCCCGATTTCAAAACTTACTACACAGCTACATTAATCAAAACAGTGTGCTATGAGCACAAGTCAGTGGAACAGAAGTGAGAGTCAATAAACCTATGTGACTATGGTCAATTGATTTTCGACAAGGGCTTCAAGACCATTCAATGGGGAGTCACTTTGGGGAATCATTTTTTCAACAAATTCACATCAAAAAGAATGAATTTGGACCCCTATGCTCACATGTTCAAAAATTAACTCAAAATTGATCAAATACCTAAATATAAGAACTAAAACTCTTAAAAGGAAATGTAACTATAAATCTTTGGGACACTGGATCAGGCAATTGTCTTAAATATGGCACCAAAAGCACAAGTAACAAAAGAAAAAAAATAGATAAGTTGGACTTCATCAAAATTTAAAAATTTGTGGATCAAAGGACACTATGAAAAGCGTGAAAACAACCCACATAATGGGTGAAAATATCTGCGAATAATATATCTGACAAGGGTCTAGTATATAGAATACACAAAGAACTCTTATAACCCAGCAACAAAAACACAACCCAATTTTTAAAACATAATAATGCTCAATACCATTAGTCATTAGGCAAATGTGAATAAAAACCACAAGATACCATTTCACACCCACTAGGACAACTATACTCAAAACAATTTGATTTTCAACAAATATTGATAAGGATGTTGAGAAATGGAACCCTTACACATTGCTGGTGGAAATGTAAAATGGTGCAGCTGCTGTGGAAAAGTTTGATATTTCCTTGAAAATTTAAATATAGAGGTACCATATGATCCAGCAGTTCTACTCTTAGGCATAAATCCAAGAAAACTGAAAAACAAAAAAGCAAACAAATAAACAAAAACACATTCACACAAAGTCTTATACATGAATTTCCATAGCAGCATTATTCATAATAGGAAAAAGTGGGAAAAATTCAAATGCCCATCAACAGATTAATGGATAAACAAAATGTGGTACATACACACAATGGAATATTATTCAGCCTTAAAAAGAAATGAAGTGCTAATAAATGTTACATGTGTGAACCTTGAAAGTGGAAGAAGCCAAACACAAACAGCCACATATTGTATGACTCTATTTATGTGAAATGTTCAGAATAGGCAAATTCATAGACAAAAGAGAACAGTGTTTGTCAGGGGCTGGGGAAAGGGTGGAATGAGGAGTGACTGCTCAGTGTGTACAAAGCTTCTTTGGGGTGATGAAAATGTTCTGGAATTAGATAGCTGTGATGGTTGCACAACATTGTGAATATACTAAAAACAAATGAATTATACACTTAAATGGTTAAATTTTATGTTATGTGAATTTTACCCCAATAAGACAAGAGAGGCATAACCCACACAAAAACTTGCATGCAAATGTTTATAAATGCTTTATGCATAATCTTCAAAAATTCAAAGAAATCAAGATGTCCTTCAACAGGTAAATGAATAAACAAATGGTGTATGTCCAACTACTGTGGATCCAATACTATTCAACAATAAAAAGGAATGAGAGATTAATTCACACAACATGGATGAATCTTAAATCCTTTTTGCTAAGTGAAAGAAGCAAAGTGAAAAGGCTACATACTACATGATTCCATTCATGACGTTCTATTAGAAAGGCAAAACTAGAGGGATGGAAAACAGATCAGTGGTTGCCAGTAGTTTGGGGAGAGGAAGGTATTTGACTAGGGGAAGCACAGAAGATTTTTCAGGGTGATGGAACTAACCTGTATCATATTGTAGTTTGGATATACAAAACTATGCAGTTTTTAAAACCAACAACTTTACAACATAAAGAATGAACTTTAATAAATTAGAATTTTTAAAAACCCAACCAGGAGATTGGGGGATCTTAGGATAGATTGTAAGATGTGAAAAAAGATTCTAATTGTGTTACAAATGTATGACATGACCTCATTAAGGAGGATGGAGAATAAAGGGAATGATTTAAGTATCTTTGGAAATGACTGGAAACTGTAAGACTCAGACAAAAGGAACTAACTTCACACAGCACTCTAGTTGGTATATTTGTTTCTCTTGGGAATATGAGAAACAAATTCTGCAACAGCTGTACATGTACACTGGAGTTGAACAGATAAGTAAATGGATGGTAGACTGTGAGTGCCAGGTTTCTCACTATTGGGCAGGGAAGTTACAAATAAGCTAGAGGGAAGGTTAAAATGATACACGTGGTATTGGATTAGAGTCAGAGACATCAGCATGTATTCACCTTTAGCTTAATATAGATATGGATGGATACAGAAATAATTATAGATATGTATGGATATATTGGTTAGTATACATATATAGTATAGTCTAACACTGGCAGCTGAGAGAGCCCAGAAGCAGTGACACCTCAGTGACAAGGAGCACACCCTATATTGTTGACTCCAGGACTGGGACAGAGAAAATACAAGATGAACCTGGAACATCTTGTATTGACAGAAAGTAAGAAAATGCTTAAAAAAAATAATGGGGAAATGGGAAGGGGGAATGTCAAAGGGACATAGGACCCAACCTAAGAGCACCCAATGGCCAAAGCTGAAATAATTTGAGCAATAAAATAGTGTGCTATTGTATTATAACATAAAGTATAAAATAAATATCAATGGATCCATATTGATATAAATAATTGAATAAATAAATAGGGGATAAAAAACTAATCTCCCTTACAGAGAATTCCAAATAATTTATATAGCTACTCTCCCCTGCAGGATAGGGAGGTAAATTTCCCCTCCTCCCACTCCTTCTATGGGCTATGCTTAGTGACTTGCTTCAAAGAATAGAATATGGAAGGAGAGGTAACTTTACAGTGGGGAAACCTGGTAAATAATACCTCAGTCAGGTGATCAAGAATAATATCATCAGTGATAAGTCATGTTAATAGCATGTATCCTTGATATGAGATGAATCCTTGATGTGATGAGATTGGGACTTCTCTTCTGTGGTCTTTCGTACCTAAACCTATAACCCAAGTCTAATCATGAGAAAAAAAAATTAGAAAAATCCCAATTGAGGGGCATTCCACAAAATACCTGACCAGGTCAAGGTCATCAAAAACAAGGAAAGCCTGAGGAAAACGCATAGATCAAAGGAGACTAGGGAAACATGACATGTAAATGTAACATGGTATCCTGGAAAGAATCTTGGAACAGAAAAAGAACATGAGGGGAAAACAGTGAAATCCTAATAAAGTGTAGTGTTTAGTTAATAGTAATGTACCAGTGTTGGTTTCTTAATTGCGATAAAAATACCATAGTAGTATAAGATGTTAACAATAGGGGAAACTAGATCAGGGGTATTCAGGAACTCTCTATACTATCTTTACAACTTTTCTGTAGATTTAAATTTAAATAGATCTAAAAATATTTAGAATTAAAAGTTTATCTTTTAAAAAGAGAAAGACTTAAGCACAATGTGTGCACCTCATTTGGGACTAATTCAAACAAACAAACTGAAAAAAAGTGGAGGGGCACTTTAGTTGATCCAAGTCTCAGGTGGGGAATACATAGTGAGTAGAAAGGCAGTTATGCCAGAAAACAAGGAAGGTCTCTGAAAATACAGCAAAAAGACACAGAAGCTGACTTAAAGGTCTTCCCATTAGCAAAAATTTGGATAATTCGAGAATCAAAAGAATGATGACAGTAATGCATATAACATGTTGAATTTTTAAAAGAATGCTTGAGGACGTAAAAATATTGATAAGAGGGGAGAAATGTACCTTAACATTATGCAGACACCGCCTTAACCTAAGTGATCAAACTTAACCAATAGTGGGACAAAGTGACATAATGTACCTTCTGATATGATGCAATGGGAGATACATATGTGGTACTCATGCCAACAATGCTTAATCATAATCTAATCATAAGAAAATAACTAGCCAAATCTTAATTGTGAACATTCTACAAAGCAACTGACCTTCACTCTTTAAAAATGTCGATGTTAAAAAACACAAAAAGGTGGATGTAGTATTCAATACCACAATTTATTTATCCATTGTACCTTTTTTTGGATATTTGAGTTATTTTCAGTTTTTGCTACTATAAATTATTCAGCTATGAACATTCATGTACATGATTTAGGATACTTGTGTATGTGTCACTGTTGAGAATTTACCTGGGAAGGGAATTATGGGCTCATAACATATATATCTTCAATTTAGTTAATACCAGACTTATTTCCAAAGTCATCATACCAACTTAAATTAAGGGGTTAATTGTGCAGAGTTCTAAACTTTTGTGTGGTTGGATCTTTCCATAACTTTTTAAAATATATTTTAAAAATATAACGTTAATAAGGAGGATAATTTCCTTCTCATAAGACATACTACCAAAGGGGGGCAAAAAGAGAAAGAAGCGAGGGGGGAGGAAGAAGGAAAATAATCCTATAAATTATATATGATTATCTCTAACATTCTTCTAAGTTTTTTTTCCCTTTCCTGGTTTAGTGGCTGAGTGACCGACACAGAAGAGTTGAAAAAGAAATAAAGTATGATACACTCTTACCGGCACAAGCCAACAGTATCTATCTTCAATCCCTAAGGACAGAGTTACTTTTCTTTCCTTGAATCTCAGTTTCAGAGTCCCTCACTTCTACCACAATCCTTGAAATGGCTGTGTTTTACTCATTCTGAGAATACTAGCATCTTTCCCTTTATTCTCATCTATAACCCTCAAGCATTTCAGTTTAATCATCTACCAGTGAAGTACTTTCTTTCCATTCAGAAATACATTTTACTTTGCAACTACTACAAACTTGCCTCTATGTGTGTATGGTGTGTGTCTGAGCCAAAATTTCACAAAACAATAATTATTCCTACTATACATGTTTGCTGTTACTCTTATTGTGTGTATAAGCTACTCTGGTATACATATTTGCTACTCTATTTCTTTCTTTCTTTTTTAAAACGCTGCTTGCAAGCCACTGGATCGATTTCATAACTCACAATGGTCCCAAAGTTTGAAAAACACTAGTCACTACAGCTTCTCTGATCCTCAGATACTGTGCCACCTTCTAAATGCTAATCTTTCCCGGCAGTCTATTCAGAGCATTCCTTAGCACCAGAGGACTTTGTCCATCTGAAAATCTCGAGTCAAAGGTTATCTCCTGACAAAGGGAGTTCTCTGTGTCTCACGTGTCTCCTCTGTCCTCCTATATGGCATATAGTTTGTTGTAAGTCAGTGTCTACTTTTGACCACACAGTAATACGTTTTATAACCCGTTACACACACTTGAATACACAAAAGCTTCACGAAACAAATACTTGCCCTTTCTATATGTGTTGCTCTCTGATAATTTCTATTCCATTTGGGGAAAAAAATGCTTTCACTCTGAAGAAACACTTTATTTCTATGGCTCTGGGACCTGGAGATTAAAAGAAACAATGAGAAGTGTCCAACACAAAAAAATGAATCTCTATGGAGAGGACCCTCACTCTGCAGCTCGAGAAAGGATACTGCAGCCTTCATCCCCAAGTCCTACTTACTCCGGGAGGTAACAAGAATGGCCAAATGATTTTTATAAAGCCCATTTTAAGGATGTAAAGTAGGTGCATGACGTTGTTATTAAAGAAAAAGCATGAGTCCCCAAAATCACTCTGGCAGAAACAGTCATCCTGAGTGTGTCCCAACCGATCTCTTGAACAGGGAGCAACACAGATCCCACAATGGGGAAATCTACGAGGAAAAACAGAACGGAAAAGGCAGACAAGTGCTAAAGAAAGGCCTTGGTGTGCACACTTGCCTGGAACAAACCCCAGCATTGGCGACAGCACTCGAGACTTCACCTGGAGGCCAGGCGGTTGCCAGGATACGTAGCTATCCATCCAGACACTCCCACGACTCTGTCTGGAGCGTTGTGGTGCCGCAGCCTCACAACCGACAGTGGGGCATCTCCATAGAAAGCTTTTCCGAAAGGGCAAAGCGTACTGTCGGTCAATACTCCGGAACACACTATTCAGGATCCCACTAGACACTCACCCTCCCAACTAACGCGGGCTGGGTCGACGGAGCCAAGGGATGGCGGTGGGAAATGACGCAACAGAGGCGCCGGCAATCCTGTGCAACCAGCCCCTCCCGCCGTCTCCATGGAAACAGCCAGATTGGTCCCAGTGCTCAAGGAAGCGGTTTTTGATCTGGATCTAGGAACCAAGGGTCAAGCTTGGCACTCTAAGTCCGCCTCTCTTCCTGCTAGCAATCCAGTTTTGTTTATCCTCCCATGTCTTCGTCTTCTTGGCAGAGAATAACGCCTGCGTAAAACCAGAGTCTCAGGTTCCATTTATGTTGTTTAGGAATATAATCTGGGTACCCTTACCAAGGCATATTTAACATCCAGAGCAGATAATTTTTTTTGACACTTCTCTCCTCTGTACAAGAAAAGTTATTTTCAGTAATAATCCTGAAATGGAATGAATAATAATAATGGCCAGTGAAATAGTCTTTATTTCACTTAACATATAATTATGAAAGTTTTAAAATTGTTTTTAATATAGGCCAAAAAGTTTTCAAATAATGGATTGGTATTTTTAATTACATGAATGTATTTCTGGGAAAAGATGAAAAAAACTCACCTACATATTAGTGTGTTGTAGTAATGAATAATAACTTCATAGTTTCTGTTTTTGAGTCTTCTGCAAATTTCTCAATGACTGACAAAATTTATCCTGTTTGTATAGTCACCTTCAATAGACAGTATAGCCAGATTTGTCAATTTATCATCCCTTGTAGCTGATTGAAGAACGCTTTATTTTTTTAACATCTTTATTGGAGTATAATTGCTTTACAATGGTGTGTTAGTTTCTGCTTTATAAGAAAGTGAATCAGCTATACATATATCCCCATATCTCCTCCCTCTTGTGTCTCTCCCACCATCCCTATCCCACCCCTCTAGGTGATCACAAACCACTGAGCTGATCTCCCTGTGCTATGTGGCTGCTTCCCACTAGTTATCTATTTTACATTTGGTAGTATATATAAGTCCATGCCACTCTCTCACTTTGTCCCAGCTTACCCTTCCTCCTCCCCATGTCCTCAAGTCCATTCTCTACATCTGTGTCTTTATTCCTGTCCTGCCCCTAGGTTCTTCAGGACCTTTTTTTAGATTCCATATATATGTGTTAGCATACGGTATTTCTTTTTCTCTTTCTGACTTACTTCACTCTGTATGACAGACTCTAGGCCCATCCACCTCACTACAAATAACTCAATTTTGTTTCTTTTTATGGCTGAGTAATATTCCATTGTATATATGTGCCACATCTTCTTTATCCATTCATCTGTCGATGGACACTTAGGTTGCTTCCATGTCCTGGCTATTGTAAATAGTGCTGCAATGAGCATTGTGGTACATGACTCTTTTTGAATTATGGCTTTCTCAGGGTATATGCCCAGTAGTGGGATTGCTGGGTCGTATGGTAGGAAGAACACTTTATTTTATTAAATTCATTTTAAGAAGTTTCTTTCACATGAAGCAACAGATATACAAATTGGGAAAATCTTAAAGGTAAGTTTGGTAGAAGTTCATAAAAGTCCCATTTCAAAATTCACAGCAATTGTTTACAAATGGATTTTAAATTTCTCTGCAGTACAAAAATTGTAAACACATGAAGTCCAAGAAGTCACATAGAAAGGTGTAAGTATGCTCAGCATTTCTTCTGTTTTTAAGGTTAAAATTTTTTTCTTGTCCCTCTTCTTCCAACCAATTTCTCTCCTTATATTGCTTAAACTCCTTATATTCAGGAGACCCTTTCCCCCTCAAAGAACACAAGATTTAATTCTAGCCTTGTATCTGTCTGTGTCATTTCACTCTTCATTCCATGATTTGTAAAAGGAAATGACAGTTATGTCATGGAAGAGGGATGAGTAGGAATGTCCAGGAATCAGTCCCTCCATAGAAACAACTATTGAGCTCGCAGGACTGTGTGAAGCAACTCTTCTGGAAATCTGGGGTCTAGTCAAACACTTGCATAGTCCAGAAGAGAGATTGATGAAGAGATTGATAAATTTTGGTGAATCTCACTGTTTCATGTAATGGCTACCATCCCCCATCTCCTAGCACTATGGCAGGCAGCCAGTGAGAACTATGGGCCTTGCTCCTGGTGTAGCTTGCTGGTGCTGTGGTAGGCAATAAAGACCTTGCACTCTAAAAACTGGGGTTTAATGTTCTGATTTTTGATTACTGCTTTTGATTGCTGAGGACCCAGTACAGAGTCCAGCCATAGTTTTAACTCCAAAGAGCTGAAATGGCTTTCCAACCCCTATGGGGATTTTAAAAAACAGTGCTTCACCCCATAAGCTTTGGTGTGTTGTGCTTTTGTTTTCATTCTTCTCAAGTTATTTTCTAATTTCCTTTGTGATTTCTTTTATGATCCATTGGTTGTTTAAGACTATGTTATTTAATTTCCACATAGTTATGAATTTTCTAATTTTCCTTCTGTTATTGATTTCTAGTTTCATTCCATTTTGATCAGAAAATATTCTTTATATGATATTAATATTTTAAAAATTATTAATGCTTTTATTGTGGTCTAACATATGCTCTATCCTGGAGAATGTTCCATGTTCACTTGAGAAGAATGTGTGTTCTGCTGTTGTTGGGTGAAATGTTCTCTCTCTATATATATTTTTTGTTAGGTCTAACTGGTTTATATCGTTGCTCAAATCCTCTATTTTTTTTAAACTAATCTGTCTGGTTGCTCTATTCATTAAAGAATTCCATCTGCAATAGTATCAAAAATAATAAAATACCTAAGAAGAAAGTTAGCCAAGGAGGCAAAAGATTTGTACTTCAAAAAGAACAAAACATTGCTGAAAGAAATTAAAGAAGACCTAAGTAAATGGAAAGACATACCATGTTCACGAATTGAAAGACAATATTAAGATGGCAAGACTACTCAAAGCAGATTCGATGTATTCCCTGTCAAAATCCCAACAATGTTTTTTACAGAAATAGAAAAACCCATCCTAAAGTTCATATGGAATCTCAAGGGACTCTCAAAACCAAACCAAATTTTGAAAAGGAACAAGTTGGAAGATTCATACTTCCAAATTTCAAAACTTACCACAAAGCTACACAGTGGTAATCTCAACAGTGTGGTGCCGGAATATGGATATACGTCTAGACCAATGGAATAGAAAAGAAAGCCCAGAAAAAAACAAATTCCACATATATATCAGCTGATATATCAACCAGTGCTAAGACCACATAATTGGGAAGTAACAGTTTTTTCCAACAAATGGTACTGGGAAAACTGGATATCCACATACAAAATAATGAAGTTGTACCCTTACTTTACACCAAATACAAAAAATAATTCAAAATGTATAAAGATCTAAACTTAAGAGTAAAACTATAAAACTCTTAGGATAAAACATAGGTAAAAATCTTCATGACCAGAATAGGATCCTCATTTTATTTACCTTTACTTCTCTTGATGGAATTTGGGAAGTGTCCTGCCTTTAATTGCATCTAAGCATCTAGACTGTGCAAAGAAGCCTGTTTCTCCAGAGATGGTCTGAGGACCACCTGCATTAGAATTACCTGGGATGCCCCCTGAAAATGCAGTGTTTCTGGGACTTTCCTCTGACCAACGAGTGCGAAGCCTGGGAATCTGCACTTTAACCAGCTCTGCAGGTATGCTGTTTAAAACTAAACCACTGGTTTGGACTATACTGCATAGAATGTATTAAGATCTTCAGGACCTTTCTGGGGTCTCCAGCATCAACTTTCTCAGGCCTCTAGCATCAACTTCTCAATCTCGGCGTCACACACACCAGGGAAAGTGCTTTGCAAAAATCTCCGGGAAAATGAGTCTGAACACAACCTGGCGGTCCCGGACTCTGCAGCGCAGGCGCAGAGCCACGGCCTCTGGTGTGCTGCCCATTCTCCTCATCGTCTCTGTTCTCTAACAGATCATCTGCTCCAGGAGAATTAGGTCGGGGCCGTTGATCAGGCAATGACTGGCCCCACATACTGACAAGGACACGACCACTGGTCTGAGTGGAAGAGTGTCTGTGACCTCGGGAACCTTGGTGAGCGCGGGAGCAGTGGGTAGACGCAAGGGTTTCCCATTAATCCTTCCGGCTTCCTCAAGCCCTGCGCACTAAGGTTCCGTCTAAGCGTGGGTCCGGCCCAGGGTGTGTCCCGGTGCTCGCCCCGAGGCGGCCGGTGAGTGGGGCACGCAGGGCTCCGGGGCCCGGGGCCTGGACGGGTGGGCCTGGAGGCTCTAGGAAGTGGTCGTGCGGAAACACTCAACTCTCTCGGGGGGAGACCGGCGAGAGGTCCAAGGGTGGTCTGGCCGCAGATCCGGCCGAGAGGTGCCTCCGCGGCCGGGACGCGGCACGGTGTCTCTGCGCTGCGCCCAGCGCTCGCCCTGCGGGTGGGCACAACCTAGTCCCTCAGCTGCACTGACAGCAGGTGGTGTTCTCCGGTGAACCCCTGGGAGATGGAAAAGCTCAGAGTTTCATTCCGCTCCGCTCTAGCTGGGCGAGGAAGGGCTTCTGTGCTCGGGGTGTTTCCCAGATGCTTACCGTGTGCCAGGCACCGTTCTAAGAGTTTTTACCTGCGTCAACTCATTTAATCCTCGCGTTAACCCCATGAGATGTACGATTATTACCCTCATGTTACAGATTTTAAAATTGAGGCACACAGAGATGAAGTACCTTACTTAAAGTGACAGAGCTTGAGAGTAGTAGTATTTATTTTATGGTTCTGATGATGACGGTTGTACTTCAGTATAGTAGGTGTTGTTAGGGGTATTGACAAATGCTGTATATCAAATTCTGTGAATTTGTTGTGACTTTGAACCAATCTTCAAGGACACTGTTGTCTGAAGACCATCTTTTGGTAGGCCTGGAGACTTGACTGTCTCTGTTTTAGAGTTGAACAGAGGCTGCCTAGGCCCTCCTGCTGACTCTTGTGTATTCGCAAAGGCTCCAGGAAGTAGCACGATACCAGAAAGCAAAGCACCAGAAGAAGAGCTATTCCAGAGCCTTCAGAACCTGCTTCCTTCTGAATGAGATAATTTCTTAATATTCAAGGGAGTATATACAAGGGAAAATTATTCCAAGATCAGCAATTGATTATAAGAGAAAGTGGCATGGTCAAAAGAATTTCAGATGGTTAGGGTAACAGGAGGGGGTCAGGGCTGTGAGGGCTGGAAAGTTAGTCATATAAAGAGGAGAATGGGGTTTGCTGGTGCTGCAGCACTTTGTGACCACTGTACTTTCGAGAATAATGATTTGGTAAGGATACAATATCTATAGACCAGTAAGGTGATCCAGATAAAACTAAAGTATGAGGAAGAAAGGAGAAAAAGAGAAAAGGAGAGGCAACATTCCACATCATGGTGGAGGAAGCCCTTGTATGAAACCTGGATAAGGGTATGGTCCTAACCTTGAGGAGACAGAGACCTCCTAGCCTCTCTGAAATATATCTGGGGGCTCCTCCTGAGAACTTTGTCATATCCACCAGCTCTGCCTTCCCCATTTCATGTGCATCCTCCAAAGCCAGGAAAAATAATGCATCTGTCCACACTCTAGAACAGCAGCACAAATCCTCTGAAAGCATCTTTCCCTAAATGTATACTATCACAATTTAAAAACTAATTCATTTGAGGTAAGCACAGCGGTAATATCTCCTTATGTCGTAGATGATATTCTTTATAGTAAGCTTTGCCATTTATAACGTGTAGCATTCACAGAAGCTTTGTGAGAAAAGACAAGCGAGTACTAGTAATGTCATTTTGTAGTGTGGGACCAGCTTTTCAAAATGGTGAGTGGCTTGCCCAGAGATGCACAGCCCTGTGGTGGAGCAGTGTCATCTGCCTTCTGTTTTGACTCTCAGGAAGAAGTAAGGGACTACTGCCTACTCCCTTTGAACTCACATCCCATGTGAGGAAATCGATAAGCAGACTGGATTATATGCCTCGGAACACCTAGAGAGTTTAGAGAGAGTTTGGACTCAGCCCAGACCAATTCCCTTTACCTTTTCTCATTAAAGAACTAGGGACTTAAACCCAGACATAAATGTCTACTGTCATTTTCTTTGTGTCTGGGAGGAGGTGGGGTTAGTTTGGGACATTTGTTTTACCTCTTAATACCTAGGGTTGCATTCACCTGGCCCAATGTGGACATTACTAGACCAGTGACTCTGGATACCTTAGGATAAGACCTGTTATCCCCAGATTTGCCCTTGACCAGAAAGAAAACGAAGAAGAGGTGGAAGAGGGAAAGGCAACTTTCTATCTCACTATAAGATCGTATACCATGTATGTTAAGGATTCTTCCTTCTTTTCTGGAAGTTTGTGCCATCTCGCCAAGTGGAGGCACATGTATTTCTCTTTTCAGAGAATGTCCCTTCTTAGGTGAGTGTGGCAAATTTTGCCCAGTATGAGATTAGTCCCTGGTTGCTTGCTGACTGCTTTTGATATCTTCCTCAGCGCTCCCTTGCTCTATTTCAGCATTAGGCAATTGGCCTCTTTCTCAAACAGTTTCCTCTGAAACATGGACCTTAGGCTCTCACATGTCTCTGGGGATTTGAAAAAGAGTCTGTTTATTCTAGTCTTATCCCCTTAGTCTAGGCAGATGGGTCTGTGCCTGAGTTTGGAATCTAAAATTAAATTCCAGGAATCAGACAGCTCTGGACTAATCAAGTCCAACATCTTCCTTTTACAGATGAGGATACATAAAACCAGACTGGTTATTTTTCCTTGGTTTTTATTTAGCTACCAACAGAGCTATGATCAAAATCCAGATTACTTGGTAAATGTAATACCAAGTAATTATTTATACCACGGGGCCTCTATCTGGTGTTTCACTGATTTATGCCAAGGATGCTACTTGCTTTGTGGTGGCACTTTAGTGGAAGCCAGGAAATTTAATCCTTAGTTTACACAGATAGGGCTTTTAGTGTAGTTGGGACTTATTGCAGCCTCTCAGGATAGTCACCTCTCAGAGGTAGTCACTCTTGTGTCAAGGTCACGCTGGTGTCCTGGGATCAGTGGAGTTTAGTTTCTTGGCCCTTTAGAGGCCATATGAATGGAAAGCATGACTCAAGTGTTTTTTCCCTGCCTCTTGAGAAGCAGTAAGTATGATGTAGTGTAGTGAGTTTGAGTCCAGGATTTATCACTTGGCCTTGGGCCAAATTACTTATCCTTTCTGTACCTCAAATTCTTCATTTGTATTGTGGAAATAATAATAGTAACCCTCTCATTGTTGTGAGACAAAAATGAGTCCGTATTCATAAAATGCTTAGAATAGGCAGACCCAAGAGAAAAGACCACAAAAGGGCCTTTCCAGAGGCTACACCTCCAACTCAGGTTCCTTTCACAGTTGGGTTCCTTTTTTTTTAATGTAGAAACTTTCCCCAATGTGGTTTCTGTGTGTCTGTCATAGGTGTCACATATACAAACACATAGTGCATAATACAGTTACACATGTCATGAGCTTATTTGAAATGCAAAAACAACTACATCTTGGGACTCTTGTACTGCACACTATATACACATTAAATTATAATTATCTTATATCAAATTGGCATATCTTACCAATCATCAAGGTATTAATAAGCATGAGAGTAAACCCTCAACTTCAAATTGGCTCTCTCCTTTGAACTCTGTCCTAGTTCTCTCTCTGTTCAGGAGATCCTGCCTACTTTTAGATGTCCTATGTTTTAATGGTTCTAGTGAGTCAGTTTATAAAGATCTTCACATTTCAGATCTTCCTGGTTTCCCTTTGTCTCCAAAAACCTGAACAAAATCTCTTCTCAACAATATCTCTTCTCCAAGATGGAATGTAATATGTAATAATGCAATAATATTCCACTATGTACAAAATTCCCACTGTTCCTATGTCACCTTTATGTCAGTGTGGGTGTTCTCAGATCTTCAAGGACTTCTGTTGGGGACAAGGACTTTTGCTTTAAGGCTTTAGAGGCTTTGCAATTTACCGCCTGAGACAGTCACTATTTATCTATTGTGTAACTGTTAATACTTTAGTTCCATTGCACTAGAGAAGTAATTCTCTACCTTTCAAACCTACCATCCCCTTTACTATATTGAAATAAAATTTATAGATAATATTAACTACCTATAGATATAATTTCCAGAATATCACTACGTTACCTTAACAGTAATATAAAGGAGAAAGAAAAGGAAAGTAATTTATAATAGAATAATAGTTTTTCAGCATGTAAATGATTGGATGAAATAGACACTTGTACCTATTCATAGAATCATGTGAATACAACAGCTACAAATGCAGACTGATATGTGAATGTCGTATTTGTGAATCTAATATCATGAGTGGCTTGATTTTCCTAAAATGGTGAACAATTCCAAATATCATTCAAAGAAAAAGAAGTATATTTCCTTGATTTTCCAATACATAGCAAAGTTGTGCAAAATACTTTATATTTATTTGTAAAGTAGTTCCAGTCTCAGGTAACCACTAACAACTCTTTTGAAAGTCTGGCAGGATAAGGGACATTCTTTGTTTTACAGGAATCCCTGGCCCCCACTAAATTCTAATAGCCCCATCCAATCAACATGACAACCAAAACCAAAACCAAAACCAAACCAAACAAAAAAAAAACCGCACACACAAACCCTCACAAATTCCCAAAACTCTCCCTAGGAGGTGATATTGCTGCCTTGAGGATTACTGGAATAGAGGAGAGAAGTAACAGTGAACTGCCAACAGAATAATGATGGAGTAACTTAAGGATCTGGGCTGCAAGAATGTAGGCCAGCCAACCTAAGCAGTAAGACAAATGCCTACTAAGGAATGTTAGCACCAAAAAGTATGCAACTGGATTTTATTGCAAGGTTCTAAATAAATTAGAAATTCTGACTTCTCAGTCAACCCAGTGGTAGAGTTTTGCGTTCCCTGCTTTCAGTTGAAAGGCATTTTCTTGGCAAAGCTGGACACAGACAGCATCGTCATGTTGCTCTTGAGGTTCTCCATGGATGGCTTCTTCGTGAACATCCTCCAGGATTCATTTCCACATGTGGGAGGTTCCCAGTCTCTGAGAAAGGCAAGACTTGTGAAACCAGATCAACTCTTAACCTAGTGGATCTTAAATTGTGCTGTGAGCAGAAACATTAAGGGAACTATTATACAGTTTGTTGCCTACTGTCATGCCCAAGGGCTCTGAATGAATTTACAAGAGAATGGGTTAAAGAAAAAACTTCAGTGGGGAAACATAGAGTCCAGAGAAGGGCTGGAAGAGTAGGCACAGATTCCCATATCCTCCCCATTTTACCAACAGAAAGGTTGCCAGAGCCAGGATGCTCTGCTAGACACTCAGTGTAGGTCAGTATTCTATGAGAGGACCTTGCTGCTCTTCCTTATTATAAGGCAAGTGTTAGAACAACCTTGTGAGTGGGGAGATAAACAGACTGCTTGGTACAGTCTGAATGTGGGTTGCCAGGTTTTTACAGGAATCGTCTGGAAAAGCTAGCTGCCTAATACCTGGAAACCTTGAGATCCTTGGGAAATGTTGGCCCTTCCAGCAGAAGGAAGAAGCCACCTGTCCTAAGGGAAGTGGAGTTTATGTTTTAGACCCTCTGGCTGTGAGAAGAATGTTTGGTAGAAAGGCTGGTCCCAGTGAACACATTTTTCAGGCAACCTAGAGAGTGTTTCTAAGGTTCATTTTGGACAATTCAACTTGTCGAGTCATATGAACTTAATAAATACAAATGCCTGGGCCTCATTATACTTAACTAGGTCTGAAGTAATGCCCAGTATCTCAAGTAACAAGTTCCATAAGTGATTCTGATGGGTATGTGCATAACTTTTCTTTTGGAACCAGTTTTAGCCCAGAACTTTCAGATACCCATTTTCTCCAGCCCCTCCTGCCACAGCCTCTAAAAATGCACACTATGGTTTTTGTTTGTTTGTTTGGAGTTTTTTTCTTTTTTTTGGCCACACCATGTGGCTTGTGGCATCTTAGTTCCCTGACCAGGGATTGAACCTAGGCCCTCAGCAGTGAAAGCGGGAAGTCCTAACCACTGGACTGCCAGGGAATTCCCACACACTATCTTTTCTATAGATCAAAGCATTAATGTTGAGCTCTCAATAGCCCTGTGTCTCCAGCACCAATAGCCTTGTGTTAAATCATTTCCAATCAGCAGGGATCCCAGCATGTGAATTGGACATGATCACCCAGTTGGAGAAAGAACAACTGTAGACACTGGATCTTCAGGGAGCTGAAGAGGGGAGTGACGAAGAATATCTGTCTAGGTGAGTAGTATCATGAAAAGGCCACTAATTTGAAATGTTCGGAGACATGAGTTCTAGTCTAAGCTCTTGCAATTTGCTGGGTGACTTAAGTTACTCACTCTGTTTTCTATCTGTCAAATAAGCAAGTTGGCCTTGATGAACTCTAAGTTAAGATCTATTATGATGAGCTCTGTTAATCCTCTGAAGTCTGTGGTCGTAGACTTGTTTAGAAGAGTACCTAAACTAGCTGGAAGAAGGGTTGGGGGATCAAAGGGAGATCAAATGGGAATAGCAGGGTAATAGTTAGCATTTCTGAAATTCTGTTTTCTCTCTTTGCCAAGAAAATGGTTGCATCCAAGCTTGATAGAGTCTTCCTTACTTTTTGCATTTTGGCAGGGGGGTGGTGGTTATGTTTTCTGCATTTGAGAGTCTTTACTTTTCTCATCCCTTTCCTTTCTCTCATTTACCATAACTAATTGGCTACAATAGCTAATAGCTCATTTTACTTTCTGATCCCCTGTTCTCTGCTCATCAATTGGTATATCTGCTCATGTCCATTTTGGGGGCTCAGCATATTACCCACGCCCCTACCTGTATTTCTTGATGTCTCTGCGCATCCACTGTGAAAACTCTGTTATCACTTCTGGCCTTGTTCACTTCTCTTTCATTGTCCCTTTTAAGTTTCTGCCCATATAAAGTTGCTAGTGTGCATGAATTGCAAATTAGTTGTCTTTTATTCCTGCTGGTTTATTTTCCTTGCTCTCCGCACTAGACACAGGTGACATTTGCACTTTAAATGTCTTTCAGATAGGGATATTTGAACTGAACCAAAGCATCAACACCAATCAGGCTATTTCTGAAGAACTAGAGTTTTCAGGGTCAGCAATGGAAAGTATCCGAAGGAATACTACCCAACGTCCTGTGAATGAAGAAGCCTGTAAAAGTGAGAGCCAGTTATCAAGGCAGACAAAATGTCCTCCACAGAAGAAATCTTTTGAGAAAACAGCAATCAGAAAAGTATCAATGACCCTCAAGAAAATTTTCACTAGGGAGAGAGCCCCTGAATCCAGTGAATTTAGTCTAAGCTCAAAACTTAATACACGGCAGAAAATTCCAAAGGGAGCTATGTTCCCCATATCTAAGAAAAACTCCAAAGATAATTCAGGCTTAATTAAACACCAAAAACTCTTTACGCAAAGGAAACCTTGTAAATGCAATGAATGTGGTAAAGCCTTTAGTTACCAATCAGACCTTATTGTCCACAGTAGAATTCATGGTGGAGAAAAGCCTTTTGCATGCAATGAATGTGGTAAAACTTTTAGCCGAAGTACACACCTTATTGAACATCAAAGAACTCACACCGGAGAGAAACCTTATGAATGCAGTGAATGTGGAAAAGCTTTTAGCCGGAGTACACACCTTAGTCTACATCAGAGGATCCATACTGGAGAAAAACCATATGAATGTAGTGAATGTGGAAAAGCCTTTAGCCGAAGCACTAACCTTAGTCAGCATCAGCGAACTCATACTCAAGAAAAACCTTACAAATGTAATGAATGTGGGAAAGCCTTCAGTGACCATTCAACCATAATTCAGCATCAACGAATACACACTGGAGAGAATCCCTATGAATGCAGTGAATGTGGAAAAGCTTTCAGTTGGATCTCATCTCTTATTGAACATCAGAGAACACACACTGGGGAGAACCCCTATGAGTGCAGTGACTGTGGGAAAGTATTCAGTCGGAGCTCATCCCTTGTTGAACATCAGAGAATACACACTGGAGAAAAGCCCCACGAGTGTAGAGAGTGTGGAAAGGGCTTCAGTCGGAGCTCCTCCCTTATTATTCACCAGAGAACTCATACCGGAGAGAAGCCTTACAAGTGTAATAACTGTGGGAAAGCCTTCAGTCAGAGTTCATCTCTCATCAGACATCAGCAACTTCACACTAAAGAGTAATATCTGTGCTTTTCTTAATGTTAGCACAAGAGCACACAGCATAACCTCCCACAGCTGAAAAGAAACATTTGTACTTGTTTGAATTTTCCTTCCTACTAGCTAGCTCTAAGCCAGTTTCAAGCTAGCCTTCCTTTCTTTTCGTAAACTAAATGCTCAAATGAGTGATCAATCCAACAAGGGGCTAACTTTTAAAACCTAACGTATTCACTGTAATATTCTGGAGGGCTCCAATCTTAGAATATACAGCTACCTAACACCTTGCATTTCCTCACCTTATCTATTCCATGGAGCTTGGGTCCCTGAACAACCTGTGAACCCTCTCTTTCCCAACCACATCAGCTCCTTCACTTAAAAGAGGAAATCCCATGTGTGTGTATTTTCATGCTTGCTGGCTCCAGTAGCAGAAGAGAAGGAGCTAGCTTCAGATTAGGAGAAAAAATTCCCACCAGTTTGGGGATAAAAAATTCAGTCTCGAATTATATGGACAAATTTTTTCTCTTCCTTCCTCCCTTACCTTTTTTTCTATAACATAGTTTCCTCAAAGTATAGCCCATAGTTCTAATGTGCCTAACTAATCCTTGTGTTATTTTATCTTATCCTTACCAAGAAGGTCCTAAAAATCTTAGTTCCTCCATTATCTTTTAAAAAATTGCTGTCCTATTTTTAAAACTTTTCTTTTGTTTACAAACTTCATGAAACATATACCGTCTGGTTCTGACTCTCACCAGTCTTGTTAAGTTGATCTGTCAAAGACAAACTCAGTGCCTCCTTCTCAGTCCTTTTCCTACTTGACATTTGCAGAATCGGCACTTTTGGCCACTCCTATGCCTTAAAATGTGAGCTTCTGGGATCCATTATTCTGTGCTGATCCACACTTTTCCTACCTCCCAGCACTTCTCTGATTAACAATGATCAGCTCTGTGACTTTGGGTAAGAGTTGGACCAGAATAATTTCATTTTATTGGCTTATAGTATTTCATGTTATTCAATTAGATTGTAAGCTTCTTGAAAACAGAAATCTTGTTTTAGATCCCTATAAAACATCATACAGTGCTGAGTAGTCACTAAATGCCCCATAATTATTGCTTACTGATTCCTCTTTATCTATCCTGGGTAATCAGTCTGCTAGGATTTATTTGAAATGTCTTGATAGTTGATTTCTTTCTCTCTATTGCTACTGCTGCTGCCAAGTCCTCAGTAGTTTGGGCCTAGATTACCAGAGTAAACACATTGCTGCTGCTCTTGTCTCCCTGTCTTTATATAGCTGCCTGACTAAAGTACCACTTGGTTCAGAAAGAATCCACAGTTTCCCATTGTCCCAAGGAAAAAGTTCAAAGTGCTTTAACTTGAAGACCTTGTACAGTTGGATCTACTTACTTATTTTCCATTACTCCCCAGTACAACTGGGCAGCCTTGTCCTTTGTCTCTACAACACCCTTTCTCTTCACACTTGGATCCTCTTCAAACTATTCCGTGGCACCCTTTTACATACCTTCCTTTCCTCTCTGTATCTCCAGAAATCTATCCATACTTTATAAAAGGAACTGGTCAGGTCCTGCCTCCTCTGTGATAATTTCAGTCCCCCCCCCCACTTCTTAGAAGTCCTTTACAGTGATGGTTTGCCTTATTCTCCTGTATTACATATTTTCTTATTCTGTTCTCTGGTTCTGTCAGGTGCTTTTTTCCGTGAACATTTTTGAACTTAAAAATTGTCTTAAATCTCTTAGAAGCCCCATCTAATACATAGTACAATGCAGGCCTGGATTGTAGTTTTAATCTAAATCAGGAGGGTTTAATTTAATAATGCAGTCACTTTACTCTTTTGAATGGTGAGATTACCTCATAAATATTTTGGTCCTTTTTGTCCTACCTTGAATTATATACATTAAGCCTTGGCACTGACTCTCCTTCAGAGCTCCTGGGATGCTGGCCTCTTGGCTTTCCACTTCATGAGACTGTTTTAAGGAGTATGTGGGTTTATTCATATAAAGTGATGAAAACAGTGCCTGACATATAATAAGTGTTCAATAAATGCTAATTGTTATGATTCTATTCCTTCATATCTGCCTGTAGTCTTTCATTTCATCCCTAAAGGGTCTGTAACTCCACAGAACGGAAAACTAGGATCACAATCGAATAAGTAAGAAGATATTTCTTCTGCCATCACAGACAATTGTCATCTATTTTATTATAACTCTATTGTGTGTCAAAAATGACTCAAGGCGGCTTACAAGATATGATAAAATACAAAACTGAAAAAAATACAAATCAGTATTAAAGAAGAAAATGCCTAGAAGATCAAGATCATGACAAATTATGGTATGCCAGATAGTTATTCAGGTATGAAAGTGAGATGGTCATTTGCTTACATTGTATTTGGAAGGGGAGAAAATGTCCATTCTTCAAGGAAAACCTAATAGAGTTAAGATGAATTTCTCCACTGGCCTTCATGTAATTATACAATGTGCTTGATAACAAAAAATTAAAATTAAGTTATGTGTTCTCTACAACACCTAGCATATAGTATGTTTTCCAGTGAATAAATATTTAGTTCATAGTAGAAGTCTCAGAAAGGCAAATATAAAGATTCTTCTTGGGTGGAGTGGGGTTAGAAGGAGCAGAGGGTAGAGATAATCAAGTAATTACTGGGTGCCAGAAGAAAAGCTCTTTTCACACATTTGAGTCTCTTAATTTACCACATTATGGGATGAAGAAACTGAAATTTACAGATGTTAAACAGCTTACCCAAGGATCAGGACTTGACCCCACTACTAGATCTCTTAAGCTGGGCCCTGGCAAGATCTGGGAAAGAAAGAACTGTGTAAGTAAAGGTATAGAGGTGGGAAAATGCTCTGTTTGTTCCAATAGATGAACTGGACTGTCTATGGCAGGGAGTTCAGTGAAATAAAAATGAGAAAGTTTATTTGGAATTGGATAACTAGACAGTGGCTGCCCTGAGTACTAGCTTGTGTGTGGATTTAATCATTTAGGCAATGAAGGAATTACAGGTTTTTGATCATGGTAATAAAAATTTGGTTTCGGGGAGAAGATTAATTTGGTAGAGGAGACAAGGTGGTTTGGAAATGAGAGAGACAGCATGCAGAAACTAGGTGAGAAGCTGAAGTATTAGAATAGTGGTATTGTGGAACAGAGCAGTGGTTAGATGAAGAGACAGTATAAAGTAAGGATCCTATGAAACTGGTGACTAGATACGGGCAAGGAAGAAGAGAGACTCCTTAATTGCTGTTGTTAACTTTCCTGTAAGCTACCTAGGGTATAGAGGGAGGAATTTCTGATACACACTCAGCAGTTAGCCATGAATACAAAACATTAAAAAGCTGAACGCCTGATATGATTAACTTGCATCTTTAAAGTCAATTTGGAAACAAAAACTTTTGGGATTTCTGGTGGGGAAATCGGGTCAGAAGATCAGAGCGATCTGGAGTGGGGAGCTTTATTCTAAGAAGAAACAGAGGGTTTTCCAATGCAGCCAAAAGCACTGTGACTCGGCTCACACTGAACAATGTCTTCAAAATAATCTCCGTCCTTGCACGGAGCCCACATCTAGGCGCTCAGCGTGGGCCCTCTTCTGCGAGCCCTGCAGGTGGCTTCCGCGGAGGCCAGCTGCCGTCCCTGTCCTCGCTCGTCCGGACGCCTAGGCCATTCCTCGGGAACCCGGGTAGGGAAGGAGGCGCGTGAGTGCGAAGACCACCGCGGGGGTAAGAGCCTCAGAGCTCTGCGCTTTGCCTGTGCTGCGCTTTGCCTGTGCTCCCGGACTTTTATGGTGATCGTTGTGTGCTCCAGTTCCCCCCAACAAGGCTGCGATGGCCACTACTAGAACCACCGGATGGGGTCCAGCAACAACCCCACACGCCATCTTCCCTTTTCTCCGGGGGCGCTCTGGAGCAAGATCGGCCGAAGAGCTGATCCTACATCTGAGAACTACAATTCCCAGAAACCTCGGAGACTCGCAGTCGTCACAGAGCCCAGACTCCATTTCCCAGAAGCCTTAGGACCAAGTCCCATCCTCACTGAAAACCTTATGTGACGTCACCGACTTTCTGCTAAAGATTCTAAAGGCTGTCGGGGTGGGCGGTGCTACGCAACGTGATGTGGCGATACCAGTGGGCCTCGTTTCTGGATGGTATCCTATCCTGAATCTCTGTCACTTCTTTTTCTAAAAAATTGATAAATCAGAGTGAAGCTTCCACCCTTTTCCGTTAGATTTTATTCATTTAGCATGTGTTTTCCGTGCCTACTATGTATTAATCCGCTTTTCTGATTTGCGGACTGTGAGATTGAAGATGAGTCACTTTCTTCGCTAAATATTAATTCAGCTCCGTTAAAGAGGCCACGATCCTTCCTCAACATTATCCCTGCCGCCCAACCCCTCACCCTGACACACACACACACACACACACACAGGCACACACCCTGAAAAGCATAAAGGGATGAAAAGCAAAAAATAAACACCGGTCCCATCATTCAGGTAATCCCTGGACATATTAGGAAATGTTCTTTCAGACTTTTTTTTTCTTCTTATATCTGTGTATCTGCATATGCTAGATATGGAGATGGATTGTGTGTACAAGTTTATACATAACAAAAAAGTTATAGTTTATACGTAACAAAAGATTTACTATATATTTTCATCTTGAACTTTCCCCATGTTAATATTTTCCAAAATAATTTTTAATGGTACCATCAAAGAACTAATCCTGTCCCTGTATAAGCATTTCTTTTCAGGCTTCCTAAACACCAGTGATTTTATTTAGAACCACTAGCAAATGCTTCAGTCTGCTGTTATCAAAACAACTTTAAAAATTACTGTTAGTTTTATTAGTTGTGATAATGATATTATGGTTATGTTTAAAAGGAAGAAAAAGTCCTATTGGTTAAAAGATACATACTGATGAGACAAATGATGTCTGGGTCTAACTTTAAAATATTCCAGGAATAAATAAAAGGGGAGTCAGGGAGGGATTGCTAAACAAGACTGGCAAATGTTGATTATTGTTTAATCTGGGTGAAGAATACACTGAAGTTCACTTTTCTATTTTGTGTCTATTTGAAATTTTCTGTAATAAATCTTTTTTTTTTTTAATGTATACCAGCATTCCTCTTGGAGCAGTGTGGCCAGCTAATTCCTTCCAACCTCATGTTCAAGTCATCCTTTGACCACTGCCCAAATGAAGAATTTTCACTTCCATTGTCATCTCTGTAATGCTGACTGATTCCTTTTCCTGGGACCCATCTTCTGACTAGTTTTTTCACAGTACCTCTGAAACTAAAGTAAGTCTCAACTCTTTACAGAAGACTCCTTTTACCTTCATGCTCTCCTGCATCTCAGTCTCCTCCTGATCTCCTATGTACATGACTTTGGCATCTGGCTTATAGTTTTCTGCTGTATTTCACGTCTCATTTCATTCTGAGTGACATCAATGTGCCTGACAGAGTAAATGCTCAGTAAACATTTGTTGAATCAATTAATGTCCACGTGGATGAATCATCCAGCAAACATTCTGCCTTTTATCTGGAACCCTGGGGTCTTGGCAGGCAGGAATCCCCGCACTTGTGGGTAATGCAGCATCTGCTGCCCATGCTTTTCCTCTCCCACCGGTGAATCTTATCCTTCCCTTTTTAATTCCTGTTCCAGAAGTCCTCCTCCGCCTCTGCCTTTAAAAGGTGCCTGCCATCTGCTCCCCACGCACAACCTTCTGTCCTTCACACTTTCCACGCCCACCGCTTAGCTTCTATCCATCCCAACATTGTCAGAGACACCATTTCTTTCTGCCTCCTTTAGGACTTTGCTCTCACACTTTCCAATTTTCAATCTCTCCTTTTCTAGTGACTCATTTCATTATCACTTTAAACAAGTCTAGTAGGTCTCTCTTATATAAAAACATCCTCATTAAATTCACATGCTGCTTTAGCCACCAAGCTAATTCTCCCCTAGAGCTTCCAGAAGGAGTGTGACCCAGCCAACACCTTGAGTTTGGCCTAGTGAAACTGATTTCAGACTTTTGGACTCCAGAACTGTGAAAATAAATCTGTTGTTTTAAGGCACCAAGTTTGTGGTAATTCATTATAGCAGCCATAGGAAATGAATACATTCTTCTTTTGCCCTTGCTCTTTCAGGCTCAGCGGTGGTAATGTTTTCCTGCAATTGTTAGACGCTAGTGTTCCACTGTCCTTTGCTGGTTCCCTCTCTTGGCTAAATTTTCTTCAATTAAACTGCTTGAGTATGGCCCTTAGTTTCTGCCTGGGACTCTGCCTAGAGGTGGAGTGAAGAAAAATATGGACCAAATAAAAAGTGGCCCCTGAAAATACTGTCCTTCACCAATAGACCCTCTCCTTGTTTCCTGGTCTTCTTGGGCAATGCTGGGCCATTAGCCTCCCAGAACTGTGGTTCCAGATTTCTCCTGGCCCCAAAGTAATCTGCTCAGATCTACATTACTCAGAGGCCTCAGTAATGATACATTTTTTGGACCTGGACCTTGAGCCTTCATGCTTTCTCACTAGTCCAAGATCGAGATGAATGCCCCTGTGCAAGGGTGAGTTCATCCATGGCCCAGGCACCCGCCTGAGCCCATCTGAGGCAGAGGTGTGTCCAAGACAGGGTCTAGAATACAGGTTCCATCACACTGTGAGGTCATTCATATCAGTCCCCCATTCCCTCCACTCTCCACACCATCCTCTTGAGATGTAAACAAATCCAGAGAGAGGTAAACTTCTTTGACTCTTCTCTTGTCATATTGTTAGGGGAACCACTGACCGAAACCACCCGTGCTGGCCAGGCCCTATAGTAACCACTTGCATGAGTATCTTAAAACAGGAGGTCCTGGTAAGGAACTGGGAACTAACAAGCAACCTCCAGATAGTGATCACATTCTCAGTGCTCTGCATTTGATCTGACGGTATCTATGAATAGATCAAATTAATGAAACAAAGTAGGATCTTCCATGGTTAATGACAAATTCCCAAATAAATTCTGTTCCCTCATATAGGAATCATAGTGGCAAAAGGACAAGAGTCTTTTTGTCCATTCCAGGCAGACTCTGGTGTTCTCTATTTTGGGATCTCCTTTGAAACAGGAGGACCCTTCACCTGGATATAGAAACTTCATTTCCTTATACTGTGGGAGTGACTCAGATCCCAACCAAAGCATATCCTATAACCTGAGATCCATTCCTCTCTGCTAGTGTCCACCTCTCTGCTATGGGATAAATAAAATTCCTACAAAATGGAAGCCTTGAGAAATTAAGAAATACCAAGATGACATTTCTTCATAGATGTTTCAAAACTACGACAGAAAAAAGTCCTGAGATTTAAATGGCTACTTTATCTCCTGAACTCTGTTCTTCACTGTCTGGCATCTTCTTTAAGGAGGTGACAAAATTCTGATGCAGGTCACTGGCATTTATATAAGCAAAAGTGACTGCATTTTTTTTCACTTGAAGAAAGCTGCAGCACCCACTCCCCCAAACCTCCTTTGTGGGAAGAGTCTTGAACTCCTTTTATATAAATAATGATCAACTTCTGTGCTACCTCCTGTTCTCAGAGCTCCTATTCTCAAGGCCAGGCTAGGAAATTGTCAGTTACTCTTTTTTTTTTTTTTTTTTTTTTTTCCTGCTGTACACGGGCCTCTCACTGCTGTGGCCTCTCCCGTTGCAGAGCACAGGCTCCGGACGCACAGGCTCCGCAGCCATGGCTTGCGGGCCCAGCCGCTCCGCGGCATGTGGGATCTTCCTGGACCGGGGCACGAACCCATGTCCCCTGCATCGGCAGGCGGACTCTCAACCACTGCGCCACCAGGGAAGCCCTGTCAGTTACTCTTAAAAGAGCAGACCTGATAATTAGACTGTATCTAGAGAAAATATAAGGGCCCATCTCTTTATGGCTAGACCCATATTTATTTCTGGCTCAAATGTTATCTTGACCAGGCTTGCCACAAATGGCCATGCAGGCTGTGGGTTGCCCATCTTCAGAAGTGTCATTCACACTGTCATCTGCTTGTGATATCAGGTGGCCAAGGAAAAGCAAGTAAAGTGACCATTATTTTATACAGCCATTTAATTTCTGTACTTTGGTAAGGAAATAAATTTGACCTTACCTCTCAAAGTTCATGAGAAACCAATTTACAAAACAAGGTACAGCCAAAATTACATTATGTGTACATCCCCTTCAGTACATTATGTGTACTGAAGAGCTAATCTGTGAGCTTCTAGGAGGAGTCACAAGAAGCTACTAAGGAAGTGAGCACTGAAATCTAATCCAGTTGTTCTTTCCAGGGTACACATTAGGAGTTTAAAAAAAGACACTGAAGCCAGGATCCCACTCCCTAGGCCAATCAGTCACTGGGGGTGGGGTCTTGGCAACAGAATTTTATAAAGTTCCTGAAGTGATTTCACTATGTAACTGGGGTTAAATAACACAGGTTTAAGCTGTAGTAGAGGATCTATGTAGTTGTGATAAACTTCTAGAATGTTAAAACATACTAGGAGAGAAAATAATAGGAAGGTTTAATACCTGTACTGACTTAAGGCATTATATATTACTGAACTATTAATTTGAGAGTACTTTACAATTCTTTTTATTAGGAACCGGTTACTTAAAGAACTTAAGTATGTTAGAACAGGAGCAGGATAGATCTCCAGTCTAGTTACTGAAACATAAATGCTTTCTATTGGCAAAACATGCATAAATACATACATTCTAGATGCAACATAGCAAAATGTTGATGTACAATAATCCTATTCAAGAA
Source organism: Hyperoodon ampullatus (assembly GCF_949752795.1). Taxonomy (NCBI): domain Eukaryota; kingdom Metazoa; phylum Chordata; class Mammalia; order Artiodactyla; family Ziphiidae; genus Hyperoodon; species Hyperoodon ampullatus. The sequence continues at coordinate 84,270,032 of NC_136923.1, read as the reverse complement.
TATATTGTGAATATACAAAACCGAATATAAAACTCCAAACGACCTTTGAAATGACCTACTCCAAATCCCTCATTTCACAGAGGAAACTGAAGCTTAAAATGGCTGAATTTGCCAATGTCACAAAGTTGCTTAACAACGTAATTGGCTTACTTCAGCCCAATGTACTTTCCATTCCACAGCATGACAGTGAAAAGTAAAAATATTTTCAGCAGTTTCTCAATCCACCCTGATTCTTCTGTACTTAAAAGGACAAACTAGAGTAAACGCATCCCCTATGTTTAAGATGTTCCTAGAAGAGTCATATGCCAGGGTGCAGTCTCTGATGTTTGTTGAGAGCAGAACGATATCTGAAGGCTTTTCCACAATCATTACATCCAAAGGGCTTCTCTCCTGAATGAATTCTCTGATGCTGAATGAGGTAAGTGCTCTGGCTGAAAGTCTTCCTGCATTCATTACAGTTGTAAGGTTTCTCTCCAGTATGAGTATTCTGATGTTCAGTCAGATGAGTGCTCCGGCTAAAGGATTTGTCACATTCATTGCATTTATAGGGTTTCTCTCCAGTGTGAATTCGTTGATGCTGAGCCAGATGGGAGCTCTGGCTAAAGGCCTTTTCACACTTATTACACTGGTAGGGTTTTTCTTCTGTGTGAGTTTTTTGATGTTGAGCCAGAGATGAACAATGTCGAAAGGCTTTGCCACACTTGGCACACTCATAAGGCTTTGCTCCTGTGTGAATTCTCTTATGTTGCGTAAGGTGTATGTTCTGGTTGAAGGCTCGCCCACATTCATTACACTTGTAAGGTCTTTCTCCAGTATGTATTTTCCTATGCTGAATAAGGGATGAGCCATAACTGAAGGTTTTCCCACATTCGTGACACTGATAGGGTTTCTCACCAGTGTGAATTCTTTCATGTTTAGCAAGAGATGAACTCCGAATAAAGGCTTTCCCACATTCCTTACATTCATAAGCTTTCTCTTGGGTATGAGTCTTCTGATGTTGATTAAGGTTTGAGAGATAACTGAAAGCCTTTCCACACTCATTGCATTCAAAGGGCTTTTCTCTAGTGTGAATTCTCCGATGCTGAGTAAGGGATGAGCAATAACTGAAGGCCTTTCCACATTCATTGCATTTGTAAGGTTTTTCTCCAGTATGAATTTTTAGATGTTGAGCAAGGGATGACCAGTAACTAAAGGATTTCCCACATTCAGCACAATCATAAGGTTTCTCCCCAGTATGTGTTTTCTGATGTTGAGTGAGGTTTGAGTGCTGACTGAAGGCTTTCCCACATTCATTGCATTCATATGGTTTTTCACCAGTATGAATCATATGATGACGTATAAATGTTGAGGGTCCATTGAAAGCCTTCCCACATTCATTACATTTATAGGTTTTCTCTCCAGTATGAATTTTTTGATGTTGAGTAAGGTGTGTGCTCCTGGTAAAGGTTTTATCACATTCGTCACATTTAAAAGGTTTTTCTCCTGTATGAATTTTCTGATGTTCCATAAAGTGGCCTCTCTGGCTAAAGGCTTTTCCACACTCATTACAAGTATATGGTTTCTCACCAGTGTGAATTCTCTGATGCTGAACAAGATGGGTCCTCTGACTAAAGGCTTTCCCACATTCATCACACTTATAGGGTTTTTCTCCAGTGTGAATCCTTTGATGTTGTGTAAGAGAAGGACCCTCAATGAAGCCTTTTCCACACTGATCACATTTATATGGTTTATCTCCAGTATGAATTCTTTGATGGTTTATAAGGTTTTCACTCCGGCTGAAGGCTTTTTCACATTCATTACACTTGTAGGGTTTCTCTCCAGTATGTGTTCTCTGATGGCGAATAAGAGCTGAACAATAACTAAAAGCTTTCCCACATTCATTGCACTTACAAGATTTCTCTTTTTTAACTGGCTTTAAATTCTGTTTGACGCTTGTTTTAGTAGAGGTCTCTTCTGGAGATACTTCTTTTTGTGTTAAAAGGTCTGAACTCACATTGATGCTTTTTTCAAAGTCATTATTTACATGGTCTCTCGTCAAAGTAGGTACTGTCTTGTCATTTATTTTTATTTCCCTCGGCAGGGCCTGTTCATTTGCCTGTTGCCTCTCTGGACTGCCTTCAGATTCCCCAGTTTCTAAGACGTTGGAACCCCAAGGATCATCCCTTTTGTACTGTTCTACTATTGCCTCTGGAGATGGCTCTTCTTCAGAAATGTCCAGCTCTGAGACTGATACACTATTTTCTGGTCTTGTCTCCCAGTCTGAAAGAGAAAATGTCAGTATTCTCTGAATTGAGGGGAAAAAAAACAAACACAACAACAAAAGTGTTATTGTGGGAATGACCTAATGAAACTAAAAATAAAGCCCTCAGCAAATTCTGAGGATTTTCAAACACAGCCCTATTATTTGGGGAGAAATTTGGAAAGAGCTAAGGAGAATGAGAAATAAAATATGAGAGTAGCAAGAGAATGTCTAATTCAACTTCATAGATAATCTCTAAGAACCAGTAAGGGAACTCCATTTAAGTTGATAGTAAATTTAGAAAGTGACCACAGAGATAGATAAGAGGAGACAGAGCTGGACTGAATCTAAAGGAGGCAGTCTGAACTGAGATTCCTTGCCAGTGAACAGCAACAAAAAGTCTAAGAACCATGATTTCAAGACAGGATAAACACAAGACATGACTATGGCTCCATGGTTTTTAGCCTAGAAAACTGACAAAATAGTCATATCACTGCTAGAAATGAGAAAGTTGTAAATAGTAGAGGAAGCAATTTAGGTGGAGGAAGATACCAAGTTCAACACTAGGCATTTTGAGAATAGGAAGAGAAATGGAGGACTAGACTATAATGGTGTTTGTGGGGGTGGAAGATGCCAAAAGTAGCAGGATAACTAAAATGTTCAAATATAGGACAGAAAATATCAGCTCAAAAGAAGAAGGAAAAGAATAGCTAAAGCCATAAGAATGTATGTGAAAAAAAGCAGCAATGGGGGAAGATCCTTGAGGATGTTTAGGGTAATGGGATGAATAAAATATACTAATGAAAGAAAGCAGTTTTTCAGCAAGCAAACAAAAGAATATAAGAAACACAGAACCAAAGTTGTTTAAAAAAAAAAAAAAGAAACAACCAGAAAAGTACATAATCAGGACATAGAGTTACACTACTCTACTGTCTACTCTGGGATAGTTTGTCTTGTGCCAAGACAAGAAAGATGACAGGGTAGTCGATGCTGGCAGATTCAGTAAAGAAAAAAAGGCTGTGTTTGAAACAGCATTTCTTGGACTTCCCTGGTGGCGCAGTGGTTAAGAATCCGCCTACCAATGCAGGGGACACGGGTTCTAGCCCTGGTCTGGGAAGATCCCACATGCCGTGAAGCAACTAAGCCCATGCACCACAACTACTGAGCCCACGTGCCACAACTACTGAGCCTGTGCTCTAGAGCCCACGAGCCACAACTACTGAGCCCATGTGCCACAACTACTGAAGCCCGCGTGCCTAGAGCCTGTGCTCCACAACAAGAGAAGACATCGCAATGAGAAGCCTGTGCACCACAACGAAGAGTAGCCCCCGCTCGCTGCAACTAGAGAAAGCCTGCGTGCAGCAGGGGAGACCCAACGCAGCCAACTTAATAAATAAATAAATTAATTAAAATAAAATAAAATAAAGCAGCATTTCTTTGGTTCCACTGGTAACAGGAAGGTACAGCAGACCCCCAGAGAACCCTGAATCTCCTGTGCTGCCAGCCCTGTCATTGTCACCACCATTATCACTGCAAACATAGGAAGCAAGGCAGGGACCTAGAGCTGTCTACCATCCCCTCCATACCTGGTACCATGGGAAATGGTACAGCATGCATCAGCATGCAGAAGTGCAGGCAGCCTCACAACAGCAGTATTTCTCCAGCAGGGACAAGACGATTAATGTAACACAAGTTTTGGGGAACAGCCAATCAGTATAAGAAATGGATATGTTTTCATCAACAAAAATGACACTACGGATATACTTGTACAGCAGATAGCCATAAAAAATAGCTCCTGGGAAGTACTTCACAGGGAAAAGGATATGGAGACCATGGAGTCGGAGGCTGTTAAAGGCAAAAAGAGTGTGGGAGTGACTGATCTCTAGCTCATGTTGGAGTTCCAGTTGAAAGCAATAAACATGCAACAGACTGTGACCAATATCATACACATTGTCATATTGTCCACGCACTAACCAAGAGTTACCAGAATATCACAGGTGGGGTAATGAATGAAGGATTGGAGAAAATTCCAGAAGGCCAGACTGAACAGCACCATTCCTACTGCAGGAAGCAATTCTCACTTTACTATATGCAAAGTCGAAGGGCACTGACCACAATATTCAGACACCCATGTTCATGGAGAGATAATAGAAGGTGCTGACATCCGGATTGCAAAAGAACGACGTAGACCAGTAAGACAGAATCTATATAAGAATATAATCACAATTCTGCAGGGGCCAAGTCACCAAGACAGCCTAGAGAAGAGGATAGGAAAATGACGCAGACAAGGCCCAGGGCCAGTGGCCACCTCAGTGTAACTTTCCAAAAGTTAACAAACTGTAAGCACAAGTTAATAAAGTTCTTATTTTTAAAAAATTAGCTTTCTAAATTGTGTTCCATGAAACGATCTTTTTTTTTTTTTGGATGCACCGCACAGCATGTGGGATCTTAGTTCCCCAACCAGGGATCGAATCCACGCTCCCCTGCATTGGAAGGGAGAAGTTTTAACCACTGGACTGCAAGGGAAGTCCCATGAAACCATCTTTTAAAAGAAAGATTTTAAAGCTGCAGTACAAAAAAAAACGGAATCACGGTTAGGAGGACAGGGGAGAGAAATGTTACATTCTACGCACTCTGTTGGAAATTCATAATTCCCAACTACAAATTAAAAAAAAAAAATTCTGAGTGGTCCTCCAGTAAGAAACCTGCTAAATTTTAGCTAATCCAGTACTTGACAAATCTGAACATGGCATGCATTGTTTCTCCCCATAAAAAGGACCCCCTACTCCTACCTCATTAAATCTGGAGATATATTCCTTACCTAGAGTGATTAGGTTTGTGCATTTTTTCAGGGTCAGATCTTTGAAGAAGTCTCTCTGTGCAGTTTGGGAATTGATAGTTTACAAGAAAGTTATTCAAAATTCCAAGGTCAGTCCAATAAGTGATAGGGTCAGAAGCTACACAATGAGATTAAGACAGGAACAGGTGATGAAGAAATGACGGCTACAGGTATGGAACTCACTTTTGCACAGTTTGGTTGGGAAAGCAAGAAGGCAGACTGGATGGTGGCCAGAAAGATTAACAGTGTTGAGTGAAAGTATTTGGAATTTAGGTTACCTATTTCTGTTTGAAGGTACTGGGGGTGGAGGCTGTAGATCCAAAAAGAAAACTGTAAGGGTGAAAAGTGGGGTAATAATTATGAGACCAGGCCCCAAAGGAGGCTGGGAAAGGAGGAATCCAGATTCTATGTCAAGAAGTTGCCTTTAGAAAAAAGCAAGAAGGGTAATAACTCCTTTGAAAGGAGTACAAAAATAGAATACATGTTGAGACATTTACTGTTTTGACAAAGCATAAGAGAGTCCAGATGCCTTCCCATTCTCCACAGGAGACACTTTAAAGAGAAGTACATCTGCATTTCAGACGTAAAATCCTCTCATCAGGCTGGTGGTTAGTGTCAATAACACTCATCTGCCGGGTATCCATTACTTACCTCCAAGGGCACCTATTGGAATGCTGGGCTCCACAATCCATGGCTCTGTCCCTTGCTCTAACTGGGAAATCACATCAGGTTTGGAAACTTGGAGTCCTGCTCATAGTGGTAAAAAAAAGTTACCTGTCTGCACTGACAGAAAAGTGTGGTATCAGAGTTCAGTCTCATCACTTTGTCTTTAGAGGAAAGGATACATGGACAAATCAGATGGAGTAAAGCATATAAAGCACATATAGCTTCCATGTTATACATTCCCAGATGTGGTATAACTTGGGAACTGATCTGGGTTCAGAAAAATTATTAGTTTGTCCTTCTAGTTGCTAGAGAGTAGAAACCTTTTCAAAACCTTTCAAAGTTTAGGAATCTTTGGTTCCTTAATGGCAAAACTCACCTAAGGACAAGAGCACCCTCCTCTTCCACACCCCCAGATATTAACACAGAGAAGTCATCCTTACCTATAGAAACCAGATGTGTATAATTTTCCAATGTCACATCCCTGAATAAATCTCTCTGTACAGGATCCAGCTGTTTCCATTCTTCCTGGGTAAAGTCCACTATCACATCCTTGAAGGTCACTGATTCCTGAAATACCAAACATATTTCTGCTTAGCCATAAAAGATTTACCTCGGAAAGGGGTAAAGTTAGCAATACTGACAGAAGTAAGGCAAGCTGTGTGCTATCTGAAAAATGATTTTGATATTTCTTCCTTTGTAAAATGAATATAAAAACAAAACCTGACTCATAGGATTATTGCAAGAATTAAATAAGCAATGTCCAATATTAAATGCTTAATTTAAGGTCTAGCATATAACAAGTGCTCAGTCAATGTTGGCCACTGTTGTTGTTGTTATTGATCTTCATAATCATCATCATGATGATCTCTGTGTTCCAAGATATATCAAGTATTAAGAGTATACCTATTAACATCAATAATATGTTTTACTATCTGTAAGTGCAAGAATAGCCAAAAATGTTTTTGAAAGAATTTGAGGAGGAGACTTACCCTACCACATTTCAAAATATACTAAGTAACATACCAAAGTATACCGAAAGATAAAGATAAATTAGAATAGAGTGGTCTAGTATGGAATAAAACTCAATGAAAAACAGAGAAACCCAAAATATAGCCATGTTTATAAGAACTAAATGGGATTAATCAATTTACAAATTAGTTTTAAAAAGCTGGATTATTCACTAAATGGTGCCATAACAAATGACTGTCTATTTGAGAAAAGAAATTAAGGTGAGTTCCCTACTTCACAGCATACACAAAAATATCTGCTGGATTAGAGAATGAATTTTAAAGAAAAAGCAAAAATAAAATAGAATAAAAGACAGAAAAATAGTGTTATAAGCTTGATATGTGGAAGGTAAAAATTATAAGACAGAGAGACTGACACATAAAACCACATAAAAATGTAAAACTTCTGTAGGAAACCATAAATAAAATGCAATATTCTGAATTGCTACAACTAATTAGCAGAAAAGATGAAAGATGAACAACCTACAACAATAACCAAAAAAGGCCGACAACCCAAGCAGGCAATTCACCCAAACCATTGTTAACAAACCATGAAAAGATGCTCCACTCCAAGAAAAACATAATAAAACAATGAGATACCAGATTAGCGAACACTGCTTAAAGTGCTCATGTGTATTCCGGTGGGAACAGGGCCCTAATGCAATCTATCAGGGGGCACTCTGCCAGGATCTATCAAAACTTTAAATGCATATATCATTCAATCCAGATTTACAGCTTGTAGGAATTTATTCTTTAGAAACACCTCAGGGTGCAAAGACATATGTAAAAATTTCCTTGCAACATTGTGAGGGGAAAAAAAAGCAAACTTAAATGTCTATTAATAGGATAGTGGTTAAAGAATTCATGGTACATCCATACTAAAGCAGCTTATGTAGACATTTTAAAAATAAAACGTCTCTATATGTACTGATTAGGAAATATATATCATATTAAAAATAGCATACATGGTATTATCCCATTTTTATTTTTATGAATAGGAATAGTAAATGCACAGAGGAAAAAGCTAAAAGAATACACTACTGAATATTATCAGTGCGACTGTTTAGTGGGACTCTTGAGGCAATGCAGGGGAACTTCTTACTTTTTCTTTATTTATTATGTATTTGAAACTGGGCAAGTGAGTTAATTTTGTTTCAAAATAGATAAATAAATTATTGGGACTTCTACTTCTAACCACGACAGAGCTACTGGACTAGCTCTCCCAGTGTAAACAACTGTAAAACTCAACAATATAACTGAAACAAGTGCTTTGTATTTTTGAACATCAGACAGAACAGAACTGTGATCCCTGAGAGAAGGGAGACAATCACATAAGCCTCATAGACCCTTCAGTTTCCTGCCTGGAGGCAGAAACTGAGCAAGACACAGTGGTCTCACTGAACTAAGGAAACAAAGGTGGCAGCTCAGGACTACAGAGGCAGGGAATTTGCAGGATAGATACTAGAGAGAAGGGAGATACACAGAGGAGGAGCTCCAAAACTCTGGTGTAAATACTATCTCCACAGGCCATATCCAGTTACCAATGTGACATAACTGAACCCAGAGTTAAGAAGACATACACACAATCAGTTCCCACAAACAGTTCCAGCGCACTTTAGGAGCAGCACAAGTTTAGCCTGTGAGGAAAGAGTTAAAGCAGCATGTCCGGCTTGCCCAATCCTTGCTAATCTCCAGAGACACTTGGATCCATGTTTCTGAACCTTAAACAAGCTCTGAAAACTAATGTTTATATAGTCACCGATTGACGATGTTATTGTGTGCCTGGAGCACTGGGACAGGATGTACCAGACTGTCAGCATTGTTTAAAGTATACATGAAGATTTACGATGCACATGTGGTGCCTAGTTTGAGGTCTGCACCAAGGCTGGTCAACAGCAAGGACACGCTGATGTGATCAGCTCCCTTTAAGAACTCTGGACTGTGAGACTCAAGGAGATTTCCCTGGGTAGAGACATTTCTCTGTCTCTGTGGACAACAGCTCTAGAGAAAGTACATCTGTGTGATCATCACAGGAGGACTTGGAAGCCAGCCCCTGATTTCTTTGGATTCTTATAAATATCTTTTTCCTTCTGATGTGCTTTGTATCCTTTGTTGTAATGATCTCTATCCCTGAGTTATGCTGCTGGGTTGGGTGGGTCATCCTAGCAAATCACTGAACTAAAGTGTAATCATAGACCCCATGAAACACAGTCCTAGAATAAGGCTACACTAGGTCAGCCCTAACAAAGCTTACAGTTCAAAACCAAATCTCAAAAGCATCAAGCTGTGGCCAAGATGGGATTAACAAGGACTGGATTTACCCTCCTGCATTAAAATAACCAACAAATTCCAGACAAAACATATGAAACAACAGTTTCCAAGGCACTGAATCTCAGATAACAAAGAACAGTGATCCCCAAGAACCAGTAAACAAATGAAGTGAGCCCTACAACTGCTCCAGCTTACTGCCTTGAGAGTGTCCAGGCAGGGGTGTAGGGAAGGGGAACCCAGGAGCTATCCAGCAGACTCCTTGAACTGAAGAGGTGATGCTGAGAGTTTGGGGAAGTCAAGGTGACTAGAGTTCACAAAGAGTACTGTAGGGAAGGGAGCTACAGAGGAAAGAAGCAAGAATTGCAGAAACTCTCCTAACCCCTCCAGACCACATACATTTTTGTTGAGTCTCTGTTTTCCATGGTACTCATTTCACCTTTTTAATATTTAGCAGTCATTTGGTCTATTCAGGTAAAGTATCAAGTTTTGTACTTCTTCTGCTCTCTCATCAGTGGCACATGGCAAGACGTAAGCAAGAAGTTAAGTGGTGAATATATTAGTTAAGCTGGAGAGGCAGAGCTAAGAAAAAAGTGGTTGGCAGATGGGAGCCCAGAATGAATTGCCAACATTGGTTTTCAGCTAAACATAACCCACAGCAAAAGAATACACAATCCCACTCTAACGACTGAAATGACATTTGAGGAAATCCCAACTTACCTGAAAACTAGCTGATGGGACTGATGTATGTCCCCCTTGGAGAAGGGCAGACTCTGGAGAAGACAGATCTAGGGGAGGAAAAAGAAAACACAATGAATCCTGTCCAAGTTAGCTGTTCCCAGCAATCCACAAAATCCACTTATTTTTCTATATGAAAACAGCAGGAACTATTTCTGCCATTTGAGAAGCCATTTCCTTCTCAAAATCCAAAAAAAGAAGCAATGTAACTGCTGACTAGGACCCTCGTACTCTCATGGGTAGGCTTAGGAATTAAAGCATTACTTTAAGATTCACAATTTTGCCCCTAGATACTTACAGTCACGTGGATCATACAACTCAATCTACATTCCTCATTAAGTGAGGCAAAATATTTCTGCTGCCTTCTCTGCTACATATAAAATATGAATTAATAATCAGATTGCTTTCCAAAAGTCTTCCCATGCCCTTTGAAACGTTCCTATTAGTATAAATTACATATCATAACGCCATATACTTATCTATATTACCTACTTACCAGAGTACCTAAACTTAAATACACATGGTCAGTACTAACTACTGGCAAGAATACAGAGAGATTAGAACTTTTGTACATTGCTGTGGAGGTAAACATTTACCAATCATTTAGAAAAACTGTTTGGCAGTATATACCAAAGCTATACGTACACCTGCCCTATGACTCAGAAATCCCACTCCTGCATATATATCCAGAGAAATGAGGGGTTATGTCCACCAAAAGACTTGTACAAGACTGTTCACAGCAGGTTTATTTATAATATGCTCAGATTAGAAACAATCTAAATATCTTTCAGCAGAATGGATAAACTGTGATATATTCATACAATAGAATATTATTCCACAGTGTAAAAGAATGAGCTCTTGCTTTACGTAACAACACGGATGTATCTCATAAACAATATTGAGCAAAATAAGCCAAACACAAAAGAATGCATGCTGGGGCTTCCCTGGTGGCGCAGTGGTTAAGAATCCGCCTGCCAATGCAGGGTAAACGGGTTTGAGCCCTGGTCCTGGAAGATCCCACATGCCGCCGAGCAACTAAGCCCGTGGGCTACAACTACTGAGCCTGTGTTCTAGAGCCCACACGCCACAACTACTGATGCCCGTGCACCGCAACAAGAGAAGCCACTGCAATGAGAAGCCCACGCACCTCAACGAAGAGTAGCCTCCTCTCGCCACAACTAAAGAGAGCCCATGCGCAGCGATGAAGACCCAACGAGCCAAAAATAAATAAATTAATTAAATTTTTAAGAAAAGAATGCATACTGTATGAGTACATTTACAGGCATGCCTCATTTTATTGTGCTTCACTTTATTTGCACTTCACAGATACCGTGTTTTTTTAACAAATTGAAGGCTTGTGGTAACCCTATGTCGAGCAAGGCTATCAGCACAATTTTTCCAACAGCATTTGCTCACTTCATGTCTCTGTGTCACATTTCAGTAATTCTTGCAATATTTCAAACTTCTAATTATTACTATATTTGTTATGGTGATCTATGATCAGTAATTTTTGATGCTACTACTATAAATTGCTGAAGGCTCAGAAGATGTTTAGCATTTTTTAGCAATAACATATAGTTTTAGATTAAGGTATATACATTTTTTTTACACATAGTGCTATTACACAATTAATAGACTACAGTATAGTGTAAACATAATTTTTATATGCGCTGGGAAACCAAGAAATTCATGAGATTCAGTTTATTTCAATATCTGATTTACTGCAGTGGTTGGAACTGAACCCACAATATCTCTGAGGTGTGCCTGTATATTAAGTACAAAAACTTAGACTAGTGGTTACCTCTGGAGGGTTTCTGACTGGGCAGGCACACAAGAGAGACCTCTGGGGCATTAGAAACATTCCATATCTTAGTGTGGGTAGTGGTTACACTGGTATATAATATATAAAAATTAATCAACTGGTATGCTTAAGATCTGTGTACTTAATGTGGTAACTTATACATCAATAAACAAAACAGAAACAAACTTTGCTCTTGGGGAAGTCTATTCAGAGTAATGGTTGACGGGAAAGTCTGATTCTCAGAAAGTAGAGGAAGCAATAAAAGGAACTATTATTCCGGACTTAATTTGACCAGTAATGGAAAACAGTCTTGTAAAAGAAATCTTGAGAAGAAAATGAAGATGTTAGTTGGAGGAAAGTTGAGGAAATGTTGTACATAGGCAGATATGTACCCAAGACTTTAGGAAAATAGAATAAAGAGAAATGTCTTAGGTAAGATGATTTTGATTCCAAGTAACAGAAACCAACAAAACCAACAACAGTAACAGCTATAGAAACCAACTAAGTGCCTGGCAATAGTAAATGCTCAGTAAGTGTTACAAATATTACCATGACTATAAGGGACAGAGGCTCATGAAAGTTAATCCTAACTATACAATTGTGAAAAATCCCAAAAAGAAAAAAAAGGCAAATCCTTAAAGTGAAACCATTTGGGCTGATTTAATTCTGAGGAAGTTAGAATTAAAAAGAATATTTATGAAAGATATAAGGGGCAAAGAGCTGAGAAGGGGAGAAGTGATGTCATCAACATGGTGGACTAAGAATTTTCTACCATCTTCCCCACAAAGAACACTGATTTAAACAATCATCCATGGATGAGAGTGTCTTTGTGGAAGTCCAGGAGTCTAGCACAGAAGTTCCAGCACACCACTGGAACAACAACAACAACAAATCCAAGATGGATGCATTGAAGAGGGTAAGAGGAACAGTTTCATTTTACCGGTGTCACCTCCAAGGAGGTACAGCTCAGCGCCAAGGCGGCCTTCTTGGCCTGTGATTTCTCTCATAGGAAAAAGTGAAAGCCTGTGAGTGCCCAGGTTCCCCAGCAGTATGGGACACCACCAAAGATACCCACTTCTTTCTCACCTCATCCAGAATACTGAGGTGCCCTAAGAGAATGAGGGGAAGAGAGCAGCTGGGGGAACAGCCGTCGGGGCACTTGGAGGGCATATCAAAGGAACATAGATCCTACTAACCACTTCACAGACTCCATCAGGAAGCCTGATAAAGAGCCCCTGGGAATGCTTCACTTGTGGCTCGTCCCAGCTGCAATGCTCCACGCACCTCTCCTATACACCCTCCCCACAACCTATGGCCAGCTCTCTGTGCACACCTAAATGGTGGCAAGAGGAGCTTTTATAGATAGCTATGAACACACACAGAAAGCCAGCCTGACTCTGCATGATTTGGAGAAAGCAACCAAAAGCACCTGAGCATTCAGCACCACCAAGGAAAAGCAAAGGTGAAGCTGTTAGCACCCAGCCTGGCTTGCAGGATTAAGAGAAGGCATACAATCTTAAGAATCCCCCTCAAGAGGGAACAAAAAGCATGTAGCAGATGTATGCATAGAAGATCTGAGAAAGCCTCAGAATCCCTAACAGAATTGCTGATGGAGGATATTTCTCTCCCAAAGCCAATCAGTAAAGACAGGAGGAGGTGATTTCATCAGTGGTGTTTCTATACACTAAAAAGGAAATATCTGCAAAAGAAGTAAAGAAAATAATCCCATTTAGAACAGCAACAAAAACAATAAAAAAACTTAGAAATAAATTTCACCAAGGAGATGAAAGATCTGTGGAATGAAAACTATAAGTCACCGATGAAAGAATTTGAAGAAGGCACAAATAAATGGAAAGACATCCTGTGTTCATGGATGAGAAGAATTTCTGTTGTTAAACTGTCCATACTACTCAAAGTCATCTATAGATTAAATGTAATCCCTATCAAAATTCCAATGGCATTTTTCACAGAAATAGAAAAAAAAATTCTAAAATTTGTATGGAATCGAAAAAGACCCCTAAAAGCCAAAGCAATCCTACAAAGAAAAACAAAGCTGGAGGCATCAAACTATATTATAAAGCTACAGCAATCCAAACAATACAGTACTGTCATAAAATAGACACAGATACCAATGGAACAGAATTGAGAGCCCAGAAATAAAGTCTCCTATACATGATCAACTAATATTTGACTAGGGACCAAAAATACTTAATGGGGAAAGGACAGTCTCTTCAACAAATGGTGGTGGGAAAACTGGATAATCACATACAAAAGAAGGAAACAGAATCCCTCTTATACCAATCATGAAAATTAACTTGAAATGGATTAAAGATTTAAACAAGACCTAAAACTGTAAAACTCCTAGAAAACAGGAGGAAAAAGCTACTTGACATCGGTCTTGGCAATGATCTTTTCAATATGACACCAAAAAACACAAGCAACAAAAGGAAAAAGCAACAAGTGGGACTACATCAAATGAAAAACCTTCTGCACAGCTAAAGAAAGCATCAACAGAATGAAAAGATAAGCTATGGAATGGGAGAAAATATTTGCAAATCATATTCTGATAAGAGGTTAATATCCAAAATATATAAGGAACTCATACAACTCAATGGCATAAAAACAAATAATCCAGTTTAAAAATGGGCAGAGAACCTGAATAGATATTTTTCCAAGGAAGACATACAAATGACCAGTGTATATGAAAAGGTCCTTGATATCACTAATCATCAGGGAAATGCAAATCAAAACCACAGAGATATCACCTCAGACCTGTTAGAATGAATATTATCAAAAAGACAAGAGAAAAGTGTTGGTGAGCATGTGGAGAAAAAGGAATCTTTGTCCACTGTTGGTGGGAATGCAAATTGGTATAGCCACTATGGAAATATAAATATATACCACATTTTCTTTATCCATTCATCCACTGATGGACACTTAGGTTGCTTTCATGTCTTGGCTCTTGTAAATAATGCTGCAATGAACATGGGGGTGCAGATATCTGAGACAGTGATTTCATTCCTTTGGATACATACCCAGAAGTGGGATTGCTGAATCATATGGTAGTTCTAGTTTCGATTTCTTAAGGAATCTCCATATTGTTTTTTATAGTGGGTAAACCAGTTTACATTCCCACAAACAGTGGGAATGTACACACACATACACATACATAATGCAATATTATTCAGCCATAAAACGGAAGGAAATCCTGTCATTTGAGATAACATGGATGGACTCTGAAGGCATGATGCTAAGTGAAATAAGAAAGAGGAAGACAAATACTGCATGATCCCATATGTGGAATCTAAAAAGTCCAAACACAGAAACAAAGAGTAGAATGAGGGTTTTCACGGGCTGGAGGGCGGGGGAAATGGGGAGATTTTGGATAAAGGGTACGAACTTTAAGTTACAAATAAGTTCTGGAGATCTAATGTACAGTATGGTAATTATTGTTAACAATATGGTATTATACACTTGCAAGTTGCTAAGAGAATAAATCTTAAACATTCTCATCACTCGCACACCGCACCAAATATGTGTGGTGACCAATGTGGTTAACTAACCTTATTGTGGTAATCATTTTGCAATATATAGGTGGGTCAAATCATAACACTGGACAACTTAAACTTACACAATGTCAGGGTCAATTATATCTCAATAAAGCTGGAAAAAACTTTTCTCAGCAATATTTTGTAGCTTTCAGTGTAGAGATCTTGCATATTTTTGTTGGTTTATATTCTTGTTTCATATTTTGGATGCTATTATAAATGGAAATATTATTTTTATTACAATTTCCAATTGTTCATTGGTGATAGAATGAAACACAGTTGATTTTTTCATCAAACTTTTTGTTTTGAGATAATTGCAGATACACATGCAGTTGTGAGAAATAAAACAGGGATTCTTTGTACCTTTAGAAAAAAAGAGCTGAGGACAAATACAAGGTATAGCTCAAACCTAAATAAATAATATAAATAATGTTAAGATTTCTAATGATATTAAACAAATCTGAGAAAAAGGACTGTATGATAGCAGCTAGGTTAAAACAAACCTGACTGCATAGCCATACCTACAGAATGTAAAGACAATGACAATGCAGAAAGAAGTCTACAGTGACATATCACAGGGCTCTGTCCTTACCCTGACCTGTTGAATGACATGTAGGAAGAAAGAGAAGGAATATTCATTAAATATGATAGTGACATAAAGTTGGAAAGAACAGTTAAAACACTGAAAAACCAAGTTAATATTAATTATTAATTATTCTGACAAGCTGGAACACTTGGTCAAAAAATGTGAACAATCATAATAAATGTGAAGTCCTGATATTAAGGATAAAAAACAAGTCTATTATACAAGGATGACATAAATCTAGTTCATGGCAGTTTATGTAAAAAAGATCTAGGACTAACAGCATAATATCGCTGATTTTTTTTAAAAGCAAATACAATCTGATACTAAACAGCAGAAATATCCAAATCAAAAGAAATAGTACGTCACACTTTAAGGTATTTTTCAAAGTACATCTAAATGACTGTTTAGTTTTAGGCAATGCATTTTAAGAAGCATGCTGTCATGCAGTAGAGTTTTTAGAGAAGAGGTCTAGATATATCACATGGAGACCCATGAAAGGAACTGAGGCTATTTTGTCTTGAGAAGAAAAAGAATCTGTGAGTAGGAGTTGTAACAGCTGAATTCACATATCTGAAGAGCAGCAATGTTAAAGAGAGAGGAGTCTCTTGCTTTTGGGGACTAAGAACTAAGATCAACACAGAAGTTACAGGGAAAGGCACTTCTGCCTCATATAAGGAACTAAAAAAAGAAAACACCAACAAGGGAATAGTCTGCACCCAAAATGGAGCTTAATGCCATAATTGTTCAGGCATAGGCTTAACAGATGGTCATCCGCCAGGGATATTTCAGAACTGATGCTTGCATTGAAGAGATGATTACCAAGATTTTTTCTGACTGTAAGATTATCATTTTAATTTTTAATAAATAGAAATCATGTGAGGATCACAGACATTCTGAATCATTACTCCTTTTCATTCCCCAATCCCAAAGCCAAGCAGAAGTAACTCTTCCTCCAAGTCTCTCCCTATAATGTAAATAAGAATCTCTCCCTATGATGTAATTGTTCCTTTTCTCGATCGTCATATATATGGTTCCCTCCTTCCACTTCTTCCAGCTCTGTCAAGTATTTAATCTTCATGTCATGACTGTTCTTTTGCCCCCATTATCTCACTCTCCCCCAAGTCATCCCCACTACCTTCCATCTCAGGTTCTCATCCCGTTCCTCTTGGGATCCGGACACCAGGGTTTCCCAAGCAGCGTCCCTCCAGTGGGGTCCTCTCTCTGGAGCCCAGATGTCCGGCACGAGTCTGTGCCCTTACACACAGTGAAGCTGGCTGCCCTAAAAGACACAAGATGGGGTCAGCGGCAACCGTCACAAAATCACATCTCAAGAGTTTTGCACAGTGGCCAAGAGGTCCTTGGAAAAGAGAAGTGCCCGGAGAGAGCAGTAAAGAGGCATGTGGCACACCCGCTGAACAAAAACAGAATGGAGATCGAGTACGCAGGTTCGGCCCCAGATTCCAAAAAACCCCTGGCGCCTACCCTAGAATCTGAGCAGAGGCGCCCACCTACTCGGACGGTTACCTCGGTGCACACTTGTGGATTCACACCCCCGCAGGCTCAAGAAGACACACCTGTTGCGGAGCGGAAAAGCTGGAAGGTGGACAAACAGGGCGGGGCTCGGCTCGCGTCCTTCCTCCTAGGCCGGAACAAAAGAACAAAGCCCTCCCAGGGATCGGGGCGGAACAGCCCCCTTCGAGGACTCCCCAGCTCCCTCTCGCAGAGGCCGCTTCAAGCGGAGAGAGAGAGGGGTGACGTCACGCGGCCAGAGGGGCTGGCGGTTGCCATAGTGATACCTGGGCTTCCCTCCCGCTAGAGCGATTTTCGCACTCTGATTCCGGGTCCAGAAGCTCTGGGACAATCACCAAACCTAGTGAAGGGAGCCGAAGCAGCTGGACTTTCCCTCTCGCCAAGCTCTTTTCACGCCTACAGCCGGCTTCAACGGCCACTTCCGCTGGTGGGAGAAGAGAACACTCACCCCCCACCCGCTCGCTAGCGTTAAACCGCGCCCCGCGGACACATAGGACTACGATTCCCAGAGTGCTCCACGACGCTAAACTCCATTTCCCAGAGGCCCCAGCCAACGTATGAGATCCGTGGAGCGGGGACGAGTGTTCTACCTACTAGTCGTTGGTTCGTACACGTCTCAGGTAAAAGTATGCGTTAGAGCAGTGACTCTCAAGCGTGTGTGACCAGACTGATTTTAAGAATACACATTTACACACATATATAATTTAAAAACGCAAACAAGCATTTCACAATGCATAACTTGCCTTTATTACCTGTCCTGCATTGTATTTAGTGTTCTATCCCTTTGTTTAAAAAATTCTAGTCGTGACCCATTATATTGACGCTCAAGCACGACTCTCAAATGGAGCCCAACGCCAGTCTGTCGGTGTGTTCTTGGGAGAAAAGAATCCAACAGAAATAGGTAGGTTTCTGTATTTTTAAATGTGTGGCCCAAGCACTTTACTGTACTTCAGTGCATCTCCATATTTGTATAATGGGGCTAAGGTCAAGTCACTCAGCCTGTTGACTGACAAAACACTAAACTTGGAAATCAGGAAGACATGGCCTAAGTGAAACAGGAATGAAAGCTGTGAGAGAACAGGCTGAAATAAAAACACTATATGAAAAGGGATTAAAACACATGCAAGCATATTTAAAATGCAGGAACATAACTAAAATCGTACTGGAGAAGAACTGAATTGATGCTATGGAAAAGTGAGTCAGTTATGTATAGGATATTCTTTTAAAGCTGCGTGGTTCAAAAGAAAAAGGTGAATGAAATAGAAGAAAGTGATAGATAGATATAAAGGACAGAGGATGGAAAGCCAACATGTGGATGATTTCCCATCAGGAAGGAGAGACCACATGAAATCAGCTATCATTTAACACTTTCTATGTGCCAGGCAGTGTTCTAAGTGCTTTACACCTGACTTATTTAATTCTTAAAACAATCTAAAGAAGTTGTTTATTATTATTCCTTCTTTACTACAAAGGAAACTAAGGCACAGATGAGTTGAGTAACTTGCCCAAGGTGACATAACCAATAAATGGGGAAGCTAAGACTTGAATGTAGTACTTTGGTCCCAAGCTTCCACTTTTAATCTTTAACACTAGAATCCCTAGTAAAGAGATGAACAATTTCCTAAGTTTAAGAAAGAATGCATCTCTCATTCATTGCTAGTGGGAGTGCAAGATGGTACAGCTACTCTAGAGGACAGTTTGGCAGTTTCTTTCGAAACTAAGCACACTCCTACAATATGATCCAGCAATGGTACTCCTTGGTGTTTACCTAAATGAGTTGAAAACTTATGCGCAGGCGAAAACCTAATTGCTGAAACTTGGAAGCAACCAAGATGTTCTTCAATAGGCGAATGGCCTATTGAATGTATGAATGTATGGATGCGGTACATCCATACAATGTAATATTCAGCAATGAAAAGAAATGAACAATCAAGCTACCAAAAAACCCCACAAAGGAACATTAAATGCAAATTGCTGAGTGAAAGAAGCTAATGTGAAAAGGCTACATACTGTACGATTCAAACTATATAACTTTCTGGAAAAGTCAAAACTATGGAGACAGCAAAGATCAGTGGTTGCTAGGGGTTTGGGGAAGGGAAGGAGGGATGAATGGTTATAGCACAGGGGATTTTTAGGGCAGTGAAATTATTTTGTATGGTATTGTAATGGTGGCTCTATGTCATTATACATTTGTCAAACCCCATAGAATGTCAAACACACAGAGTGAACCCTTAATATAAACTATGGTCTTTAGTCAATAATAATTTATCAATATTTGCTCATCAGTTGTAACAAATGCACCGTACTAATGCAAGAATGTTAATAAGGAAAACTAGGGGGAGGGGCAGTGGTGAGAGTATATGGGGTTTTTCTGTAAACCTAAAACTTTTTTTAAAGTGTATTAATTTTAAAAATATATAAATGTTAAAGGTGCTTCTCTTAAGGTCTCAGGAGGAAAAGAGGGATGTGTAGTTAGAAACTGGAAGAAAACTGATTCTTGTTGTAAAGTGGCAGAACTTGGCTGAATTGTGTTCTACAGTTGGGTGAAAAACAACTTGTAAGCAATGAATTTGAATATTTAGCTGAGGAGATTTCCAAGCAAAGAGTGGAAAGTGCATCCTGGTTTCTGTGTGCTATTTATAGCAGAATATGTGAGGAGAGAGACAAATTGAGAAAAGAACTGTTAAGCAAAAGGAGCCATTTTTTGATCGTTTGGAAAATTTTCAGCTACACCTTATACAAACGAGGCTTTCGATACTGATTGAAATACATATGTATTGAAAAAACGTATATATGTGTAAAATTTCTGTCCTCAGTGACTTCTCTTTGTAGTTTTAGCAACTGGGTGTACACATAAAAAAAGTAAGCAACCATAGCAAGCAGCATATAGATACTCCCTGAGTGTATATGCAAAATATTGAGTACCTACTATGTGCCAAACACTAATAAGAAACACTCTCTGCATATAAGGTATAATCTAGTGAACAAAAGCCTAAGTTTCTTGAGTTTTTACTTGGCTCCTAGCTCTAGGTACTTTACTTGAATCAACTCATTTAATTAACTCAGGTTACCAAATAGAGAACAGAAAAGGATGGAAATTCACAGAAAACGCATAGGTTAATAATTTAAGATACAACCCTACCTTAATAATGTATCTTTTTTCACAATGGCCATAATTTTGGTAATAACCAGATTTTTTTACTCAAAAAATACATCATGAATATCTTAGTATGTCATCAATATTCACGCATTACATGCCTTTTAATGGCAGCAAAAGTATTGCATCATACTGATGAATAATTTTTTAAAAGAAAAATATTTACCACAGCTTAACAGATACATACAAAAAACATATGAAAGCGAACCACTCAATGCATTTACACAAAGCAAACACACCCATGTACCCAGCACCCAATTTGAGAACCAAAATCATTATCAGAATCCCAGAAACTCCTTCCAAGGGTAGTGGGACCTCCCAGTGACTATCTACCAAGGGTAATCATTACACTGATTTCTACTGTACAAGGAACATCAATTTCACCTGTTTTTGAACTTTCAAAAGTTGGAATGCACTATAATATGTGTTTTTTGTCTGGCTTTTTCCACTCAGTATCAGTTAGTGAGATTTAATCCATGTGGTTGTGTGTACTTGTAATTCATTCACTCTCGTGGTGTGGTATTACATTGGGAAAACCTCTCAATATGTCTTTTCTACTGTAGATGGACATTTGGGTTGTTTCCAGTTTTGGCCTAAAATAATAACTAGACTACTTTGTGTTTCTTACAACTCAGCCCTGGCTCTTCCTTTACTGAGATCTATTCTGATATGTTTAAACTTTTTTTCAGTGCAGTAAAAGTTGGAGCTGTGTCCAGTCCTTGTTCCCTGTTTCCTGTTGATAAATAATTTTGGTTCAAATGCATCACTAATTGCTTTCTGTTTTGCATATATATATATATATTTTTTTTTTAATTTTATTTATTTATTTTTATTTTTGGCTGCCTTGGGTCTTTGTTGCTGCGCGCGGGCTTTTCTCTAGCTGCGGCGAGCGGGGGCCACTCTTCGTTGCGGTTCCCGGGCTTCTCATTGGGTGGCCCCTCTTGCTGCAAAGCACGGGCTCCAGGTGTGTGGCTTCAATAGTTGTGGCACTCAGGCTCATTAGTTGTGGCTCACGGCCTCCAGAGCGCAGGCCCAGTAGTTCGGGCTCATGGGCCCAGTTTTTCCGCGGCATGTGGGATCTGCCCGGAACTAGGGCTCGAACCTGTGTCCCCTGCATTAGCAGGTGGATTCCCAACCACTGCGCCACCAGGGAATCCCCTGCATATATATATATATTTTAAGCACAAAAGGTTTTCTTTGGTATGTAACTTCAGGCAAAACTAGTGTTCCAAATGACTTCAGGAAAAAATATATATATATATGCTTGATAAAAATCTATACATCAAATAAAGTGATATGTATAAATTATGGACAGCAATCTTTTATAGCATAATTTCTATCAAAACTGCTTCATGCCTATCCTGTCAGAGCAGGTCGTCTCCCATAAAACCACTGGACATCTTACGTCTCTCTCTCTTCGTCTCACTCTCTTCTCTACCTCTCCTTCTCCCTCTCCCTTCTCGTCCCTTTTCCTCACTTCTCTGTTTAGGCAACGTGATTTCTCTGTTTGTGATCGTCTTCCTCTTTTCTGAAATCATTGGTAAATAATACCAAGAAGTAGACAAAAGCCAATTACAGTAATGTTTGCACTGGACAGGCTCAGGAAAACACGTGACCCAAAGTTTTGACTCAGATGGAAAAGTAAGAAGGGGGAAAGGAAACATTTGCGTTGGTTAAATTTCGAGCACATGAACTCCTGTCTTGGCCAAAAATCAAACTAGGATCTTCCTTTTAGAAGGTAGCCAGGTTCCAGGGGCGACAGGAACTTACGAACCATCTATAAATTTGGTTCTTAACGTGATGGGAGCGTGGAAACACACTATGAAATGCAAAGCACGGTGCAAACACAATGGGATTGATGTTCCCTTAGGATTGATGTGGGCTAGGCACTTGGGGACACCAGAGCAAGGGGATGCAAGGAGGCTTTTCTGCATCATTTCCCTCGCCCTTTACTCAGGACGCAAGTCATCGAACTAAGTTCCTCTCTGAAAGCCACTAGCCACTAGCTCTTCAAGGAACTTCAGTGCCTGAAAGTTCCAAACAAAAGCTACACATATCAGGCCTAAAACTAGGATGACAATGTGATTCCACTTCGTTGGGAGGTTAGTTTGGTTCCAGGTGAGGATATTACAGAGGCCTCAAGTTGTCTGGAAAACCTATTGCTGATGCGGTGAGGACACCCCCTTTTAGGGCTCTCGACTCCCGCAGTTGCCCAGCGAGGTTGACCTCCATGCCAAACTTGCACTTCACCTGAGGGTTTCTATCCAATTTGCAGAGTGAGTTTTCTTGCACTCCAGCTCATTTTCATCCTTTCTCCCCTTTTTGCCCTTACATCAGCCAGTGAAATTTCTATTTAAGGATTTAACAGGGGGTGTAATTATTCGTGTAGTCGTGGCCGAGTGGTTAAGGCGATGGACTAGAAATCCGTTGGGGTTTCCTCGCGCAGGTTCGAATCCTGCCGACTACGTTAGCTTTAGCGAGCAAATTACGTAGCTTATCACATGATTATACAGGTTTGTAGGTAACCTTTTCTTCCTTTGCCTCTGTGCACTTCCTGCCTTGGAAACTTGAAAGTATTTCTGGATTCAACGGATGCCCCTGTTAGGGTTTAGCAATTACCTCCATGTTCAGTAGATTCAGATCATGGCTGTGAGTACAGATAGGAACCGGTGCACTGGTTCCTTTTTGTCTTTACCGTAAAGTTCTCACATAGCGCCATCGCCGGTCGCCCCACTGTGCTGCCTGTTCTGGGAAGTGAGGGACGGACTGGAGTGGACTCAAGGCTAGACTTGGACAGATTCGGCTCGGACGCTGAATCGCATAATGTATGCTTGATAGCAGGAAGCGTAGCCTGCACAGTGACGTAAAAAAGACAACAGTGAGCAACTGTATGGAGATTCCTCCAGAGTAGCATACTGTGTTTTCCACATTAGTGCAGTAGTGTATATCTCTACCTGTCATGCTGGAGACCATGGTTCAATTCCGCTACACGTTGGCCATTGTCTCTCTTCTAGTTAACCACCAAGGACTGGGGTTCAGGAAGTAACATGAAGAGAGGATGGCCTCTCCACAATTACCAAGTGATCCAGCCGGTTTGGTGACAAGTGAAGATTACATCTTGATGTGATGTAAATATATACTATTATGTGTACATATGTACTTTAAAATACATGCATATATACACATTTCAGAGTATATATTTTAAAAGCATATATATGTGTGTGTGTACTTTTCTCTCATGTAGATGACAGAGAGAAAAGTAAAAGGAAACGCAGTAATATGCTAAATATGCTAACATGTGGGGACTGGGATAGCCAGGAATTCTCTGTATTCTTGTAACTTTTCTGTCAGTCTGAAATTATTTCAAAATTAAATTATTTTAAAATAAAAAGTTAAAAGAAAAAAAGACTAATAAAACTATAAATGAAAAATATATTCATTGACATTTAAAAGCACAGATATGCAATTTGAACCATAGATATAAAAGAGATAAGAAGTAAATTAATGAATAAGAGTTTAGAATTGGTGAAGGAATGGGATGCAAACTGCTACAGTGAGCAAGAAAATTCATAACACATGAGAAGAGCTAAATAGAGAGTGCGTGCCTAAAACAGTATTGTTCAATAATGACTACATTTGGGGATATGAAAATAAGATGGTACTATAATTCAAAACAGCAATAACAAGTATGATGGGAAGGTGTGGCCATAATCCAAATTATTCTACACTCCTTTATAATAATGAATAAGGTTAGAATTAGATGTTCACTCAAAACATGATACATACTTTCGACCAGTTGCTGAATGGATGAGTCTTAAAATCAGTATTTTTGTGGGCCATGTTCAAAGCCAAACAGCTTTTCTTTTTAATGAAGGAACATCCTTCTGAAATATAAGAATAAATTTGAAATTTTAATTTAGAATTAATTTTTAACAGTTTGTCAAATTTCGGTAGTCGAATTTAAAAGTTAATATTATTATGCAGCACTGCCAGACACTAGATTATTTCTTCAGTAATTCTGTTGCACAGTTGAGTGATCAAAATCCATTCCTTTTCAACTCACATTGAATCTCATTTGTCTTTAACTATTAATTCTTTTCATCATAGACAAAATATTCTTTTTTATTTTTTACAGAGGAAAAAATGATTGATCATAGATAAGAACTATAAAGGCATGGATGAGCAATCAACACAGGCAGGGCTTGAAGGGCCACATCCTTGAGAGAAGGGAAACACATGATATGAGTTGCACAAGAGCTTGCCCTCGAGGGACATGTTCTATTTTGCAGCATTTTAGAATAGACTCCAAGTGGAAAGAAGCAGTTGCCCTGGACGGAGGAGACATTCGTCAGTGTTTGGCTACCAAAATCCATAGGATCTGAGGGTCAAAATTCAGATGATGAGGGAACCACAGAGAAGGAGCTCAAATTTCCATGTATAAATTCTCCTTACAACATTGGCTAATTCCTAAATTGCACACACACAGGAAGATGTTCCAAAACTCTGTAGGAAAGAGCAGCTGGAAGGCTAATGATCTGTAGAGATTCAGCAGCTGCTTAGTTCTGGAGAAACAGAGGTTAAAGTTCATACCTCTCCCAGTTGGAGGGAACCGATAAACACTATCAGCTGTCATTTGAGACTTCAGAAACATACCTCTTAAGCAGTAAGTGACAAACCCAGCTCTAAGGACCAAACAAGAAGAGCAAGGGCTATGTCTTCAGAGTAAAGAAAAACTAAATAGACCGACCATAACAAAGGCTCAATCTTTGTATATTACAGAAAGGCTACCAGAAAACTCTGAATGTTTGGAAAGAAAGCAATACATGTCTATATAATCCATGGATCAATGAAGAAAACACAATAGAAGTTTTAAAGTACTTTGAGCTGAATGATAATGAAAATATGACACATCATAATTTGTCTAATGTAGCTAAAGCTATTTTTAGAAGGAAATTTTTGTCTTTAGTTGCAAGTATTAGAACAAGGAAAAGGTTGGAAATCAGTGATCTAACTCAAGAAGCTATAAAAAACTGGGAACTTAAATGCAAAAAGTAGAAGGAACTATTAAAATAAGTGCAGAAATCAATAAATGGAAAGCAGACATACATCAGAGAAAATCAACAAAGTAAAAGGTTTGTTCTTTGAAAAAACTGATGAAATAGATAAACCCCAAACAAGAATAACTAATAAAAAAAGAGTAAGTTAAAACACAAAATACCACAAGAGGAAGGAAATAACTGATATTCATATGTATCCTAGATATATTTTAAAAACAAGAATGGTATCATAAACATCTTTATGTCAATATACATGAAGCAGTTAATAAAATGGATGCATTCTTTGAAAAATACAGTATACCACAAGGGACACAGAAAGCAATAGGAAATCTGAATTGTCTTATGCCTATTAAAAAATTAAATCCATAATTTAAAAAGTCACTCCTATAAACCTCCAGGCCTAAGTAGAACCTCTTGTGAATTCTTCTAGACAAATAAGCGATAAATAATATCAATCTTACAGAAACCCTTTCAGAGAATAGAAAATATTCTATATCTTGATCATGGTGATTATTACACAAGTATATGCATAAGTAAAAATTCATCAAACTGTATAATTAAGATTTGTGGTCTCTTCAGTATGCAAATTACACCTAAATTTAGAAAATGAGAAAAATTAAAGCAAAGTAAGGATGGTTTAACTCAAACAAAAGTAAGGAGAATTCCTCACTTGCAGCTGTGCATTACAAGACATAATAAAAGGTATTCTTGGGTTAAAGAAAAATAAAGGATTTGAAAATTGGAATTAATAGGTGAATTAACATAGTAGCTGGTTTCATGGTCAGTATACGACATATCAAGTGTGTTAATATGTACCAACAACAAACAATTGGAAATTAAAAATTTGAAGTGTCCATTTCAATAGCATCAAAAACAACTGTTTAAGAGTAAATCTAACAAATAAAAATATAAGTAAAAATCAATCCAAAGAGAAGAAGTAAAATAATATAAATACTTTCAATCTAAAAGGGGTTAAGAAAGCAAAAATTAGAGAACAAGAACATACTGGCAAAATTAAAAGAAGAGCAAGATGGTAGACTTAAACTTAACTAAATAAATATTTATCTTGAATGTAAGTAGACTAAATATTTCAATTAGAAAACGAAGATTGTCATACTGGAAAAAATTTACCCCGAACTACATGTTCTTTATATGGCATACAGTTTAACATACTGGTTAAAAAAAAAAAAAAAGGATTAAAGTAAAAGAATGTACAAGACATATCAGAACAAGTAACCAAAAAAGACAAACCAGAACCATTTTAGTGATAATAATGTGGTATTTGTAGAGTCTCAAGAAAGTAGCATTACTAGAAATAATGAGGCTATTTCATAACCTCCAGGGTGAATTTAGTAAAAAGATATAACAATTTTATATGCGCATAATAACAGCTTCAAAGTATAGAAAACAAAAGATTGGCAGAGCTAAATGGAGAAATACAAAAATCCATAATCATAGTTGAATATTTTAACACTTCTATAGAAATAACTACTACAACAAACAGACAAAAATTTAGTCAGAAAATTTTAAGCAATAGGATTAATACTATACCCAACTGAAGAATATCTCTGTTTTTGAGGTATACATGAAACATTTAACAAAATCACCAAATGCTAAGCATAATGCAGGTGTCAACAAATTTCAGAAGATTGAGATCACACAGAATATGTTCTCTGAGCACAGTACAACTAAATAAAAATCAATATCGATAGCATAGATAAATAGAAAATTCCTAAATGTTGCAATATTAAGTAATACAGTGCTAAATAAACCCATGGGTCAAATAAGTTTTTTAAAACTATAAAATATTTTTAACTGAATGATAATGAAAATAAGACATATCACAACTTGTGACATGAAGCCAAAACAGTGCTTAAAGTCGAATGTTTAGCTCCAGATTCACATACTAAAAAGAGGGAAAATTGAAATTTAATGATCTAAGCTTTCATCTCAAGAACATAGCTTAAAAATATAGGTAGGTTTTAGAGTTTAAAAAATTAAACTCTAAAAGTTAGAAGGAAAAAAATAATAAGAGCTGTAATCACTGAAAAAGAAAGGAAAAATAGACAAAATCAACAAAGCAAAAATTCGCTTGTTAGTAAAATTTCTACCCCAAATTGACTGATTTCTTTTTAAAGAAACAAAGAAAAAATAACAAGGATTAAAAGAGGACAACATTAAAGATCTTACTGATATCAAATTAGAGTCAGAGGATAAAATGAATAGTTTTGGGGAATAACTTTGACAATAGAAGGTAAATTACAGGTTTCTATATAAACACAACTTACCAAAGCAGACACAAGAAGAAATGAAAAGTTTAAATAGTCTGAAGTTCATTAAAGAACTTAAAAATCATAATTACCTTCTATATTAGTTTACTATGGTTGCCATGACAGAATACCACAGATCAAGTGGCTTAAGCAACAGAAATTTTCTCACAGTTCTGGAGGCTGGAAATCCAAGATCAAGGTGTCTACAGTTTGATTTCTCCTGAGGCCTCTTCCCTTGGCTTGCAGATAGTGACCTTCTCTCTGTATCCTCACCTGGTCTTTCCTCTGTGCTTGCTTATCCCTGGCATCTCTTTGTGTGCCCAAATTTCCTCTTCTTATAAGGATACTAGTCAGGTTAAATTAGTGCCTATTTTAACAGCCTCATTTTAACTTAAATTAAATTAATTCCCAACTCTTTTTATGAGGCCGGCAAAATCTTCATACTAAAATCTGACAAGGATGTTACTAGAGGAAAGTGCAGGTCAAACTTTGTGTTAAACATTCTAGATGTAAAACCATTAAACAAAATAATAGCCATCAGATCCAGTAATATAGAGAGAGAAGAGTCAAAGTGAAAAGGTAATGCTTGTTTTAGTAATATGAAATTTGTTTTATATATAAAAAATCAATCATTTTAAATTTATTATAAAATGTAAGAGAAAAAACAAAAGATCATATTAGTAGATGCAGGAAAAACATTTGAAAAAATTCAGTACCAATCATTAAAAATTTCCAGCAGTCTACAAACAGAAAGGAGATTTCTTAATCCCATGATGCATATATTCAAAATCCTACATCTATAATCCTAATTATGGTAAATATTTGACACTTTCTCCCAGTTATTGGGACCAGGACAATCAGGACCACTATCACCACTGCTATTCAACATTGTATTGGGGGTCTTAGGCCATGAAATAAAATAAGACAAAAAATTAAAAGATATTAAGATTGGAAACAAAGAAATAGGACTGTCTTCATTTGCAGATGATATCATTAAGTGCTTGGAAAATCCCCCCAGATATACAAATTATTAGAATTAATAAGTAAAAATAGAAAATTTACTGGATACAAAACTCCATATTCAAATATATGTTGTATTCATATATACTGCCAAAAATAGACAACATTTTTGTCATTTACAATAGCAAGAAAACTACCAATATCCTAATAATAAATACAATAATATATGTAATAAAAATGTGCAAGAGTGCTATATTAAAAACTCCAAATCACTGTGCAGAGAATTTTTAGTAATATCGAAATAAATGGAAAGATACACCGTATTCATTGATTGAAAGGCTCAGATTCAATGTATTTGAAATAAAATGCTCAAAGAGTACTTCTGATAGAATTGACAAACTGTCTCTAAAATATATGTGCAGGTGGAAAGGACCTAGAATAGTAAAGGAAATCTTGCAAAGGAAGAACAAATCTGGAGGACTTTTACCACCACATAACAAGACTTATTCTAAAGCTATGGTGATTAATAAAATATACTATTGACGTAAAGATAAAGAAAGAGATCATTGGAACAAAATAGATATGCTGATCCAAAACCACATACATATAACAAAGTGTCACTGCAAGTCAAAGGGGAAAATGATAGATTTTTCAAAAGATGGTGCTGGGTCAACTGGATATACAAAGGAAAACAATGTGGACATTGGCCTCTTCTGTAAACTATTCCCTAAATTAATTCAAGATGAATTAAAGCCCTAAATATGCAAGGTAAAATAATAAAATTTACAGAGGAAAACAGGAGACTATCTTCATGAACTTTGGGTTGCCAAGGATTCCCTGTATAATAAGCACAAAAAGCAATAACCATAAAAGATAGGTAAATTAGACTTTTTTAAACTTAAGAATTTCAGTACATCCAAAAACACCATTAACAATGTGAAAAGGCACAGAGTGGGAGATGTTTTTAATAAGTATATCTGACAAAAGATTTATGTCTAGACTTTATACAGAACTCCTTAAAATCAGTAAGAAAAAAGACAATAAGTAATAAATCAGATGGTGGGAATCTGGGTAGTATCTTTTGTGATGATGGCTGATAAGCTGGTCACTGTGGGGGTCCTCTTTCAAGGACAGTGTCAATCAGCTCCCTCTCAGCGCAATACTGACACATTATTTTTAATTCTCTGTGAAGAACCTCCATTTTTGACAGAACATTTCCACTTCAGTGTCTGTACAGGGTATAGTAGATGGCCAGAAATCATCTATTTCCATCTCTCCCAAGTGAACCTTCCTGTACTACAGAGGCTAGAAGGTTAAAACTACATTTTCCGAGCTCCCTTGCAGCTAGGTGTGATTTAAGCTTTTTCTGGGAGTTTCTAAGGTGGAAATAAGGCACCTTCTAATTCAGTTGTTTTGTGCTAACACATTGTCATGGACAAATTGGGATTTTCTGCAGAGGAACACAGGTGAGGGGCGTCAGTTGTTTTGCTAATTCACATCTGGAGCATGGCACACTCCAGAACATGGAATTCTCAAAGTGTGGTCCCCAAACCAACACCAGCAGCAACATTTGGCACCTTGCCTAGAAATGTAAATTGCTTTCTGACTGTTCTGTGTTTATTTGTCTATTTGTTACCCATTAACCACAGGTCCAAATTAACCACCAGAGTTGTTTACATTTCCTGCTACCACCTCATTTATCTAGCTCTCACACGTCAAGCCAATATTTCTCCTGCCCTAAATAAGCCCAGGGCCAGGTAGCAGATAACTAGGGACAGGCCCTATGCCCCTAAACTCCCCGGATTATTAAAATGATCTAATCCTAAACTGTTTACTCTGACTTGCCTTTCCTTTCCTATGGAAATCCCAATAAAGTCTGTAACTTGTGCCTTCCTCTTGCTCTTTTCTGCCTCCTGACCAACACTGGTACTTCCCCCTGTGTCCCTGAGTAGTTTCTAGAGGAACTGTTTCTAGGGAAACTGAGTAACATCAAACCTCTCTTTAGTGGCATTGGCCTCTCCCTGTCTTCTCTCACTCACCTTTGTAAATTAAGACCTGGCTGACTTGCTTTCTGTCATGATAGATAGCTTTCATACTAAGTTTTGAGAGCAACTTTCCTAGAGAGAACACTGCTGTTGCAAAAGCCTACAGATATCTGCACTACAGTTCAGGCAATAGACCCCTGAAATCAATGATTCCAGCAGCAGCATTTTGATTTCCTATTTTCTTCATTGTAGACAATGGCAACCTCTCTGGGAGACTATTACTGCAGGATTGTTTTGGGAATCATTTCTGCAGGGGTGAATTAGAGCTGGCACCTCCCTTCATCCCTCTGTGCCAAAAATTTTGTAAGTTTCTGTGTTCTTATTAATCCCCCTTTTGCTTAAAATAGCTTGAGAGTCTTTGTTTCTTAAGTAAATTTTTGACATATAACACAATATTAATGTGGAAAAGTACATAAACCATAATTTATGGCTCAAGAAATTTCCACAAAGTGAACATACCTATGTAGACAGCACCCAGAATGAGAAACAGAACCATTCCCAGCATCTCCAACAGCCCCTCTCATGGCCTTTCTCTGCTTTCAACAATCACCTTTCTGATTTCTAACACCAAAGATTTGTTTTGCCTGTTTTGAACTATATATAAATAAAATCATGAGCTAGGTATGCCTTTATGTCTGGCATCACTCCAATAATATGTTGTGAGAGTCTCCCAATTTGTGTGCAGTTGAAATCATTTATTCTCATTGCTCTACTATTCCTTTGTATAAAAAGCAATTATTTATCTTTTCTATTGCTGATGGACTTTGGATTGTTTCCAGTTTGGGACTAAAATGGGTAGAACGATTTTGTTTCATGAAGCTGAATTCAGATTCACTTCTTTTATCTGAATCGATTCTGCCAGGCTATCTTTTTTTTTTTTTTCCAGTCCATACATATTAATGGAGAGAAAAATAAACAAGGCTGAAACTTACAAGGATCTCTGTTTATTTTATTGTAAGTGGAAAAAGTGATTAAATTCAGTTCATCTTGAATGATTTTTGGGGGGGGGAGGCTCAGATTTTTTTAAAGCATGAAACGTTCTGTCATTTCTTCAGTGTTTAACTCCCTTCAAACTAGAGTCCCAAAGGAATTTACCTACAACGTTATAGGCTTGTTAAAAATGTGTAGACCAAATAAAAGGGCTGTGATATGACTAAATATGGCAACATCTGTATCACAACTTATATTTTACTTTAAATTTGCAATTAGTTATGTTATAACTTGCCCTGATTTTTGAAGAATGTTTATGTGATTTTCATTTTGATAGGAAAGACAGTTCAAATAATAGGCTGCTTAGCTAAATATGGAATCTGGCTTCTCTACCCAAAACTCGGCTTAATACTCAGAGCAGACTCCCTTCCTTCCATTGAACCATGAGGTTTCTTAGAGTTGATTTTATTTCGGTGAAAAACAATCTCTCCTCATCCCCTGAGCCGCTTCACTCTTCTCTTCACCACTCTGCTCCCTCCTCCTCTTCTGTTTGGACTGCTTGACAGATCCCTCTGTCTTCGGTGTCTCCTCCTCCCCTTCTTTGTCTTCCCCCTTGTCCTCGTCCGTCTTCTTCTAAAAATTAGATTAAGACCTCCTAAGCAGGCTAGACAAAAATCAGTTTCAGGACTTGGGAAAATATTGTGACTGAGAAACTAAGGTCGAAATATAAGGAGAAAAACAAAAACAAAAACACAACAACCTGTTGCGTTGGTTAACTTTAGAAAGAAATGGCCCCTGCGCCGGCCAAAAATCAAACCAGATTATGAGCCTAAAGCCTTAGCAATATCATGGCGAGGGAATACCAAGGCAGCTTTCCACGTCATTTTTCGCGCGGTCCACCTGGGACACAAATCAGCGGAAGCAATTTTCTGCCTGGAACCCAGTTGGCACAGCGGCCTTCATCCCGGAGCAGACCCTTGGAAGCCCGAACATCCCGGACTAGAAAACGGTTAGGTGCTGACTCTCCCTCGATACGGGCTAGGTTTGGTGCCAGTGCATGGGGATTGCAGACGCTCCCCAGAGTGTTATTTGAAGTTTGCTGGTAACGCTAATGCTCACGCGGTGAGGGCTCTATCTCATTCCGGTGTTCTTCATTCCAGGGGGTGTCCGAGGTTGGCCTCTCTTCCTAATTCTCGTTTCACCTCAGCGTTTCCACTCAGCTCACCAAGGACACGTACCTGCCACGTGATTCCTGTCACTCCATCTTCGTTCTGCAGATGTAGTCGTGGCCGAGTGGTTAAGGCGATGGACTAGAAATCCATTGGGGTCTCCCCGCGCAGGTTCGAATCCTGCCGACTACGGTAAGCTTTTTTTCCTCCCTGAATTTGTACTTAACCTCTTCAACTGATCAGTTTGACAATCTGAAGTTACCCAGAAAGGAACTCGCTAACCGTTTCTCACCACAATAACGCAGACTTCTGGACTAAACTTGTCCCGCTCCGGCCCGGACATCACTCAAAACGCACGCAGCTCCTGTCCTGCAATGATTAAAACAACAACAACCCCAAGCCTTTCTTTTAGCGAAATGCTCAAACCCCCACCTCAGATTTTCTTGTTCACGGAATTACGCCCTATTTGAGAGAACACTCACACAAAATATATCTCGCTTAGAAAAGTACACTTAATGAAATCCTGACTCACTGCTCCGTTTGCAGGGAGTCGAATCTGAGATATTCCGTTTATGATTCTAGTAAGAATCGTCACACCAGCAAGCAAACCAACATTATCTCGCTAGATGACCCAGCCCAGGAGCCTGTGATACAGGTGAAACAAGAGGTACTCTTCACTAGGTGATTTTTTTTTTTTAGTATAGTGGTGTGTGCGCTGGTCTGTTACCTGCAATACAGGGGCTCGGTTCCCAGACAGCATATTTAAGTCATCTTTCTGAATTTTGTGGCTCTGACAACCTATTCTTGTTCTTCCACTCAAATGTTAAGTTTCTTCTTCTTTTAACTTATTCTTTTCAAGACAACTAAATGTAATGAAAAAGAAGCAAGCAGAATAAATCATGTGATGAGTAACACAAAAGGAAACTCTTAACTTGACAGGGGAGAAACTTGTCAGACACCTCCTTAATCAGTTGATCATAGTTAGTATTTAAGTATTAGGACATTCAACATCATGTGCCTCTCAATATGATGAAATGCACAGGACACAACCTCACTAGTGTGGTATTTGTGCTGAAAACGCATTATCTGAATTTAACTCTCAGGAAACAACAGACGAATTCAAAGTGAGGGGGCATTCTACAAAATATGTGACCTGATTTTTCAAAATGTCAATGAAATGAAAAACAAAGCAAGATTGAGGAACTCAATCCAGATTAAAGGACTAAAGAGACACGTCAGCTGAATGTAATGTATTTTTCTTGAAATAAAGGATTCACACTATTGGCAAAACATTAACAAGGTGTGTAGATTAAATGAGTTTCAACCCTGCTTTTATAATTATTCCATGGTTAGGAAGGAGAAGGTCCATGTTTTAAGAAAATACATAATGAAGTATTTAAGGTAAAGGGACACCTTGTCTAAAATTCACTCAACAGTTAAGAAAAAAGTTATACATATGTAAATCTGTCTATATCTATCAAGAAAAATAAAGCACATATGATAAATTGTTAACATTGGGGAATCTAGGTAAAGGATTTATGAAAATTCTCTGTACTACCCTTGCAATTTTTTCATAAATTTGAAATTATATCAAAATAAGTTAAAAAAGGAAAAGAAACAGATAGAACAATAATAAAAATACACTCATGGAAATTAAACCCCAAATACAGTTTGAACATTAGGTGTAACATAGGTGATGAGGAAACTATTAAATATAATATTAGACCTGATGGAAGAATAGTATGCAAAATTCTATAGTAAGCAAGGCAATAAACATTATTTTTAATGATGACTGATATTTAAGATATAGGTACAAGATGGAAGTATTACACAGTAGTATTATGCATGGTTGGAGGGTGTGCATATATTAAAATAATTCTGGGGTCTAATGGTTTTGTATCAGGTGAAAATGAGAAGTGCATTTACATCAGCTTTTCTGTGACATCACCATCAAAGTTCATAATTAAGAAACACCTGTCTGGGGCTTCCCTGGTGGCGCAGTGGTTGGGGGTCCGCCTGCCGATGCAGGGGACTCGGGTTCGTGCCCCGGTCCGGGGAGATCCCACATGCCGCGGAGCGGCTGGGCCCGTGAGCCATGGCCGCTGGGCCTGCGTGTCCGGAGCCTGTGCTCCGCGACGGGAGAGGCCACAACAGTGAGAGGCCCGCGTACCGCAAAAAAAAAACAACAAGAAACACCTGTCTGGACTATAAAAATACACCTGAAAATTTAATCAACATTTTAATTTAAATATTAATTATTACCATTATGTTATTTAAATGTTAGTGTTTATTACAAACTATTAGGTATAAAATAAGCTACAAAGTTATATCATACAACATGGGGAGTATAGCCAATATTTTATTATAAGTGGGGTATAACCTTTAAAAATTGTGAATCACTCTATTGTATGCCTGTAACTTATATAATATTGTACAGCATCTATACTTCAATTTAAAAATTAAATTTAATTTTAAAAACAAAACAAAACAAAACAAAATGTTAATGGTTAAAATATTAAAACGTGATACTGTGTAACAGAGTTATTCACTAAATTATTTCTTCAGTCACTCTACTTCACATTTGAAGTAATATGTAGATGCCCAATTTCAGCTAAGCTTAACTATTATTTGTCTGTGTTTCTTCTTTTCGTTATAGACCATATACAAAATGTATGTGTGTATAACAAGTGGAAATTAAAATTCAAATATTCCATTTGCAGCAAAAATGTAAAAGTCTAGGAATAAATCTAACAGAAGATGTGCAAGAAATCTATATTAAAAACTACAAAATATTGCTGGTAGAAATTAAATGGAGGAAAGTACTATGTTTGTTTTTCTGGAAGACTCAATCTTGTCAAAATGACAACTATTTCCAAATTGATCAACAGATTCCATGAAATCCCAATCAGCCTCCAAATATGTATTTTATGGAAGTTAACTCAGTCTCAAAAACACATTTGGAAATGTAGAGCAAATTAAAAAACAAGAAAATATTGAAGATAGCAAAATTGGAGGAATTACACAAATATATATCAAGACATATGTAATTACTTATAAATCTACAGTAACTAAAACGGTAAGCTATTGGTTATTATATATAAGTAAGTACAAAAACATTATCTTCATCTCTGTATCAACTTGGCCAGATTGAACTACATTCCCCAGAATTCCTTTTCCTGTGTGTTTCTGGTTGGATGGTCCCCAAGAAATATTCTTGTAGGAAATTTGGAGGGAGAAAGTCAAGTCAAAGCCATTCTGTAGCTCACATTAACTCATCTGCTGACTTGGCATGTGGCAACATTTGGGCCTGCAGCTGCCTCACCTTCCCCTGGATCCTCCTTCACCCTCCTCCTTTCCGGGACCGAATGTGTGTGTTTACCTCCAAATGAAGGGCTCTGGCTGCTGCTCGACACCTGCACCACCAAGGTCAGGGGCAACCAGAGCTGACACAGGTATCAATCCATTGCATGGGGCTCCAGTTCATGCTTGTGGGTTCCAGATTGTTCTAATCTTCCCCACCTTACACTCATCTTCCCTTCTTGACAACCTTCTCTGTGGATTTCGAGCTTCAGCATTATAGAGACTATTTTACCAACCCCTACAAACCTCATACTTATATGAAATGTATATATCCATCCCAGTGGTTCTGCTTGTCTTATTGAACCCTGACTGAAATTTTTACTTTCATATTTTTGCTATTACAAACAATGCTGCAGTGGACATTGTAATCATGTAAATCACCAGCTGTTTCTGCCCTGTTTCCGAGTAGGTCAAAGTGATGATTTCACACAAGATATCTAATCTCCCACTCTCTCTTCAGTGTGCTTATGAGTGTCCAGGACTATTGGAAGATGAGCTGTTCAAAGGCAAGTGTTCAGTGGGGATTGGAAGTTAGGATCTGACTCCACCTCGGAGTAAGCAACGTTTGGTTCTAGTTGCAGACCCTCCAGAGCCCAAGCTCAGACCACAGCCTAGTCTCCAGGGCCGGCAGGCATTCGCTCAGAGTTTACTGAAATGACTTGTTTGCTTGAAACACTGATGATCATGCGTTGAGGACTCTCACACAAGCGCTCTCGATCGCGTAGGAGGCATGAGAGGTTGGACTTAAATTAAAAAAAAAAAAAATCAAACCCTTATTTTACCTGAAGGCTTGTATTCAACTCTCAAAACCTACTTTCTTGTATGCTGAGCAATGGTCACCCTGGTTTCCGTTCTTTCTTGTTTATAATTTAAAAAAAGAAAAAACGCTGAAGAAGTTGTGTAGTCGTGGCCGAGTGGTTAAGGCGATGGACTAGAAATCCCTTGGGGTTTCCCCGCGCAGGTTCGAATCCTGCCGACTACGGCAGTCACTTATTTTTCCAAGTAAAGTAGTTGGGAATTGCTCCGCTGAGAGAAAATTGAAACGAAACCACAGCTTTGCGAGATCTTGACTAAACTTATTGTGTTCTTTGCCCAGACCCAAACTCCACGGCTATGGGGAACGGAAGTTATTATTATTTCATTACTTTTTATTAAAATTAAAAGTGCCTTAATAGGTAGAGCCCTAATCATTTTCCCGCCAGCGGAGCCTCCGCACAGTTCTCCGGAACACCTTGAGTTTCCCTGCCCTCCAAACCCGCTGGAAGCCTATATTTTCAAGACAACTCTTTGTACTTTTTCTTCCGCAATGGAAAGGAACCCGGTTTCCTAGCCCAGTCTGCGGTCAGTTAGCAGGGAGATTCCGGGGAATCAATGGTTCAACTGCTTTGCTCTCCTGGATTCACTGTTTGCAAATCTAGTACGACAAATCGTCAACGAAACCGACACCATCACTGTCAAAAGAGCAGGCTGTCCTGCCTGGCCTGCAGTTTCAGCTCCGGGGCGGAGGTGGGTGGAGCGAGAGGGCTGAGAGAAGGGCTGGAGCGACACTTGGTTGGTCGCGGACGAGTCCGAGGGAGTTCAGGCTCAAATTTGCCAAAGGTAATCAATAGTAGAACACAAGATCTATCGGCCAAAAGAACACGAACACTAGTACTTACATTTATTAGTTATCTTTAAGGAAAGAAAGTCACCTTCTTCCTCGTTAGTATAGTGGTGCGTATCCCCGCCTGTCACGCGGGAGACCGGGGTTCGATTCCCCGACGGGGAGGTAGTTCCGTTTTGTATCTCGTCGCCTATTTTAGAATTCCCAACAATCGTGTTGTCACTGCTTAGAATCGAATATTACACACACTCTTTCTTTAACATGAAAGCTGCAGAACTCACTGGTTAGCGTCTTGAGCAGGTGACCTCAGATTCTGCGGCAGTTGCTGCGGCTTCTTCTGAATTCTGGAGTGTGTTCGGCGATGGCCACTACTGGGCTCTGGGACTGGGAACTGAACTACACGGGGACCCTCCTTGCCAGTTCTCAACTACATCACCCTCCCCCGTTTCCGTCACTTCTAGTCCCGGCTGCTCTAATCAGAAAACATTTCAGCGCAAGTATCAAAGCTACTTTAAGGCCCAGAGGGAAATCTAGGTTTAAGTGACACAGGTCTGAGAATGCTCACTGAGAGTTAATGAGATTATGGTTGTCTGGCACCTGCCTTCTATTTACATGCAGGAAGAACTACTGAGGCCAAATGCCAAGATCAAAATTCCCATGTTCAAGACCTCCGTCCTCCTAGACATCAAACTCTGGAATGATGGTACCGACCTGGCACAGCTGGAGGCCATGTGTCCTCCATCCAGCTGAACTGGCTGGCCTAGGCAACTCGAAATTGGTGCCCCTGGATGCATATAAAATGTGTGGAGGAAGATGACAAAAAGTGATCACAGAGTTGCGGGAAGAGGAGATTCCCAAGTTCCAGGAGCATGTGAGGAGTGTCAACATTGCTGCTTTCAACAAGATCCGAAGCTCCAAGTAATGTGCTTGTGACTGTACATCAGACTTTACGAATTAAAGCTTTCTGAAGGGGGCGGGGGGGACTCAGGAATGGATAAATAAACTGATGGAACAGAAGAATGCATCCTAAACAGACCCACTTATACAGTCGCTTGATTTAAAACAAAGGCCACCCTGCAGTGCACTAGGGAGAGACCGTTCTTTACAGTAAATTGAAATACAATAAATTGGTGGCTCAATTGGATATTATGGAAATAACTGAATCACGATGTACACAAAACTCTGATGAAATGTATATTTAAACATGAAATAATGCTTCTGAAAGATAACTTAGGATAATATCCTCATGACTTTGGAGTATGCAAGAATTTGTAAAACAGAGCACAAAGAGCAGTCACCACAAAAGATATATTTATATATTAGACCAGCATTGGAAACTACTGTCCACCAGTACGCAAGTACAAGACAAATCTTAGAGAAGATATTTGTATTACATATGCCTAACAAAAGACTGTGTCTAGAATATAGATTCAAATATAGATGCATTGTTATGACTTTGTTAAATTAACAATTGTTAAGTAGAGCACAGGATGCCAGATGGTGAGTCAGTCAAGTTTCAACAACAGACTACAGAGAAATTGAAATAGAGAAGTTTATTAT
Organism: Hyperoodon ampullatus; assembly: GCF_949752795.1. Lineage (NCBI taxonomy): Eukaryota > Metazoa > Chordata > Mammalia > Artiodactyla > Ziphiidae > Hyperoodon > Hyperoodon ampullatus. Next base: position 84,230,699 of record NC_136923.1, on the reverse strand, counting down.
TCACAGGTCCTGGAGGAAGTAGTACACTGCATACTTCAAGGGGCCACATTGAGGGGGAGGTCAAGGCAGAGTATAGACAAGACAGAGCAATAGGACCTGGGGCACATGTTTTTATTAGGGTCTATCGGTGGAGTTCTTTGGGGTTCCCAGACTAAGGTGGGATTGATCAATTCAAACCAAAAGAGAGAGTAAGTTCTTTTGGTAAATTCCAAAGGGGTCTAATCTAAGGGGTACACAAGGGAATGGTCCTGTGCAGGGATGACAGTTGATCACAAGGGCTGTTGGGGAGGTAATATCAGTAACTTACATTTGTTTGAGACTCTGTAGGCCGCTATATAGGGCATGCACTTGCATGAAGAGGCTAGTATCAGCTCAAGGTCCCTGCACACCACTTGGCCAAACAAATTGGATACTAAGGCAGTAATACCATGGAATAGCTTAGCTAAACTCTTGACATATATAAACACAGATAGATGTGAATAAGAAAAACCAATATGGAAAGGATAGACAATCCATTAGAAAAATGGGCAAAAGAGTTCTACAGGTCCTTCACAAAAGATATATCAAAATAACCAATAAACATACAAAAGGGTGATCTTCATTCATCCTCAGAAAAAGTGAAAAGTAAAACAATTAGATTCCACTATTTTATTTGTTAGAGTTTACCAGAGAAACAAAACCAATAGGATGTGTGAAGGAGATTTATTCTGAGGAATTGGCTCATGTGATTATGGAGGCTGGCAAGTCCAAAATCTGCAGAGTGAGCAGCAAGCCGGTGACCCAGGAAGAGTTGATGCTGCAGTTCAAGTCTGAAGGCTGACTGTTGGCAGATTTCCCTCTTACGAGGGAGACCAGTCTTTTATTTTATTTTATTTTTGTGACTGGATGAGGCCCACCCATATTATGGAGGACGATCTGCTTTACTCAGAATCCACTAAGTTAAATGTTACTCTCATCCAGAAACACCCTCAGAGAAACATCACAGAAGCATGGATTAATGGTTGACCACATATCTGGGCACTGTGGCCCAGCAGGTTGACACATAAAATTAACCATCACTGGTTAATTTTAAAAATTTAAAATTTAAATTTAAATTTAAAATAAAATAACAGAAGACAGATAATACCAAGCGTTATCAACGATGTGGAGCAACTGGACTCTCTCATACATGGGAATATAAATTGGTTCAATCACTTGCAAAAGTGTTTTGGCATTACATACTAAAGCTTCAGCATACACAATGACTGCAATCGTGACTCTGCAATTCCGTCCATAAGTGTTTCCACCCAGCAAAAATCCTTGTTTGTATTCACTGAAAAACATATATAAGAATATTCATGGCAACACTATTTATAATAGCCAAAATTGGAAACAATCCAAGTGACTTTGTAGAGGAGGTGGATTTTAGAAATGCCTTGACGTCTGGGGCTGATTTTGAAGAGTGGAGATGGTGCAAAGATGCCTGTCAAAACAAGGGGCTTCTGTGACCGAGGAAGCTCAGAATAAGAGTGTCTGGAAGGGGTGAGGACATTCCTATATTTGGTACCCTGCTGGCTTCTCTTCTGTTCCATCCTGTCCATCTCCTAGCCTTCCTACTTCTCCTTCTCTCCCTCCCTACCCGCTCCTGTTTCTCCTTCCTTTTGTTTTTCCACATATTCTCTGCTCCTACTTGGACCTTTTTTTCCCACTTTCTTCTGCATGGGAATCAAAGTACTGAGTTTCTGAATTCATATTTTGTTTCCTGAATCAACTGTAAAGCCCAGATAAATGTTCCCATGTATGCGAAATGTTTGTCGACAAAAAAACAAACAACACAATCAAAAAATGGGCAGAAGATCTAAACAGACATTTCTCCAAAGAAGACATACAGATGGCCAAAAAGCACATGAGAAGATGCTCAACATCACTAATTATCAGAGAAATGCAAATCAAAACTACAATGAGGTATCACCTCACACCAGTCAGAATGGCCTTCATCAAAAAGTCTACAAACAATAAATGCTGGAGAGGGTATGGAGTAAAAGGAACCCTCCTACACTGTTGGTGGGAATGTAAATTGGTACAGCCACTATGGAGAACAGTATGGAGGTTCCTTAAAAAACTAAAAATAGAACTACCATATGATCCAGCAATCCCACTCCTGGGCATATATCAGAGAAAACCATAATCCGAAAGGATACCTGCACCCCAATGTTCATTGCAGCACTGTTTACAATAGCCAAGACATGGAAGCAACCTAAGTGTCCATCAACAGAGGAATGGATAAAGAAGATGTGGTACATACATACAATGGAATATTACTCAGTCATAACAAAGAATGAAATAATACCATTTGCAGCAACATAGATGGACCTAGAGATCATCATACTAAGTGAAGGAAGTCAGACAGAGAAAGACAAATATCAAATGATATCACTTATATGTGGAATCTAAAAAAAGGTACAAATGAACTTATTTAATCTATAGATACAGAGTCATGGATGTAGAAAAAACTTATGGTTACCAGGGGGAAAGGAGGGGAGGGATATATTAGGAGATTGGGATTGACATATACACACTACTATATATAAAATAGATACCTAATAAGGACCTACTATTTAGCACAAGGAACTCTATTCAATACCCTGTTAATCCCTATGGGAAAAGAATCTTAAAAGGGTGGATATAGGTATATGTATGTATAACTGATTCACTTTGCTGTACAGCAGAAACTAACACAACATTGTAAATCAACTATATTCAAATAAAATTTTTTAAGTCGATGGTTCACATACCATTTTACAGTGCAGTGTTGGATGAGTCTATCCTCAGTTTCTTCATCTTTAAAATGGTGCTAATATTATCTACCTGATAGGGTTCTATTGGTGATTAAGTGAGGTAATCCATGTAATGCCAATTCAATGCCTGGGACATAGTAAGGCTTCAAAAATTGTAGCTGTTAGAATATATATTGTTTTTATAAATCTTGAGTTCCCTAGAACAGATTGTAGCAGTGAAAGCACCTCCACCCTAGGAGAGGATGAAATCTGACTTTGATGCTGAGAGAATCCAAGTTGGCATGACCTGTAAATGAGGAAAAAAGAATGGCTTTCCTCGACTCAGGATTTGATATCACACTCACACCGTAGTAGACTTAACTCCTCCATTTGAAACTGCCAGTGTTTCAGGAGGACAGGTTATTTGGCCCAAGGGAAATAGGTGACGAATGACGCAGGGTGAACAAGACTACAGAGCAGTTTCGGTTGACGGTGGCAGGAAAGTATGCAAAGGAGCCTTCGTGTGGTGCGGATAAAACCGTAGTCGGCAGGATTTGAACCTGCGCGGGGAGACCCCAATGGATTTCAAGTCCATCGCCTTAACCACTCGGCCACGACTACCTGCTAGAGACTTCTTTGTTACAAGTCCATCGCCTTAACCACTCGGCCACGACTACCTGCTGGAAGCTGCTTTGTTACAAGTCCATCGCCTTAACCACTCGGCCACGACTACCTGCTGGAAGCTGCTTCTTGTTAACGACTTTGAAGGTACAGCGAGCGGCGTGCCATTTAATCGCTGTGAATCAAAACATAGTGAAAGCTATTTTGGTACATAACTATTAGGTCTGGTAACAAAGAATTTCCTATGTCCATTCAGGGCTTCTCACGCTTGGATGAAATAAGTCATCCACGGCAAATTGAAATTCAGCGGAGGAAGATGGAACTCAAAGAATCATTCTGAGACAAGGGATTCGAATTTTCTACGCCCTAGAACTGGGGGTGGCCCTAGTAGCCTCAGACCTGCAAGTGCCAATGGAACTGGAAACGGGCTGGAAGAAATCTGGGGAAATCCGAAATCGTGGGGCCAGTCGCGTTTACTTTCAGCATTAAACACTAAAACAGAAATATCTTCAATGGCCTTCAACTGCTTTTACCTTTCCCTGCCTTAAAAGAACTACTTGAAACTGGACTTGAGCCGGGTGCAGGGTGAGAGGGGTGGGGAGGGTCCAGGAACTGAAGGAAAAGATGCTGGGAAGATCTCCAACCCCTCAGGAAAAGTTCACTCCTTTTTGCCTTCCCCAGAGAGGAAAGCCCATAGCCCAGGAGCCTTACGAGGGAGAAGCAGCCTGAGGACATTCTCTATCTCTCTTAACACACAAGGTCGTGAATGCCAGACTAAATCTAGCTGTAATGATAGGATTGTTTCTGGGTTTAGAGACTTGATTCAGTGAAACACTGTAGAAGTGGATTCATTTTTCCTTTTTTTTTTTTTTTTTAATGGGGAATTTAGGACTATAGCTCTGAGTTCTGAGAATTGAAGTACTTTGCCCAAAACACCATCAAGTAGATTCAGACAGGCTTTCAGATACAAACGGGAGAATGCCTTTCATGGCTGAGGCCCTCAAACTCTTTCATATGTAGAGCTCTCCCATATCTGTTGTCATTTACAACAGGCAAAGAGACCGTTGTTCCTGTAGTGGGTTGAATTGTGTGACCCAATAAGATATGTTGAAATCCTAATTCAAGATACCTGTGAATATGACTTTATTTGAAAGTAGTCCTTGCCAGTGCAATCAAGTTAAGATGAGGTCATAATGGATTAGGGTGGGCCCTAAACCCAATGATAGCGTCCTTATAAGGAGAGGGAGATTTGAGAGATACAGAAAAACAGACACAGAGACGGAGATTGTGTGAAAGGGAGGCAGAGACTGGAATGATGCAGCTGCAAACCAAGGAGCTACGAGGGTTTTCAGCAACCACCAGAAGCTAGGAGAGAGCCATGAAACAGAGTCTCCTGCAGACCCTCTAGAACCAAACTTTCAGACACCTTGAATTTGGATTTCTGGCCTCTGGAATTGTGAAAGAATAAATTACTGCTGTTTTAAGCCACCTACTTTGTGGTAATTTGTTAAGACAGCCCTAGGAAGCTACCACTGTTCCCCTCTCCTTATGCTTGCAACAAGATCCTTCCTGCCACTTTAGCTCTTCTAAATTCCACCAGCGAGGCTCATGCAAATAGTTACTCCCTTTCATATGGTAAACTCATTTTGAACAAAACTCTCCTAGGGAGGTAATCCAAACTAAAAGAAATCATTTATGTGCAAAGACATTTATGATACTTTTAGTTATAACAATAAGATAATTAAACATTTTCAATAATGGAGAGGGGGATGATTATATAACTTGGGGTATATATACCTGGAAGAATATTACCAAGCCATTGAAAATAATATTTTGTAAGAAGTTTTCAATAGCTCAGGGAAGAAGCACAAGAAATAATGTTAAATGAAAAGAGTAGGATAAAAAATATATGTGCTATATGACCTCAATTATGTAAAATTTGGGGGGGGTGGGTGAAAATAAACCAAAGTGTTGCTAGTGTGGTTTCTGGGTTGTGTGATTGTGGGTTATTATTATTTTTTCTTTGTTTTTCTATGATGTGAAGCAGACATCATTACTCAAGTTTTAAAAGTGAGGAAGCAGAAATAGTGATTTTATTGCTGGAACAAGAAAAACGTAGTCTCTAGATACAAGACTTTCGTATTACTCCGTAATCAAACATTGAGCTCAAGTGGTCATTTTCCTAAGGGACTACTGTTTGCTATGATGATGAAACCCAGGACTTTATCTTTGCTTTCTTATGATGCTTGTAAGTTAACAATAAAAGTAATTTAAAGAGGTGTAATCTCACAGTGATGAAAAGAGCATGAGAGCAAATGACAGGTGGTAAGAAACATTGTTTGCTTTCCAAATTGCAGTAGCATGAGGCAGTTGAGGTTTATTCCTTACTCGTGTAAGAGTCCATTGTAGATTTTTGAGTCAGTAAAGAAAAGGGAACACATTTTTGCCCTTGTGCTGATTCAGGGACCCAGCTTCTTCCACCTTAAGGATCTGCTATCTCCTAAGGCTTGTGAAAGTCCACGCTTCTTAAAAGTCTAAAGGGAAATATGTTACTTTTGCATTCATAATCCGTTTATTATTACTAATCACACAACCACACTGAGATGTAAGTTGTCTTGGTAGATACAGATGCTGACTGGGTAGCTTATTCCCATAGACAACTCTGTACTATGGAAGATCGAACATGAATTTAGGTGAATACTACAATTACCAACAACATTTTGGGAGGTAGAAAGGCGTTGGATAAATAGTAATTGAATTTGTAGAGTGACTAAAGCTGAAACCTTACTGTCTGCAAGGTGGAAAGCTAAAAATTATAAAGTTATTAACATCTGTAAAGGATATTACAGATCCTTGGAAAGGCTAATAGGAATTGGAAAAAAAAAAAACCATGTAACCTTAGGCTTATTACTCTGGATTGCCCCTCTCTCACAGAGGTCAAAGACAAGACTTTTATTTTAGGGCAAAAATGCTCCAAGATGCTCTTGACTTACAGAGGCTAGGCATAGCTGAAGGTGGAGGTGAAGAGCCATACTGAGTACTGGGGGATTGAATGAAAGTCTCTCTGGGAGACCCCCAGTTCCTTTTCTGTATTCGTTTCAGAAAGTATGGAGAGCTAACTTTACATAACCTCTGATCCTAAACACTTAGAAGATTAAAGGATTAGTCTCTGAGAAAACTGTCATGGAAAAACTGAACCACAGATATGAACATATCAGGTAACCTGATTGCAGTGGTCTGTCATATACAATCATTCTAGAATGGGTCCATCTATTGGTATATAGGCTTATAGTACCAATTAGGTTTTTGGGTTTACTTCTTAAATAAGACTGGACTGCTAAGGGTCACCAGCAATCTGAGGAAAGATATGCACTGAAGCAAACAAATGGAAGAAAGAGAACCTGATGGAAATAGAGACCAGTAAGTAACAGAAAGAAAAAAAAAAGTATTATTAATTTGTTCGGAACTAAAAGAACATTTTGCACCTATGGGACAATAATAGTTGCTATTATTTTTGAAAGAGCATCAAGAGAACAAGAACTCTTGAAAATTTTTAAAAACTGTGATGATAGGGAAAAATTTAATAGAAGGGTTGGACGATAAATTTGGAAATGTTTTCCCATAAAGAGGAAGAGAAAAGAAAGATGGAAAATGGGAGGACAGAAGATAAGAAAATTAAAAGGTCATTCTAGGAAGTCCAACAACATCTGATTGAAAGAGTTCCGGGAAAAGACAACAGAGAAAATAAAGGGGTGACAATTACTTATAAAGGCAAAAAAATCCCCAAACCTAAAACATCCACCTATTTATTCCTCCACACAATGAACGAAAAAGACCAAGAATATACCGGAGCGTCTATTTAAGAATGGCATTTAACTTCATCACCAGAGTGATAGCTAAAAGACAAAGGAATCATGCTCACCAAATTCTAAGATAAAGTGATTTCCACTCTAGAAATCTCTAGCTGACCAAACCAAATCATTTATGAAGTTAGAATAAATATCTTTTCAGAAATGCATTATATTTGGTGGTGGGAGGGGATAACCTGGAAGCAGAAACCTCCTGAGGACTTAAATCTGGGTGTCTCTAATGCAGGGAAATCAGAACCCGGGGGTGGGCGTTGGGGGGAATCACATTCTGGCAGCAGACCTGTCTGGCAGGGTCTGGAGTCATGGAGGAGACACAACTGCTGTTGCCAAGTGATGTTACATGAGGCAGAGAAGCAGTTACGGTGCGGCCTCTACAAGCTGGAAGTATTTCCTTCCACATACCAGACATCTTTATGCAACACAAGGTTGTCTTGGCTGAATGCCGATTTGTCTCCAGGGTTCTTGCTCAGAAGGTTCAAATCCGCACAGCTACGGTTTTTTACTCTTAGTAAAGACGTTTGCTTTTCTCCTCAACCCTTCGGGTTGGCAATCTGGAGGCTTCCGTCTCCTGCCGTTTCCCTACCCTGCTGCGGAGGCAACGAACCGTCCTGGACAAGTCACGTCCCCTGCTTGACATCAGGAAAAGTTTCCTGCTGAGGAGTTTGGGAGAGTCTCATATTTGCTACCCTTAAAAGAGGCAGGTCACAGCTTTCTCAGCTAGAACCAAGTTACAAAACCCTGCTTTGAAAACATTCACGCTTTTTATCGTGCTTTACCCTTTGGTCTCCACGAGGTGGAAGCTTTCCGAGAAGCAGAAGCCATCTCTTGGCATCCCTCTTTCTCCCCCCTGGGCAACGCCCCACAGGGCCAGGACTGGTTGGCACACCACGTCAGATGAAGTCATCCACAGTTTATATGTCACGAAATTAAACTTCCAAGAGCGTTCCTTGCGTTCGAAGAAGAGAACTCGGGACACAGACTCGGGAGGCAGCGAGCCCCGCCGTTCCTCCAGCAACGCAAGCGGGGAGCGCGGCTAGGCGGATGCCGTGTTGGAGCCGCCGGCTTCTGCGTCTAGGCAGCCTGGCTGACTGCGGCCCAGCGGAGAGCCGCCCCGCGAGCTGCAGAAAAGGCAGAGGGGCGCTAAAAAGCAGGGACCTACCATATCTATCCCTAGAAACCGATTTGCTCTTGGGTTTTGCACTAGGAGTCCTGTGCGCTCAAGAAAAGGGACGTGTGCTGTGGAGGCAGATAGAGAAAACAAGGATGCGAAGTTCGGCTTTTCAGAGCACTTCTTGATTGCAGCACTGAAGCTATATCGTATCAGGGAGTAGTGCTACAGTTCCTAACGGCTGTGGGGTTCCATGGTGTAATGGTTAGCACTCTGGACTCTGAATCCAGCGATCCGAGTTCAAATCTCGGTGGAACCTAGGTGATTTTACTTTCTAATTATTTAAATGTATTTACTTCTCTCTCCAGTTTTCCTTTTAGGGATGGTTGGCCGGGAATCCGCGGTTCACATTTCACCTTTTCTTTATAGACTTTAATATACGTGAAAAAATGAATATTTATCGTGGTATAATACATACTTTTAGAGTTTTTCTTCCTTGTGAAAGTTTAAAATGGCCAAGTATACATTCTGCTTTTAAATTATCTTGACCAGATGGGAAGAATTTTCAAATAGAACTTTAAAGACTCAAAGCCAAAACAGAAAATAGCTTTCAAAGTTGTTTTAAAATATTCTAGAAGTAAAGAATTAAGATACAATCACATCCTTATTATTCCTCATTATATTCTAATGAAAATATTTATAAACGTTTGTTGGGAATAAAAGTGTATGATGTCCTTTCTACTGTTACTAGCTAAAGAATGCTTTCATTATATTAATTTCCTTATATTAATTAATTCAATTTTTTGTTAATTATTAATATCACATAAAATATAGATAAAATTAACAGTTTTCTCAAATTATTAATTATTGAAGCCCTGAATACCCATTCACACTTTAACTGATTCATAGTATTTCAGCATGTAAAGCACATTAATGATATTTTCACTCTATGCTTAATAGCTGGAATTTTTATTCTCATTGCGTCTATCTATTTTTTTTCTTAACTGAATTTTCAATTACCAACAGATGTTATTGAGCATTCTGGAAAAGCAAATTGCTAAAATAAAGGGGAAAAAAAACACCTGTCGACACCTTTTCTTTCTTTGCTATGTTATTGTGGTTGCTAATACTTCAGCCTGACTGATATTGCATTTTATGAAGACATCAACTGCCTGATTGTAATTTGAAATCTTAACTCCTCAGGAGTTTGTGAAAAGGCCATATTTTCATTTCTACCAATGATACAATTTGTGCAAAGCCCTGCGTGGATGCTATTATCAGAGACTGCTTCCTGGTAGATGTATATCCCTGGGGCCTCAAACTTTTTGTTATAGGTACACGTTTTCTCACCTTCCTTGAGTGCATTTACTTATAAAGTCATGGAAATTTGATAGGTGCAGTGAACCTCAGCTGGCACCAATTCCTAATAAGTATGTCCACAACACTATTTTTAAACATAGGACTCCATAATAAAACGTCTACTAATTCACCTCCAAAACTTGAACTCAAAAAAAATGGAGAAACAACCTAATTTAATGTCAACAATTGCTGTAGGCAGTGGGGTCCTCAGGGAGCCACTTCCTGCTTCTATTAGCACAGTGGAATCAACATGGTAGGTCAGGAAAAGGAGACACTCTGGAACTGAATTCTTACTCTGTGAATGTATAACTGTAATTTTTGAAATACATAATTGTTCTGTACCTCAGTCTCTTTATATGTAAAAGAAGGTAAGGCATTCTTTACTATGTTTCACCATAGTAAGTACCTTGCTTAAGGAAGACACTCCACAAATACTAAAGCTCTCTCTCCCCCTTTTCTTTTCTCTCCTCCTCCTCCTCCCCCTCCTCCTCCTCCTCCTTCAAACAAAGGAAAGAAAGAGAGAGAGAGAAAGAAAAAGAAAGAAAGAAAGAAAGAAAGAAAGAAAGAAAGAAAGAAAGAAAGAAAAAGAAAGAAAGAAAAGGACAGAATGGGGGAAAGGGGACATTTTGGTCTCTTTTGATAAATTCAAGTACAATGATGCTTCCTTCCTAAAAATATTCTTCTTCCCAGCAGAAGCAGCCCATTGTCTATCCCCAAACACTAGCCTATCCTTGCTTTAAAAACAGGTAAAGATATCACCTGAAGCAGTTACCTTGCATGAGGATATTGATTTTTCCCAAGACCCACCTCTACCACTCCTCTCTGCCTACAGGACTCAGGGAATCAGTATATATTGCTATTTTACATACTGAAAGAATTGCAAGATCATGCTAATTCATATCAAAAGAAACCAGAGTAATGTGTGTGGGAGTGCTAGATCAGGAAAAAAGAAACACAGTGTAGAATTGGATCAAATTTATTGATATGGGTACACTTAATGGAGACTGAATTTAGTGTGTTAGCTAGAACAGCTGGGAGTTATTATAACAGTGTGTTTGGTAGGTTGCCTGCAACCTGAAATCAGTGGAACTACAGTAAATAAAGAAGCCAAGACCTCTTCAGTATAAGGTAGAGAAAGATATCCAATATCTTAAAAGATGCAGGGAACTTGCAATGGATTTATCACATGTGACACCCACTCACCCTCCCTCTATTATCTCCCGAGAGGGCTCAAAGGACACTTTCCTCACAAAACCCCCTGAGAAACAGATTGGTGAAAGGAGTGCCAGGGTCCTTGGGAAACTCTCTAGTACCTGTCCTCTGTAGAAAGGTTTGATGGTAGTACATGCATCCTTAATTTTTTTAAATTTATTTACCTTTTTGATCCCCTTCCTCCATTTCTCCTACTTCCCCTGGCCCCGCCCTCACTTCTGACAGCCATTCATCTGTTCTCTGTATCTATAAGCTTGTTATTTTTTTTTTTTTTAGATTGGTATTTGTCTTTACTGTCTGGCTTATTTCACTTAGCATCATGCCCTCAAGGTCCATCCATGTTGTCATAGATGGCAAGGTTTAATTCTTTTTTCTGGCTGAATAATATTTCATTATATATGTGTGTGTATGCGTGTGTGTATATACCTACATATATATGTATATATATGTATACTACATATATGTATATATATATGTATATGTATGTGTATATATATATACTATAACCTCTTTAATTTCTTCATCCGTCGATGGACACAGGTTGTTTTTATACCTTGGCTGTTGTAAACAGTGCTTCAATGAACGTGGGGGTGCAGATATAATTTTCAAGTTAGTGTTTTCATTTTCTTCAGATAAATATCCAGAAGTGAAACTGCTGGATCATATGGTAGTTGTATTTTTAATTTTTTGAGCAACCTCCATACAGTTTGCATAGTGGCTGCACCAACTTACATTCCCACCAACAGTGCACAGAGGTCCCTTTTCTCCCCATCCTTGCCAACACTTGTTATTTCTTGTTTCCTCGATAATAGCCATCCTAACAGGTGTGAGATGATAGCTCATTGTGGTTTTGATTTCCATTCGTCTGATGATTAATGACGTCGAGCATCTTTTCATGTACCTGTTGGCCATATGTATGTCTTCTTTGGAAAACAAAGAGTCAGACCTTCTACCCATTTTAAAATTGGACTGGGCCTTCCCTGGTGGCGCAGTGGTTGAGAGTCCGCCTGCTGATGCAGGGGACACAGGTTCGTGCCCCGGTCCGCGAAGATCCCACATGCCGCGGAGCGGCTGGGCCCGTGGGCCATGGCCGCTGAGCCTGTGCGTCCGGAGTCTGTGCTGCGCAACGGAAGAAGCCACAACGATGAGAGGCCCGCGTACCGCAAAAAAAAAAAAAAAAAAAATTGGATTGTTTTCTTGCCTTTCAGTTGTATGAGTTCTTTATATATTTTGGATATTAATCCCATATCGGATATATGATTTGCAAATATTTCTCCCATTCCAATGGTTTTATAGTTTTAGATTCTTCATTCAAGTCTTTAATTCATTTCGATCTTGACATAGGTCTTGGTGATGATTTTTTGGATTTGACACCACAAGTAAAAGCAACAAAGGCAAAAATAAACAAGTGGGAGTATCAAATTAAAAAGCTTCTGCACATTAAAGGAGACAATAAACAAAATCAAAAGCCTTAGCTTCCTTCCGTCAGAGCATCCGAATAAGGAGTCATTCCAGTCTGAAGAGGAGGCGTTACTTGCCACAACTGCATATTTGTCTAAATGATGCCAAAGAGTGAGAAACTTTGCTTAATACAAGTACATTTTCTGATAGAAAATGTGACACTTTGAAGAGAGCCGAAATTCTCTACAGCTACTTCCACGAATAAATACTCTTGTCAAGTAGTCGTGGCCGAGTGGTTAAGGCGATGGACTAGAAATCCATTGGGGTTTCCCCGCGCAGGTTCGAATCCTGCCAACTACGACATCCTTCCCTATTGAGGCATAGCCAGTTGGGGAAGAATGCTGTTGCCTTAAACAGAGAAACTGGATTGTTCTCCAACCTGGCTCTTTATGGTTGCCGCTGAAAGGCTCCACGAAGCACGCCGATTGCGCCCCAAACAGCGTGGGGTCTTCTTATAACTATTATTATTTTTAAGTAATTAATACTATTATTTTTAAGTAATTCTCCCTAGAAGAGCCAAGGCTTTGGTGATGCTTTCCTGCTTCCTGCAATCAAAACCCTCCTTACTAGGCAGCCTTTTCTAAAGAAAAAATCTTGGCAGAAACGTTTTCCCCTTATCGGGGCTCTTCTGCACTCATGTACATCCTTGTTCACGTACAAAAGGAAACTCCACGAAATCTTGGATCAGATACAAGTGAAAGCCAAGACTCATAGCTATGGTTGTGAATCCAAACTGGGTATTAATAGGCAAACCACTACATAACTAAAGATATTAATTAAGCCATTTTTTGGGTAACCCAACAAAAAGGTTGACGACATTATGCCAGACTGAGTTGTCCTGGGGTCCAGGACAGTGGTAAAGAGAGAGGGACTTAAAATGAGGTGAAGTTTTGACTCATTCTGGGCACAGAATTCAGATGCAAAATCCCATTGTATGATTAACATGTTTGGGTTAATGTATTAAAGTGTTAAAGGAATGTTAACCATAGCTGAGTGCCTTTCTAGGAATTCCTAGGAAATTTTGATTATCACTACCTTGACAGTTTAATGGAACTGGTCCTCACCTCTCTTGTGGAGATTGGCGCAGTTGTCAATCTTTGGTGCACCTCATCCAACAATGCATCTAATATTTTTTCTTAAACACAGTGCTTTCCATATTCATTGATTAAATACCAGATTCCTTCCTCTTTCATGTGTGTGTTCAGAGGAATGAAGTTCAATAAAAAGCGTTGAGTTGCAAAGTCACATGGGTCAGTGATGCTGAGCTGTGACAAGTCCTCTTTGCTGAGCAGTGTCCGCCTGATGAACATGACTTGGTTTTGTCTACTAAGACCTGGGCTTCCAGAGGATGAACTTCTTTCTTTGCAAAACTCATCATCTCTCATCAAGCTGTCTCCCACATTCAGCATACGGGTTGCTTTGAGAAACTAATAGAATTCTAGAATGTCAAAGCTAATGAAATGTTAAGGCCCTTCTGTGGAAACAATTCCTAACTTTAGAGCTGAGGAAAGTGACTCACATGACATCAATGTACAGAATTTAAAAATAAAAATTTGTTCAAAAAGATACCTTAGAGAAGAGTGTTGATAGTATAAGCAGAAATTCCTCTCATTCTGGATACTTCTTTCTGTAGGAGCCCATGGAGAATGAAGCTCTGGTTCTGGGGGCTGCAATAGAGATCTTGAGCCAGGACTGACCATTACACAGAATCTTGCCTTGTGGAGTATCAGCCCCTGATCTGGTTTCCAAATACTGCTTAGGATTCTGGAAGGAGTTCTTCTCTCTTTACTTTTAAATCACTGAAATTTCTTATAAACAAGGAAAATAAAACCAAAACCAAAACACACTGGTGAACAGTGAAACAAAAATCAGAGTTACAGCAACTGCAACAGAGAATGTAAGTAAGGAAGTACATTTCCAATAGAAATAAATGTGAGCCACTGACATAATTTAAAATTTTCTAGCAGTCATATTAAAAAGTAAAAAGAGACAAGCATAATTCATTTTAATGATATATTTTATTTAACCCAATATATCCAAAATATCATTTCAACATGTAAGCAATATTAAAAATTGACAGTGTGATATTTCATGTGTTTTTTTTTCATACAAAATCTTCAAAGTCTGGTGTGTATTTTGCAGTAAGAGCTCATCCCAAGTAGGATCAAGTGCTCAATAGTCACATGTCTCAAGTGGCTAAACTATTGGACATCACAGATCTAGAGTGTGTAGAGAGCATAGAACTGAGTTGGTAGAAGACTGAAACCAAGGGAGGGTCTACACTACAAACAATAGGCTACAGTCCAAGATAGAAGTCTTCTTGGCATGCACTTCTCGGTGCTTTCGGGACTCGTGCTGCTGTAACACCCAGTAACTAAACTTGCTATTTCAGGGAGCTCTTCCTTACCTCCCTCAGGAGTGTCTGCAGAAGCCCAGCGAGTGCTGCTCCCAGCTCCTCTTCCAGCACGGAAGACAGCACCTGGCCCAACATGGTGGACAGCTCCTGTTTCAGTACCGTGGGCACTGTCAGCCCACCGAAGATTCTATTTCTAGGAAGGCAGAGGCAGGGAAGTCCACGAGCCTCCTTCACTCATGTCTCTTTTCTTTTCATTTGTTTCAGTTGTGGGGATCATTCGTCTCTGATTGGCTGCTTTGCTGTCCTTAAAACCAAGGTAGAGTTCCTCAACTGTAAAATTGATTATTAGCTTCTCCAATGTTGTCACTCTCAGGTTCTTCACCTCCTGAAATCCTGTGCATTCTTAGAGATTGCCTCCCCACGTATCCTACTTTGAAAAGTCCTCAAGTTCATCCTTCATTCCCCTCTTTCTGTGCCGCTTATGGTGTCTTTGCCATAACCTTGTTTAAGAAAATGCAACAATAATATTAGTGCTTCCATAGTTCTTTGTTTATATGTCTCATATGAAACTACTTCTATATTTATCATGCATTCTGCCTGCTAGCATGTGTATTTTTGAAGAAATGAACTGTTTAATTCTTATCTTAATCCTCCAAGCCCAGGTAATCGGTTATTAAATCACTTTAAATGATGTAAACTAATGCAGTAGAAACTAACCCCATTTATGAATCGAACTGGTGTGTGTTCTTTAAATAATATGTTCCTTTAGTGCATCCTTTCATCTCTTTTGTTTTCTTGGCACCATTTAAAAGTTTCAGTAAAGTAGATGGTCAATTAATCCATCATTTTTCCTTATATATGTTATGAATCTTTTGTATTTCCTTTGCTACACCTGTTAGTCTTTCAGAAGCAACAGAACATCCTAAATTAAGTGCTATTTATGAGCTATCTTTGACTTTGAAAAGGAAAGTGCCACCTCTACATGGCAATTGTAGTAAACACTCAGTAAACACACAGAATTCAGAATAATCATTAAGACTTAAGAGAGCCAATGTTGTCTAGCATCTGTCTCCTTGTGCATGCTACCTTCTTCAACAAGAAAGGGAGAATATCACAAATCAAGGGCTTCTTCTCAGTGGAGATCTTAGAGTAAGGGTTGAAAAGTAAATGAAATAGAGGTTCCAATAACCTCTGGTTGAAAAGGAACAAGGTTCCATTCCACTCTGTGGGACCTACATATGTTTAATTCTAGTGTCCCAAATGTGTACCGTGAGAAACCCACACCCATGATCCCTCTGAAAAAGGCGAGAGACGCTCTAAGAACTGGTTTGACTGGCATTTTAGCTTCAGGCATGGGTGCACTTTGGCCGCCTAATTTACAAAATTGAGGTTAATGACTCACATAGCCATATTTCAAAGATGATATTTCTTCAGCAACTTTGTACTTAATTACAGTTTAGTAATGGTTAAGCTTATTAGTTAAAATTAGGTCTTGTAACATAAAGGAGACTCTTCAGTGTAGAGGGTTCTCAGCCTCGTGTCTGTGTTCTCCAACAGTATTTGTGAATCCCTGATATGGTTTCTATAGTTGTTAGATTTGTGTCAGGGCCATCTCTCCATGAGAGGGTGAACAAATTTTATTTTACATACCGTGGGATTTTGAGCCAAAAAATAATTTAAGAGTCTCTGTCTTACTAACTTCATGACCATTGAATGAGAAGAATTTGTTAGCTCTATTTTGTTGTTTTGGGAAACACATAAAATGACTATGAAAAGATATGTGGACTACAAGCAAACTCCTTCTAACTGTTGTAATAGATTTGTCTGACATGAACCCAACATCTGTCTTCCCAGTGACAAATTCACACTTACCACTATACTGGGGAAGAAAGTTTTATTGAAAATCACTATGCTCACTGCCATGCCTTTGTATATTTCTGATGTCCACAGACCAAAACAGGCACACGTCCATCTAAAGCAAATAATTTTCAAAGCCTTGCCTGACCCATGTTGCTAAGGGCATTGACAAAGTTTTTCTTTTTCTTTACATTTCACTATCACGTTGCTCCTGAGAACAAATAGGAGTATCTTAAGGATCTAGTTCACAAGCTACCTCTTGTATATAGAAAAGACATGGACTGGTACTCTCTTCTAATCAGCACCTTCAAGTCCCATTCACCTAAAATTACAAATTTCAGTTTTCTTTATGCTTTCCACCTTATCTCTTTCATCATGCTGTCAGTCTTGGGCAGTTTCTTCAAACTGTCCCTGTGTGGGCTATATTTATTTGCCCTGTTTATGGAGTAGCCCGCCTAATGGACTTGAATCACAAGGGCAGGGGTCATGCTCTTTGCCTTGTTAACTTTGTGTTATTACACCCTAGTCAATATGATTAATTCCATTCAGAAATGGGGTTTTATCATATCATGAACCATATGAAAGAGACTTTTTAATTAAGATGGTTAATTAACCATTAAGGTGGTTCCCAGATGTAATGATTAGCACTCTGGTCTCTGAATCCAGCCATCCTGAGTTTAAAGAAGCTGTTTATTTCACAGCTTTGTTTCCCTGTTTTCAGGAGTTCATTGTCCACAAAAGCCATACTAAGCAATTTTATTCCTGATCTCTCTCAGCACTTAATATCTGTATCTAGGAGGCTTCAGACAGCCTCATCATGTTTCATAGGGAAAGAAAAAGGGGTCAAAAGTAAATACATTCATTTAAAATATCATCAAAAGGAATAAAATATTCAGGAATAAATTTAACAAAAGAAGTGCAAAACTTATACTCTGAAAACTACAAAACATTGCTGAAATGAATGGACATCTAAATAAAGAGGAATATATCTCATGTCCATAGACTGGATCTTAAACTAACATTGTTAAGATGGCAGTTTTCCTCCAAATCGTTCTACAGATTCAATGCAATTCCCATCAGAATCCTAACTGACTTTTTTGTGGGAATTGATGAGTTGATTCTAAAATTCACGTGGAATTTCAAGGGACCTGGAATATCCAGAACAATCTTGAAAAGAAGAAAAAAGTAAGAGAACTTGTGCTTCCCAATTTCAAAACTAACTACAGGGCACTGATAATCAAGACAGTGTCATAGTCGTGTAAGGATAAGCATATAGATCAATGAGATAGAACTGAGAGTCCAGAAATAAAGTCATATGTCTATGGTCAACTGATTTTTTTTAAGAGTGCCAAGACCATTCAGTAGGGAAAGAATAGTCTTTTCAACAAATGGTGCTGGGAAAACTATGTAACTACATGCAAAAGAACCAAGTTAGATCCTTACCTCATACAATTTACATAAACTAACTCAAAATGAATCAAAGACATAACATAAGAGGTAATATTATAAAACTCTTAGAAGGAAACATAGGAGTAAATCTTCATAACCTCAGATTTGGCAATGTATTCTTAGATATGACAGCAAAAACACAAATAACAAAAAATAATTGATAAATTAGACTTCTTAAAAGTTAAAAACTTTTGTGCTTCAAAAGACACTATCAGGAAAGTGAAAAGACAACCCAAAGAATGGAAGAAAATATTTTCAAATCATATATCTGATAAGGGACTTGCATCTAGATTATACAAAGGACTCTTACAACTCAAGACAAATAACCCATTTAAATATGGGCAAAGAACATGAATAGACATTTCTCCAAGAAAGATATACAAATGGCCAATAAGCACATGAAAAAAAATGCTGTAATTAGTCATCTGGGAAATGCAAATTAAAACCACAGTGAGATACTACTTCACACCTTCTAGGATGGTTTGAATGAACATGACATATAGTAGCAAGTGTTGGGGAAGAATGGAGAATTCAGAACTGTCACACACTGCTGGTGGGAAGGAAAATCATGCGTCCATGTTGGAAAACAGTCTAGCAGTTCATGGAACAATTAAACATAGCTTTACCATGTGACCCAGCAATTCCACTCCTAGGTATATAAACCAGAAAAAGGAAAATATATAAATAAGTAATAATGATAGTAAAACTCAAGTTATTTTGAAGTATGTACAGTGAAAACTAAAATCTCTCTCCAGTCTATGTGCTCAGCTATTTAATTTCTATCCACAGTAGTAAACTGAAACCAGGTCTCATATAATCTTCCAGAGTTAAAATATATGCATGCACTTAAGCTCTATTTTTTTTAAAGTCATTGCTGTTACATATAATTCTTAAGTGAATGTTAAAGTTTGTTCCAGTTTGCGGGGCGTATCTCATGAATCTCCACCAGAGGCTGGCAGAGCAGAAGCTGATCTCATTCCAACAATCCATCAAATAAGGAGTCCTTCCAGTTCTGAGGATAAAGTGTTACTTGGCAATATGGTTACAACAGCAGGATAGTCACCCAAATGACATCAAAGAATAGGAAACACTGACTGCAAATACTCTTTCTGATACATGACTCAGTCTTTCTGGTACGTGATTTGCTTTTATGAGATCTAAGTTTCAGCACAGCTTTTATAAGGAACCACCTCGTCGTGTAGTCGTGGCCGAGTGGTTAAGGCGATGGACTAGAAATCCATTGGGGTTTCTCCGCGCAGGTTCAAATCCTGCCGACTACGTGGTAGTTAACTGAGTTAGTTCCTTAAGGCTGTACATTTTGACAAATCCTGGAGTTGCTAGTCCAAAGACAAAACGTAAATTCTAACCAAGATGCAGGTGGTTACTAAACTTACCAGTTTATGATCCTGCAATTAACTTACCCATGAGGGGGCTCCATCGTGCTGGCCAGAAAAAAGAAGTTATAGTTACTGTATTTTCCAGTAGGTTTGACCTGTATCCTAATATAT
This sequence comes from Hyperoodon ampullatus, assembly GCF_949752795.1. Classification (NCBI taxonomy): domain Eukaryota; kingdom Metazoa; phylum Chordata; class Mammalia; order Artiodactyla; family Ziphiidae; genus Hyperoodon; species Hyperoodon ampullatus. The sequence continues at coordinate 84,211,143 of NC_136923.1, read as the reverse complement.
TTTCTTTCCTTCCAAGAAGAGTCCTAGCTTCAGAGATACCTTGGTGTTTCCTGCTATCAAAATCCTACTTGCTTCTCCATGGAATTATTACCTTTTCAGGGATTTCCTTTCTCATATATAACTATATCCTTTATATGTCTCAACACACTCATATTTTCATGTCTGAGTGAGGTTGATCTACAGCTCCAGGCTTGCTTCACACAACTCCAGCCCGTTTATGGGGTAAATAAAGTGCCAGGAGTAAATGCTATTTGAAGACAGCAAAATTCTTTGCCCCCATGTGACTGGAAAACTGTATCTACCAAAAAGCAGTAATCAACTGATATAAAGTTTATTTTCCTTCCTTATTAAGAATTTTAATATTTACACTAATCAAACATAATAATCATGATATGAAGCTCAAATGATTTTGAGGTTAGATGCAATGAATAAAATCTATCTTCTATCTGTGTGCTCTAGCTGTTTAGTTTCTCTTCACAGTGAAATGAATTTTTGTATAACCTTCCAGAGTTATATGTGTGTATAGTATTCAATCCACTCTTTATTTTTAAATGAATGGTAGCAAACTTATATTCAGTGATGGTCTTGGTTTTTTCTCTCCCTTAAACATATATTCTGACCTGTACAAAATATGCCCAACTGATTTTTTGACAACAGTACAAAAAAAATTCATTGGAGGAGGGATAGCCTTTTCAACAAATGGATATCCATAGGCAAAAACAAAAACCCACGTTGACCTAAACCTCATTCCATATACAAAAATTAAAATAAATCAAAACTGAAATGTAAAACTATAAAACTTTTAGAGAATAACATAGGAGATCTTCAGGATTTAGTCCTTAGACTTGATACAAAAGCCCAGTCCTTAAAAGGAAAACAGATAAATTGGACCTCATCAAAATTAAAAACTTTTACTCTTCAAAAGACACTATTAAGAGGTTGAAAAAAAACAAGCTACAAATTGGGAGAAAATATTCACAAACCACATATCTGACAAAGGACAATATCTAGACAATGCACAAGAATTCTCAAAACTCAGCAGAACAAAACAACAACAGCAACAACAACAAAACCCCTAACAATCCAATTAGAACATGGATAACACACATGAGATATTTCACTAATGGGGATATACAGATGGGAAATCAGCTCATGACTAGGAACACGCGCAGGGAGTTTGGCTCAGCTTTATAAAATTGACTCTAGTAATGGCAAAGTCCCTGGCCATAATGATCTTAGAGCTTTCTCATGTACCCTTTGTCAGGTCTTGGCTCAAAACTTTCCATTTCCTAGAAAATGACTGATGCTCAGCTGCGTAGGCCAAATGAACCTCTTTGGAGGTGGCTACTGTGTTCTGTTAATGCTGGCGGGAGAATACTGGCAGTCGATACAGATGTAGAAGTGAGGGCCCCCTTCTCCCCCTGCAAAATTGTCTTGGGCTGTCAACACTGGCTCTGCAGTTTCTGTGGCAGAGAATAGGGAAAAGAACAGAAACTCTGCGAATCAACTGGAGAAGGCGAGCAACCTGCAGAATTCAGAAGAGGATCTAAAAGAATGAAGGACAGCTCAAGGAGGAAACCAGTCAGCATCTTCTGAGGTTTGACTTCTTGCTGCTAAAAACCACGTTTGTCTCAGGGGAAACTTGTCCCGAGGTTACGGAAAAATCTGCATTTCAGAAATGGGTCTTGTCCCTACCCTTGGGAGCTTTCATTTCCAGTTTGGGGCCTTGGCAACCTGTTGAGTCGCTGGGGCCTTCTATCTTAATTCCTAAGTCTTTCCGTTTCCGAGCGATGAGAACACGTTCAAACGAACCTTCCATGTGAGGAGACCTTTGAAAGTGGAGAGCGAAGCGTTGATGACTCCATATCGAGTTATGGAGAGGAGGAATCGCAGTTGGCCCTGAATCCCACAAGAAAGGGGAACTTGGAAAAAAGGGAGGCTTACTTTGGAGTCTCCAATAATGGAGAGCAGCAGAGCAAGTGAAACCTGCGCAGACACAGGAGGAGGGGAGAAACTAAAGCTGAAACAGAGATATTGTCCACTTTTGCCTGATAGATAGGAGTGCGTACTTGGAAGGAGGGAAAAGAAGAAAGGTAGTCGGTTCCAGGACCAAGAAGAAATCCTGAGGCAAGGGCTTTGGTTGAGGAAGAACCTGACTCTTGAAAGGTTTTATAAGGCTTTGCTGGGTTCTTGTTCTGGAAATCTGACATTGTAGCCATCATTGTTCCCTACCTAGCTATCATAATTCCCAATCCAAAGGGAATGATTGGCATCCACTTGAAGAAAGGGTTGAAGATTTGTGAAATCCTTCAGATGGTGTGGCATTAATATTTTGAGAATGACATGACTGTAAGGGTGGGAAATAAGGCGAAAAGTGTAGAGGAGGCGGATGAAGAAAAAATAATGAATGAAGAAAAGATGAAAAGAATAGTGAAAAGAAGACATTGAAGTGTTGGGAAAGTGGGTAAGAATCAAGATTGAAAAGTATTTCTCAGCTTTTCACAGTGAGCAGAGTGGTGCAGCAGGAGCGTGCTGGGCCCATAACCCAGAGGTCAGTGGATCGAAACCATTCTCTGCTAGACTTGTGTGTTTTTCTCAAGTCTGGAGATTTTTTCCTGCTTCCTACACCTACTGAAACATCCACAAAGCAGAAATGGTAGTCAAAAGAAAGCCACTGGAGACAATCTCACAACCATTCTCATCCTCTCATCTTCCTGGGGCAGGAGTATCTCATTTTCTCTGCTGCAACTATCGTCAAAGCCCACAGAATGATGGCAAATGCTACCCAATCTTACTTGTCTTCCACCTCAACTGCTTACTCCCTCACTGCTTGCTTGGCTCTCACTTAGAGGTGCTCAAAAAATATATGCTGAACCAAAGAAGCCTTACCGTGACCATGGCCACACACATTTCCTCCACTGCTGGTCGTTGTGGTCTTTGAATGGGATGAAGTCAAGATAAACTGTGGAAGGAAAGCATTAGAGAAAGACCTGGAATGATGGGGAATCTCCATGTGTTGGGTGGAGGCAGAGGTGGATTAATGTGATTCTACCTTGTCCTAGAGGAAGGGACCTGGAGGTGAAAGTGTCCAGTTGGGAAATGCTGGGTAATGGCAGGAGAAGAGGAAGAGGAGCAGAGAGAAGAGGAAAAAGAATGGAAGATGATGAGAAAGGAGACCAGAGTGCAGGTGGAGAAAAGGAAGACATAAGGAGAGGGGAGGAAAGGAGGAGCAGTTGAGTGGAAGTTCAGGAAAGGAAGGAAAAAGTACAGGATTGGGGCGATGTGGAGTTTGAGGGAGACGGTCTTCACCAACTGAAACAAAAATAATTTCAACCTCCCGTTTGTTTGGTTTCAGGTAAGGGACCAGGAGGGAACTTGACACTTGAGCCTAGGACTTCCTGACCTCCCGCCACATACCTAAAAAACATCAAGCAAATACATTATGCTTCAGTCCTCTTCATCAGCTGGGTGTTGCTTCTTTCTCAAATAGAAGCCGGTTTCCCTCTGCACATTTTTGTATAATTCGGGCCTGGGGCTTTTCTCCTGACTATGCAGAGGTAAAACACACACCCTTCATACACGTGCAATCATTGATTCCAGGAATAAACTCCCTGAATCAATCTTACCCTAAGTACCCAGCCCGACTTTGATCTACTTTTACCCTGCACTTTCGCGTATTTATCGTCAATAATGCAGAGATCAACAATGACCTGCTCAGCTGCCACCGACCCTCCGATCCCCAAGGCCTGGGGTGGAATTAGGAATTACCAAGACTTCAGAAAGACCCATATATTCCCTCAGATTATGGACCACTGAGTTGATAGAGACGCACACTTTTAATCTGAGCATCTATGGTTCAAATCCCCGTTTTTCTTCTTTTGATTTCAGCCTCATCAGATATGACCTACCGCCTACCTGAAAGATCGCTGCCCAGTGGAGAATGTCTGGGGACCCAGTAAGTTAAGAATAAGAAAAAAATACAACTTGTAGATCCATCCACAGTCATACCCATAACTGCTTTGGGGCCCCAGTAAAAGCCAGCCAGGTGTAATGTTGTCGTCCCTATCTGGCTGGATCACAAAGGAAATGGCTTTATTTAATTTTTTTAGTTGTGTAAGTAGTTTGCTTATTAATACCCAGTTTGGATTCGCGACGTGGTGACCTAGCTATGAGTCTTGGCTTTCATTTGTATTTGATCCAAGATTTCGTGGAGTTTCCTTTTGTACGTGAATAAGGACATACATGATTAGAGAAGAACCCTGATAAGGGTTCGATTCTTTGGACACGGAAATGCTCCTATCAAGTTTTTTCTTTAGGAAAATCTGTTTTGTAAGCAAGGGTTTGATTGCAGGAAACAGGAAGGCGTCACCAAAGCCTTGGCTCTTCTAGGGAGAATTACTTAAAAATAATAGTAGTAATTACCTAAAGATACCCCACGCTGTTTGGGGAGCAATCGACGTGCTTCGTGGAGCCTTTCAGGGGCAACCATAAAGAGCCAGGTTGGAGAACAATCCAGTTTCTCTCTGTAAGGCAACAGCATTCTTCCCCAACTGGCTGTCTCAATAGGGAAAGGTGCCGTAGTCGGTAGGATTCGAACCTACGCGGGGAAACCCCAATGGATTTCTAGTCCATCGCCTTAACCACTCGGCCACGACTACATAGCAGCTGCTCACTGTATTAGCATAAGTAGCTGCATGAAACTCCAGCTCTCTCCAAAGGATCAAATTTTCTACCAGAAAGTGTATTCGTATTAAGAAAAATTTCTTCTTCCTTGACATCATTTAGACAAATATCACGCTATGGCGGCAAATTGGCAAGGAACACTTCCTCCTCAGTCTGGAAGGGCCCCTTATTCTGATGCTCTGCTAGAAGGAACCTAAGCAGGAGACATCCTGAGAAACCAGCTTCCTGATCTGTCAGCTTCTGATGGGGATCCTTGAGATATACACACACTCAACAACTGAGACACACTCTAACATTTGTTGCAGAATTATGAGTATAACCACGATTTGAAAAACTTGAAATGACCATCAGTTTTAAAAATAAATTTTGGGGACATCCATATAGTGGAAGATTCTGAAATTTCTAAAAGATTTCAGTCTTTTAGAAAACTCACAACTATTTGATTTGAAGGATTGTCCCACTTATGTCAACACTTTTTTTATTTTCCTGCATCCATATGCAGGAATAACTAGGGAGCAGACCTCAAATAAAACAGCTCCCCAAACCTTAAAAACCTGAAAATTCATGTTACAAATTTAAAAGACTTATAAAACTGTGCTCAGTGTTCTTTCAAAATGATTTTTCAAAAAAGAAAAAAAAAACAGTTAAATGCTAGCAAGCAAGAAGGGGTGGAGAAGTCTTCATTAATTCTAACAATCTCTAAATGGCATTGATTATTTGAGAAACAAGTTTAAGGTGAATGCTTTCACTGTGGAGTGTATTGAACAAGACAGATGATTAATCCAACTACCACTTGAGGCAAATATCAGCTCTCGAGCAACATCAATAAATAACCAATAAATCAATAAAAGACATTGTTCTGCTATTCACTTACAAAACTTGATGATTACTTTACACTGTAAAAAGCAACAACAACAAAATTGACTCATAATCCTGCAACCCAGAAACCAGCACTAGCAACGTTTTGAAGTATTCCTCCTCTACTCCCAATATTTCATATGCAAAAGTTTTGCATAGTTGAAATCATGTTCTTTTCATCCTGCTCTTGTCAGTGAACATTATAAACATTTTCCCAGATCAATTACAAAGTGTTCCCAAATTTTGTTTTACTGGCTTTGTAATGATCTATTACACAGATGAAGCAAAAATATTTAAACACTTATCTATTTTTAAATACGTGTTTTTTGCTATCACAATGAGAAATAAAAATAAAGATTTTTATGCAGTACGTGTTTTTCTTTGTTAAGATTATTTCCTTAAGAGGGTGCTTCTCAGACTTCGCTGGGCAACAGAACCACCTGGAGGGCTTCTTGTTAAAACAAATTGCTGGATCTCCCGGCTTCTGCTCTCCCCGCTCCTAGCAAGTTTTTAATTCTGTAGATCTGAATTCAAGCCCAAGAATCTGCATTTCTCACAAGTCCCCAGGTGGTGCACACGCTGCTGCTGGGGACAATAATTTTGATAAGACCGCTCAAGGACAACAAACTTCAAAATAAATCTACTGTGTTAAAGGTTATAAACTCCTTATGAATCTAAATGGAGGTATATAGTAAGCGCCATGGTAGTAAGACCAAATAATATTTGCAAAACTACAGTGAGGGGAGGATTGTTCTTACTGTCCTAAAGAAAAACAGAAGCTTTTTAACTACCAGAGAGACAAATTCCAGCCTCGATCATGGAGGTCACGTTTCTTTTGTATCTGAGATTCTCTTTAAATCTACTAGTCTATGCCCTGGGGATGCACTTGCATTCCTAGAACTCAGAGAAAGCCCTTGGTTCTGGAGTCCTTGACATTTCCATAAAAAGGAATCTAAGCCAAGTGTCCCCTTCATCATCCCATTCTCATAAACCAGATAGTCTCTGACTCAAGAATCAACCTTATTAATTTAGCTAGATTTATTCTGACATATACATGTTTGCATTTCTTTTTGGCGCTATTCTGCGTTGAGAATGTCTACCTGCTGAGTTTGGATCCCTGGAAAACCTGTATTCTGAGTTCCTCCCTTTCCCCCGGGCTCCGGAGGCTGAAGGCTTCGTTCGCTTGGGAATTGTCTCGCGTCCTTCACTAAGACAATATGCGTGACCTTCAAAGGAAGGGGTCCGAGACCTCTCCTGCCTTGTCTTTTCCAGTTAGGACAGAAATTGCTCTCCCCCCACCCCGACCCCTCATTCCGAACTGTCGCCGCAGTCCGATTTTAATCATTCTTTTGGAAGCATAAGTCAGTTTGATCCATGGACGAGATTCCTGATTTAGATTTTAAACCTGAAAGTAAACATAGATGACTCCCCACCCCACCCCCGCCATTTCTCGCACGTTCGCTTCATTCGAGTTCCTTCTCCCATTGGTATTTGCGACTGGAGGTTGTTTAGAGCTCACTCTAGCCCCCCTTCAGCAGGTTCCCGAGAATCAGGTGTGATCGTGCGTGTTCAAGATTATCACCGGCTTTTGGACAAGCTCCAGCGTCTAAGAAGTTCGAGTCGCTTGTCTAGGAGCATTTTATTGAATTACATCACCATCTGGCTCTTGATTTGCTCTAGATGAGCTCTTTCATTCTCGAAGGAGTGGCCTGGACAGGGCTAAGAAACTTTTTGTTGCCAGACCTACTGTTGGGGAACGTGCCACACATTCACCACTAGTTTTCAATTTAGCCCACGAGGCACCCTGCAAGTTGGTAGTCGTGGCCGAGTGGTTAAGGCGATGGATTTGAAATCCATTGGGAGCTCCCCGCGCAGGTTCGAATCCTGTCGACTACGGTTTTACCAGGAACTCTGCATGGTTAGACACGCCTCAAAGAACATTGCAGTCCCTCTTGCTACTAAAAGCACGGTGATATTCTCCTACTGTTGATTTGTCACTACGGTCAACCAAAGGGCTGTCGGTTTCATAAAAAGTAGAGAGATGGACCATTTTTGTTGAACACTTAAGATGTGATATAAGCAAGAGCTCTATAATATTTATATCTCCATTTGGTATTTAAACTGTGTGATGGCAATAAATGTATGCAGTAAAGATAGAGTTACAATTGCAGAGTAGAGGCGTTTTTTGCATTTTCATCTGGGAAAGAAAATTTATGTATCAATAAATATAAGAAAGATAAAGCAAACTTCAATTCTGACCAAACTAAAAGTGATCTGTGCAGTATATGAATGATGGAGCATGAAGAGTAGATTCCACATACTGTGAAGGTCTAAGGGCTGTAATGAGACCATAAGTAGTGTTTTCCCACTACAGTATTTGCAAAAACAAACAAACAAACAAACAGGGGTGCATAGTGTTTCACAGTTAGTGGCACTGTGAGAGAGAAAACCAACACTCTCTGGTTTTGAACAATGGAATATGTTTACATGTGGAAGCAGGAACTTCACAGAACTCATTTATTATGAAGGAGAATCTACATATGAATGTTTGGATAAGCAATTTACATATGGGCAATGTTAAGAAGAAGCAGACAGTGAATAAGATCAGTGTATGGGGGGAGAATCTTCATTGTGAGCACACTTGGAGTTAGTGACATGTGTTGGTTGTGAGAAAAAAATTTGCTTAAAAACTCCACACACAACCTGGTATCATAAAGAGACTATTTGTGTGTGTGTGTTGGGGGGGGGGGAATCTTCCCAGCCCCTAGTCCATGTGAAATGCCTGCAAATTTCTAATTCAGGAAAACAAAACAAAACAACTCACACTTCATCCAAGACAAATACTATACTAAAAAAAAAAAAAAAAAAAATTCCTGAGACCTGGGCAAAACAGTACAAGAACAAATGAAAAAAAGGAAAATTTACATACAAAGAATGTAATTAGTAAAGAAATCATTCATTAGCATGTCACTCATTTTATCTGAGAAAAAGGGATGTTTGGTGTTTTGTGCATGGCACAATGACCAGATGAGTATTGCAATGAAAATATCATTATGGATTCTCCCCCAATTTTAACTTGAAGTGTGTTAAATCTGTAGATATTTTATAAATGTAATAATGAGTCTTGCTTGCTCCTTTACTTAGAGTCACCTACTTTAAGATATTCCATATTTAGATCCTCCCCACACACACACCCCGCCCCACCGTGTCTGTGGTGTCTGTCTGTATTTAGTATATATAAAGCATTTATATATACTGGGTTCAGTGGCCTTGTGGATGGGGTGGAGTGCATCAGAAATTGTGCAGGTAGAGGTCATGGGCAGAAGAGAAATTTGCTATTAACTGTATATTATCCAATACTATTAGATTTATTTATTTCCCGTATTTGAAATATTGAACAATTTCAAATATTCTTTTTAATGTGCACAGAAAATAAACTGTATTAAAAGAGCGTTACTGCTTTTTATTAGAATTGGTTTTCTAGTCGCAGCAGAGTGCAGGGGTTTTGTTATCTTCCACCTGTACTTAACTTACTTCTGATACTTCTTTTATTCCTTATAAAATGAATTCCATTAAACCAGAATGGAATTCCACTTCTGCCTCCTCACCCAGATGCAGATATGTTTGGACTCACAGGAGCTCACAGGAGATATTAGAGGCAAAATTGATAGTGGTCTTTTAGGTGGACAGTATTTTCCGGGGGAAAACAAGTGAAATGAAAGGATGAAGCAGGTCCCACCGAGACTTGAACTCGGATCGCTGGATTCAGAGTCCAGAGTGCTAACCATTACACCATGGAACCGCACACGAGATGCTTCACCTCATAATTGTCCATGATACGTCATAGTAAGTATACTGAAATCATTTAGCTTAAACAATCAAAGTTTTTAGTCTACGTCCACTCACGTCACTTTCGAATTAAATCCTAGGGGATTTAATTTTATTTATTTTTTCTTTTCATCCTATTTTTTTGCCAAGGAACCCATAGTGTCCGCCCCCTACCATTAACTCAGAAACTTGGTGATCCTAGTCCTCGCTTTCTTCATTAAAAAAAACAGACTGAGCAGTTCTTATATACACCAGCACTGAAGTGAACGTCTTATATCCATTATATGATTTAATACTTAAAAACTCGCTGAAAGTTTTTAGTCTTTATAGAGACGGGAAAACTGAGCCTTAGAAATTTCAAGTCTTTTATCTGCACCTCTGCTCAATGTCAGCCATGTGATATTTTTCTCTACAGAGATTATGTAGTTATCAGGTCCATTGCCTCTAGGAAAACAAGCTTTAATGTGTTAATTTCTGGCACATTCACAGAAGAAACCTTGAGAAAAGCTATGTTTTCGAGAAAATGGAAAAGGTATGCTTGAAGAAAAAGTCTGAATTTTGTCACCTGTAGCGATCGGTAAGGGACGCGATATTTCAGGATCAGAGACTCATCATACTCGTCTTCATCAAGAAGAAGGTGCCCAGTGAAGGCTGCCAAATTGTACTAAAGACTTTGTGGGGTGTGTTTGTTTGTTTGTTTGTTTGACTGCTATTCCACAGACACCTTTTTCTTAGACCCAGCGCGTTTCCTTAAACACCAGGTTTCTTGGGCGGTGTCGGTGGATCCCTCCGCGTTCACGCAGCCAATAGAGCCCCTGACTCCCTTTCAGCTCGCCTGGTCTCTCGCCTCCTTTCGGCTGCACTCACCGAGGCCTCCCAGCAGCAAGTTCCTGTTGAGATTTCCACAGAGCTTTAGCCGAGTTGCGCTTTGGAATTTGTGTTGGTGGAATTCTGGGGATGCTGGCTCCTTTCCCAGCACTCGTCCCAGTGTATGTGTATATAGGCATTCTCCTACGACTGCATAATGACTTCTAACTCCATGGAAGGACATCTGCCCCCTTAAATGAGGCGGCGCAGTGACTACCCGGGGAAAACAAATGTCCGCCCTCAGGACTGTTCTGAGAGTTCAGTGACAGAGGCCTCTGCGATGGCAGCGAGAACTTCGCCACGTACGGCCCTCCGCTTCTCACTCACAGCAGCTTCCTGCAGTCGGTGCACTCGCCCACGCGGCGGAAGACAACAGAATGGAACTCTCCTGCTAACTGAGATGAACAAAATTGCAAAGGGGGCCCACTTCTCCTTCCAGTAGTCTCAGTGGTTACAAACAAACACACGAGGATCTTGCAAAACATCAACCCCGTGCAAAATCCTTATAGTGCGGACCTTCTAAAGGCTATAGGAACTTGTACCAGACTCTGAGTTGTGTTCTCCCAACACAACTGCATATGATCTCCAGCGAGTGAATAAAGTATTATCCTGTTACTCACAAGAGCACAGAACAAAAACCATAGCCAAAGGAAATAATTTTAAAGGGAATGTAGAACTAACGCTTGCAGAGTCCAGAGATAAAACCTCCCCACCTTTCCTAAATAAGCCATTCTCTCAGGCCGGGTGATAGATGATGTCATCTCTTTGTCTAAGGCTACCATATATATATGTATATGTATATGTGTATGTATATGTGTGTATATATATCAGAAAATCAGGAAGAAGGAATGGGATAAGAAGAAATTAGAAATGAAACAAAGAATTCAAACAGATTTTTTTAAGTTCTTATTGTGGAAAAAAGTCGTTAGATTAGCACCTTTTTCAAATCATTTGTTTAGCTAGTTTTACTGAATTCCTGTGAAGGATCCGGATGCTGTGCAAGGTGCTGGAGACATAAAGATAAACAAGATAAGCGCGCAACCCCTGTCCTTGTGGAGATGCATATCTACTAGGAAGGAAGCTCTATCAACGCGTACATAAAACAAAGCCTAGCCAGGAATAGGTTGGAGAAAGCGCTTGTAATTCAGACTAATGGTACAGGTATGATGGAAAGCTAAAATACAAATAAAATGGAACTTGGTTTGCACAAGAATTAATACTGCTACTCTGCAGAAAGTGCTGGTCCATGATCTTCCATACACAAAATGCTCAATAAGAGTGCAGCATATGGATCCTGATTGTAAAAGATGGAGTGGTTTATCTTGGGCAGCAACAATATAGTAACATATAAAAATGAAAATAAAGAATAAGCTCCATAATGGACTTAGAATTATGGCTCAGACAAGCCCCATTGCTGTTTACTTTTAGGGGGACATGCCAGCATCAGTATGTGAATGTGAAAACCACGTAGGGCATTGCTGGTGAACATAGGAGCTTCCAGTGGGGCTTTTATCCTTAATATATTGGTGAGCATTGGTTGCCATGAGGGAAAAAGGCATTGAGCCCATGTAGAAAAGCTGCTTGTACTAGTTAAAAAGAATTTGCTTGGGACCTCATGGCCACCAAAAGGCATTTAATGCATTTTTCAAAATAAGAAAATTAAGTCGGCATTTTCCTCTCTCTCCCTTTAATAGATTGTGAAGTTATTAGGGAAGACTTCTAAAACCTTTGTTTGTTTAGCACCCCATGGCAAATGGAATGGAAACTTAGGCACTCTCTCACACCTAGATGAACCTAGACACAAAACACAGCACTTAGCAAATCATACCAGGGAATTCACAAAATTATTGAAGACTCTATGCCTTAGGCTAAGAGTTTCTCCTTTATATCATGTAGCCTAATTGTAACTATTAAAAAATGAAATCACTCGAGTAAAATTAGGCATAAAGCTGCTAAAGAAACATCTTTAAATTCAGGCTCCATGATTCATTAGCCCCAATATTGTAACTTAGGAGGCAAAGTTGCACACACGCCTGAGGCTGAGATTCTAGTCAAACCAGTTCTGAGTGCCCCTCTCATCTCAGACTGGTTATGGGATGTGGGTTCCTGACTATGCAGTTTTGAGAAGCCAGAGTTAGACATCTCTAGGTCAGGACCAGTGGATGGAACCAGGTTCATTTTTAAGCACATTTTTAAGCTGCACTGCAGCTTATCCTCAATCTTTATCCAGAGTTTCCCATGAGACAAATTATGTTTGAATTACATTTTCCTCATTTCTTTTGCGGAAGGAAACATGTAAATTTCTAAGTACCAGCATGTCCCTAAAGTCTCAATGGATATTCTAAAGCTTGTATAAATTAAATATATTTTTTTTCCCAAGGCTTTTCTTGTTGCATTTGTCCAATTGGAGGGAGCACCTGGTATCTCCAAGTCCTAGCTGTTACATAAATCATGCTCTATGCAGAATTTCTTGCTTCTGGAAGCTTAAGAAATGGAGAAGAAAATCCAGAAATTGATGGAAGTACAAAGAGAAAGATAAAAATCACAGTCATGGTGGGATATTTTTGCACAATACACCTCTCTGAAAAACTAATTAAAAACACACATGAAAAAATAACCATAAGACAAAGGAATGCAATTCATATAATATACATACATATATATGGAACAGTGCACATACCAACTTCTGGATTCCAACTTTTTCCAAACACACATGGAATTATCTCAAACTTGACATTTTACCAGGCCACAAAGCAAGTCTCCAAAAACATAACAGGGTTAGATACATGCTATTATTTCAGAACAATAAAATTATGCCAAAAATCAAAACATAAAAATTAAAATTTGTATTTGTTTACAAAATAATAAATATGCTTCTAAATAATTTATAGTTTAAAGACCAAATGTCAATCAAAGTTAGGAACTATTTTATATAACATTGTAAGTCAACTATACTTCAATAAAAATATTGACAAAAAAAGAAAGAAATTAGGAACCATTTTGAAATAAATGATAATAAATTAGTACATGTCAAGACATGTACTGGGCAGCTAGAAGGGTACTTAGAAGGTAAGTACCCTAGATATCCTAGAAGGGTACCTTAAACACATGTGTATAAATAAAATAAATGCTAAAGAGTAATTAAGCATTCGTTACCTGAAATTAAGAATCAGCCACTAATTTAGTTCAAATGAAACACTAGGGAAGGAAATAATGAAGCAAAGAGCAGATAGTAATGCAATAGAAAATAAATACAAAATGGACTCAGAGTGTTCATCGAAAAGAAAGCACAGATAACACTTTTAGGAATGGAAATGGACTATGTTGAAGACAAATCATCCAGTGAGTTTGTGTTCATTAACCCAAACAACAAAGAAACAAGTGGCTGTGGAGAAAGCTTTAATATTTGACTCCTAGGGACTACTCAGGCTCTAAGCTCCCGGAGCGCTCATGGAAACCCTATGGCTTTCTGAAGAAATCTTGTGACAGTCACATACTTAAGGTTTAAAATGTATGGTTGCCTTATGAGTAAAGCATTTTAATGCGAAAATTAAAGTAATGTATTTTGAAAATGAAAAATAGCCAACAAAACTAACAACAAAAATGGTAATCTCTTTTTTCTTTTTGATTTTTTATTGTGACAAAATATACGTAACATAAAATTGACCATTTTTAAGTGTACAGTTCAACGGCATTAAGCATATTCACATTGCTGTGCAACCATCATCACCATCTATCTCCATAACATTTTTCATCTTCTCAAACTGAAACTCTGTATCCATTAATTAATAACTGCCCATTTCCCCCTCTTCCCAGCCCTGGGCAGCCACCATTCTACTTTCTATCTCTACGAATTTACTCTAAGTATCTCATATAAGCAGATTTATACAGTATTTGTCCTTTTATTACTGGCATATTTCACTTAGCACAATGTCTTTAAGGTTCACTCATGTTGCAGTATGCACCAGAATTTCACTCCTTTTTAAGGCTGAATAATATTTCATTGTATGTATATTTTGTATATATGTACATTTTGTTTATCCATTCATCCATCAATGGACACTTGGATTGCTTCTGTCTTTCTGCTATTGTGAATAATGCTGCTATGAACATGGGTGTACAAATACCTGTTTGAGTCTCTGCTTTCAGTTATTTTGGGTAGACCCAGAAGTGCAATTGCTGGAACATATCATAATTCTATTTTTAATTTTTTTCAACTTCATTGAGATATAATTGACATATAACATTGTGTAAGTTTAAGGTGTACAACATAATGATTTGATATATGTATATATTGCGAATGATTACCACAATAAGGTTAGTTAACACTTCACCAAAAGGAGTATGAAGGTGGCAAATAACACTCAAAAGGATGTTCAGCATCATTAGCCATTAGGAAATGCAAATTAAAATAACAATGAGGTATCATTACACAGCTATTTAAATGGTTAAAATTAAAGATACAGACAACATCAGTGGCTGGTGAGGATGAGGAGCAACTAGAAATCTCATTCATTGGTGATAATAAAGAAAAGTACAGCCACTCTGGAAAACAGTTTGACAATTTCTTATAAAGTTACACACTCGCCATGTACCCCAGCAATTGCACTTCTAGGAATCTATCCAAGAAAAATGAAAATGTACATATGCTAATGTTAATAGCTTTTTTCCCTACAATTGCCAAAAACTGGAAACAACCCATATGTCCTTCAATGGATAGGTGAAGAAATAAACTGTGGTACACCCGCACAATGGAATTCTATTCAACAACAAAGGGATACAAAATTTTGATATATGCAACAACTTGCATAAATCTCAAGGCATGTTCTATCTTAAGTGAAAGAAGCTAATCTCAAAAAAGCTAATCTTACATTTTGTATGATTCAGTTTCCATAACATTCTCAAAAAAAGTCAAACAAAGCAACAGAAAACGTATCTGGTTGTCCAACTGTTATGTACGGGATTAAGAGGTGACTATAAAGGGATAACACAAGGGAGGTTTATGGATTGATGGAACTGTTCTGTATCCTGATTATGGTAGTGGTTACACGAATATATGCGTATAATTTCAAAAAGCCAATATTACTCTATGACAAAATTTTTAATAAAATAGAAATAGCTTAACACTTTCACCAACATGTCTCTTTAGGGAGGGTTTTGGGGAGAGAAAACTCATACACCCTTGAGCCTTGTACAAGGATGGGAGCAGGGAATTACTAAGGGTCTACTAGGGCAAACATTTTGAAGGAGTAATTTGTTGTGTTTGTTTTTCGCCGAAGCACGTTTTTGCCAGGCTGGGGCAGGCGCACTCCCCGTAGGTTAAAATTTCGATCGTAGTCGGCAGGATTCGAACCTGCGCGGGGAACCCCCAATGGATTTCTAGTCCATCGCCTTAACCTCTCGGCCACGACTACGGGTGTAGAAAACGAGGGGTCTCATTATAAAACGATATGTGGTAGGTATAAAGATAAGACTCCTGTGTAGATAAAAGTGTGTGCAGCGAGTTGGGCAAAAACACTCAGGTGAATGAAAGCTTGGGGAGGGAAGTCAAACTCTCTCCGTCAGCCCCAACATTTAGGAGAACTGGGATGAGAGTACTCGCTGTACAAGTATCCTTGTTCAAAGTTCAGGTCAGTTCACCAGCTAGCGCCTGCCTCCCTCGCGGATGAGTTGGGTTCATGCCGGGTGCTGGGGTCTCCGAAACAGGAACCAAATTTACTCAGCACCGAGGTGAAATCAGCGTAATCCTACTTTTAGGCGTGGTGGGACCAATCCTTCTGCTAGAACTTCTAGCCTGCTCGATGAATGATACTGTGCTCAACGGGTTTCAGGGAAGGAAATGCTCCCGCTGATTTGTGTCTAAGGTGGGAGGAGAGAAAAACGACGTTGAAAATCTCTTCTGGATTTCCTCACTCGTTGTTCCTAGGCTCCTAATTTAGGCCCAAAGTATTAATCTCACTGTGTTTGGGAAAGTGCTTTGCAGATGCAAATACGCTTTCACTTTCCAGACACGTTAAGAAGAGGCATTGCCGGTCCATGAGTTTCATTTTCTGTGAGATCACAGCTGCTTTCTAAAAAATGGATTACGTGGTTCAGTTTTTTGGGGGCAATGCAAGGGCTCGTTTTCTCTAAATGTAACTCACACTGCATGTTTCCCGTTCTCCTTTTTACATTTGTAACTCACTGGTTCCTTCAGCAGAATTTCCAGATGCTCTGCAGAAACGATTCAGAATAGAATGGTTAAATGCAGATGCTGGATCCCAAGATGTATATATAGGTCCCCATTTTATGACCAACAAACTGTTAATGGGTAAGAGGTGACACAGCTGATGAATACGATGTATCTTGAGAAAGCTGGTAGGTAACTGCTTGGATTTAATACATTATATTTAACCAGAAGTAACAAAGTATTCTTTAAATAGAGTTCTATTCAATTCAGATATCACTGAGAAAGCCTTATGGGAGGGGTAGATCTAATTAAGTATCAAATAATTTACTTTTGTCTGTATCCAGAAAAGATCAATAATGCCATGACTAACAGAAGAAATCTAGTCATGAAAAGCAAGTGCATCACTCACTCTGTGTGCTTATAGATTCAGAGCATTTCTATTGTGTTTTTCCATTGGCAATTTTTGGAAAATTCCCAACCATTTGTATTAAGAGATTGCCAAATATATTTAAAATCTTTATCTTCTGTCCCTGTAGGAGTATTTTGGGGGCAGCCCTGTGTCATGAGGGTTCCTAAAACATTTTTTTTAAGTTACAATTTTTTTGTTATGAAAATAAAAGCCCATAAAAGGTTAGTTTATCAACGTATGCATACAAAATAATTTTAAAAGTCTAATTAAATATTAGCAGGTGGTGCGGGGAGAGACACCTTCATGGATTCTACAAACTTCTAACTAGCATCAATTATTCAAGAAACAAACTCAAGGCCTACGTGATTGTGAAGGGCATTGAAAAAGACAGTTGCTCAAACCAAAGACTATGAGGTAACATTCAGTAACCTCAAAGTCCTTGAGTCTACGTTTAGAGAATTCATCTTTCTTGTGCCAAGTAAAATAAATTTCTCCTTCTTGAGAAAACTTGGGTAATGATGACTAACACACTGGGGGTGGTGGGGGGAGAGAAACCAGCAACAGCAGCACTTTGGTTTATCTCTCCCTCAGTATTTTGAATGCAGAAAAATATGGATAGTTGAAGTCATACAGGATATGAATTGTGCCAATATCTTCCAGATAGAAACCACCAGGAATACATATGCAGTTGAACAAGTTGGGCATAGGACTCCTTGTAGCAACTGAGAACACAGTGGGGAAGCATGGGTACATCCTAGTAAAAGAGTACTAAAAAGTACTTAAAGAATTTAGTCTTGTGTTGGGCGATTTGGGAAAAGAGTTAAAGAATCAGGACTTTGTTTTAGATTAAACGCTGTCTGGAAGTAAGGGGTGATTCTGTGATTAAATAGTTTAAATTTAGGATTAGGATTTAAAATCCTATCCTGGAGGAAGGAAGAATAGAGCAATGCTAAAACTATGATTGGCAAAAAACCGTAGTCATTTTCTGGCATGTGTATTTACCAAGATAAGGAAGTTTGGGGTCATATTTGTGGCTTGAACAATGCTTTTGTGCAAGTGTGTGTGTGTGTGTGTGTTTCATGTTTGTGTTCATGTTCAGACATGATTACAAAGTGATCTTAATTTTGTCTTGATCAACCATGGTCATAGAATGGCCTTGTCTGACATTGGTGTTCTGTGAAATTGTTTCTGTTCAACAAAAGAACATCAAGTCCTAGCTGATAGTACCAGGTCAGCTCCCAAATGTCAAGGGCAGCTTTTATCTCTCTAAATTGTGTATTTTACTAATTTAATTGAATATTATATCAATATTTTTTCAGGAGCTTTCTAAATGATATTTTAGTGGCTTTGTAATGTTCCATTGTTCAGATGAAGTAGGAATTAATGAAATATTCCCCTTTGTTGGACAGCTATGTAATTTCTGCTGTGCTACTGTTATCAATTTTTTAAAAATACCATCATTGTGTTTGTGCACCAAGTGTTTTTCTTCAGTTAATATTAATTCCCTAGAACAGTGTTTTACAAAACGAATCACTGATTCAAGTGTTATCAAGCTTAAAATTAGCTGAAATGACTGTATTTGGTAAGTGTATTTCCATAGTTTCAGGAACAAATTACATCTTGTGAGATTATAAAGAAGGGAATAATTACTCATGTTACACCAGAGGAAAAGAGAAGCTGGTGAAATTTAACTACGAATGAGAGTTTGGGAGATATGGACTTGAGAAAACTTTTCCCTTGTAATCTGAAAATGTGTTGGTATTTACTTGTTTGTGTCCTAGCCGATTCCCAGAATGGGGATTGGGAGTCTAAATTAACTGTCCCTGCCATACCCAGTAACAGGAAGCTGACTCAAAATCCTCCTCTCATGAACCGCATAATCTCTAAACCCAGAATCAACCCTATTTATAATAAAACTTAATTTTGCATAGCTTTATTTACATGTTTCTACCTGTCCTTTGAGCTTTGTGCGTGAAAGAATGTAGCTAAGGCCGGCTCTTCGGAAAACTTGCTCTCTGGGATTGTGCCTTTTCTTCTGTGGCCGCGGACTTCCCTCTTCGGTACGTTCTCGCGTGCTTCACTAAGGAGCAGAGAAGTGAACTTTTTCTGAGCGGGTTGGAGACCGTCCCTGAGTCCTCCTTTTCGATAAGGAAGGGAGCTGGTCAGCTCCCCACCGACTCTCAGCCAGCATTCCCCCCACGTGAGACTTCGAATAGTCCGTTGGGCCAGGGGAAGGGCAACCCAGTTTACTGTTATCAAAGTCAGTTACCGGTTAGCTGTGAAAGCAAACGCAGACGACCCCGATTCTTTCGAGTGCCGTTCATTCCAGGTCCTTCTCCCACTAGCATTTCCAAGTCTGAGGCTGCCTGGAGGTTACACTCAGCTCCGGTCCGCGTCTCCTCAGTTCCCGAAACTTGGACTTGAACCGACACGTCCTCAAAGACAAGAGGCTGGAGTATAAACTCTGTGGTCAAGGAAGCTTGACCAGATCTACCTCCCACCTCCCCAGTCCTTAGGCTGCCGGAAGGAAGGAGCTGAGGAGCTAAGGGAGTGATGCGCGCCGTGGTCCTGGGAAGAAGCCGAGCATTGGGAGAGCAACCACGGCCCGGAGGAGAGGATGCGGGAGTGGGCTGCGGGTGTGAACGCACAGGCTCTCAATACCCCGGCTCCTAGGCTCTAGGGCTGCAGGAACTTTTTCACTCAACTCAAATTTCAGCTCTGATCTAACACGTCCTTCTTCTGCTTTGCGTTTTTGCAGACAGTCGGTTCAGAGATCGCATTTTGTCTTGTAATTTTCAGAATTAATTATTTTCATTTCTGAAATGAAATGGCCTGAGCTTTCTTCTCTTCCTTCCACAACCCTCCTCCAGTTTCTCAGATCACAACCACTCGCCTGCTCCGGGTCAACAAACCTTGGACTCTCCCGCACTTGAGTTTCACCCTTAATGACCTCATCTGTAATTCATCCCTTTCTGTCCTCAAAGACATCAACCTACATGACCGATGGTCGCTAAATGAGCCAGGGCGACTGGACCATACGGTCTCACAGAAAAGCGGCAGCGAATAAAAAGGCGTCTTTTGATCTCAGCGCGAAGAGTCACCAAAAGAAAATTCCCGAGTTAGAAAACCTGCGATCTTTCCAAAGCTCCCTGGACGCATTTTAAAACGGTAGTCCTCTCCTTCAAGAGAGAGGGCGACAGTGGGATTGCGTTGCTCCGTGAGCCCATTGGCAAAACAACATACGAACTCATGTTTTCCAAAAAGAACACAAGTACGAACAAGAAGGGCCCCCAGATCGAAAGAGAGAACTCCAGACTGGAGTTAGAGGAAAGGAAGTGGTGGGGCTGGCCACATATTTACAATATCTCCCAACGTCATTTGCTGGAAGTTCCTCAAATTCCATTTCTGCGAAGCCAACCGTCCCAAGAGTGGACTTGGAGAGACCAAATGAAACTGGACAAACTATTTTTATTTCATGACAACGAATGACATTAGTCACCGAAAGGCTCAGAAATCCCCCCATGTTGGTCATTGCGTGTCCCTTGCACTGTCTTATTTGTTTTTGTGTTTCTTGAACTTTCACGGTGACTGGAACAGATTAAATCTCCACGAATTGCATTTATTGATAGGCAGATAAATAATCAACAGTCTTTGGGAGCCAGCCAAGGCCCATGTCTTGTCGGGCTCTGTGGCGCAATGGATAGCGCATTGGACTTCTAGTGTAAAAGCAAGGTATTCAAAGGTTGCGGGTTCGAGTCCCGCCAGAGTCGGGGATATTTTGTCACCAAGTGGATGCCCTTGCCAATAGTCGGTCCATTCCTGTATGAACTGAACGTTTTCTCCACAGTCAGCGAATACCAGGTCCCTACATTTCGCACTGCCGATATTTCTACTTTCTGGTGTTTACATTTGAGGAGCTTCTTCATAAGCATTCCCACGTGTGTCAACAGTGATTTGATGATAAAATTATATATCCTACCCATCTTTTGTGTGTATATACATGATAGCAGGAGAAGAGAAAGAATCAGAAAGCCAGATATCAGGAAGAATTGTTGGGGCTTAAATTATACTTGAAATCCTATGGGAGGAAAAGTAGATTCTGTCACTCTCAAAGTTGAAAGTGTCATTCTCATTCCTTGGAGTGGCTACATATTGTAAGTAGAGCTGTTACTAGAGCCCAGGACTTCTGAATAAGAACTTTTAAGCACCCAAAATTGGGTCAGTGGAGAGACAGATTGTATTGTTACTAATAAGAATGCAGTAATAAGGCAGAAGTAGAAACGGATGTGTGCATGGGTCATTTTCTGGGTCCAAAGATATAGAAACTCCAAAGAGTTTCTATAACAAACATTATCCATATTAAATTAAGATATTATTGAGATAGAAATTACATATTTTATTGTATGTCCTCCAAAAACTCACTGATACTATAGTAAAAAGATTTTTAAAAGCACAACTATGGGAAGAACACAAAAGAAGTGAAAAGCAAGAAACATTAAAGCCGAAAAACAGGTGGACAAATAGTAATAGACTTCACAGAAACAACCTGATTTATACCAAAGATTCTTCAAAAAGCTCTGGAACTGAGAGCACTATGTACTGGAGGCTAAAGGGAAACTTAAAGCAGATTGTCTAAAATTTGAGAAGCAATTAGATTCCTAAATTCTCTGCACTTATACATACTGACTGGCCTTCCACCACCCAGGAAAAAATCTGGAGATTTATTCTTCAAAGAAAATAAAGAATGGGGGTAGACTGTTACAGATGAGGATCTGAGTACCATAGTGAGAACAAGAGAGGTTAAGCATTTTGGTGTATAGGAACGCTGAAGGCCGAAATGCCTAGCTCTTTTTCTTTACCTTACTCTCAGATCTCTGCCAGTTAGGGCTTTACCCTGCTGGCAGGACTGAAAAAAACAGACTTTCAAAAGTGAAAGGTAAAAATACTAAGAATCTATGTATGGGGCAACCGATGTAAGTTGGGAAAGTCTAACATAACAGATAAGCATATTGAAGGCTCTCTTCACCATTACCTCAGACTTTGAGTTATTTTTATAACCTAAAAAAATAAAAACAAAAAAACCCTTGAGAACACTCTCCACTGAAACAGTAGAGCAATTAAACGAACAAAAAATAGATTATAAACAGGTGAGCAAAGAGAAGATTCAGATGACAGCTGTGCAGCAGGTCCACAGAGCAACCAGTTCAGACTGCAAGCAAGTAGAGGTCAACTGGAAAAATAGCTTCAAGAAAAATATTTGAACTGATATATTACCTGATTTGATTGATCTTGTGGAAAGCTCTACTGAAAGCTATTTGGCAGTTAAGGAAGAATTAGCAATTACCAATAGATGCGAAGGAACTTAGGCACATTAAAGTTTTTCTTTTTAAAGTTTGCCTTTTTAGGCAATTATTAGCATCCAGTAAAGAATGGAAACACAATCATAGCACACAACAATGCTGTGTATAATACTTTCATAGGAAAGTGACATAAACAATAAATGTTGAATTAAACAAAAGCTGAAACATAATTATTTTGGAAGGATAAGGAGTAGTGGGTGATGGTGGTGTAAAACAGTTAACTAATTAACATGATGGAAAGTAAGTGGATAATATCTTAATTGATTAATCAATAATAGCAGTTATACATATTATTTAGGAAAATAGAGATCTGTAAATCCAAGAAGGAAACAGTTAAAATGTTAATTTTGGTGGCATCTAGAAAAGATAATTTGAGGAATTAGGGGACAGAAGACTTACGTATTTCACAATAAGACTTCTAGTAATATTGAACCTTTTAAAGCATATGCATGCTAGAGGAATTTATACTGAGACATTGAGAAAGCACTCATTTTTATTTTTAATATAAGGACTATTTATAAAGATGTATACAATTAAAGAAAAACCACCAGAGAGAGTGTAGTTCTCCAGCACAAGTAATAGTAGGGGTATTATTACTCCTATACCTGAGGAGGCATGGAGAGTGTGTAATTACTTGAACTCAGAAGAAGAGAGCCTTGTAGAGAGGGCTACCTTGAGATGTGGCCTCCAGTCAAGGAATGCAGCTCATCTGGTGACCTGCAGGGAGAGAGACAAGAAGTAAATACCTGCCACTCATATCTCCTCCTGGGACTCCCACTGACCTCACCCAGCTGGAAACCAAAGAGCTCGAAAACCCATACAGGCCAGGTCCAAGGGCTATATCAGCATGCAGTAGGGTGAAGAGCCACACACACACACACACACTATATATATATATATATATATATATGGCACAAGCACAAAAGAGAATTGACAATGAGAAAAACAGCAAACAATATAGAGGATATCAGAAGAGAACAACAAAAACAGAACTAAAATTTCAAAAAGGACTAGGTAGAAAATGATATGTAAAAAGAAAAGCAAAGAAGATTCAACATATGAATTGCTGGATTTACCAAAAAAAAAATCAAAGTAATAAACATATATTTAACAAATAATTTAGGTTCTGTTAGGTAGAGCCACTCTTAGGGGCAATGGGACCTGGGCAAGTTTTTCTTTCTTTCTTTCTTTCTTTCTTTCTTTCTTTCTTTCTTTCTTTCTTTCTTTCTTTCTTTCTTCTTTCTCTTTCTTTCCTTCTGTCTATAAAAACAACTTGATTTAAAAATTACTCCTGGTTGAGAATCACTTTTCTACTCCTTCTGCCTCTCACACCTCTCTTACCTTATGCCATAGAATATATCAACCTCTTCATTTCACAGCCCATACCCTTAGACTAGCAAAGAGACGTGATGGGAGAAGGTATGCAAGAAAGGAAAGAGGAAGGAGAAGAAAAAGAGAGAGTCAGTTGAGGACAGTGGAGAGGGAGGGACACGCAGGAGAGCTGTGGAAGAATATTCAAAACTTATCCTTACAGAAGAGTTAAAATACTGAATATAGGAACTTACAACCATCACCTCAAATATATTTTAAGACCTGCATTTTAATACTGATATATTAGTATTATTCCATAGATATTCATAAACACGCAATTTTTATTGAAAGAAAGAAAAGGAAAGGAGAGAAGGAAGGCGGGCGTGATGAGGGAACAGACATCTAAATCGCACTGGTCTAAGAAGGGTGAAATATGGATGGTATTGGGTAAGATTTGGCAACGCCTCCTACGAAGTTAGTTGTGATTTACTCACAGAAGTTGCAGAATTTGGGCGTGATAAGAACAGAACAACCCCATCTCAGAAGTGGGATTCGAAACCACGCCTTCGACCAGAGATCAGAAACCAGAAACCAGAAACACCGAACTCGGGAAGTAGAAACTTGAGTCGGGCGCCTTAGACCACTCGGCCATCCTGACATATTCGCTATTAAGACATATTCGCTTTTAAGTGTGGTATAATCTGTTGCTGTGATTAACAACCGATGAAATTGGTATTACATCCAGAATACGTGGGGATGAAACACAAGCTCTGAACCGATCTCAAAACAGAAGAAGCAAAAAGACAAATTTTGATAGAAGCTGGAGGCTGTTTCTATGACACGAAGTTAAGTCAGCCCCGGAGCCCGGGAGCCGAGGGTATTGATAAGCCGCTCCCACCACACGTCCCCTTACCCCTCCCGCACCGCGCCGCCTGCCTCCCAAAGCCCGCCAGGCCACGGCCCACGACGGTCCCCATGGTGTGGGAATTTCACAAATCATAGAAAAGCCCACAGAACAGAGTTAGCGCTGGTTTCGAAGACCGCTTCAGCCTGCTTCCCGCAGTGTTCATGCTCTCTCATTCCCACAATAAAATAAAAAGTAACATAGGCAAGGAGAGAGCCCACGAGAAGGGCTAAAACTCTCCTTTAATAAACCTATTTTAAAAAAATAATAAACCTATTTAAACATTAGAACTGTCCGTCTAAGAGTACGAGGCGGGCATATTGCACACTCTTCAAGTGTTTCTCCCCATAATCTTCACTTCTCCTTCCATATCTTCTCTTCACTGGCTTTTGTCTCCCTCATTTCTTTTCTCCCATTAATTTCCTCCCAATGACCTAGGGAAAGGGGATGCGATGTATTATGTGATACAGGATAATAGATACACGAGTTAAAAGGGTTGATGGCCCTTACCGAGTAACAAATAGTTTCTCTCTCTCTCCACCCCAGCCCCCCATCCCCCAGTGGTAAAGGTGAGAGGTTTTTACTCTGTTGTTTATTCTTCATTTTGTGTCAAGCTAGTTCCTACTGTCTTTGCTTCCATTTCCTATGGTTAGGGCTCCCAGCGTTGCAGACACCAAGTGTAAATCAGTTATTGCAGTCTACTTTGTATATGGACAATGGCCAAAGGGGAGTTGATTTTACTTTTGTTGTTTACCTGTCTGTAATTTTTTGTCTGACTGAGCACCTAAAATATTATTTGCTGCTTTCTTGACCTTCCCTTCCCAAGAATGTGACTTTTTGCTTTCTTATGGATAAAGCTGACTCGATTTATTTATTTATTTATTTAACAATATTTATTTAATGTATACTCAGATTCTGTAGCTGGGTCCGAGGATACAGAAACGGAGCAGTTGGGGGCTGGGGGCAGACAGTACCCCAAGCTAATGAGTGCCAAAACACACCCTTGCCAAAGTCTGCCAGTGACACACCTGCAACTGAAAAAGTTGGTTTTACTAACTATTGCAGCAAGAGAGAATGCACACCAGGGAAACAGTGGAGTGTCTCAGTCAAAGAGTGTTAGAAAGAACTGATTATAGGATTTGGGCTTTGGTTAGGTGATTTGGGGGAGGGTTTAAGGAAGTATGGCTTTGCAGTGGTTTGTATACCGTCAGGAGGTGGGGGTAATTCTATGGTTGGATATCTTAAATCTTATCTAAAGGGAGGGCAAACTAGAGTAAAAATAGAGCTGGAATTAGTAAAGAAGCAGCAGTCATTTATATGAAGTGGGAGAGGGAAATGTTTGGTATTCTGTGGCTTGGACAATGTTTATGTTTTCATTTGTGTTCAGGCACTATTAAGGAGTTGTCTTGTTTCTGTCTTAATTTACTAGAGAGTTCTTGTCTGATATTGATGTTCTGGGAAATTGTTTATATTCAACAAGAAAACATCAAGACATAGCTGTAAATGCCAGGTCAGCTCCTGGATGTCCAGGACTGCTTTTCCCTGTCTCATAATTAATATATACAGACAGCTAGATGGTGGTAAAAGCCATAAAGAAACATTAAGCAAGGAAGAGATACAGGATGTGAGGGAGATTTTTGACATTGTTAAATAGTGTTATTACTGACGGTCTCATTGAGAAGGTGGCATTTACACAAAGACCTGAATGAATAAAAGGACTGACTCATGTGAATATCTGGGGTAGATATTTCCAGGTAGAGGGAATAGCAAGGGCAAAGTTGATAAAATGGGATGAGGCCTGATGTTTTTGAGTAAAGGCAAAGAAACCTATCTATCTGGCAGAGAAATTGTGCAACATATAATCTCATTGCTTAACCTGTCTCCATCCTTTCCCAAGTCAAGATTACCATCCCTTCCTGCCCACTCCTCCATCCCTAGGCCTCACCGGAGCTCTCATCCTATTCTTTCTTCGACGTCTGATTTTTATCTTATCAATGACCTTGAGAGTCAGAAAAAGTACCTAAAATTGCATGAAGCTCAGAGATATAGAGAGGATGTTTATTTTATACATTACTTGGACATTGGGGGGAAAAATATTCTGCAGGTGTGATGGTTTGTATTTTTTTGGTCAAGTCAAAATGACCTCTGATCCATATTTAGTAATATCTAAATGTTATTCCCCAGGTATATAATTGTCACATTATATTTAATTTCTGAAATTCTGTGTGTAACTTATATAATAAAATGACATTTGCACACACATTATTTCATAATGGTTAGTATTATAGGTAATATATGAGTTTTATGCATTATTTTCTTCATATTTGCTCAAGATTGCATTTGGCTTCATGTATAGAAAACACAATAAATAATGCCTTAAATAATAGAAGGATTACTGATTCAAAAATCAGTAGTCCTGGGTTAGGCAGTCCTCATGAAACTAAGCACTTCCTATCTTCCTCTTCTGCCACCTATGCTTTGGGATGTTTGTCCCCATGATCTCTCTTCGGGTGCTCAAAAACTGTCTCATGAACCAATAAACACTGAATGAACCAAGAGCACTATTTCCTTAACTGCCAAGTCATTCCTGTCTTTGGAGGATTGGGCCTCTAGATAAAATGTGGAGGAGAAAATTAGAGGACGTCTTGGATTTTTTCCCCCTAGCCCTGCAGAACCCAGACATCCCATTTCTGAAACTGAGGGGAAAATACCAAAGGGTACAACCAGATTTGATTCTCCTGCATTAGGTCCAGGTTATGAACCTCAATTTCTCCCCATCTTTTCATTCTTTGGAAGATTCTCCTCAGTTACTCCAGTCGTTCCTAAAAATGGTCATCTCCTCCGGGTTCCCCCACAGGTTGGTGAGGGAGCCTGTGCATCTTCTTTTCAAACATATCTGAGAAGTAAATACGGTCTCCGAGGGTCCTTCTGCCCAGATCTGCGAATCCCCTTTGGCAATAATTGACTCTAGGAATAATCTTCATTCTCCCAGCAATTAAAAAGTGTACTTGAACGTACAGTGCAGAGGTTAAATGGTCTGCTTGGTGAGTAAATGACTCAAGTGGTCGAGCCACACTTGGAAGACCCTGGTTTTTCTGAAGCCATAGATTACTCCAGCTCTTCCTGGGCCAATAGAATTTGGTTATTTATAGCACAAATTAAGACCCATGGTAAGGGCCTGGATAGCTCAGTTGGCAGAGCATCAGACTTTTAATCTGAGGGTCCAGGGTTCAAGTCCCTGTTCAGGTGCTGATTCCTGTGTATTTTCTTTTTTAGGCAACGCACGTTGATGTATTTTGGAGAAAAGGGGGAAGGTTTATGTAATGTACTTTAAATGACTCAGAAAAATATGATATACATAGAGAAAATAATAAAAACAAATGGGGTAAACTATTAAGAAAAAGTGAATCTTGGTAAAGGGTGTTCCCTCTGGTATTTTTATTTTTGCAACCTCTTGTAAGTTTGAAATTATTTCCAAATAAGAATTTTACAGTTAAGTATATTAGTAAATGTAATTGTATAAACATCAAGAATCACTAGACTTTGAAATTTTAAACTACAAGTTCAGCAATTTTTACAGGTTGTATATGTCCAAATTTCAAAACATCCAAGTATAAAAGAAACCAGCACACTGTATATGTTTAGGTGTACTGTATAACTTATGTTAGCTAGCACCTAATAATGACAACATTATCAGGCTTTTTTTTTTAACCAACACAATAGGTTTTCATTTTTACATATTAAAATTAAAATACTTTAGCAAATTAGAGTTATGAAAGCTCAAATGTCAGCTCAAATGTCCATATTTTTACATGAATTGAAACATACTATCCCCGCTGCACACGTTGACACTCTGTGGTGACTACATGATTTGGAGGAGAAACACAAAGTTACTTCTGTTGTTGCTACATAATGGGCAACAACAATATAACAATATCATCTATGTTAGATCACTAGTGGGTTTATTTTTTTATAATGCTTTACAAATAGTTTAAATTTTATATTAAATACAATAAAAAATTAAATATGTTAGTAACATTGTCAGAGTAACTAATGACAGAGAAATGGCCAGCGGCTCCCAAACTTTGAGGCATATTGAAATCACCTAGGCGGGGATTTTAAAAACCTACTGAAGCCTGGCTCCCACCCCCAGACATTTTAAAAGCACCCAGGTTAATCTAATGTGCATCAAAATTTGGGGACCATTGAGAGATTTCCAAGGGCGGTTCCTGCACAAGCAACATCTCCATCACCTCAGTCAACAAATGAAAATTCCCATTGCAAGATCCTGGAATATTTCCAGAGCCAAATGGGCACATTTTGAACTTCCGCGCTGAGGGTAACTTCTTCCAGAGAGAAGGCGGCTGTGGATTTCCATCTGTAGGCCTTTGCTTGCTTGGTGGACGCATTGATAAACCAACACGCAGGAATTCGACATAAAACAAAACAACAAAAAGAGAGAAACAAAGCAGCAAGATTCCCTTTCTGTGCAGTTAAAGACTGGGAACATCGCCTCTCGGCGGGGTAATTGAACCCTGGCCTCCTGTGTGACAGAAAGGGATACTCACCACTGTGCTAACGAGGAAGATGTAACCATTGATTCAAAAGAGTCTCAACTGAAGAGACATTTATGCCTTGTGTCCTGAACTCTTTCTGGGCAGTGAATTCCTGGGAGTTTCACCAATCTTTACAATAAGAATCTGTTATAAGAATCTATAAAAAGGAATTCCCCACTTATCTAAATCTGAAGACGGCCCCACAAAGTATTGCAACATTGCTATAGTTTTATCATTAATAGCAAAGAAATGTTCGTTAATAGGCATTAAACTTTAAAGCAAACAAACAAACAAACAAAAATCTTCCTCTGCTCCAAATAGCTTCCTTTCTTCTTCACCTCAAGCTTTTTCCTTATTTTAGATTTACCTCAAGGGTCACCTTCCCCTGGGACTTTTTTTCACACCAGTGTGATTTAGATGTATTTCCTCTGTTTCACTTTGTCATGATAAGATCATATATAGATGTGTGAATTTCTATGTGGAATAAAGGTAAGGGCTTAGTCTTAAAATCTAGGTCTTAGATTTTTCAGGGTTGACATTAAATGCATGTTTATTTTTGTGTAGCCTCTTGGTAGTAGAAATTCCACTGTTAGGAATAGTCCTCAGTAAAATTCCAGCTCAGTTCC
The DNA here is from genome assembly GCF_949752795.1 of Hyperoodon ampullatus. Classification (NCBI taxonomy): domain Eukaryota; kingdom Metazoa; phylum Chordata; class Mammalia; order Artiodactyla; family Ziphiidae; genus Hyperoodon; species Hyperoodon ampullatus. The sequence continues at coordinate 84,181,572 of NC_136923.1, read as the reverse complement.
ATAGGTGGCTTTGCAGAGGAGAGTCATTGTAGCAATTCCAGGCAGCAGAGAATTGGAGACAACTTGGATATCTAAAATGAATGTGCTACACAGAGAGAAAAACAGTAAGTTTTCTAGGGCTGCCAGAACAAATTACCACAAACTGGTTGGCTTAAAAACAACCGAAATTTACTCTCTCTCAGTTCTGAATACTAGGAGTCCAAAATTAAGATGTTGGCAGGGCCATGCTCTTTCTGAAGGTTTTCTGAAGAATTCCTTCCTTGCCTCTTCCTAGCTTCTGGTGGATCCCAGAAATCCTTGATTTTTTTTTGTCTGTAGCTCTATCATTCCAATCTTTGCCTCCATCCTCTTATGACTTTCTTCTTTCTCTCTGCGTCTGTGACCTTTCTTATAAGAATACCAGTCATTGAATTTAGGTCCCACCCTAACCCAGTATGACCTCATCTTAATTTAACGAATTACACCTGCAAAAACTTATTTCCAAGTAAGGTCACATTCAGAGGTTCTAGAAAGACACAAATTCCAGCTGACACTATTTAACCCACTAAAATTAAGAATGAAGGATGAAGTGTTATATGCATAAACATAGTTAACTGCACCAAAGTATACATTAATAGCTGTAAAGGTACTGATTAAAACTGGTTGTGATGAGAGGGAAGGGAGGTGGGGAGGAAGAGTATACAATCTTATGTTATTATTGTTCAGACTAAAGAAACAAAAGAGATTCTCTAAAGAAAGACAGGCATCAAATGCCTAAAAGGCAAATCTTCATGATTCATGTTCTTTGATTGTCTGGTGAGAGCTTCCTGGTTCATGGACCACTGTCTTCTCACTGTTGCCTCACATGGCAGAAGGGAGAGAGAACTCTCTGGGGTCTCCTTTGAGAGGGAGGGCACTATTTCTATTTAGGAGGGATTAACTCATGACCTAATCACCTCTCAAAGATCCCACTCCCAATACCATCACATCTAGTCGGGTCCATCCAAATTGCTCCCCTCCACTCCCAGATTAATGAATCATTTTAAGGGAACTTTAAAATGGCTTACTTCTCAATAAATCTATTACTGGTTTATTATTTTTATATGATGTCCTTTTCCGATTCCTCTTAGAAACTTGGGGAAGTGTTTCTGTGAATATTTGGGAAAGGAAAATTAATGAAAAACTAGAAGGTAAACTATTTTAGGTCAGTGCCTTTGCCTGATTTGGCTGTTAAGTTTTCCCCACTTTCAGAGGCATTCCTAAATAGGCTCTGTTACCTAAATTTAAGTGAAATGGAAAAGAAATCTATTCTGCCTGAACAGGGACTTGAACCCTGGACCCTCAGATTAAAAGTCTGATGCTCTACCGGCTGAGCTATCCAGGCTCTGAGAGCTAGTTCTCAGCTCGTTATACAGAATGACTAAGAACACCGAGGGGTGCTAGTGATGCTCATGATTTCGGAAATCACTTGGTTTCTGCCAGGGGCGTTGATCGCATACCCCCGACCCAGCGCTGCAACTGGCTTGATTGTATTGAAGATTCCATTTAACCCCCAAACTATTTCTTCGTTGCACAGACAATTATTGTGTGGCACTTATTGCAGGGGGAAAGTCGTGCTGAGAGTAGGGTGGGATCCGTTGGGGAGGGAATCTTCCTGCAGTTAATGATTGCAGACAGAGCCCTTTGAGGTCGCGCCCACTCATCAGAGGCGGCTTTAGAGCGGGCGCGCAGGCTCCTTCACCAGCAATGACTTCAGTAGGTGGGAAGAAATTCAGGAAAATCAAAAATTGGGTAAAGAATGAAGGTTATGTCACAAGGAGGAGGTTTATTTCCCTTTGTTTCCTCCAGTGTTTTCTTTCAGAGTTGGGGTCTCCTGGTATTTTAACACCAGAGCAAGAAACAACCTAACGCCCACTTCGAAGTGGTGCTTCCGTCCAGGAAAAGAGCTCCCTGAAAACCCACTTCCTCAAAATTTTCTTACATCTCACTTTTTCAGCACGCCCACCTTTCCGCACCTTTCCTTCACACTCCTTTTCTTCACCCTCTCCCCAGTCTCCTTTCCCCTCTACTCTTCTCTTCCTCTCTCCAACCTTCCTCTTGCCAGGGCCACATTTGTCCCTGTCCTATTCCTTTACTTTTCAACTCCACATTTTATCTTGAGCTCCACTCTCTTTAAAGACAGGAAGGACCAGGCAGGTGGAACAGCATTCTCTGCCTCTGTCACGGCAGGTCTTCATTTGTTCATGAGACTGTTACCGAAAGTGGGGTCCGGCTGCCCCCTGCTCTAATACTTGAGAGGCAAGGTTGGTGAAAAAGAAACTTTGCTTTATTTCGGAGGCCAGCAACCAGGGGAGAGGGCGGACTCCTGTCCAAAGGCCGACTGACCCCACTGACAATCAGTGGCCAAGAGCTTTTAAAGGGGGGTTTCAGGGGTGGATAGGCAGAGGGAGGGCCCTACATGCAGAAATAGCACTGTTAGCTCTGACAGTCATCTTGAAGTTGGTCGTGGTTGGTCTGATCAGTGTCATCTTGATTGTTTTGAGTACAGCCAATCTTTAGTTCCAAGGCCGATTTTTTCCCATTTCTTTGATGTCTGTTCTCAGAATTGTGGCAGCTTAGGTCGTGGCTACAGTCTGGTCATCAGGTAGTTAACTTCTTCCACCTGGAGGGGATTTCAGTATCTACAAGACAGCTCACAGGATGTGGCTCAGAATATTACCTGTAGCCCTTGAGGAGGAACTAAAGGGCATTGACTTTGCTTAATGACTAAAACTATTATTATTTTGTCCTCTTTGACTGCTTTCCTTTGCTTCTGCATTTTCTCACTTCTCTGATTATACTTATTCTTTGGCTAGCTTTTCTACGGATAAAAGGCAGGCGCGGGGCATGGGGAGGGCCGGGGAAGACCGCAGCGTCCTGCTCCGTTTCAAGGCTTGTTAACACGTCTGCATAGGCAAAAATGCAGTGTCAGAGTCACTGCACACAGACGATAATTAAGATGTTGCATTGTTTCCCGATATGTCGCGAGCTTTATAAACATTGATAAAGACACATTTTTGACAGAGCTCAATTTCCATTAAGATCCAAAAGAAAACAAGAAATGTAAATCGATAGTGTGACTGTCATGAGTGTTTGAATTTAGCTGCCTCTGCCTGGTGTTCTTGTGGGAATCTTGGAGTTTGAGGAAGAGAATAACGTGTGTTGGTCCAACATCGGAAAAACAGAACCCTAGCAGAGGATGGTTTCGATCCATCGACCTCTGGGTTATGGGCCCAGCACGCTTCCGCTGCGCCACTCTGCTTCCTACCTTTAGGTCCGTTCTTGTCCTTTATCAATTTGTATACAGACTGATAGACGCTCAAGCCTGTCGATTCTTCCCTCTCCCCCTTTCCCACTAACTTCCTTCTTTCATTCTGAGTCGGCCCCACATTTCCTTCTCAAGATTGCTGCCTACGAGCAAATCTCTAAGGCTTCTGCACTTTTGCAATTTACTCAAAAACCGAAGCTCTGAAACCCTTTCTCAGGAACTTGGTATTCAACCCGTTAAGGTCTCCTACACCGATTTCTAGGGATGAATTTAGAACTCAGACTTTTTTCCCCCGCGCCTCCCACAGCTCACTCCCGGACTCTGAAGTTGGGACGCCTTGGCTCCTCCCCCTCAATGGCAAGGCCGAGGACAGGGCGGGGGCCCTGTACGATCGCGCCCCTGGAGAAACTGAAGACGTGGCGGAAGAGAAGAAAAAGCAAATACTTCCGAGAATTGTCACTCGCAGAGCTGAGGGAGACGTGAAGCCCAGGGTGATCTACCCTAGCTGGATTCTTTGTTCGCACCTCAGTCCACGGCCACCTGCTGCCTGCTTATTCAAAACCAGGCTTTTCCCGTTTTATTTTCATGGTTATATGCCACATTCTTCTGTATGATTTGGATTGCTCTAATATATTTTTTAAATAAGTGTTGGACATCGAAGGTGCTACTGAGGAGGTGGAACTTTTAAGTGGATTTTTACAAAGACAGGTTATCAATACTCCGATCTCCTTAGAAACCAGAAATGATCATTTTCCAAGGGCAGAGAGAACTCGAGTTTCTTGAGATGAACCTAGCCACCAATATTCAAAATCCAGAGGGTGATTTTTGCTGCATAAGTCTACCTCAGGAGATGATTCATTGATTCCTTTTCTGAGCTGTTCTTTCCTTCTCAATTCCCCTCTGAATTCTGCAGGGCTCCGATTCTACTTTTTTTCATTTTCTCTGCTACAGAAGCCACAGACTTTGTCTTAATCTCCTGAGACAGAAGCCATGGAATCATCACTTCCTCAGATATTTTCATCCCCAGTAACCTCCCCAGCTACATTAACAGAATAAAACTACCACCTTCAAAAAGAGAATCATTGGCCCATGGTCTTGTAAGCCAGTCACTTTTAGTCCTGAGTGCTCTTCCAGAAAAACCTTGGAAGGAAGGTTTGGAAATTCGATGAGGTACGGTTGGGGTCCAGGCCTTGGCATTATTAGTGGCCTTCTGTAAATCTCTTCAAAAGCTCAATGCAAATGTTCTTATTCCAGCAAAGTAACCTGAGTCCTTGAGGGTCACACCCTTTTGGGGGGCATTTATATAGCTTTGGATTCTAGGGCATATACCACACATATTTCATTTCTATTGTTCATTCCTTATTGCCTCATCTTTAGCTTCACATTTATCTTTCAATTTCTATTCATCTGCTTAAAGTTCTTATTTGAAAGGCCCATATTGCAGTCACAGTTCAGCTACAGGTTGGAGCGGCTAGAGGAGCTGCAGATGATATTTCATCACCAGAGGGACCAAGCCAGTATCTCTCCCACAAGATTCTGAGTACGATTTATGCTCCCTAAATGGGCCAGATTCATGGGCCTGAGACCTATGCAGTCATGCAGCTCACTGCCCCCAAACCCACACTCAGAAGGGTCCTGCTCTTGGGGTTTAATGCTCTGCAACTGCTCTCTTGAAATTCTTAATAGTTTTACCTTTACACACGTTTCATGAGGTCCAATAGGACATGGAACGTGTGCAGTTGTGGGGCTTTCGTTGAAGCCTTGGCTCTCACAGGTCCCGCCACCCAGAGATGAGTTTTCAGTGGCCAATGTACCCTTCAGCTGGCAACCTGCCCTACTATCCTTCCCCACCCCCCTCCCACACCTGCCTCAGCAGGAAGCCCCCTGGGAGGTCTAGGGAAGAGGTGGTTAAGCAGCATAACCCCGGTGCCTCTCGGGTGTGGCGCAGTGCCTGTTGTCCCTGCCCCAGGCTGGCAGCCTGACAGTGCCAGGCTAAGTTGGGTGGGAGTTTTGGTGGGCGTGAGCCCTTAACCCAGACTCATATGGGTATATTTTCATGATTTTAACAGCACTTTCTTCCTGATTTTTGAACAAAGGGCCCTCATTTTCATTATTCACTGGGTCCTGTAAATTATGTAGCTGGTCCTGCTCCCCAAATTTCCATAGAGTCTGGTTCTCTTTCCTGCAAACCCCACCCCCTTCCCCCCAGCTTCTTTACTATCTTACTATCACCTTTGAAAAGTCAGGCCTGAATTCTCAAAGAGGGAGCCTGATGTCTTCATGAGAAGAATGCAGGATCAGCTACTCCCCACAGGACAGGCCAATAAATTGAGTGACAAGGTGTTGAGACAAGAAGAGTGACTTTATTTGAGAAAGCTAAACAACAACAGCAAAGAAGAAAAAAGAGAAATCCAGTTAACCAAGAAGATGGTGGACAAGTGCCCTTAAAAAACCATCTTAATATGGTTTTAAAAGGCACAGGCTTTTAAAGGCAGTGTGAGGGAGGGGCTCCAGGGTGTGTGATGAGCTTGTGCACAATTCTCAGATTGGTTGGCATCAAGCTGAAATTTTGAGCCCCACGCATCTTCTGGGTTCAGCCAGTCTGGGGTCTCCATGCTTGTGGTCAGCAGTTTTCATCTGGTGGGCGTCTGCTTCCTGTAGAAAGTTAGTAATGTGTGTCCGACCTTTACATCTATCTTTCAGGGAGCTGGGAGTTCAGTGACTCTGCTATATGGCTGGTTTATAGTCTAAATTGTTACTATTTTCCTGGACCAACAGCTATTCTTTGTGTCTATGTCTTCACAGTTCCTAATCGTTAACTCTTGAGTCAACATTTTGAGACTCAGAGGAGGCCTGGGATGCTAAAGCAAAAAGCCTTTAACCTCAAAGGACAAGAGCACAGGGGCTTGTATGTGATTTCAAACCTTCATTTTGAAATCCCACTGCTTAATGCTGCTTAGCCTCTCCCCTGTAGTATGCCCTCAGCAGATTTTTTTTAATGTGGTCATCTGGATTGAATTGTACTGAATTGACCTTGAAGTGTTTCCAAGGAGGAGACAAAGTAAAAACATTTAAAGGATACCAGTGAAGCATATCTTTAGGAACTAAAGGTAGAAAAGAACTTTTCATTAAAAGGGGAAAATCCAACTATAAAGACAAAGATGACAACTGTGACTATATTAAAATCAAGAACTTTTCATTAAAAATATTGCACTTTGTGGGAGGGGTGGTGGTGGGATAACCTGGGAGACTGGGATTGACATATATACACTAATATGTATAAAATAGATAACTAATTTAAAAAATCGCACATCATTCAACATTCAAAGGATGGGGATAAGTAAAAAATTAGATACAAATGAAGAAAGTAAAAGTAGAAAAAATATAAGTGAATATTCCTGAGTCAATAAAACAGAGATTAATAGAAGAAAAATATGAAAGACTAGTAAATAAGCATGAAAAAGGATATTTAAAGTTCCAAACAAGCAATAGAGAAAACAGGATTAGAAGTTGCTCCTTGACTGGAGAATCAGCCAGTGATTGTTTATATTTAGTCTGTAGATTCTGGAGTTAAGATATCACATGATGGGTAGTCTTCCTGTTAGTATGAAAAGATAGCACCATGTCTATTAAAAGAGAAAAAATGTAATCTCTCTAAAGTTAGATGTTGAAAGGAAGCAGAATATGCCACCCCAAAATATGCCTTTTTGGCATGTGAATTATTTTGAGCTGAAGACAATCAAGACCCAGCTGACTCAGGAAAAAATTTTTTTTACCTCTCCCATAACTACCCAAAAGAGTTTTGATAGGGAGCCTATACCAGAAAAAACAAACAAACAAATAAAACAACAACAAAAAACTATTACCAGATGTAATTTTTCTATCTGAAAGACCTATCTGCATGGCAGGGCAAATTTCTAATTACCAAACTCCTCCTCTTCTAATCCTCCTGTGAACTACCCACCTCCCCTTTGAAGCCTCAGGCCCCTATCCCATTCCTGAGCTCAGGATGGCATAAACCTCAATTTGCCGCCTAGCCTCGTATCTTTGGGGATCCTGTATGTATGAAATTAAATCAGCTTTTCACCTGTTAACCTTTTCTATGTCACTTTAGTTACTAGACCAGCCAAAAAACCTAGAAGAGAAGGGAAATTGTTTCTGCATAGTACAGTCAGCTCTCCATATCCCTGCATTCACATTTGCAAATTCCACCAAATTCTGATCGAAAATATTTGAAAAAAAATTTCAGAAAGTTCCAAAAAGCAAAATTGAAATTTGCCAAGTGCTGCTAACTATTTACATAGCATTTACATTGTATTTACAACTATTTACACACATTTACATTGTATTAGGTATTATGAGCAATCTAGAGATGATTTGAAGTATTAATATATGGAAGGGTGTGTATATGCAAATACTGTGCCATTTTATATAAGGAATGTAAGCATCCTCGGATTTTGGTATACTTAGGGGTCCTGGAACCAATCCCCCAAGGATACTGAGGGATGACTTTATTTGCATATAACCTACACTCATCCTCCCGTACACTTTAAATCATCTCTCGACTACTTATAATACCTAATACAATGTAAATGCTACGTAAATAGCTGCTGGTGCATGGCAAATTTAAAATTTGCTTTCTGGAACTTTCTGGGAATTTTTTCCTAATATTTTTGAACCGCCGTTGTTTGAATTCAAGGATTTCAGAACCTAAGGATACGGGAGGGTTGACTATATCTCTGGGGGTGGAGCCCAGGCATCTGCGCTTTAAAAATTGCTCCAGGTGATTCTTTCATATGTTAAATGTACTGAATAAGAATCTGCATTTAACCAGATCCCAAGGTGATTTGTAAGCTCATTAAAATGAGAGAAACACTGACCTACAAAACTTAAAAAAAAAAAAAATGCTACTGTTCCAAGATGCTTCAAGTAATATAACTTAGACTTGCAGATACTAATTCCACATTATATGTTTATTTCAGAAACTGTTCTCTTTTCAAGCTAATTTCTAACTTATTTTGAGTAAGTGGAACTCAGTTGCAGAAGTCTTTATTCCATTTATTTCTAGCTTATGAGAAAATTCCATGACTTTGTGCAAATAACTGCCATCACAGACTATCTTCTTTATGGCCTAAGCTGTCCCAGTCTCTGTTCAGGAGCTCTTAAAACAACCCCTTTCAAGTGCACACATACAGTTTGTGGAAAATGTATTTTTATTGCTCTTTCCCCTAAGAGACATCCTTACAAGTGAAAGCTTCAAAAAGTTCCCAGAAGGGATTAATATGGAGGTAATCAAACTGTGGAATCTCTAATGTGGAGTCTTTATTTCTCTGGTTTGCCAGATTTTGACCATTTCGATTGAGCTGCACATTGTATTGGGCATGGGAAACAAAATTCACTTGCCTTCTGGAGACCCTGCTGATTTTGAATTCCTTTCACGCTACATACACCTGATATTTTAAATAATCAAGTGGGGAGGGATAGAAGAAAGATTGAAAACAAAAGCAGGATAATACATTTGTTTTTATTCATCTTGGAAACACAAGAGTCCATTAGAAAGCATGTAAACTAAGGAAAGTATAAAAGATTTTAAAATGTTCCACCTGACTACAGCATTGTAATTAAATATATACCCCCTCAGTTTTACAAATAGGTAAACTAAGACAAGAGTCAGAACTCAGGGACCTGATCAAACATGTCTCCATTTCCACTAACACTCTCCTAATTAGCTTACTGTTAGACGACTTATATAAATTGTCATATGTGTCAGGAAAATGTGTCCAAGATTTTAAAATGAACAACAGAATTTACTGGGTCTTTGTGTTAGTGAAGTACTGGGCATTAGTCGAGTTGACCACGTAGGAATTATCTGATCTTATAGGGGTGTGCATCTCTGACTGACTTTCTGTTTACTAGGCTATTCTGGAACTTTATGGTGGGAGAAGTTAACTCACAGAAATTGATAATAATGCAAATGGTTCTTGTTTACATCAATGCTCAGTTGATTTTGCTCAGTTGAGATACAATTTTACCCAATAGAAGAAATAAGTCCAATCTTAAGTTTTATTGCCCTACAGAATATTAAGCAATTTTGCATCTGTTAGCACATTTATTTCATCCTTTCAGATTGTGTGTTGTCTGTTCTTCATATTCTCCTTTGAAGCAGTTTTAACAGCTTACTCATTGATTAGTGAGATATATGAAATCTTCGACACTGTGTTCATATTATATTTGTTTGAAAGTCAAGTTTTCAGCTTTTCATTGAATGATAACACCAATATGTTTGGGGGGTTCAAAAGAGGGAGAGAGAACTCCTGACTGGGATGTCGAGGGCTGAATGACAGAGCACATGACCAAGGGAAATGGGGAGCTGTTACGTTTGAAAGATTATTAATTGGCAGAAAAGGAGAACCCAGAGCACATTTTCTAAGTGTTTGGAAGGTAGGACACCATAGTTTAGAAAAGGAAATGGAGCAGGGAATTTGGGTTGTCGCAAAACTGTATAAATGCCAGAGGTTGTAAATAGAACCTCGAGGGTGAATGGTCTCTTCAGTGACTGCTCCTCGTCACATGGCTTGCTGGGGAAAGTACCTACATAAATTCTTTTTAATCCCTCAAGAATCTTGAGGTAGGGATTTCCCTCTAAATTTACAGATGAAGGAAGTGTTCACAGATGGTCTCAATAATATAAAATATCACACACCACAGTTTTGTAAGTGATGAAGCTTGAATTCAAACATACACATCTGATTCAAGATCCTCATGTTTTCTACTCTTCCTGCATTGCCTTTAAAACTGTATTTTAGGTTCTCTGCATGAAGACCAAAAATGAAGCAAAAGAAAACAACTCACCCCTGATCATTGTGCACACAAAATTGGATCTTTCAATAGCTGTTTTGCCAGTTCATACATATGTGTTTGGGTTGTTTTCTGTAGGAAATGAAAAGTTCCTGAAGGTTATTAATTTAGGAGACTAACTAAAGGCTACTATGGGACAGAATGGAAAGAAAATATTGGATGAACCTCTCTCTTTAACCAAAGCAGGCGGGATTTTAACAACAACAAAAACATTTTTTAAAACTCAGTAGAGATTTTAAACCAAGACCAAGACCTAATTTGAGTCCTCCATGCTCTATATTTCTCCTATTATGTGTCCTATAATAAACCCGTCCTGCCTGTTCACTTCACATCCCTTCTTTCACGCAGGTGGAAAGAAAGGAAGAGGGAAGATAAGTTAGAGGGAGAGAAAAATGGCAACGGAAGAAAAGGGAGGAGAGAAGAGGAGAAGGGAGTGGACCCTTGCAGGAACGGTTAAGATGCTGGAAATACTACTGTACAGGGAATCTTTAAGTCCCACTCACAGGCCCAGTCTCCACCAATAAAAACTTAAGATAAAATACTGTGAGATACTGTGAGCAGCGGGGAAAGCTCCTGAAAGCCGGTAGTTGCAACATGGGCCGATAAAATCTATATCCCAGGTCCCCTACTCCTTAAGGTCGGTCTTGTAACCGTGCTCAGCAGGGGTGGAGTGGGAGAAAGAGACTCAAAATAGGTGATGTGGGCTCCGGGTTTTCAGAGCAGCATCAGTTCTCTCGCCCAGCGCACGTCTTCGCCGTAAAACTCCTCCTTTCCTGTCTTTCGGTTTTGCAGATAGTGTTTGGTTTGCTCCTGTAATTTCTAAAAATGACTGGTTCCTCTCCGTCCTGGATGGAACAGTCTTCAATCATGGACAGAATTGTTACCGCTGAGATTCTGTTGCTGTCGTGTCAGGATGGCCGAGTGGTCTAAGGCGCCAGACTCAAGCATTGTGTCTTCCCTTCTTTGGGGTTTCTGGTCTCCACATGGAGGCGTGGGTTCGAATCCCACTTCTGACAGGATTCAGTTTTGTTCCCGGCAGGCACACTCACCTTTCAGCCTTTTAAAAATCTCACTCTTGCCCTCCCACCTTGGTTCCCCCGGCACTTGAGCATCATCCTCGCTTATTCCGTAGTTCGGCCCTTTCTGCCTCTAAAGACACCCCTCCACCAGCATCTCTCGAACCTCCAGTCAAGCTTACGACAAATGAAAATTCCCAGTTAGGGAACCTGGAGTATTCCCACAGCCAATTGGGCACATTTTAAAAATCTTAGCGCCACCGATGATGACCCTCTCTTCCCGAGAGAAGCCGGCAGTGGATTTCCAGCAGAAGGTCGTGCCTTGTTATGTCAGCCTGTTGATCTTAACGAAACCCAGGAACTTGACTCAAAAACAAACAAAACAAAACAAAAATACAAAGTAACCAGGAAGATCTCCCTTTCCCGGAGAGGCCCACTTGCTGTGCGCAGGAGGAAAACGTTACACTGTCCGCCTCGCTGTTGGCAAATCAAAGGCCAGTCTCCTGCAAGACCACACCAGCCAGAAGGACCCAGACTTTCTTTAGTGGTAGCTCAGCTTAAGGGTCTCCCACGCAAAGTCCTAGACTTTTCCAGTGGGGAAGTTACTGGAAAATTCACAGCTTTTCCCCATAGAGAGGAATTGAAAGAAACAAAATGGAAACAATCATACAATTGTTAAAATCAATTTGTAGCCTTTGTATTTTTGTATTAATGAGAAAGATATAAAAGGAGAAAGTATATACAGTTTCTGGTTTTGCCTTTTGCATTTAAAAACAACATCACAATACCTATTTTACCATCTCCCAAGTTAAATAAGAAATGACACGTTGGGGAAAGTGGCAAGTACTCAGAACATTGTCTCCTAAGTTTTTTTTTTTTTTTTTTTTTTTTAAATCAAGCTCTGTAACAATTTCCTGGCTAGAAGGATCCTCAGAGCTCAGTACTCAGCATCTTGAGCAGGTGTTGGGTACCTTATAAAGAGAAGTAAACATTGTAAAATTATTTTTATTTTATCAATACTTTTTAGGTTTCTCTGTCTAGTCCAAAATACAGTAGGAATGCTTTGAAATAGAAAATAAAGCCAGTAACAGGAAAATAAATAGTCCCAACTCTAAACAATGGTTGAAAAAGATGAAAAGGAGAATGGAGAAAAATAATTTAGAATTTCATGATTGCAGGGGAAATGCAGAGCAGAAAAGAGTGGTGCGTGCTTAGGAATCTGTAGAGTGTAAAAAAGTGGAATTTAATGATGGAAGGGAAAGAGAGGCTTTGGGTTCAAAAGGTAAGTTAATCACACTTGGTTGTCCAGGGCTCATTTGTGTTATTGGTCCATGAAAGGTCATTTTCAGTTCTACTTTGTTTCATGGCCTGTATCCATCCCTTTCCTCTCCCCCCAACATATAGATCCTCTCTAAAGTTTTTAATGTTCTTTAGAAAAGAAACTACCCTAAAAAAAAAAAATGCTGTTGCTTTGTGTGATTTTAATTTTCACTGGCACTGTTCATCCTGGTATTTTTTCTTTTACTCAACGCACTTTGAAAAATCTATTGTCTTGCTACATTTACATCTGCTTCTATGTGCAGCTACTACATAGTATGAAATTCATGGGTGGCCACTGCTGTACACCTGATGGACATCTAGGTTGCCTCTAACAATCTGGTACTGCAAAATGCTACACTAGGTAAGGCCAAGTATGGAGCTGAGCTGGAATTTCACTGAGATACATTTCTAGGAGAAAAATTGCTGTGTAGTGATTTAAAAGCTATACAGGAAGAAAAACTCATTTAATGTCAAAGCTGCAGAAGTCTAAGATCTTAATTTTAAGACCAAGATCTTACTTAGCCTATGTAGAACTTCATAGAAGGCATTTTTTACTTTATAAAATGAAAGACAAGACATCTAGATCACATCATTCTGAAAAGAAATCTCAAAATGAGCTATCAATTTACTTAATTTTAATAGTATGAGCATTTTTTGGCTATTGATAACCAAAAAATGTTTTCGGCAGTGTCATAATCTTGAGGGACTTTCCCTCTTAGATTTTAGAGGTGATATAAGAAGGTGACAAAGGAAACTTTTTGTTAGAACTTTATAACAGATTCCTTTCTGTGTGCAGAAAAGCAGTGAAGGTTTCAGTAATTCTTCCCACAGTAAAAACCCAAGATCCAAGTGTGGATGACTGGTCAGTTGATCCACTAAGGAAAAGACCACAAGTTGTTATGGTATTTTTTTCCTGGGAAGAGGGATCTCACAGAAGGCAGCGCTGGAGGTTGCCTCCATATAGCTCTGAAAGTATCCTAAGATTCTCAAACTGGGGAATTCTCATTTTCGAGTGTCCTTCAGGGTGGGAAATATTTGCGGTGTTGAGGGTTGAGTTATTATGAGCTATCCAAGGTGAAACTTTTGACCTGAACGTGGCAAGTGAAACAAAATAGGAATGTGTCAGAAGTGGGATTTGAACCCACGCCTCCACTTGGAGACCAGAAGCCCCAACAATGAGAAGCAAATGCTTGAGTCTGGCGCCTTAGACCACTCGGCCATCCTGACACGTTCGTTTCTTTGAAAGTGTTATACTGCAGACTCTGAGAGGTTAGCGCCTCGCTGCGTCCCAGAAGGAAGCTTCTGAAAATTTGTCAGACTAGTTCTGAGTTCAGAGACTGAGAAACAGAGAGAGGTAGGAGAGTACGAGCGTTAGTGAGGACCTGAATAATTCTTTCTGCCTTGGAGACGGGGTGGCAGGGTACTGAGCGACACTCCCTCCTCGCCCCTCCCCCTTCCCCAGTACTCCCAGCCCAGTCTCCTGCTTTCCGCTCCGCCGCCCGCCAGACCAGGGTCCCGCGCCTCACACAAATCTCCTCCTATGGCCCCGACCCCCACATGTGATCTGGACCCCAGGTCTCTGTGTTCTTTGTGATTCAAACCTTTATCCAGCAGGTCCAGTTCTATGCTGCCCCAGGATCGGTGGAAACTTTAAGTGAATAAATGGTCAACTCCACTGCTCTGGACAAGAGAGGGTCAGTCCCCTTGTTCTCAACCCATCCAAACTGTGATTTTATCTCCTGAAGCCATACTTACATCATTCATTCCACCCATCACCATCTTCTGACCTTCAGGGTCGCTTGTGCTTTACAGTAATAATCCTGCCTTTCTTCTCTCTAGAGCTCTCAGATGCCTTCCAGTAAATATTACCCATCTTGGGTGACCGCAGCTATTCTGAAACATAATGTTTACCTTTTATGACTGAAAAAAAAATATATGTTTAAGTGACTGAAAATGAAATAGCCAAAGCGGGGGGGGGGGGAACAAAAAGAAAAAAAAAGAGAAGAAATATCTTTGTTGCAATGATTATTCTAGGATTAAAGGAGAGAAGAAATTTAAAATTCCGATAACTAGGAGTATCACCAAGTTTCTATAATTAGGCTGTAAAATCTAAATCTGTGGGACACTTAAATTTGAGAGCTATCACTTTTCAATTTGTAATTACCTCATCTATTACTCTAAAACTAAATGGGAAGCATCTCTTTTTAAAAAATAAGTTTATTGTTTGTAGATTTTAGTCTTTTTATTGTGACTATTTTTTCACTATACTAACAGTACAATTACAAAGTATGCAAAATTGACAGTTTATATTTTAATATATACATATGTTGAATTTTTGCACTAATGCTTCCTATACCTTGAAGCATAGGTATATTCCTATACACTCTTGAAGTCTATTTATATATATTTTTTGTAGATGAAAACATCTGAATACAGGTTTAAAATATTTGGGATACTTGAAAATAGATATTATCAAAATATAATGTAAACATGAAATTGCAACTGAAATATGCCATAATTCAATTTTCTTTATAGACTGATTTTTGCAGGACCCAGCACAGTCAATATTCCATGAACTGCTGGGTAGTATGTTTCCTAGGCGCCTGTTTAATATTAATATTAATTTATTTTAATGTCTCAAAAATTTCATTACAAGTCCAGGGGACATTGGATAAATGAAATCTGAGGAGATAGAGGCTTCTAAGTGGTTAGAGTTCAGTCATAAAAAACCTGTAGTAGATTGTATTTTCCAAAGATGGCCATACAGCTGTATCTCATGCCATGTGTTTTTCTTTGAATGCAATTTTGACACATTTCCTTCCAGAGTTTGGGGGGGGTCTCTCTTCCCTCCCCTTGAATCTGGATAGGCCTGTGACTACGATGGAAGAGATACTCTATGACTTCCAAAGCTAGGTCATAAAAGGTGATAGAAGCTTCCAATAGTTTTCTCTCAAGACATCTGTCCCCGGAACCCAGCCACCACACTGTGAGGAAGCCCAAACTAAGCCACAGGGAGGGACCACATGGAAAATAACTGAGGTCTCAGTGCACAGCCAGCAGCAGCTGCCATACATTTGAGTAACCCATCCTTCAGATGATTTCCTGCCCCCAGTCTTAGAGTCTTCCACTTGAGTTTCCAGAAATCACGGAGCAGAGGCAAGCCGTCCTCATTGTGCTCTGCCCAAACTCTGTGAAAACCAACAAATCTGTGAGAATGAATAAATGACAGGTGATAAATTAAGCCGTTTAAGTTTTAGTATGATTTGTTACATGGCAATAGTTAGTTATGGATCAGTCTTGGTCCAATGAGGAGAGAGGAACAAATAAACTTGGCAGGAAAAGTTGTTTATTTATTTATTTTTTGGTTTTATTGAGATATATTTGACATATAACATTGTGTAAGTTTAAGGTGTACAACATAATGATTTGACATATGTATATATTGCAAAATGATACCATAATAAGTTTAGTTAACAACTCTCAGCTCACACAGTTACAACGTTTTTTCCTTGTGATGAGAACTTTTAAGATCTACTCTCTTAGCAACTTTCAAATATACAATACAGTGTTGTTAATTACAGTTGTCATGTTGTACATTACATCTCCAGAAAGTATTTCTCTTATAATGAACAGGGAGAGCTTAATATAGAGAATTATTACCTAAAGAAGGGGTTGGAGAAACAAGGAATTGGCTAGTAAAAAAGTAAAGACAACACTGACGAATAAAGGAATAGCAAATATAAGGACCAGTCACTACCCTTAGGGCTGAAAACAGCTTAGGAAGTGCCCCTCACCTACAGCTGAGCCAAAGCACAGAAGGAAGAGCCCTCTACCCTTCACCCCACCCCTAGCTAAGATCCAGACCTCGATGGGGAAGGCACGGACATGGCTCACTGAAGAGCGGAGAAATTGCTCTCGGGTTGTACCAGCAGAACTTGCTTGAAATGTGCCCTTGGAACTGGCTGGAGATCCATCTTCCAGCGTTTCTTGGAAAGCTCTTCTTGGAGAGGTCTCTCACTGAGAGCACTCCACTATAAAACACTCAAGGGGGACGCTGGCCAGGGGAAGTGGTGGCTGCTGGCTGCTGCTGGATCCTGAAGCAGAGGAAAGCCATGCCTGGTGTAGGAGCAAGGTCCTGGGGAAGCAGCAGTCCAAGTAGTGCGTGGGAACCAGGATGCAAAACCCCCTTCTTCCTGCAATGATTCTCCACCATCCTCTACCTGCAGAGCTTCAGAACTATTTAAAGGACTCATATCCATTTCCACAAGGCAGGCAAAAAGGGTGAATTTGAGACTGAGAGACAATAAATTCATGATGAGTACTGGGTAATGGACATTTTGTTACCTGAAAATGGGAACAAACCCTAAAGCATGTGACTTTGGGCCCAGGCAGCAGACAGAAACTGGAAAGACCTTGAGGAGAATGTTACTGAAAAGTCCTGAGGACAGTTTCTTCCTGTTGCCCGTCTCGCCATATTTCATTGAGGTTATACATTTCTTTAGGTGCAAGAAAACCAGAGGTGAACACTATACCTAAATACAGGATGAAATCTGAGAAAACTGCAAATCACAGGTTTGTTGGGACTTTATGATCTCTCTTGAGCCTGCATCCCCTTCTTCTCTGATACTCAGGAGATGAGGTGGAGCTTCCGGAGATAGGCCCTTCTGCACAGGCAAGTTTAGGATTTTGGAGAATCTGAACAAACTGGCTCCTCCGGAAAGCAGGAGGCAGACCTTGAGTCCAGAGAAGTTTAGGAAGCCGCTGATGAGTAGTAGTGATAAAATTGACCTCACATTTCTTTCACTCCCCTCAATTTCAACTTCTTTAATACGCCCATTTCTTTTTTTTACTGCGTTTCCCTATTATTTGCATTTATGACACTCCAGGTCACAGGGGCATTGTTTTGCCTGTATATGACTTTGGTGAGTGGGAGGTGGAGTGTGTTATTTTTTACCCTGGGAGACCTTTTAGAGAGCTGGCTGGCTGGCTGGCTTTTCAGAGACTGCAGCCTCTCCTCTGGATTATGGGAGAACTGTATTCCGGGTTGGGACAGATGCACAGAGACTGGATTCCCCACTTCTCCACCAATAAATCTTATTTTGCTGAGTTGTTTTAATGTTACTTGTATTTGTCAGTAGTCGAGGTGTTTTGGTTTTGCTTTTTGTTTGTAATTAAGAGCCATTGTTTCTTTATTAGCCAGCTATCAAATCCTGAAAGTAGACAAGAAAACAGTCCTTGCTTTGTTTCAGGTGCACAGGGCCTCTGACTTGGGACAGGAGACCTAGGATTTGTGGTTGAGTTTTCTTCTTTACCAGCTCTCTGTACATTATGGTTGTTGCTTGTGCGAGCTGAGTCGCTATACAGATTTTTGTGTGTGTGTGTGACCCTCACAGCCCCTTTACCCGGGTGGAAATTAACAATTTTCTGGTATCTTTGCCACAGCTCCTTTGGACAGAATTTTTCTATTTGGATTTCAGCGACGCGCGGTGGAGAAACATGGCCCTTTCTTTACGCCCCGGATTGAGGCTCCAAAACGTATTCCAGCCTCAAGGACTAGGTTACAAAAGGCAGAGCCTCTCCTCGGCTTCTGTTCCCGGGAGGTCGCTCCATTTCCTTCCTCCTGCTGGCCTCATCATTACCCTCACCCCTCAGTCTCTCTTCTGACAGCTGATACCGGGGAGTTTGAGACAGATCTTGCCTGCTTTCCCCCAAGGCTCTAAGAACTGAAGTCTGGAATATGTGGCCTTCAATCGGTGAGAAAGCTACTGCAGAGCAGCGGGCGTGGCTGTAACTAAAATCAAGTGGCCCAGTAGTTCTCACCCCAACCTCCGCATCTTGGCAAATGGGCAAGCTGTTTATTCCCCACTCTCGTCAACGTGCAACCTCTGACCGTCGGCTGCTCCGGATTCAAACAAAACTCTGAGAGGTGATTTAAGGGTCTTGTACTTCCTTTGACAAAAGCGAATCGAATGGGATGTTAAAACTATCGGAGAGTGAGGGAATTTGTTTGACCACAGCCCAGAAAATCGAAAAGGGGATGAGGGCAGAGCGTCAAATTTTCTAGAAACCAATCAAAAGAGAACAAAACCACAAAAATCTAAAGATTTTAGTTTATAATCTGCTTTAGGATAAGGAGTAAAAAGTTTACCAACCCGGGCTCCGTAGCTCAGGGGTTAGAGCACTGGTCTCGTAAACCAGGGGTCGTGAGTTCGAATCTCACTGGGGCCTTAAGAACGTTCGTTTTCCATCCCGCGCAGACTTTAATTAAGAGATGTATTTCTAAGGGGTGAGTTTCGGTTATCCTTGACACCAAAACCTAGAACTAGAACTAAAAATGGCCCTTTTCAAGTACAAAAGGAATTACATAACAGAAATAAAGCTGCTGTGCCATCTGAATTCTTGATGATATCTGAAATTCAGGTATGAAAACCTCACTCGAAGTGCCACCAATACAATTAATACCAATATAAGACAGCTGATGAACTATCAGTAATTTTTATTGGGATTCAATAAATTGCAACGTAGAGTCCTGACTAACTTCGGTGCTATAGGCCTAAAGAGATATTGTAATTATCGATTTTATCATACTTACCTAATGGACTTTAAGCTCCCCTGAAGGCAGGAGTCATATCTTGTTTGACATTGTATCTCAGAGCCTTGCAGAGTGTGGAACCTAGTGGGTGCTCAGTAACTGTTTGTTGAATTAAGCCGAGCGGAAGAAATGTAACCAGAGTGTGGTGAGTTTGCAAACACCTTAGGAGGCATAAAAGTTACCTGAAAGCCAAGGAACTAAGGTCAGTTCATAGAGAAGAACAAAGAAAGTAACACAGTGCTGGTGAAGATTTTACCTAAGTAGGAAGCAACTAATCTTCCCGGTCTCAATTTATGATCTCATTATTGGAATTAGCTGTCTGCAAAAGCAAACCCCTGTTCACTTCTGAATGGCTAACATAAATTGCTAAAATCAAGAATCTATATCAAAGATTAAAATGATGGAATTTCCATATACCACATTTGTATTAAGTAATTAATAATATAATAATACCCAAAAGTCACAGATAC
This sequence comes from Hyperoodon ampullatus, assembly GCF_949752795.1. Lineage (NCBI taxonomy): Eukaryota > Metazoa > Chordata > Mammalia > Artiodactyla > Ziphiidae > Hyperoodon > Hyperoodon ampullatus. The sequence goes on along the minus strand of NC_136923.1, from coordinate 84,162,030 downwards.
ATTCCTCAAAAAGTACTTTGGATTCTTGAAACAATCCAACACACTTTATATTGTACCATGTTTGAAAATTTTATTGTAAATTGCTAAAGATGCAGGACAGGCACAGATGATTCATTTTTATTAAAATCAACCAGAGTAGCTGTCTGTTTCTTGCAACTGAGGACTCTGGTTGTTCCTCAGTCTTCAGAGTTATTTATGCTTTTCATAGCTTCATGAATACCACTCTCTCTGCTCGAAATATGCCTCCATCCCTTCTTCTAGCTAAGTCCTACTCATCTTTCAGAATTCAGCTCATATACCACTTTACCTTCAATCTAGGTGAGAGGTGTCTTTTCATAGCACCATTTGTACACCTTTATTATAGCATATATTGAATAATATCTAGTAAATAATTGATGTATTTTTTCTCTTTTTCTTCTAATGTGACACTTATTGATAGTAGAAACCAAGCCGTGTTTAGAGCTGTATCACCACAGCAAGTTGGCATTCAAATATGTGTGAACACATTTTTTAAAAATGAATGAGTGAATGCCACATTTCCAAACCTGCACGTACTCTGTAGACAGATGACATTATCAGGAAATTATTTAGCCTGGTGTTAAAGGAAATAATACGGAAAATTAAAACCATCTTTGTAATAACTTTACAGTGTTAATGTCTATAATATTTGCAGTTTATCCAGTGAACTTCAGGGACCTTGATTTTGGCACACACTGGTAAAAAGCTGTTAATTATGTGGCACTATATTCAGTAATTTAAAAAACGCAACACATGGTTTCCAGTTCCTCAGGTAAAGAGCTTGGAAGTCTCTGCCCTGTCCTAGCAACAATTAAAAAGCTGAACAGACTAAAAGCCAACAACTCTTCTTGAATCCTTAAGAGAGAGGAGAATAGAGGGCAAACCCCTACTGGCAAGATTGGAGAGACAAACTGGTGAATACGAGTCACAAACCTACCAAGAAGAGACCCATGACCAGAAACTGCCGAGGAACGAGCACTAAACTGTAATTAGGAATTTATGAATTTATGAATTTCTGGAGGCTCAGTGTGGACAACTCTGAGAGTTAAAAACTCCAGGAGAGCTCAGTCACAGGGGGGCCCTAACAATATTGTGAGATTTACCACCAGGAGTTCAACCAAGTTCTCACAATAAATATTGGAGAAAAAGTTTTTCATAATACTAGCAGAGGAAAAAAAAAAGAAGAACTATTTCGAAATACACCAGAAGACTCTGTCCATCTATAAAAGGTCTGCTCTCGGGAGAAACTAGTTAACCAGAGCCTAACCTGATGGGGTATTAGCAGAGCCATATTGACTTGGGGGAGGGGAAATACTCTATTTCAGTCAGTTCTAGCCTTCTATATGGGAGAAGGAAAATACCCAATGCCAGCCCAGTCTAATCATCCTATCTCATCTAAGGGTGGGGGGAGAAAAAAACAGAAATTTTGTGAAGTTCACAGTCCAGATGAATAGACTCACTAAAAGGTCAATGACCTAATCATATGACTATAGGACACTTCCCTGCCCCCCACACCTCACCACCACATTACTAAAGGTCTATTTACAGCAGTCCCTTTTACTCAGCATATTATGTCTGGCTATCAAGAAAAAATTACAAGGCATACCAGAAGGCAAAATCCAAAAACAAAAAAAAAAGACACTTGAAAAGACAGAGCAAGCATCATAGCAAGGATGTTGGAATGATCAGACCAGGAATGCAAAACAACTATGAATAATATTCTAAGGGGGCTAATGCATAAAGTAAACAGCATGCAAGAACAGAAGGACAATGTAAGAAAAGAGATGGAAATTGAAAGAAAGAAAGAAAAAGAAAGAAAGAAAGAAAGAAAGAGAAAGAGAGAGAGAAAGGGAGGGAGGGAGGAAGGAAGAAGAGAAATGCTAGAGACCAAAAAACACTATAATGGAAATATAGAATGCCTTTGATGGCTTTTAAGTAGACTGCACGCAGCTGAGGAAAGAATCTCTGAGCTAGAGGATATATCAATAGAAACCCAAAAACTGAAAGAGCAAAGAGAATAAAGGCTGAATAAAACAGAACAGAGTATTCAAGGACTGTAGGACAACTACAAAATGTGTAACATATAGGTAATGGCAATACCAGAAAGAGAAGAGAAAAAGAAAGAGAAGAAATGTTTGAAACAATAATGACTGAGGCTCTCCCTAAAATTAATGTCAGACACCAAACCACAGGTTGAGGAAGCTCAGAGAACACCAAGAAGTATGCATAACAAGGAGACTACAAGTAGGTATATCATTTTTAAGCTACAGAAAATCAAAGATAAAGAAAAAGTCCTGAAAGAAGCCAGAGGATAAAACACCTTACCCATAGAGGAACAGAGATAAGAATTACATCCAACTTCTCCTCAGAAACCATGCAAGCAAGAAGAGAGTGAAGTGAAATATATAAAGTGTTGAGAGAAAAAAAAACCCACCAACCCAGAATTCTGTACCCTGCAAAATTATCCTTCAGAAGCAAGCAAGAAAGAAAGACTTCTGGGTTTCCCTGATGGGGCAGTGGTTAAGAATCTGCCTGCCCATGCAGGCGACACAGGTTTGAGCCCTGGTCCGGGAAGATCCCACGTGCCGCAGAGCAACTAAGCCCGTGAGCCACAACTATTGAGCTGGTGCTCTAGAGCCCGCGAGCCACAACTACTGAGCCCACGTGCCGCAACTACTGAAACCCGCATGCCTAGAGCCCGTGCTCCACAGCAAGAGAAGCCACCACAATGAGAAGCCCGCGCACCACAGTGAAGAGTAGCCCGCGCTCGCCACAACTAGAGAAACTTGCGTGCAGCAACGAAGACACAATACAGCCAATAAATTGAAAAAAAAAAAAAAAGAAAGAAAGACCAACAAAAATTGAGGGGATTTGTTGCTAGTAGACTTGCCTTGCAAAAAAAATGCTAAAAGAACTTCTTAAGAGAGAAGGAAAAAATACAGGTCAGAAACTCAGGTCTACCTAGACAAAGAAAGAGCACTGAAGAAGGAATACATGAAGGTAAAATAAAACCCTGTATTTTTCTTATTCTTAATTGATCTGCCATATAACAGTTTGTTCAAAATAATAGTGTAAACAAAGTATTTGCTCATGTATGCTTATTTGCATATCATATGTATATGTATATATATTTGCTTATGTATGTTTACATGTATGTGACATGAATGACAGCAATGATACAAGGTACAGGAGACACGAATTGGGATTATTTTGTTATTATAAGGCACTCACACTATTCATGATGTGGTATACTGTTATTTGAAAGTAGACTTGGATTAGCTGCAAATGTATATTGCAAACTCTAGGGCAACCACTAAAAAAAGTAAAAGAAGTATAACTGATGTGCTAAGACAGGAGAGAAAATAGAATCATATAAATGCTCAATTAAAACCTCAAAAGTCAGAAAAAGTGTAATATGACAAACGTAGGAAAAAAGAACAAGGGCAACAAATAGAAAGCAATAATGAATTTGTAAATATTAATCTAACTATATCAATAATCACTCTGAATATTAATGGTCTAAATACCCCAATTAAAAGATGGAGCTATTATCAAAAAGACAAGAAATTACAAATGTTGCTGAAGATGTGAAAAAAAGGGCACCCTTATGCACTCTTGGTGGAAATGTAAATTGGTGTAGTCACTATGGAAAACAGCATGGAGGCTTCTTTAAAAATTAAAAATAGAACTACCATATGATCCAGCAATTTCACTTCTGGTATTTATCTGGAGCTTGAAGGAAATGTCCACTTTGATGAATTAGACCAAGTTGACCCAGAGAAAGGGATCCAGAGAAATAAATACTCCAACCTCTCTGTCTTCTCTCATTCTGGTTTCCTGCTAGTGCTCCCACAAATGAAACTCAAAGCTGAAGTCACAGGGCAGGGGAGCCCATGCTGTAGTCCATACAGGCTGGCCTTCCATGGAAGAATAGGCAGAGATCAGAATGTGTGTGTGTGTGTGTGTGTGTGTGTGTGTGTGTGTGTGTGTGTGTTAACATTAACAATTAAATGCACTTAGCTTTCTATCAACATTTTTCTCCATTATAATGCTTATGTTGTGTTAATGAAAGTCAGTTTAATATCCAGTGACATACTGTGAGTCTTGTAAGTTTTCATCTCTTCAGAACAGTAATTCCCTAGATACTGGTTCTTCTTACCTAGATCCAGACTTGGAACACAGCACCATGAGTGCTCTTATGAGGTTTATATAAATCACTTAGAACAGTGTCTGGCCCATGATAAGCTCGATCCAACTAGTGGCTGTTATTGTTATTTAGATGGAATGACCTCTAGAGGTTCAGGCAGATCTCGGTCTCTCTCTAGGACTGTGTGGTGGGAATGTAGGAGGAGATCGTGTGGTGAGATGGTCATTACTAAAGAGTCTATATCGCTTCTCACTGCTCCTCACTTTAAGGTGTATGTAAAGATCCCAATTCAGTAATGCAATAGACACCGAGATGTGGAAACACTTCTGCCCTCACATACCTTCATGCGTCTGTATGGAGAAATTTGCTCACTGGTCTATTACTCTCTGTCCTGTTTGTTAAGTACTCTGTGGTCAGGAATAGACTATTCCTTTCTTTACACAATCTCCTTTTCTCTGACAGGAATTATTCCATAAAAGCCAAAAGCCTTCATATCTCGTGTGTATGTGACAGCTGCGATTTCCCCACGCCAAAAACAAGCAAGCAAACACACAAATAAACAAAATTAGCCTTTATAATTAGATGCCCCAGGCAGGAAACGAGGATACTGGGTGGGCATTAGATCGCAGAGGCAAACTATCTGCAATGAACCTCTAAAGAAGGTCAAAACAGGTGGAGGAGCAGGGTGGGATTAGGGGTGGTGGACACCGCCTTGATTTCTGTAACACGCGCCACAAAGGAGCGGTTACCACTCTGGCTTTTCCCGCAAAAGATGCCGGACGAGCTGGCTGTATGACTTCGAATGCGGTTTTCATGCAGGCTCAGGGAGGATTTGGGGGAACCCGGAGGCGCAGCCTGGAGGTGCTGGACAGCGAGGCGGGTAGTCCCTCCAGGAGCGCGGCGGGTGCTGGGAGACTCGCGGAGCGAGAGCTGGGCTGTCTCGGCTTCTCGGCGTCCTCCATCTGGTAGGAAGCATCACGGACCAGCCAGGCGGTGCGCGGTGATGCTCTGCCTCAGCCAAATAGCCCTTGTCTTCCATGGATATCGTTCCCTTCTTGGGGTCAAGGCGAGGAAGAGCCAGAGTCCGCTCGCTCTTTCTCCTCAGCCTTCTCTCGGGGCTTCTAAAAGGAGCACCCCCGGATCCCGGGGAAATGCTGATTTCCGCTGGCGTAGAGGAAGGATCACATACACGCTTCCGCGAAAGATAAAAGCATCTCGAACAAAGCGTGTTTTATTCGCCAGGGTAGCCGCGGTGGAGGAGGGTAGGGGTGAAGAGGGTCCCTGGCAGTGCCTCGCGCTCCAGCTCTAGCTTGTCTCGGGGACCGAGCGCTCCCGTCTCTCCTGACTCTGTAGAGCGCGCACCGAGAACGCAAAGAAAGCATGCTCCAGTGGCGCAATCGGTTAGCGCGCGGTACTTATACAGCAGTATATGTGCGGGTGATGCCGAGGTTGTGAGTTCGAGCCTCACCTGGAGCATGTTTTCTGCCCTTTACGATTTCAGTCTCTTTTCATTCTACTGCTTTCTGTCCCTCTTCTTTAAAGAAAAAGCAAAAAAGAGGTAATTACATTTTCCATGGTGAGAATGCAGATATTCCGTGATTAAGGAGGATATTTGGTCATTTTTCAAACATAGGAAGAAATCACAAGCCAAAAGGAGGCAAATTGAACATGTTCAAGCAAATTCGATTCTCCTCAATCAGGAGAATTTAAAGTCAGGTTGTACAGCCTCAGATGGGTCTCCCTCACCCTTTCCTCGCTCCTTTTCAAAAACCATTTCTCAGATCCTTGGGGACTGAGCAAGGAGGAGGAAAACCTGGGTCTCGTGCTCTGCAATTTCGTGCAGCTGTCACCGGGGCTCACGGATTTGCGGAAGCTGCTGTCAGGCATCTTAGCTTTGAGTTCACAAGATTTGCAGTGAGGTTGCTGAACTCCATCTTTGAAATATAAATGTGCTTTGAGTCAGGCTCCACCGCCTACTTTACATAAACCAGACTGGGAAACAGAAAAAATTTCCCCCAGCAATGAAACATAGGTGGCTATGTATGTATCTCTTCCTAATTTCATCAGAAAATAAACGGCCTGGTTTGGAAAAACGACATTCATCCTGACGCTGTGTCTGAAATAAATGATTGAATGTTGCTCTGCTTTTAACCAGTTTATCCTGGATTTTATTGTCTCACAGGGCCCCCCTTCTCTTCTGTCTCTTACATATGGCTACATCCCACAGCTCTATCTCAGCTTTTTTCTCATCCAATGATATATACATTCTTTGTATTATATTCATTCCCTTGATTACAACATCTCTCTAAATACTGATGATTGTAAGATTTTTTTCCCATCCAGTGCTCACATTTGAATCCAGACTTATGCATCCTACTGCCTACAGGACGTTTTTGTCCAGAAATTCACGCAGGTCTGTTACATCAACACGTGGGATAATCATCAGCTTCAAATCCACTCCCTCTCCTGTGCACTGTATCTCAAAGGCAGTCATTCAACAAATACCTGATGCCTGCTTTTTGCCAGATCCACTCTAGGTGCTGAGATTACTGCAGTAAAATTCAAAAAATCAAGCCTCTGCTCTCTGGAATCTAAGTTCTAGTAGGGAGAAATAAACAATGAACAATTAAATATAAATATATAGTTAGACAAAGTGATGATACGTTTTATAGAGAAAAACAAAAATAGTATAAGAGGGATCAGGGATACCAGGGATTATGCTGAGAGTGCTATATGAGGTGAGGTTGTTAGAGAAGGCCTCTCTAAGCAATTGAGCAGAAACCTGAAGGAAATAAGGGAGAAAGTCTTGGATATATATGTTGAAAGAGGTGGAGGCAGAGGTAAGAACAAATGCAAAAGCCTAGACGTGGGAATGGCCCCATGAGCATAGTTAGAGAAGAACAAGGAACAGAGGTCGCTCCAGTAAGTCCCCTACGTACGAACCTGCAAGTTGCGAGCTTTCAAAGATGTGAATGTGTGTTTGCACATCCAACCACGTAAGTTAGTTCACGTGTCTGGCGTACCTTGTCATGTGCGTGCATCCGCTACAAGTGGGTGTGTTTTTGTGTACTTTACTGTACAGTATTGTATAGAGTACAGTAGTACAGTATCTTTATTTCAAGCCCAGGATGTCTGGAGGCAAGCACAAGAGCAGTGGTGATGTAGATGGTACTGCTAAGAAGCACCAGGAATTGGAGGCTCAGAGAAAGGACGAAGAGAGACAAGAGGAAGAAGTAACTGAAGAACCAAAGAGATTCACGATGCAGGCAATGGCAAGGGGATTTTCTTTCTTTGAGGAGGCACTGTTAGTTTTGAGACACGGGACCTGAAGGTAGAACGGTGCACGAAGGTTGCAGCAGCCGTTCAGAATGCAATCCAGTGCTACCATGTCATCTACGACGAGAAAAAAAGAGCTACTACCCAGACATCACTGTATCGTTTTTTTCAAGAGGGTAGATAGAATTGAATCCAGCAAGGAACCAGAACCTGTGCCACCAACGTCAGGCATTAGTGAAATTGCAGCTTGCCCTCCATCTCCAATTGCTGACGATCCTTCAGCTCTACCATCTCCCTCCTCCATTCATAAGTCTTCTTGCCTGTGCACTCAATGCCAGCTGTTGGACTGTACTACTGTACTTTTCAAGGTACTGTACTGTAAGGTTAAATTTTTTTTTATTTTTGTGTTTGTTTTTAATGTATTATTTGTGTGAAAAGTATTATAAACCTATTACAGTACAGTACTATGTAGCTGATTGTGTTAGTTGGGTACCTAGGCTAACTTTGTTGGACCTCGGAACAAATTGGACTTACAGATGCACTCTCCCAAGGGAACTCGTTTATATGTAAGGGACTTACTGAATTTTTAAACAGAAAAGCCTCTTCAATGATTCTTAAAAGCTAATGCATGACATGATATTTTATAATACTAGTTAAGACAGTGACCAAACGACGTTTGAGGAAACAGTGTGAAAGTAAAGTTGCCAGAGGCACAAAGATGTCTCCAGGGGCTATTCATGTTTCCTGTAGGAATCTCAGTCCAGTCAAGGGCTGGGGTTGTCCCTGGTTTCCATGGCTTGATTTTAGAACTCTGTAATGACTCTGGTCACACCAGCTTCTGCGGAGCTGTTCAAAACAGAAAACAGAGATACAGTTCTCTAACATTTCCTTTTTAGTAAGACATGTATGTACAATAAGCTTCACCCATTTTAAGTGTACAGTTTGATTAATTTTGATAATTGTATTATTTCCTATTGTCACTGTAACAAATTAGCACAAACTTAGTGGCTTAGCACAAAATTATTGTCTTGCAGTTCTGTAGGTCAGAAGTCCGAAATGGCTCTCACTGGACTAAAATCAAGCTGTTGGCAGGTCTGTGTTCCTTCTGGAAATTCTCGCAGAGAATTCTTTTCTTGCTTTTTCTAGCTTCTAGAGGCTGCCCACATTCCTTGGCCATGGGCCCCATTCATCTTCAAAGCCAGCAATTGCATCACTCTGATCTCTGCTTCTGCTGTCACATCTTCTCTGACTCTCATCTTCTTATGCCTCTCTCTCCTATCTTTAAGGACCCTATGATTATATCAAGCCCACTTGGATAATCCGGGGTAACCTCCTTGTTTTAAGATCCTTACCTTAATCACATCTGCAAAGACCCTTTTGCCATGTAAGGAAGCACATTCACAGGTTCTGGGGACTATGGTGTGGACATCTTTTGGGGAACCCTCATTTGCCTACCACAGTAGTTATATACCATTGTACACATAGCACTGCATTTAACATGGAGAACAGCACTTTCCCCTAAAAAGTTTCCTCCTGCTCTTTGGTAGTCCATCATCTCCCTACACTCCTGCCTCTGGCCACCACTGATCTGCTTTCTATCGTTACAATATGTCCTTTTCTAGAATCTCATGTAAATAAAATGATACCGTTTGTAGCCATTTGTGTTAGATTTCTTTTACTTAGCTTAACACTCTGCTGATCTCTGTGGCAGAGAAACATTTTTGATTCCCGGCTTCTCCACACTCCCCATATTTACCTGTTACTGAGTCTTCTCAATTCTATCTTACCTCCTTAATATCTCTCAATATTTCTGTGCTCACAGTCCATGTTCCCGAAGGCCTCTGTACCTTGGCAAATACTCCTCTTCTGCCCTGAAACTTCTTTGCTCCTCCTTTTCATTTGCTTCTACTTCTTCCATTGGAGATCACTCGTCTGTTCTCAGGGCGTGATGAGAGCTCCACCTCCACGGTTTGGATCTGACGCTCTCCTGTGAGCTACATATGCTGTGCCAGGCACTTGATGTATTAGTTCAGTCTTATCTTAATTCACTCTCATTTATTGGGTCATAAGCTCCTTGGGGGAGACAGGGACTACATCTTCATTGCTTGTTTATTTAGCACCCAGCTCAGCTGCTGACTGAAGAGATTGTAACTCTCACATACTTTTTCCGCCTGTGGTTTCGTGGAGGTCTCTGCTTCCTTTACAGCACTATTTTGTCTTACCCCATTCTCACTGCTTAGGGTGAAAGTTTATTGTATTGATTTAATTTATTCATTTTGGCAAAATAAAGGTTAAATTTCAGCTCTGGGAAATGAGCAACATTAGCAAGAGAGTTTTGTTTTGTCTTGCAGTTTCTTTCACTAAAGGAATGTAAAGATCTGAGGTCAGAAAAGAGATTTGCCAGTGCAAATAAAAAGGAACTCTTAAGCTCTTTTCTCCACAGATAATGCTCATCTTCCTCTTGTCCATGTGACAGATGCCTACTCATACTTCATGGCCCAGAAAAAAATCTGATAATTTATTTCTCCTTACTAATAGACAATTTGTAATATTAAATTCACATTTATCTCATTGTAAAAATGATGTATTTACACATACAACTATCTTCCTACTAGTTTGCTTATCAAGGACAATTGCCATGACTTTATTTTAAAAAGTTTTTTTCCAATTAAGTAGTCCAGTATGTGACACTTAGTAAAGCCTCAAAAATATCAATCGAGTATCAAAACTGTACAGTGGAATAAAGTCAGAACTTTGGATAGAAGAGGAGGATAGGAAAAGAAGAAGGAAAAAGTAAGGTGGTTTGGATGGGAATGATGAGAAGGAAAAAAAAGTGTTTCTTTCTGGTTGTTCCAGATGAAAATATTGGACATTTTGAACACTGTTTCTCAAGGTTTTTCTAGAGTTGATATATGCTTCTGCCAAATAACAGACTAATATATATGTTTGGCTAATAATTAGAATTCGAAATGAGTTTGTTTTAACCCCATCGTAGGGTAAATAACTACTGTAGATCTCATACTATTATGAAAAAGAGTTAAATATTCTGCTTAAAAAATTTTCCTGTTCATATAAGAATACTCCAATAAGTTTTTAGACTATAGAATTATAGCATCTTATATAATAGTGGAACAAGAAACTTTTCTTACCATTTTGACCTTTTGGGTTTCTTTACTATTTATTTCTCCCTAGTTTCCGTTTCTGTTGCTGATGCAAGCTGAAAAGATTTGTATCCTTAAAGGGTCTCCAAGTGATTTTATCTATAACATAAATATGGCCTACTTTGTGTCTTTGGCATGTCCAAATTATATTTCATATAACTACTTTGTTAATTTTCAAATTTTTTGTATACATAATATATTCATATGGTTCAAAATATTTTATGTATAATGGCCCTCCCTTTTCCTATCCCCAGCCAACCAGTTCCCCTCAGTACAGGCTATTCATTTATGTTATTAGTTTCTTGGAAAACTAGAATTATTCTCACTCTCTTTGCCAGATACCATTCTAGGAGAGGGTCTGGGGAGGAGCCCATCCCTTCCCATGTAGAGAAAAATTTGGCCACACCCAAAGAGAGGTCTGGCCTTTGCTCTCAGCTTTTGGGAGGTAATCTATATCACATCTAATAGTAGTGTATTTGGGGTGCGGGGGGTGGTGGGGTTGGCCATTCTCTGTAGCCATGTCAGAAAGAGCAACCAGGTGATTTACAGCGAGGGCTTCAGTTCACTCAGTATCAGTCAGCCTAGCGAGTGAGTTCAAGCATGTGGGTAGTCAATCACTCATGCCTATGTAATGAAACTCCAATAAAAATTCTGGACAAGGAAGGTTGGGTGATATTCCTGAGCTAGCAATAGTCTGTGTGTATTGTCACACATCGACGTCAGGAGGGTAACTCATCCTGAGGACAAGGAAAGTCTTATATTTAGAACCCTGCCAGAATCTACACTATATGTCTCTCCTTTTGGCTGATTTTAATTTGTATCCTTTTTCTGTAATAAGTCATAACCAGTGAGCGTAATAGCTTTTGGTGAGTTCTGTGAATTCTTCTAGTGAATTATCAAACCCAAAGGTGTTTCTGGGAACCCCCCAAAACTTGCAAATAGTGTCAGAAGTGAGGACAGTCAGGGGGACTTTGCTGTTTGACTAACTCCAAGTAGAGAGCTAAATACCTCTTCCAATTTGACAATGCTTCCCATGCAACACATCAATTGTAATATATCAAATAAATTAAACTCTTTCTAGCACCTCTCTTTTTACCTCTTTTTCTAGGGCCTTCTGGGAAATCTCGAAGCCAGTTTTAGCTGCAAATGATGTACATTAGGACTTGATTTGAAGAAGAAAAAAGTCAAAAGTTGTCAGATATTTTGAACACCTAATTAAACAGGATCACATATTACTGGAAAGCAATACTTGGTTGCCTAGTTAATCAAAGTAACAATAAGATTTTAAAAGTAGACATAGAGGACTTCAAGTTTCTACCCCAATTGTAAAAAGTTTGGAAGTCATCACTCCCTACCTCACAACAACAGGAAAGCTAAGAAAAATTCAAAACTAACAACTCTTCTTAGATATATCAGAGAATTGAGTCACAGGGAAACCTGCTGACAAAAAAACTAGAGAGAGAGGCAGATCCCATGAATCACAGTAACCAGGGGGTAGAAGTCCAGGAGCAAAAGCTCACAGCTGGAGCCAGTACTAGTTGGAGTATCCAGTACATAAACTCTAATTGATATGCTAAGAGGAGAGAAAAAAGAAGCTATAAAATGCTCAATTAAACCCAGAGAAGGCAGAAACAGAGTGGAAGACAAAGAATAAAACAAAGAATAGGAAAATGAATAGAAAGTAGTTACAAATATAGTAGATATTAATCCAACAATAGCAATAATCACATTAAATATAAATGTTCTAAATACACTAATAAAGAACAAAGACTATCAGAGTGAATAAAAAGACAAGTTACAACTACATTGTTATCAGTTGAGTTGTGTTTCCTCTGCTCCAAATTCATATGTTGAATCCCTAACCTCCAGTATTTCAGAATGTGGCCTTATTTGGAAATAAGATAATTGCAGATGTCATGTGGATAAATGCAGATTAATTAAGTTAGGATGAATTTATACTGGAGAGGAGGGGAATCCTAATCCAATAAAACCAGCATGACATCTCCTTATAAAAAGGGGAAATTTGGAAGCAGACATGAACACAGGGAGAATGCCTTGTGAAGAGAAAGGCAGAGATTGGAGTAGTGCATTTACAAGCCAAGGAACACCAAAGATTGCCAGCAAACCACCAGAAACTAGGGGAGCTCACAATTTATATTTATAACTAATCTAAATACTCTTTCAAATAACACTACACAACTTCATGTGTAGTGCAAATACCTCATAACAGAATTTTCCCAATTCCTTCCTCCCATCAATTATAACACTGTTGTTATTCATTTCAATTATCTATAAGTTACAATCAGTGAATACATTGTTGCTATTATTTTTAGCAAACTGTTATCTGTTAGATTGATTTTAAAAATAAAATAAAATATTTGATTTTACCTTTAAATATTCCTTCTGTCTTTTGGGTTGAACTGTGTTTCTCCAAAATATTTTGAACTAATAAAAATTAAAATACAACTTATCCAAAGTTGTGGGATGTAGAGAAAGTAGTGTTTAAAGGGAAATAGACAATGAATGCATATACGAGAAAAAAAAAAGAAAGATCTAAAATCAATAAGCTTCCACCAGAGGAAACTAGAAAAGAAGAGCAAAATAAATCCAGGGTAAGAAGAAGAAAAGAAATGACTGTAAAAATTGAACTTTAGAACGGAAATCGATCAAATTGAAAACAAGAAATTAATGAAAAAAATCAACAAAACCAAAAGCTGGTTCTGTGAAAAGATCAATAAAATTGATAAACCTTTAGCCAGGTTAACAAAGAAAAAAAAGAACACAAAATTACTAATATCAGAAGTGAAAGAGGGGCCACGAATATTAGATAATAAAGGAATATTACATATTATTATTTATGCCCACAAATTTGATTACTTAGATTGAATGAGCTAATTCTTCAAAAGATACAGTTAAAATCCCAGCAAGTTACTTTATATGTATTGATAAACTGATTCTAAAGTATATATGGAAAGACAAAAGATCCAGAATAGCCGACAGGATGTTGAAGAACAAGGTTGGAGGTCTGACATTATCCAACTTCAAGATTAGTTATAAAACTACAGTGATCAAGACAGTATGGTACTGGTGAAAGAATAAACAAATAAATCAATGAAACAGAATAGAGAGCCCAGATATAGATCTAAACCAATATAGTCAACTGATCTTTGACAAAGGAGCAAAGACAACTTAACAGAGAAAGGACAGTCTTTTCAACAGATGATTCAGGAACAGCTAGACATCCACATGCCAAAACAAAACAAAACAAAAAACAATCTAGACACAGATCCTATGTCACAAAAATTATTTCAAGTAGATGATAGACCAGACCTAAATGTAAAATGTAAAACTTCTCTAGATAACATAGGAGAAAAGCTAGCAGACCTAGGGTTTGGTGATGACTTTTTGCCATCTGCAGGGCTTACGGGATCTCAGTTCCCTAACCAGGGATTGAACCTGGGCCAGGGCAGTGGAAATGCTGAATCTTAACCACTAGACAGCCAGGGAACTCTCATGGCAATGACTTTTTTAGATGCTACACCAAGAGTATGATCGGTGAAAGAAAAAAAGTGATAAATTGGACTCCATTAAAATTAAAATCTTCTGCTCTGTGAAAGCCCATGCAAAGAGAATGAAAAGATAAACCACAGACTGGAGAAGATATTTGCAAAACACATATCTGATAAAGGACCAATATCCACAATACGCAAAGAACTCTTAAAACTTAGCAATAGGTAAACAACCCAATTTTTAAATGGACAAAAGATCTGAATAGACATTTCATCAAAGAAGAACTACAGGTGGCAAGTAAACGTATGAAAAGATGTTGAACATATATACTTAAGGATTTGTAGATTAATACAACAAGATATCACTACATACCTTTTAGTAGGCTAAAACCCAAAAGACTGACAACATCAAATGCTCTTGAGGATGTGGAGACAGAGACTCACTCATTGTTGATGGGAATGCAAAATGGCACAACCACTTTGGAAGACAGTTTGACAGTTTCTGACAAAACTAAACATTGTCTTTCCAGATGATCCAACAATTGCACACCTTTGTAATTACCCAAATGCATTGAAAACCTATGTCCACACAAATATCTGCACACAGACATTTATAGCAGCTTTATTCATAATTGTCAAAATATGGAAGCAACCAAGATGTCCTTTGTTAAGTGACTGAATAAACGGTGGTACACCCATACAATAAAATATTATTCTGCACGATAAAGAAATGAGCTATCAAACCATGCAAAAGACATGGAGGAACATTACATGTGTATAGCTAAGTGAAAAAGTCAGTCTGAAAAGCTACATACTGTATGATTCCACCTATTGAACATTCTGGAAAAGGCTATAGAGACAGTGAAAAAGGTTGATGGTTGCCAGGGGTTGGTGGTTTGTGTGAGGGATGAATAAATGGAGCACAGGAGATTTTTAGGGCAGTGAAACTATTCTGCATGACATTATACTGATGGATACATGACATTATGCATTAGTCAAAATCCATAGAACTATACAACACAGAGAGCAAACCCTACTGTAAACTATAGACTTTAGCTAATAATAATGTACCAGTATTGGTTCATCCATTGTAACAAATGTATCACACTAATGCAAGATGTTAATAATCAGGGAAACTCCGAAGTGGGGAAAAGATGGTATATAGGAAGTCTCTGTATTTTCTGCTCAGTTTTTATGTAAACCTAAAAATTCTCTAAAGAATAGAGTCTAGTTAAAAAAGTAAACATAAGAGGTAATGTAATTATAAATAACCTTAGCTGTTTCGAAAGTGGAAAGACTTTGTTACCTTAAATAATCAAGACATAATAAAAAGAGTGTCCTAGTAGTTAAATTCTGCCATTTTAGGAGGTAATGAACTGAATTGTTATCATAATGCAAAAGCACGTAATGGTGAGAGTTGAGGGGTGGATTTTATATTTTAACCCCAAATGCCAAAGGTAAACAAAAACTGGCAACAAAACCAAACCAAAATAGTGCTCAAACAAGGAAACAAAATCAAATCCTTACCATGCAACAACTGACACATGTCTGGAGCACAGGGCCCAGGAGCTGGACTCACTGAGGGATCTCCAAATTGCCAGTCAGGAAAGAGCCACAGCAGGCATGCGAGGACTCGGTGCCTGGATGGAAAAGATGGGTGTCTGAGGTGGGCTATGACTCATGGCAACAAACTGTCAAAGACAAAACCCAGATAAATGAGATTTATTTTATTTGGACTATTGCATTCAGGAGAGAACTCCAGATTCAAAGATCAGTGTCTCTGCAAAGTGGTTTGCCTTAGATTTTTATAGGGAATAGTAGACGAGCTACAGGTGAAGTTATTTACATTGGGAATTGCTTGGAAATCTCAATCAGATGAATAGAAAATATTTATCTCTGGGTCGTTACCTTTAAGAGGATTGTACAGAAAAGGGTTAACATAGAAGCCTGAGATTGCTATTCTTAGAAAGACCATCTTGCAAGATGGGCCCTTAGCTGGCATCTGGAAACTAAGATTTTGAAATAGTTCCCACCATTTCTTAAATGACACAAGTGCCTCACTCTGCCTAAACTGCAAACAATATGGTTTATCCTGAACACTTTCTTTCTGAGAGTTCTGGTACATGCTAGGCAGCTACCAATAAATATCTGGACACTGAGTCTCTAATGAATGAATTTCCCTTGTGGACATTTCCCATGTGTTGTCTTTGCAATTATATACAATATATATTATGTATAATATTATATATATATATATATATATATATATATATAATGACTCCTATTTATAGATTAGAATGTTATTGTTGTTAATGGTGCAGCAGGTACTGACTTTGGGATTTCTCATTATTCATGGTGCCCAGTTAATTAGGCTTTAATTACAACAACTAAACATTTCTAAATATTGTATTTCCATTTTCAAATAGTTATGATAGCACTTTTCTATGTAAAATTGTGTAAGAAATAATTTTATTCGGATCAGTGGGTTCTAATAATGTCCACATCAAGTATCTGAGCTCTTTCTTCTTGATAAAGACAAAGACTGTGTCTTTGTTATGGCTAACGTGCGTAGTATGCTGGGTAAAGCTTTAATTCTTTTAAGATGAGGTCCTAAATTCAAGCTCCTTAATATGAAGTTTGAGCTTAACTTCTGCCTCTGAGAAAAATTATGTAGGACACGAAATCCTAAAACTCCCACTACAACAAGAAAGAAGGTGAGATGAATCACAATTACAAACATCATATTTGTAAAACATGGGAGTGTTATGGAAACAATGAAGGCTGTATGAATTGGAGTTTCAGAGAATGGTAAACCCTTCTGTGGTGAGCTTATATTAACTGGATGTTTTTCTTTTGTTTTGTAACATACTGAGATTAGCTTGTAAAAGGACTGTTCTGGAGGAAAGAGAAGCCCAAAAGGATTTGGTTGGTTAAGGGAGCTGACATGAAAATTTAGAAACTACAGGAGCCCCAAATATGATTAGTTTCCTTAATGAGACAGTTGATAGATTGGGGGACTATACAAGCATACTTGGGGAGTTTGGCCAAAGGCTTCTAAGGACAGAGTAAAATCTTCCATAATCATACTGTTTAAAACAGAAAGTCCAGCTAGAGACAGGCCTCTATCTTGTACACACAGCTGCTCTCCCTTTCAAGATGTTTGCTAGATTTGAAGCTGTAGGAGATAGGAGACTAAAAACTCAAAATATCTGACGGCCAGCATGTCATCTCCTACAGTCTTCCACAGCTAAAGAGACAAACATCTGTCAGGGTAAAACAAACAAACAAACAAAAAATGCTCAGGAAATTCAAGGAACAAGAACAAACTAGACATAGTAAAGATGTGAAAATTTAAACTGCATGATTAGCCAACCTCACCAAATTAACATATCTAAAACAATATATAGAACAGTGTTCGAATGCATATTACTTTCAA
Organism: Hyperoodon ampullatus; assembly: GCF_949752795.1. Classification (NCBI taxonomy): domain Eukaryota; kingdom Metazoa; phylum Chordata; class Mammalia; order Artiodactyla; family Ziphiidae; genus Hyperoodon; species Hyperoodon ampullatus. The sequence goes on along the minus strand of NC_136923.1, from coordinate 84,144,483 downwards.
ATGTACATGGAACACACATCAAAATAGACCATATAATGAGCCATGAACAAAATCTCCAAAGACTTAAGTTATGTAGTATATACTCTCACATCACAGTGGAATTAAATTATAAATCAATGAATGTATCTAGAAAATCTCCCACTATTTGGAAATTAAGCAAAGAACACATTTCTAAATAACACTGGGGCCAAATAAGAAATCAAATGGAAAATATAAAATAGGTAGAATTGAATGATAATGAAAATATGACATATTAAAAGTGCTGAGGTATAATTAGAGCAGCGTTGAGAGGCAAATTCATGTCTTTAAATGTATATGTTAAAAAGAAAAGGTTGAAAATCAAATATTTAAGCTTTCATCAAAAGAAGCTAGATAAACAAGAGCAAATTAACTCTAAGAAAGTAAAATGAAGAAGATGCTAAAAATAAGAGGAGAAATCTATTGAAATGAAAGCTAACACACAATAGAAAAAAATCAACAAAGCAAAAATATTAACATCTTTTTGCCAATGAAGTTAATGATTTAGATGAAACGATTTCTCACAGAGGGAAAAATGCAATTTGCCATAGCTGACACAAGAAGAAATAGAAAATCTGATCTGTCCTATATCAATCAGAGAAATAGAATCTCTAATATGAAATTTTCCTACAAATTAAACTTTAGGTCAATATAGCTCACTGGTGAATTCTTCCAAATATTTAAGAAAGAAATAATACAAATTGTACACAAATTCTTCCAGATAATATAAACGGAAAGCTTCCCAGCTTACTTGATGAAGTTAGATGATATCAAAACTTGACTAAGACATTATAAAACTGGAAAATTTCAGGTCAATATATCTCCAGGAAATAAATGAAAAATTCTAAATATTGGTAAATTGAATCCAGCAACATATTAAAAGAATAATCTATTATGACCACATGGAACTCATTCTGTAAATTTAAGAATATTTGGTTTAGCCTGTAAAAAACAATATACATTACCACACTAAATTTTAAAGGAAAAAAATTATATGTATATCTCAATAGATGCAGAAAAATCATTTAATAAGGTTCAATCCTCATTCATAATTACAATTCATACAAACTAGGAATAAAGGTATCTTCTTTAATCTAAAAGAGTATTCAGGGGAAAAGAAAACCCTACAATTAACTTTATGCAATGGTGAAATATTGAAAGCTTTCTTTGAGATTAGGAATAAGACAGGAGTGTCCACCATAGTAACCTCTATTCAGTATTGTACTGCATGTTCTAAACAGCAGGTAAGGGGGAAAAAAAAGTATAAAGACTAGAAAGAAGTAAAATCAGCATTGATCACACTGACATGATAGCATACATACAAATCCAAACGATCCACTAACAATTATCATTAATAAGTAAATCTAGCAAATTTACTGTATATAAAGTGGATATACAAAAATAAATGGCATGTCTCTATACTAACAATAAGCAATTAGAAAATGAAATTTAAGAAGAAATGCCATCTAAAATAGCATTGTTAAATATCAAATGCAGAGCAGTTAATCTTTTAAAACAACACTTCAACACTGAAAACTTCCAAACATTGTTGAGAGAAATTAAAGACTTGAATGGAGGAATCTACCATGGTCCTGGACAGAAAAATCCAATCTTGCTAAAATATTAATTCTCCCCAAACTTACTTATAGATTTTATGCATCGCCAAAAAACCAAAAACCAAAAAACAAAAACAAACAAAAAACTGCTAGCAGGATTTTGGGGGAGAGTGGGAGGTGGAAATTGACAGTTGATTCTAACATTTATATTGAAATAATAATTTTTTAAAAATCCAGAATAGCTATGGCAATCCAAAGTGAGAAAAACAAAACTGAAGCCTTATATTATCAGATATTATTACTTATTTTTAAGTTAAAAAAATTAAGACACTGTAATATTGGTGTAAAGACAGACATATACCAATGGGACAGAATAAGAGAGCACAGGGGAAAAAAAAACCACATATGCAGTTCCCTGTTTGATGACAAGGAGACACTGCAATTCAGTGGGGGAAAAGATTGACTTTTCAATAAATAATGCTGGGTCAATTGAAATCATATAGTAAAGAAAATGATTTCAATCCTTATCTCACACCATACATAAATTGAAAATGGAATATAAACTTAAATGTTAAAAGTAAAATACTTAAACTTCTAGAAGAAAACACAGAATAGCTTCATGACTTTAGTGTAGGCAAATATTTCTGAACTAGGATGCAAAAAAGCACTAACTGTAAAGATTGGACTTGATTAAAAGTCCAATTGGACTTCATTAAAACTGAAAAGTTCAAAATACAAAATTAGGAGAACTAAAGGTGTGCCACAAATTAGAAGATATTTGCAACACATATATCTGACAAAGGACTTGTATTCACAATACGTAATGAACTACAAATCAATTTTTTAAAAACTGGCAATCAACCCAATTTTTTAAATGGGGAAAAGCGTATGGGAAGATGCAAAATATCATAGTCATCAAAAATGCAAGTCAAAATCACAAAGACCTATCACTACATCCTGGCCTGAGTAGCTAAAATTAAAATGACAATACCCAGTAGTGGCCAGGCTGTGAAGCAACCAGAAGCCTCATACATTGTTTTCAGTAGTGAGAACTGGTACGTGCATTTTGGAAAACAGTTTAGCAGCACCTAATAAAGTTAAACATACATATATCCTATAGACCAGCAATTCCACCTATGTATCTATGTATCTATCTAATAAATCAGTGATTATGCTCACCTAAAACCATGCACAAGAAGGTTCAGTGCTTTTTATAATAACCCTACATTGAAAACCAAATGTCCGTCGACTTTAGAATGGGTAAGTAAATTGTAGTATATCCATGAAATGGAAGTCCATAAATAGGAACAAACTGCTTTTAACTACTTTAGAAAACATAGATGAATCTCAAAGACAATATTGAGTGAAAGAAGCCAGACATAAGAATGCGGAGTCTACCGGATTCAATGTAGAAGTTTAAAAACAAATGACAGTAGATATAGTGAAAGAGTTCAGAACAGTGGCTTACTTCGGGGGGGTATCAAATCGGAGGGAGCGTGCATGGTGACAAAGGGGTGTAATCTTGTAAAAATCAACACTCTGTACACTTAAGATGTGGGTGCTTTACTGTATATAACTTATACCTTAATAGAATAGAAAGGAATAAAAAACGACTGAAAGAGTAAAAGATATTTAAGCGTCAAGCTAGAAATGATCTCAAATGATGTTGTCTTATGTATCTAGGAAGCTTACCATTCCAACGGGAAGCTCTGAATCACCACACCCCTATAGCTACCCAATTCATATCCTTAAGAACAATACATAAATTTTCTTTTATCACTGTTTTTTTGTTCTTCCTATCATACTCAGGAAACTTTGAGTATGTTTCCCCATTGCCTGAGTTTTTGTTGGCACAATTATTTTTGAAAGGGGAAATACGTTATATTTTCAGAAAACAAGGCAAAATTTTTTCTTTTTTCTTTCTGAAATGGAAGAGGTTGTTAAGAAAAGACTATTTAAAGGGAGTAGTTGAGAGAAAACCAGTTAAGGGGTGGCCGAAATAGCTCAGTTGGGAGAGCGTTAGACTGAAGATCTAAAGGTCCCTGGTTCAATCCCGGGTTTCGGCAATTGTTTGTCATCCTTTTGTAAATGTGAACTAAGGAGATACTGACTCAATACCAAGTGTCCATCACCTTCAAATATATTGTCCGTAGTGCCATTTATACAGTGAGGGGTTACATACATTTACCCTTAATTTCTATGGCAAAATGCAATTCTATGCCCATATGCATAAATTCTTCCACAGCTTCAAGTAATTCCTTGCGGTAAAGAAAAAAACAAAAATACCCCCAAAATACCCCACAAAACTTAGTGCTTTATTTAGTTTGCACCTAGATGTTATTAAAGGCATCTGTAAGAAGCAGGGCATAAGCACTTTCCATTCTCCACTTATTTACAGTAATTCTTTCAGTGTTCAAATTACTAAAACAAGCTCATTCCTTCGCGAAGGCTTTCTATGTGAACATCAGGGATCTATACACAAACTGTGGGATGTACAAGGATCTTCAAAAGCCAGAATGTGGTTGATTTTGACACGTACAGAGGACATGTGACTGCAGAAGAGGTGTCAGATAGATGTCTTTTCTGTGATTTTTGAGCACCTGGAAGTCTTAGCTCTTGAAACCCAAGACAAGAGCTCTTGAAGACTAGAGGAATAAAACTTAGAAGACTCTGGTGGAACTTGAGCCAGTAACGGTTGAATATTTACCACTAGAAACCCACACTTCTCTCTTGAGCCAGCGTTGGCCTAAAAATCAACAAAATCATCACTTGCTGATTCATTTAGCTTTAAATTAATGTATTCATTGAAAATTTAACTAGGGGTCAGTCAGCATGAAAGTTCTAAAAGTAGAAATGATACAACCTCAGGAAATGTAAAGGGACATTTCTCGAGGATGCAGGAGATTCCTTCAACTTCAAATGTTAAAAACTATAGCCTCACCAAGGACCAAAGAGCACATCTCACTTGTTCTATCCTCTCCGACCTAGTGCTTGGATCCCCTGCTTCTCAAAATGCAAGTTGAGTGATACAGAGAATGCACAGTTGGGTGAAAATTTTAATACCGACTTGAAAAACTTAGGTCACTAAGTTGCAAGTCATTAAAGAGACGTTTGCAATTTGTGAACCAGCAGGGACATGCTTCTAAAAACCGGAGGCTCCCTTCATTCACGATTGAAAATCTCATAACAGTGCTTTCTCCACAAATAAACTAGACAGCCTCTGCACGAAAATTTCTCCGTCGATTTTCTAGTCCAAATAAGAAGAATTGAAATAGTGTAGTTTTTCCTCATGAAAGTCTATGAATGTAGTTAGAGGGAGCGGAGGAAAAGAAGTTCCTTTTATTTTTCAAACACAAAAAAATGTAAACGAGTTTACTTTCTTAAAAGGGAGTAACTTTCAGAGTAGCAGGTTAGTTCAGTTCGTTAGACCGTGGTGCTAATAACACCAAGAGCGCGGGTTTGATTCCCGTAGCGGCCAGTCGAGGTGTGGTTTTGACTTTCTGGTGCCTGCCGTGTAGGCACTTAGAATCCAAAGTACCTATTAACTTCGAAACGCTGCTGCTCAGAACCGGAAGTTCAGATATTGTCTTCTTTGTGAAACACGAAGGCTATGTATTTTGGTTTCGCCTTGGTTGTTGTAGCTTTTCAAAGTAAAAGTAACTTTAAAAGTTCAAGTTTATTGAAGAAAATTGAAGTAGTGTGGGAACGAGACTGTTGTGTTTTAGGGAAGGATTAAGGTTAAAAAGAGTTACGAAATGTGCCTGCTTAGTTTTTGTGAACCTTCAGGAGACAGTATTATTTTGGCGCTTTAAACGAGTTTCAATCGAGAAAAGGAAGCAAGCTCAGGGTGGCCAGTGACTGAGTTGTTTAGAGCGTGGTCCTAGTAGCAGCAAGACGCGGGGTGTGTCCTCGTAACGTCTGTGCTTCGTTCTCTTTCATTATCCCAGGCAGTTTCCAAGGTAAATGCCCGCTCCACGTGAGGTTGCCACTTGGCTTTCACGGAAGATCTTCTCTCCCTTTAGCAGTAAAGAGCTGGGAACGGGATACGAAGCTGTAAGACGCCAGTTCTCCTTTCAATCCATTCACAGCCCAATAGACTTGGGCCCCCGGAGGCAGCGCGCTTGGTGGTTCCTTTCGTTTCAGCCTCAAGGGCTCCTCAAAGCTCACGTCGGCAACTTCGATAAATTTACCTGCGGTGCAGAGCGAGGATACAAGCTACACCTGCGGAAATCGAGCCACATGTTAAGATGCTCTTTTGGTTTAGTTTGAGAAATCCTCCCCACCCCCCACCCACCCTCCCGCCTTGGCAGTGATTTCCCCCCAGCCTCTCTGTTCTGTCTCCACACAGAGAAAAGAGGCAGGTCTGTTCTTTAGAGGGGCTGCTCCAAAGCTGCCTTCCCACGTCTTCCTTACACGCTCATCTTCTCCTGGGGTGTTTACTTTAAAAAAAATAACGGGGAGGGCACTCCTCTTGGTTCTTCTGTCCACTGAGGTCCGGTTTCCCAGCTCCTGCCTACTTCCAGAAGATGGTCAGTTACGGCTGGTGAGGGAGGAGGAAGAGGGGCATCCGCCGGGCTTCAGAACTGGAGCCTAATGCGCCCAACTGAGTGAGGCAAGGAGCCTCTCGCATCCCGCGTCCCCAGCAGCCGAACCCTTCTTGACTCAACCTTTCCCCAGGAGATGTCCCTTTTCTTTTTGCTAGTAGCCATGCGAGGAAAGAGCTGTGCAGGGTAGTCCTCTGTGAGTGAGGACTCTTCCCAATGGGAAAAAATATTGATGGAGAAGATACTGCCAGGAAAGTTTTTTTCGTTTATTTTTTTTTTAAGTTTCTTTGATTTAAAACCCTCCCTTCCAGTGGTCTTTTTCAGCCAATATCTTTTCTCAAGTTCAAGCAGTGATGAAAGGAAGAACATTTTCAGGATGGTCCTCTGATGCTTCTGAAGTCTCTTTCAGACTCAACTGACAGAAGGTGAAGGATTACTTCCACGAAAATACATTCGAAAGACTTTAAAAATTGTTTCAGTATCTTTTTGAAAAAAGTACCTAGGAAGATGAAGTAAAAGCCAAGCTTATCGAGCCAGCCAGGAGTCGAACCTAGAATCTTCTGATCCGTAGTCAGACGCGTTATCCATTGCGCCACTGGCCCCTGCTGGATGAGTATTTTCATGTTCGTATCTTCATTACTATCCACAGTTTATGCCAGCCGAAAGATTGATTGCTTTTTTTTAATTGAGTAAGAGGTTAAAACCAGAGACTTTATGGACTTTGGGAAAGCATGATTTCTTTTGTGCTTTGGTTGCATAACATAGATTTACATAAAATGATTTCTTTGAAAACAATGGTTAATCTTCACTTATTCTCTCACTATGCGTTGAAAACTTGTTTGGTGCTTAGTATGCAGCAGCTCTCGTTGCTTGAACAAATCTCTATGAACTCAGTCATCTATTCACTTTTCCTCACTCTGTTTCACATCCTTTCTTACCCAGCTTATATTACTGCCTAGTTTTGAGCTCTTCATTCCTTTTTTTCCCTCAGAATATTCATCTGCCCTCAAAATGCAATAAGGAGACAAGAATTCAACAGAAATATACATTTTAAGAATCTCATTTGACAAATACACTTAGAAACCAGAATAGAATTGGCTTAAAAATGTACTTAGCTGTTCAAAATAGGCAAAATAGCTGAAAATGCAAAAGTGCTTTAAGAGTGGTTTAGTACGTTAAGAAGGAGACCAAGTTTTTGAAATTCAAGGCAAAGTCAGAAGTTAAAATGTAATATATCCTCTCTGTGCCTCAATTTCCTCGTTTGTATAAAACGCTTGTCTTAAAGAGCGCATAGCAAATATGATGGAATATTATCTTAAATTTTTATGGCTCTCACCAGCAGCCGCTGATATCAGGACAGACACTGAAGATTGCTGCCTGGGAATGTTTTAAAGAAGCGTTCTTTATCATCGGCTCTCTACAATCACAAAGAGGAACGATTTTCCCAAATTGCAACGTCTCCTCTGTACAGTTTGCTGCTGTAATCTCTCTTAACAGATTTAACAACTTCATTTCATCGCAGCCAGTACTTTTGAGCGCGCTCTAAACCCAGTGAGGACAGTGGGGAGGCTGGGCTCAGGAGGCTCACAGAACAATGAAAGGGATTGAAATCTGGCAGTCGCCCACGGTCTTTAAACCTCTTTAAAATCTTGGGTTCTAAATCGGAACTGCAGCTTGAGGGATTTCTGTGAGGCGAGTTGGCACAGCAGTCAATTTTACCGAAGCCACATCGAAAACGAGGACGCTGTGAGCAGGATTTGAACCTGCGCGGGGAATCCCCATTGGATTTCGAGTCCAACGCCTTAACCACTCGGCCATCACAGCTCACCAGAAAGTATTTCCTTCATCAGACTAAAGACAAGTATGCATTGTTTCCATGCAAGGTGGAAGAAGAGATAAGATCACGGACTTCTAAGTGTCCCCAAGAAAAACTTCTCCAACTCCAGGCTTGCTTATTTCACTCAGTGGCGATTTCGACTTTTCAGATATTTAGGCAAAAAAAAAATCTTGGCAACATTTTTTAATACTCCAATTTTTCTTTCATTCCACGGATGTGGGGGAATTGTCTTGTTCTACTTATAAAATGTATCTAGATCTGAAAAACTTCTCACCACCCCAGCTGCTACAGCCCTGCTCCAAGAAACCTGCATCTCTAACATGGAATATTGCACAAATCTCTTAACAGGTTTCCCTTCTTCCACGTTTTTCATGCCTACAAAACATTCTATGAAAAGCAGTCTGAGAGATCTTTGTGAACCTAAAACACTTTATGGCACAGCTTTGCTCAAAACTGAACCGGAAACTCCTCATTTCATCAGAGTAAATGCCAAAGTCCTCACTGGGCCTACTGGATTGTCTGTGATCTCATTTCTCTGGTTGTACTCCTTCTTGCCTACTCTGCTGCCGTTACTACTGACCCTCTTGTTTTACATTGTATGTATCAGGCACATTGCTGTTTCAGGGTCTTTGCACTGACTGTTCCCCCTGCTGGTAATACTCTTGCTTTGATATATGTATGACTCAGCCCCTTATCTACTTCAGGTCTTTTCTCAAATATCACCTTATCAGTGAAACACGGCCATAAGTATAAACTCCCCTCATTCCGATGCTTCTCCTCCCCGTTCTTTATTTTTTTCCATATCACTTATGATCATTTGACACACTTTAAAACTAGCTTGTTTATTTTGTGTATTTTCTGTCTCCTCTATGAGAGTGCAAACTCCAGTGAGGGCAGAGATTTTTGCCTGTTTACTGCTAGACTCCCAGTACCTTGAGGAATGTCTGGTACATTTATTGAATAGATGACATTCAATAAATATTTGCTGAAAATGAATGAAATGGGTTTTAATATCCCATTTTGCAGATGAGGAAATGAGATGCAGAGAGGTTATTAAGTTTCCCAGGATCACAACGTAATAAAACCAAGACTAAAACCCAGCATTCAGACTTCCTTCCTAAAGATCTTTCTGCTCTTCCAGAGATGCCTTAAGGGTTAGGGATGAAGTTGAGGGGAGAGGATAGGGAAGCAGTGTTGGCTGACTTGGGGAAAGAGGAAGAACTACAGAGGTTGGGATGGTTCAAAACAAACTGCTTCCTCCACAAGAACCATGTATTTGACTAGAACTTTTCTGATGCTCACGTTCAAAGGCAGCAATCTATATACTGTGTCTTAGGGAACACTGCCTCAACATCAGGACCATTGTTCATACCCATTCGCTTAAATGAAAAAATTCAAGTCTCCTTTTGTTCTGAAATATTCATTTCCCTATTTCCTCCAGGGGAACAATACCAACAACAAGCATAATATTTGTGACAGTTATCTCTGGTTACTCTCCATGTCCTCTGAGACTCTTCATATCTGGCTTTCTCTGCCTTCTCCCTAATCTGGTAAAATCGCTTTCATATTCTATGCTCAGTATCACCATCTTAATATCCATGTCTTTCTGTAGGCCCACCCTTCTTCAAGAAAACTGCAATAATGTGGAACACTTTAGCCCCAGTCACTCATGGATGCAAATACTGGCTCCAAGTTTTACAACTTGGTGATCTTGAGCACTCCTCCGTGTCTGCATCTATAAACCAAGTAAATGATTGTCAATAACAACTGCACCTACCCCCTTAGGCTTGCTTGTTAGTTTATATATGAAAAATCAATAACTACTTGATTTAAAGCTGGTAACAAATGGTAGCTATTACTACTGTTCTAGCTCTTTCTTTCCCATTTTTAGTTTCAACAACATAACATGGGGAGGGAATCAGAATATGCTACCCCAAAATATGCCACTTTGGCATAAGGATGGTTTTGAAGGCAATGGAGAAAAAGCAAACGCAGGAAGGCCTCTCAGCCCTCTTCCTCTCTGCCTAAAAGCAGGGCGTAAATTTCCCTTTGTGAAGATGTTCCCCTCCCCATCTCCTGTACCAGAAGGAGGAGAACAACCCTTATCACCAGAGATGGAAAGTCAACACCAAGATGACTCTGCACAAACAACCTTGCTAAAATAACCCTTATCTTCTATTAGTTTCCCTATGTATTTACCTTCCCAGATTACTGCCTTTGGAAGCCCAAATCCCTCTTTTCTCTGTCTCTACTGCTCTATAATTTATTGCCCTTTGTTAAAACAGTATAAAATCTTTTGAGTCTAACTGCTTCTTTGGGTTTTCACTTCTTTTCTGTGAAGTCTCTGTGCATGTAAAATTAAAATAAAAATATTAACATCAATAAAATTTGTAAACGTTTTCTTTAAGTAATCTGTCCTTTGTCAGTTTAATTCATAGGTCCCAGCTACAGACCTAAGAGGGTTGGGAAAAAGGTTTTCCTCCCTTACCCATGGCAGGTGCAAAGATCAGAGCTTTGCGACTTTGAAGAAAAAACACCCACTTCCAATAGGATATTAAGGAATGAACAGGTAATGTGGAGCCAGGCGTATTTCATGTTTGAGTCATAACACACACACTAGATCCACACTTAGGCCAGATAGGCGATCACTGCAAGACTCAGTATCTCAAATTACTGAGATACTGAGTCTTGCAGTGAAATTAGGAAAAGAATACCTTCCTCAGAGAATCATGGTAAGGGTTCAATCTTAACACCAGTATCTACTGAGTGTCTATTTTGTATCAGGTATATGCAAGGCAGTGTGGATTCATTGATGAGCAAAACTAGACGCTGCTCTTACCCTCATGCAATTTACTACATTCCAGTGAGAGAAACAGACATTAAGAAAGTTATCACACTGATAAATGTAAAATGTGCTGGGAAAGAGAATACATGATACTATGAGTAATACAGGACGTTCACTTAGGGATTTTAAGGAAGTCTTCCCTGAGAAAGTAATAATCCAGCTGAGATCTAAGCACGAGCAAGAGATAACTAAGCAAGGAGGCAAGCACAAAGCTCTTCAACTAGAGGAGACATCATGTGCAAAGAGACGGATTACCTGAAGGCCCATGAGTATGGAACACAGACTGAAAGAGACAGTGAGCTGTGACATGAGGGTGGAGAAGTATTTAAGAGTTGGTATTTGGAGCAGTTATACGTAATGTGTTGTATAATATGACATCTACAACGTGTAGTGTGGTTCAGACTCTTAAAATACTTGTTTCTGCCTCCTCTTGCCTTTATCTAGACAAAATATCCAGAATATGAGATCTGGTGTGACTTAACCTCTAAGGAAAACCCAGTTAAATTCCCCCAATAAGTTTGAAAGAATTCACCTCAAGGATCGTGAGAACTCTCCAAGAGGCTGGTAGGGGCAAATTCGGAGCCCCTGCTTCCCATTCGGAGATCCCAGTCTCTGTCGCCCCCGTGTGGTCACTTCGTGCAGGCACGGATGTTAACTGAGTTGAACGCTTGCAAGACGAAATAATTTCCCTGAAGGTGGGTCAGGAAAGCGGAAGCACCCTCCTTCCTGTGTTATGTCCATTCCAAAAGAAAAACTGTCCTCCTTAATGGTTTTTAGCAAAATATATCATGAAATATACACAAACAAGTCGCCAAACTTCTGAACCCTTTCTTATTTCCGGGAAATCCCTCAAACTGCCCGAATACCGAACTGATTTCAGAAATGGTCAGGATCCTTCCTTTCATCCGGGACGGTCTCCGCCTGAGATGGATGCCAGATGCTGAGTTTTAGGAAAACGTTGCGTTGATTCCGCTGAAGAAAAGGAATCAACGACAAGCGAGGGCCCCGAGGCCTCCCTGAGCCTGGGGGTGGCGTGGGGGGAGGGGGCGGATCCGGCATTTCCCCCTGCGGGGGGACACCCCCTGGAGTTGAATAGCCCAACATCAAGCCCCGCCGAGAAGCAGACCCAGAGGATCTTCCTGGGGTGGTGGGAACGGAGAGGAAGGGGCGGTCCCGAAAATGCAGGGAAGAGTCGCCTTTCTCCAGGACAGATACCCAGGGGGTTCTTGAGGGCAGGGGTCTTCTCTTACTCAACCCCCCACCCCTACTCCTCCCCACAACTCTTCTTCCCCATCTACGCCTGATGAGTTTTGGAACTACTGGATGGTACCAATAGGAATAAGCATAACTGGACAGTTTGCGGTCGCTGCTCAGTTTCGAAGTGGAGCACTTTTCTTCCTCTGAAGTTCAGGAGAAAGTCACTTCGCAGAAAACCCACACGTCCAAGGGAGCCAGTGTCTCCCGCGCAGCGCAGGCGGGGTCTTGTGCAGCGGGTGTCTCCTCGGGTTGACACCATTCCGGCCTCTAGGCCCTTCCAGCGGGAGGACGCCGAGTGCAGGAGGAGAAAGAGCGGCCCGCGACCTGCGCGGGAGGGGAGGCGGGGAGACCCGGGCTTCAGCGCCTGTGGCGTCGGTACGGCTTTTCATTTTAAACCCCTGGACCTCAAAAGAAGCGCAAATGAAAAAAAAAAAAAAGAAGAAGAAGAAGAAGCGCAAATGTCTGTGTATGTTTTGAAGTCTGGCACCACGAAAAGGAAGCACAGGTTTTGTGCTGAAATGGGAAACAATTCAGAAATCAGAGAAGGAAAAGCCAGGCCTGTTTCCGCCCGGTTTCGAACCGGGGACTTTTCGCGTGTTAGGCGAACGTGATAACCACTACACTACGGAAACCGGACACGCGGAAGATAGATGAAGATATTCCTTGATGTCCTAGATCTCAAATTTTTCCATTTTTTTTTGAAATCAACAATATTATACATGAATAGAAATGCGTTTACCAAATATATCTACCACAATGTTCAGAATAAACCTGTTCGAACAGCCAAAAAACTAGAATGCCCTTGAAGGCTTCCCAGAGAAAATGACACCAAATCTAAGACTTCATAGATGAAAAGAAGTATGATGGTTGTAGAGAGGTAGAAAGGGAATTTTGTTACTGGGAACTGAATGAAGTGGGAATAGTTCGTGGAGTGGAGCGGGGGTGGGAATCCAAGAATTTGAAGCACGGCATGGAAAGAAATGAGACTTAAATGGAAATATATGAGCCATATCAGAGGGAAGAGGGATGTGCCTTCCAAAGAGGGGAAGGTAGATTTCAATCTGAATATGATGAGAGATTGGAGACTGCCCTTTAATTCTTGGAGTATAGACGTTATCATTGAAGGTTTTTTTTTTTTTTTTAATCAAAGAGTAGTTTACATACATTAAAATGCTCTAATCTTAAGGGTACTTATAGTTCAATGGGGAAAAAATGTGACAACAACTCATTGCTTCAATAAGTTCAGCAAATAACAACCAGGATAAACATAAAGAAAACTATAACTAGCCAAATTATGTTGAAATTCTTGAAAAACAAAGATAAAAACATCTTAAAAGAAGCTGGAGAGAAACGATACTACATGTTAGGTTAAACAAAGATTAAATGGAATAACAAATATTAATTCAAAGAAAGGTAGAAAAGGAGAAACAGAGCACAAGTAGGACAAATGGAAAAAAATTATGATGACCAACTTAAACCCAAATATAAATAATTGCATTTAATGTAAATGGAATAAACAATTAAAAGGCAGAAATTGGCAGGCTAAATAGTAAAACAAAACAAAGAAAAACAGGAGCCCTCTGTGTCCTGCTTACAAGACATACACTTGAAAAATAAGACAAAAGATTGAAAGTAAAGTGATGGGGAAAGATAAACTATGAAAACATCAACCATTAGAAAGCTGGTGTGGGTATACAATACGAGACAGAGTAGACATCAAAGTAAAAAGTCATACTAAAGATAAAGAGGTACATTTCATAATGATAAAATGATCAATTCAGCAAGAAGACATATCAATTCTTATATGAAGCAAAACTGAGAAAACTAAAACAAGAACTACAATAAGCACAATCATCGTTGGTGATTTTAAAGACCACTTTGAGCAGCTGATGAGAAACTGACAGAAAAGGGGAAATAAGTAGGGATAGAGAAGACGAACCATAGCTAGTAACCAATCAACTTGACCTAACAGACATTCAGACTACACCCAACTACTGCAGAATTCACATTATTTTCAAGTGCATATTAAAAATTCACCAAAACAAACAAGTGCCATCAAACAAGTCTCAATAAATTTTAAAGGACTAAAACAATTTTTTAAATGTTTTCTGACAATAACAGAATTAAACTAAAAGTCAATAACAAAAAGATAATTAGAAAATTCTAATACTGGGAAACAAGCATTACACTCCTAAATGAAGTATAAGTACAATGGAAACTAGAAAATACTTTGAACTGAAAGAATGAAAATATAACATGCAACTAAGCAGTGCTTAGAGGGAGATATATAGGCTAAAATGAATATATTAGAAAAAGAAGAAAGGTTTAAGATGGGGAAATTTTAAGGAGGAAATTATGTTTTGTATTTTAAACCAGAGATTTTTGCTGTGTTGAGAATGGCTTTAGATGGCCAGTCTTGGAGACAGAGAGAACAGGAAGAGGCTGTTGTAGATCGTGGTGAAGAAGAGATATTGAAGATCCAAATAGGAACCAACAGATGAACAGAAGGGAAGGACATCTCACATATGCTGAAGGTAAAATCAGGAAGACTTTGAGATAATTTGATTGGTCAGGTAAGGCAGTGGGGGGAGTCAAGTTTTACCACAGATTTCCAGTGGGATTGATGATCAGTTGAGCTCATGGTGTACTGTGCAAGTGGTACTCATGTGAAATGCAGGTGGCAATGGAAATATGAGTTTGATATTAGAGAGAGACCTCTTTCAGACATGGATATTTTGAAAGCTCAGCTCCAGGCAGGCAGCCAAGGAAAGATCAGCTCCAGAGACTCCACAATGGAGACGAGATGTAAATGTCAGCCCTGGAGAGTGCCGAGTGCTTTCGATTTTTCCATGTGTGATCGTGGTTTAGGTGCAAGGTTCAGAGAACTTTAAACTTAACAATCTGTGGATGTTCAAGACTCCTAAGTTTGGTGTGCTGCTTATGTGGAATTGTAGACACAGAGAAGAAAGTATGGTAACAGGAAACAAGGACAGTTGAATCCAGAAGATCTCAGTTGAGTCTGCAGAGTAACAATGTTTGGAAGTAGTTTTCCATAGTGTAGTCGTTATCATATTCACTTCACACACCTAAGTGTGTGGGCGCCAAGTGGAAACACTTCTTAATCATTTCTCTCCCCCCAACATTTTCCATCATCACCATGCCTTACCTTCCACCTTTTTAAGGGACTTTCCATTTGAATCGGTTCACCAAACTTTATCCAGTGCCCAACACGAGAAATGAATACCTGGCCATGAAGAAGAAAGAACCACACAGCTGGCCTAAGACAACGTCAGGCCTACATTGAGAGCAAAAAAGAGGAGCTGTCCATTTGAGGATTCCAAGCCAGGACACATTTAATGGGGGAGGAAGTTTGAATGAAGAATTGTTTAGGTCAAGAATGAAATAGCATTTCAGTTAAAGAGAAGTCCCTTTAACAAAGACATGATTGTGAATGTCCATGATTTGTTTAAAGCTGTTTTATAGAATAACAATAGTTTTATCATTTAGTACTATTAAGTAGTCAACATTTCTGGAGGTACAGAATATTACTGATTAGATTCAATTCCATTTTAAGGGGTTCTTTAAAATGTCAGTCTTCTGACACATTTGCATACCTGATGCTCAACAAAGGTGTAATTAATCTGTTGGCCCATGACAGTGAGAAGCAAGAAGGTACTTAGGGTGCAATCATTGCTTGTAGAATTCTGTGCACATTTCTAAGTATGGGGGATTGAGCATTTGTAGAGTCTGACAAATTATTTTAAGATACATCTTAGAATGCCAAAAGAAACTGCAGATAACACAGAAACACATTTGTTTTTAGGATTTGATGTGTTTTTCAGAACTTTTATGTAAAAATCTGTCTAGAAAAGAGTCTAAGGCTTCAGACCTCAAAATGCTTTTTTCATTTGTCTCCAAACTCTTGTTAGATGCTTTATATGTTTTGTCACTAACCACTTTTCTCTTAAGATGACATCATATTCTTCTCTTTTCAAAAATTTCAGTGATGTCCTAGAGTCCAGAATCACTTAAAAAGTAGAAACAGTTATTACAGTACTCAATATAAAGTTTAAATTAGGGTTTTTTTAGCCCTTTCTTTAATTTTTTCCCCTTACCTTCCTCTATTCTTCCTTTAGAGTAGAGGTAAGAGCAAAAATGCAAGGGAAAATTGCAGGTTTACTAGGAGAAATGGTGAGTAGCAAGAATGATTCAATGGTAGGATTTCTTTCTTCCCTATTTTCCAGGGAACTGACCTATGACCAAAAGCAAGTGACTGTGGCCTACTATCAAAGTAAGTCTGAATGTGGCCCAGATTTTCAAAAATCACTTAACCATACCAAGTACCCTAGTAAAACAAGAATGATAGATACTACTAATAATATTCTGCTCTACAAACTTTCAAAACTTTCACCACAGAACAAAACAAATGAAGACACCTGCAAGTTGATTTGGAAGATGTACAAATTTAGTGAAAGGTGCTAAAGAACCAGAAGAATCATTTACATTTATGATATTAAAAACAAAGGATTGAAATGGAAAGTTAGAAAATAAATGGCAAATTTAGCTAGTCAAAGGATATGATTCTCATTTCTAGGGGGAAAAAAACCCCGTGAATACCAAATACTAAACACTTTATATACTAGCAGTGCATATCCAAAAGGAAACTATGTAATATATATAGATATATATGCACACATGTACTTATAAATGGCGGGAGAGAGCATAAAGAAGGCTTTTTACAATGTACACAGGTCAATTAACTTCAATACTACTACCCCGAACTTAACAGAAACAGGCGTGGTGGGAAGGAGGGAAGAAGTAGAATCCAGCAAAGAGAGCAGAGGGTGACTCAGGAATTAGCTGCTCTACTGGCCCTTCCCTGGGTTGACACCTGCCCGCAGGTGGATCAGGGTGCACTTCGGCCTGGAAAGGGTGCATTTCTCAGTTATGCCTCTCGAAGGAGGTTTCCCGCCTCTTTCCACTGAGTTGCCCAACTGGGGCCTCGGCTCCTCCTTCCCTTTCAGATCCCAACGTTCCTCTCAGGTCCAGATAACTGACCTGACCCCTGACACGTCCTGGCTTCGACATCCCTTGTCTTTGGTTCTACCCAAGGACATGGTCGGTCAGATGCTCTTGAGAAGCCATCCGCAAGGTTCTTTCCCTCCCGCGGACCCCAGCCACTCAAGTGTTCGATGACCAGCACTGCAGCACCAAGGCCGTGACTCCTCCGCGCGGAGAGGGAGGCCCGAAAGCACAGCTGAGGACTCAGGGTCGCGGTGACCGCGGAAGGACCCCGGGGCCAGGCGGCCACAGGGTGCAGGTTCCCGGGTCCCGAGGCTTCCAAGAGGAGCTGACCTGCCTGAAATGGTCTCCAGGAGCAGAGAGGGATCTGGATCCCGCGCGCAGGAGCCGAGTCCTTCGAAGTCTGTGGCGGCTCAATGGTCAGTTCCGTGATCCACCCGTCGCGGTCTCAGGAAGCCCTGCCTGGGGACGTTGGCCTGAGTCTTTTCGGGCCAGAATCCGATGTTTGAGAAAGATTAAGTTTTCCCGGAGGAAGGACACTTCCTTGAGACAGAATAAGAAGCTTTTTCTTCCCTCCTCATCCATTTCCCAGGCCAAAGAAGCAACTCTGTCTTTCCAGTGTAAACTGCAAGACAATGCTGTTTAAGTATCGTTGGTAATTTGAAGAATGCTAACCTTGTTCCGGCCGGTTAGCTCAGATGGTTAGAGGGTGGTGCTAATAACGCTTCCCGCACGGGCCAAGCTACTTTGACCTTTTCTGTCTCCCAAAAGAGTAAACCTACCCTAGAATGCTAGAGTTCTGTACCTGGCGTCCGAACTGCACAGAGGAAGAGTCTCTGAACGTAGTAGAACTATCACATTTCCTTCTAACTTCCTTGCTAGGGGGTTCTAGAAGCTTGCTTGGGCGGAGTAAACAGACCCCCCCCACCCCACCCCTCACAAGGCCTGGTACCTTTTCTAGGCTCCAGGCTCTTCTCCAACTCACAAAGCACAACAGTAGCAGAAACCTGTAGGTAAAAGGTACAACAGAGGGCCATTCTTTGTTTATTTCATTTTGTTTTTTTTTTTCCTGCAAGGAAACTATTTCTTGGAGAAAAAACTGGGTTATTTGATTGCTTCCTCCGAGAACAAATTGTAAAACCACCCATTCTTTATGTTGCTCCCTCTGGGTCATTCTGTACTCCCCAGTTCCGTCGAAGAGAAAACAAGATTTAAAAATAGAAAGAAAAATTGTCCAAAACATAAGTAGAAAAAATGACAAAAGATCTTTATTTTATACACTCTGCACATTTATACCAACATAAAAGGCATACATAACTTTAAACATTTTTAATTTTGTTTTTCTTGCATAAATAAGATATTCACATGTTTAAAAAAGGAGAAACTAAAAATAGATACATTGGAAAGTTTCGCTTCCATTCTTATCCTCCACCAGCCCACTTTTCACCATCACCTCGCATAGGTAAAGTCTGTCCTTAAATTTTCATTTATCCTTATTGGTTTTCTTTATGCATATACAAGTAAAATGTATATTGATTGTTACTTTTTCTTGTTTTTCCACACGAAACATAGCATAATTATTTATTCACTGTTTTGCATTTGCATTTTTCTCTTAGTATATATTGGATGTCCCAAATTGCACTTTCAACTTTGTACACTGTCAAATCAGTTTATTTTAAAATGAGTTGGTCCTGCCAGTCAGAAGTTGACTGACTCTGCAAACTTCTTAACCATTGTACGAAGTGTAGGCTTTTCCAACCCAAGGAAGGAGGTGATGGAGATGATATCCATAATTTTCTCTTATAATGTGAAATAAAGCACTTTCTTAAGCCATATAATGTTCAAAGAGGTTTGAATATGGGCTCCCAAGCTGCTCAATAATCAAATAAAATTAGGTATAATTTCAACAAATATTTATTGATTTCTCTCTCTCACTTTTCAGTATGGCAATTATTGTCCTTCATGAAAAGATATGAAGGAAATATAGCTAATCGACAAATTAGAGTACAAAAAAATGTGTGTGCATGAATATGATCTCTTAAAAAAATACACTGCAACTAACTCTTAAATGGTTCAGGGGGAAAAATGAGTACATATGAAAAGAGAACAAAAAACCAAACAAATGTAGAAAATGTGTTAACAATTGCTGAAAATGGATATAGAGTATATAGGGGTTATTTGTATTATTTTTGCACTTCTTCTGTAAGTCTGACATTTTATATATATACATATATATATATATATATATATATATATATATATATATATATATATATATATATATATTTAGAACCTTAAAAGTGTAAACTCAACGAGAATGTGTACACACATATATTAAAGGACATTCAACAAATGTGTTGAATGGTAATTCCCTCCAGATGGTGGAATTTATGGACCATATTTATTTTCTTCTTTTTGTTTAGCCACACCTTCTAAATTTTCTACAATGAACCTTTATAAATAATTGTATAATATAAAAAGAAAAAAAACTTCAGAGAAAAACAAAGAGGGAGAAAAAATCAATCAATCTGTAGGGTGTTTGCTCTCAATATACCTCCTTTCCTTATTGGGGAACCAAGAAGAGGAAGTGAATTACTAAATAAAAGAGTAAAATTCCTAGAAAGAATTACCCTGCCATAATAATGCAGTGCACATGGCTGATGCTCAGAGTTCCTTATCTGGGATAGGAGTTTTCAGGTCCATGTTACATATTCAATATTAGTAGTGAGATTAATATTAATTGAAAATTGAAACAATTAATACCCTGGGGTATAAATCAAGATGCTATGAATTTGGTTATTTGAATAAGAGGGTCCTCAGAATATAGTAATCCAGCAACAAAATGATGAACATGATTTTAAGAAGCAGTTTAGTTACTTAGTTAAAAGAAAGTTCTCTAGAGCTAAATGATGAGAATGCTGACTCTAAATTCTGTCCTTGGTTATTTGTAAAATGAGCGTGGTTATAATACCCACCTCATAAGTTAGTTATATTTAAATATGTTAATTCATTTAAAACACATAAATAGTGCCTGGTACATATGTCTAAATAGTAAATATTGAAAAACCAGAACTACAGTATAGCATAGCAATTCTGGGGTCAACCTTAAAAAGCAGGTCTATTTTATTCTCACAACACTACATTCATTCCCAAATTCAATGTATATTCTTTTCTACCTGTCCTAAGAATCAGCTGACTTTTCTCACCTCAGATCTAGTTCCTAGTTTGTTCATACAAAGTTTTGTTCATTACTATTTCCTGGGTTCATTTTAGAGCTTTTTCACAATGAGTTTTTTCCTAGCTCAGCCTCATTATCAAGGTCATATGCCTTTTGTTTATCACAAGCATTACATTTCCAGTATTTCCTTGTGGAAGGAAGCTTTTAATTTTTGCTCAGGGATGGATGGATGGATTGCTTTAAATTAGTCGTTCTTTAAAAATACTGCTCTTATTATTCCTTCCAACCACTCATTCTTCTCATTCCCAAAGAGTCTGCAGGTTGGAAGACTCTTTTCCCATCTCTTATCATCCTTTACTGTGGTCTCAAAGATGCAAATACATCAAAGTCCTTACAATCGAATGTTTCAATTTGCCATTTTCATTACAAGTGGTTTTTGTACTTGTTACAAAAGAATTTGCATTGGTTCCAAGAAAGGATGTCCTGAAAGACAAGGTTCATTTTTGACCAAGACAGAGCTTTCTTCTTTACTTTCTCTTTTAACGAAAAGTGGGCCCGGTGGAAATACGACTGATGAAATTCCTGTTAGTGGTAAAGAAATTCCACAAAGTCAACGCTGTTAAAAATATTAACGAAGACAAATGGTGCACGTGGTGGCCTGTTAGCTCAGTTGGTTAGAGCGTGGTGCTAATAACGCCAAGGTCGCGGGTTCGAGTCCTGTACAGGCCATACCTTTGATGCCCCCGTGGTAACCCGGGACAGTTTTCTTTGCTCATGATTCAAAAGGAAATCATAACTTCTTACAATCATGAAAGTTTGATTATGACAATTTAGATCCATTCCCTACCTCTGAACTGATAATAGCCAGCAGGGGAACACTTTTGCTCATTGGTTTAAACCTAAATTTGTAAATCAATCGCCTATAAAGGCACAGGACATACATATTTATCATAGACTAATCATGAATTGCCCCTGGAACTTAAAATGGGGGTAGAATCTCCTGAGTTATCCAGTTTATGTGCATGAGTAGTGCATATCTGAACAAAATCAGAATTATATTAAGAAAGAAAAAGGGTGAAATGGATACCAGGTAGCAACTGTGACCAGTAGTATAGACTGGCTTCTACACCTCTGCCACCCCGTTGTAGTGTGCCTCCGATACACTGGGCCTGCAGCACTAAAAGCTACATTTCTCAGACCTCCTTGTCACTAGGATTCCCTGTGTCACGTAGCTTTGGCTGAGCGGACGTACTCGTGCGAGACTTTGGAGAAATGAATATTGTGAGATAAAGCTTGGATAGCTCTTCTGGCATATGTCAGTCTAAATAAAGAGGTAAACTGAGGCAAGTTAAAAGGACCAGAAATTGAGTTTATTTGGGCATAGCAGAGGAATTGAAATTCAAGAAACGCATCATGTAGCAAGCCAAGGGTGGGTCTGTTGAGGGTTTGGGGTGGCTGTATTTACGGGCAAGGAGTGTAAAGCGGGGGAAGCCCAGCCAGATTAGCGGCTATCCATGGATCAGGAGATAAGTTTCTGTCTTCTGTAAAACAGGCATTTAGGGGAAATCAGTCCCTCAGTTCTCACCTTCCATTCTTCTGAGGGTGCATGTGTGAGATTCTCTATTTCATATCCTCTGGTTCAATTTTAGATTGAAATCCTTTCACACGTGCATGGTTGTTGGGATATTTTAGTTTACCTGCAGCTACTGTCTAGGATTTTGTGGAACCAGAAGTGGCAGCAGTAAGATTTCTACCGAAGCATTTTCATGGCTTGGTGCTTCTGACGGTGTAGTATCCACACTTGATTCTGGTCTCCAAGAAACTCATAAGAAATCCCTTTTAATTTTACCTAATTAGAGTGGATTCTATTTTCTGAAACTCAGAACACTGATTAGCTATCAACATTGTCTGCTGCGGTTGTGGTAAAGATAAATGGTGGGAAATAAAGGCCAAAAAATCCATTTAAAAAAGTGTGGTCCATATTTGAGGTAAAGTAAAACTTAAAAGAGTTTAGGCAATTGATGGAGTGTAAGAGAAGGCCTTGACATTGGGAACACTGTAAATGACTTCTGACTTTTTAGCTGGCTTTTGCACAGTGAGGCTTACCCATCGTAGATCAGCCTACAGATCCTACTCCTTCATGGACCTTGATCGTTTTACTCATCTCTCTGATTGACAGACACCAGGTTTCTCTCTTTTCTTTCCTGTGTTATCCCACAGCTATGATAATCTTTTCTCTTTACCCATTCCACTGATTATGATCCTTGTTTCTCTTTGTATATCTCTATCCTTGTCCACATTCCTTGATTTTCTTTTTGCCCCACTACTCCATCCTAGTACCATTACCCACCATTACCACTATCTGAGAGACCTTCACATTCCTACCTCTTTCCTACTGTCCTACTCTTTCATTCACATAAACTTCATACCCAGATATCAGCTTTCCCAAGACAGCCTTCCCAGACCAGGCCTGATGGAAGTTTGTCGCCAAACCTTTGATGATAACATAATGCTTCAGATGATCTATGTCTATGGAATTGATAACATATGGACCTTAGATACTTTTATCTAAGAGATATCTAAGAGATATCTTTTATTTAAGAGATGTCTTTTAGCAAAGAGAGTTCTCCCTCCAGCCCCTCCTTGTTACTCACCTGTGACCTCAACAGGTTTCCAATCTGTGCACAAAATAGGCAAAGAGTTTGCTTTTATGGAGCTTTCATTCTAGTGGGAGAGACAAACAAGTAAACAAATGAAGGATCAAGATAATTCTGAATAGTGGTAGGTGTATTATACTTATGAGAACATAAGACAGGGTGGTATGATGGAGAAGACTGGGTGGAAAGCTGTTTTAGATGGGGTGGCCAGGGAAGGGCACCCTGCAGAGGTCACTTTCAAGCTGATAAGGGAATGTGAAAAAAGTCAGCCATGAATGATTTGAGGCAAAGCAACTCCAAAGGCCCTAAAACCAAGTGACCTTGCAATGCTGTAGGGACAGATGGCCAGTGTGGCTGAAGAAAGCTGGTAAGGGAAAGGATCTAGTACTCTGGCTTTCCCTGCTCATATAAGTCTTGGAACAATCTCTAGTTTCAGGTGGTCCATCTGCAAAGTCTGCTTTTGTGAGGTAGGTTTGCTGATCTGTGGGCTTTGCCATTAGGAAATAGACTGAAGCTGGTGAAGGATGGAAGAGTATGTCAGCCCCAAATATGCCATTTTGGCATAAGGATTATTTTAAGCTAAAGGCAGTTGAAAAATAGCAGCTATAAGAAGAACACTCTAATTTTCCTTCTTTTTCTTTAAAGTAGGAGATAAAATTTCCATGTGAAAGATGTCTTCCTTATACTCAGAGAAAAGTAACATTTCTATTATTAAGGATGGAAAGTTGAGGCTGAGGGAAATCTTTACAAATTAACCCTTATCTCCCTAGTCAGTTCACCCAATTAACTATCCTAGCCCAAGCCCCTTTGCCTTGTCATGGTTTCATAATGTTACTACTCTTTTTCTGATTCAGTATATATGCATCAACTCTTAACTGCTTCTTTGGGTCTTCATTTCCTTATGAGGGCCCCCATATCACAAAAACTTAAATACATTTGTATATTTTTCTCCTCTTAATCTGTCTTTTGTTACAGGGGACCTAGCTGAGAATTTCGAAGGGTAGAGGAAAAGATTATTTTCCCTCCCCTACACTGGAGTGAGTGACTTGAGTTTTCTGATGTGTGCATTCTTAAAAGTCCCTGGGAAAAAAACCTCAGGTTTCTACATGAAAAGGAGAAAGAGAGAAACTATAGATTCAAAAACTTGAGACATATATGTCCAATGAATTGTTTGTAAAACACATAGATATGATATATATACCTTGTACATATGTATGATTTTTATAATATATATTATAGAATATATTTACAAAATATATAAAGCTGGTGAAATTTGAACAATGATTCGATACTTGATCTTATTTTTGTTATTATTTTTAGATGTGATAAGGATATTGTGATTATGTTTTTCAAAAGCATCCTTATCTTTTAGAGATACTTTAGTTTCAGTCTTGTGTCAGTCATATAGGAGCTAAGTAGAAGGAAAAATCAGTAATACTGATTTTCTATTTAACATACTGTACTCATTACGGATTTTTTACATTAATTTTCATTTAAAAATATTGCTTTAAAATATTATTTGTCTCTATTGCTAAGCTTTTTGGCAGCCTCTTAAATTTTGTGCCCGAGGCAAGTGTCTAACTCGTTTCATCTTAGTCTAGGCTGTGTTAAATTTATCAATGACACGTGTGTGAGATTTACTTCAAACAATGTGTCTGGAGGAATGAGGGTTGGGTTATATGTTAATAAGATTGCCGTGAGTTGATAATTGTTGAAGGTGTGAGATACAAACATCGAATTCATTGTACTATTCTATCTTTGCATATATACTTTTGAAGTTTTCCCAAATAATTTCTCTGTCAAACCTTCCCAGCACATTTAGAAGGCAGGGCCTGGGACCGAGTTAAAGGCACGTGAAGCTTTAACAGCTAGAAATAACCACAGAGACGCAGAAACCTCCCAGGTTCCTAGAGCGGACCTGGAAATAACGTCAGTGGACGTAAACCACCCTTTATTCAACCCCAGGGCGGAAGAGTTCGCTGTTTTGTTTTCCGGAGAGTGGGCCTCCGCGGACACTGCCTCCGCGGTCTCTGGAACGAACGCCCTGAATCTCGTGCCCAGGCAGCACCGCCTGGTGCTTCCAGGCGGCTTGAGAAGGGCTAGGCTTCGGAGCCTCCAACCTGACAAAGGTGGGACTTGGGCAAATGTCGAGAGGCCTAAGTCTGGGACTAAAGTTGGCCTCCATGGCGCACATTCTTGCTCAGAAGCAGCAGATTGTAAAAATCAGGAGGTGTCGGGGCGGGCGCGGGATGAAGACAAGTAAGCTCCGGCGCTTCGCCTCCGGACCCCAACACAGCCTCCGCGGATTTGGGAGCTGAGCGGAGTCGACGACTCTGCAGAGACGCCTCTGGCCAGAGAGCAGATGGCACAGGCCTGCATACTCGCCATCAATAAGGTCCATCCGGAAGCGGCCTGGCCTTGCGGATGGTAATAGGTAACGAGTCACTATTTATGGGTGTGGTTGTGAGGGGCGGACGCATGCAGGGAGGCATTCAGGCTCTTGAGCGACAGGTGCTGGAGAGTCCACATGCTCTGGGTAATAATACTTGGTGGAAAACTGTTACCCGCAAGGCAGAAATGTTGCGACTGTGTTGAGTGCAGTTTGATGATTCTGGGTATCAAGTAAATATGAGCTGTGTAATGGTAAAGGGGGGGGTGGTGGTTCGTCATCAGACAGTACGTCTCCACAGCCAGCCTGCCTTCACTTTAGAACCACCTAGAGAGCTTTTAAATTTCCTAGGTAGTGCTAGTTTGCAGCGGGTGACAATAATAACTGGGCTGCTGTCAGATCCAAGAAGTGCATCTCACTCTTTACTTTTCTGGGCAGAAACCATTCTTCTGACACTGTTTAGTCGAAGCACGAAGCATTGGGGCCTAACTAGCACTTAATTTGTGTGTAGAGGTTCTCCGAATGAAATTTATCAGCAGGGTACTGAGTCCAACACTTGGATAATACAAAGACTGAGTAGAAGAAGACAGTTCTCATTTTATGCTGTCTAATCTGAGGCACTCAGCAATATTTTTCTATGTTTAAGCAGATATTTCTTCAACAAAAAGAAAGAAAAGCAAGATGATTGTTTAGTATAAGAATCAGGGATGTTTGAAGATATGGTTGAGGATGTATTTGCCCTCAGGTTTCATCCTTGTGGTGGCATGTGTCAGAATTTCTTTTCTTTTTAAGGCTGAATATTATTCTATTGTATGTATATACGACATTTTGTATATCCATTTATTCATTGATGGGCACTTGGATTGCTTCCACCTTTTGGGTTGTGAATAATGCTGCTATTGCACATGGGTGTACAAATATTTCTACAAGACCCTGCTTTCAATTCTTTGGGGTATGTACCCACAAGTGGAATGGCTGGATCATATAATTCTATTTTTAATTTTTTGAGAAACCTTCATACTGTTTTCCATAGCCGCTGCTCCATTTTACAATTCCACCAACAGTATGCAAGGATTCCAATTTATTCTCCTCCTTGCCAACACTTGTTATTTTCTGAGTTTTTTGATAGTAGCCATCCTCATGGGTGTGAGGTGGTAGTATCATTGTGGGTTTGATTTGCATATGCCTAATGATTAGCGATGTTGAGCATCTTTTCCGGTGCTTATTGGCCATTTGTATATCTTCTTTGGTGAAATGTTCAAGTTCTTTTTCCATTTTCTAATCAAGTTGTTTTTTTGTTGTTGTTAAGTTGTGATTTTTTTTTTTTTAATTGAAGAACCTCCTTCATCTGCTATTGTTTGCAGGGATGGTAGATAAAAGAGAAGATATGCTCAGAAATAAGTCTTGAATCATGTTCAATTCTTCTGGCTCTTTTTATTTTTTTTTTTTAGTATATGTGTGTAGAGAAGGTAACACTTAAAACATGAATTCTTGTCTTCCAGATGGACAAGGTGAAGACAGAATTCCCAGGCAGCAGGATGGTAAACAGTGCAGATCTGAGAAACAGCCTGCTGACCTCTGGTAACATGTATAGCAACAGCAGGTAAGTCTGGGGAGAAAGAGCTTTATAGATCATGTAGGAGACTTAGACATGCATCTTGTAGCCCAGTCTGTCCAAGAGAACTTTGCATAATGGTGGAAATGTCCTACATCGGTGTTGTCCACCATGGTAGTCACTGGCTACCTGTGGCTGTTGGACGCTTGAAATGTGGCTAGTACTATTGAGTTTATTTTATTGAATGTTTATTAATTTTATAGCTCCATATGGCTAGTGGCCACCATATTGGACAGTACAACTCTAGGCAGTGGTTTTAAATGAGAAGTAGCATAACCAGATTTGTATCTTAGAAAGATTACTTTATAGTCAGAATGTGGAGAATGTGTTAGACAGGCGCAAGACACCAAACAGTAAAATCAGTTAAGAGACTCTTGAAATAATCTTGGTAAGTGTGTATAAACTTTAGCCACCTCCTCAGTTAACAACCCTTTATTCTCTTTTTTTTTTTCATGTATTTGTTAGGTTGTTTATATGATTAGAACCCCAAAGAACAAGTAACAGTGGTTTAAGTAGGATAGAAAATTTGTTTATCATGTGAATGTCCTGAAAGGTAAGCTAGAAATTTCTGGAAGCTCTTCTCCAAAAAGTTCTCCAGTGGCCTGTGCTTTTCTTGCTGCTCTGCGATCTCCAGAGCACTATCCTTGTCCACATGGGCAAAACCAAATCACAGCCTATAGGAAAGGGAAGGAAAATATTGTGACCAAGCAACTTCCTTTTAAGCAACATGACAGAATGAAAGTTGTCCACAACACTTTTGCTCACACTCTGTGTTAAGCTAAAACTTGGGACATTCTTTCTGACATCAGAGGGGCCATATATTTAGGAAAGTGTTTGTAAGTATGAAAAGCATGGGCAAATTTTCGGCCACAGCTCAGCCTTTATATAATAGTGTCCTTGCATGGAGAAAGAAGGAAGTGGTCTTTGCACGTGAGGAATAAGAGAAATAAGAGGAATAAGAGAAATAAGAGAAAACTTTTGTACAACATCAGAGAATCCTTGCTGTACTAACAAAGTACCACACCTGGATGGCTCAACCAACAGAAATATATTGTCTCACAATTCTGGAGTCTGGAAGTCCAAAATCAAAGTGTCAGCAGGGTTGATTCCCTCTGAAGGGCTGTGAGGGAAAGATCTGTTTCAGGCCTTTCTACGCTTGTAGATAGCCATCCTTTCTCTATGTCTCTTCACATTGTCTTCCCTCTGTGTGTGTCACTGTGTTCATCTTTCCTCTTTTTATAAAGACACCAGTCAGATTAGGGCCCACCCTAATGACCTCACTTTAACTTTTCCTCATTTTATTTCTTTAAAGACCCTGTCTCCAAATAAGGGTCACATTCTGAGGTACTGAGGGATAGAACCTAAATGTTTGAATTTGGGGGGAATACAACTCAACCCATAATAGCTAATAAATATCCGACCAGAGTTCACATCTCATTTGACACCAGGAATCCATATTCCTTAAGGAAACCATTCATAATAACATTTAATATGGTTTTATGGCAACCGCAAATAAATTTGCCAGCTGCTGCTCTGTTTTGATAGTTAAAGCAGAGGTGCCCAAAGTACAGACTTCAGTGTTTTAAACAGTTAGAAAAGAAATAAATCCAGTCCTGCCTATCTTCTTTAAATAGTCATCCATTTTCTTCTGTCAGGGAACCTAAATCTCCAGTTATTAATGCTAGCCTGAAATTCAGGACAGAAGAACTTAATTCTTAAGTTAATGCTCCTTGTTCCCCAACTTTATATAAATGAAACAGGAAGAAAATACATGAAGAAGTCTTTTTTAAAGAAGTATATGATCTATTTGGGAGGTCACATTAAAACACAGGCACACCGCAAGAACTACCCTGTAGGACTACTTATAAACAGGTATTTAAATAACATAAGCAGCATTTACAAGTTCAGTAGAATCTCTTAAAAAAGGAAGAGAGATAGCAATTAAAAGGCTTCCATGCTCTCAGGTTTTATGATTTCATGTGATGGCTGAGATGGAGCATGCAGAGGAGTAGACATCCTTTTTGTTAAAATATTTGGATGCTTGAATCAAGAAATGTGGGCTTGAGAGCCATATTTTTTTGATCTTTAAAAATCTAATGAAAGCTGTGGACTGACTCATCAAAAAAATACACATACATTTGATATTTTGCATGAGTTTCTGTGTGTTCATGGAAACCCTTTAGGCAGATGCTGTATGTTATTTATCCTAAACTCCTTTCTCCTTTGATTTCCTCCACCATGGTAGCTAGAGAGCCAAAATCCTTCCCCTCCTTCTCTCTTGTAGTTGGGGTGGGATGTGAGCTGGGTCTGACCACTGAGATTCAAGTGAAAGTCGCTCGTGGGGGACTTCTGGAAACATTTTTAAAATACGAGTGACTTCTCTAAAAAAATAAAATATAAAGGGAGGGGCTGTGACTTGGCTGGCATGCTCCATCAACTCTTTACCCTATATCCTTTGCTCTTCTCTCTCCCTGTCTGGAATTCAGACAAGATTCCTGGAGGAACAGCAACTATTATAGGTCTGTGATGATAAAAGCCACGGAACAAAGACAATTGAGCAAAGAAGACAGAGGGAGCCTGGGAACTTCATGACATTCTTGAACAGTGGTGCCAGCCCTGGATGATTGACCTCAGGACCTCTTACTAAATGACATATACTAACTCCTTTCTGTTTAACCCACTGGAGTAGAATTTTCTTTTGCAGTGAATCCAATCCTAACTGATTGGCTAATATGTATTAGCACCTGTTGTGGGCCAGTGAAGTTCTAAGAATGTTTATGTACTAATGTTTTTAATCCTCACAATGAATGACTTTATGAGATAGACCAAAGGTTCTCAAAGTGTGGTCCCTGAGCCAGCAGCATTAGCATCACCTGGAAACTTGTTAGAAATGCAGATTTGGGGGCCTGACCTCAGACCTCCTGAAGCAGAATCTCTGGGAGTGGGGCCCAGCAGTCTGTGTTTTAACAAACCCTCCAAGCGATTCTGATGTATGCTGAAGTTTGACAACTTTATCTCTGTAGATAGGGTATTGTTGCTGTCCCCATTTTACAGATAAGTAGACTGAGCTGAATTTAAGTCACTTGCCCAATGTCACACAACCAGCAAGACTGACTCCTAAGTCTGTGTTTGTAGCCACTATGTTACTCACATGTTAAGAACTCCTGCTCTAAAGTAGTAGTCTTTAAAATTTGAAAGCATACTCTTCTGAAAAATTATGTACCCCCCTGCACATTTTTAGGTCAACATCTAAAAATTTCACATAAGTTTAAACAGTTGTAAAGAATCTGATTTCCAGTACATTGTAAATTGTGACATTTCAAAATGTGTTCCATCACTCTTCTAAATGAATCTAAATACCATAGTGATTATTTTTTAAATGGACTATCATCTATTTAAAAAAATAAGTTTTCTCTAACATTTGAAATTTTACATCCTCTCTTTTGTATTTGAACTCGTATTTTCATTCCCCTACCCCACAAAAATACATTCTATTGTAACATGGCTGTTTTTGATCTACTCTGTTGTGCTTTCTGCAACAAAAAAGTATAAACATTGAACTTAATTTAAGAAAAAATTTCCGGTGACTATATAGCTTTGAGTTAACAATTTGTTTTCTGCATTAAGTTATTGCAATTTTTATTAGATCAAATCACTGTGAGTGTATGTTTTGATAAGTTATAGACATACAAACTAAAATTGAATTGAAAACTCATAATGAGATGGATGGGACTAATATTTTCTAATTAATTTGTGTATCCATGGATGAATAGTCCTTGTTGCAAAACTGAAAGTTTCAACATCAATTTTATGTCTGTTTCATTATTATAGATATGAGTTAAATAAGTAGATAGGAATTAAAGGAGTTTTGAAATAGGAATGTGATTCTAATTTTTCTAACCCCTGTATTACATGCTAA
Source organism: Hyperoodon ampullatus (assembly GCF_949752795.1). Lineage (NCBI taxonomy): Eukaryota > Metazoa > Chordata > Mammalia > Artiodactyla > Ziphiidae > Hyperoodon > Hyperoodon ampullatus. Next base: position 84,113,646 of record NC_136923.1, on the reverse strand, counting down.
AACCATATTATCATTAAAATTTTTTATTTTTGGCCGTGCAGTGCGACATGTGGGATCTTAGTTCTCCGACCAGGGATTGAACCCGAACGTGCACCCCTTGTACTCGAAGCACGGAGTCTTAGCCACTGGGCCGCCAAGGAAGTCCCCATTAAAAATTTCTGTTTATCTATTATTGACAACTGGGTTAGACCCTCTTTCATGTTTAAAAGCAAATACAATAAGAAACCACCTGAGTTGCAAAATAATTTTGTTGACCAGTCTTTAAAGACATTCACTTTCTGACACCATTTTTTAGAGTCATTTTGTCAGATGCTTCAAGGAGGCTTTGTGTCTTGGGGAAATAATGAAGGGTAAGATATGGGATGGTTGAGAGTTATCTCCTTTTTCCTTGTGGGAGAAGAGTTGTGACAAAAGGAGGTGGGAAAGCAGAAAGTTTTCAGGCAGCTCACTCAGTGAGTCCACATGGGTGTCCAAGGTCAGGAAAATGATTCCCTTAAAACTGTTTGTGTCCATTTATTCCCAGGGATATATATATTCTAGTCTTAAAACTAAAGGATACTAAGAGATACCTCTTAGAGTCACCATTGTCAGGTCTCTTCCTCTGTCCAGAAGCCTGGGAGGGTAGGGACTTAGTCGTCCCCAGCCCAGTGCTGCATACTTAATGTCAAGATGTATGCTGCAAAACAAGTAGTTTAAGGGATCAAATGGTAGTTGTTGTTACCTTATGTGTTAGATGTGAAATTAATATCTACAATAGATAACATATATAACACTTAGGAAACATGCTTATATTAATCTAAAATATAAATACTGGTTTCCAGGTATCCATAGGGAGGAAGTGTGTGAGGGTCACTCAAGAGATTCAGTAGCATCTTTGCTCTCCCTGTCCCCAAGAAAGGGACAGGGAAAGCAAAGATGGAGAGTGGCCTCCAGAGGCACTTGACATTCTACCAGACACAACTCAATTTTCTGCTATCACACTTCCATCTTCACATTTTACATTAGTTGCTTTAAAAAATAAACAAATAGAAATCTATTAGTTTTCTGTTGCTGCATAATCCATTATTACAGATTAACAAAACAATGCCCATTTATCTACTCAGAGTCCTATAGGTAAGAAATGTGGGCACTGGGTAGCTGAGTTCTCTGCTCAGGATCTAACAAGGCTAAAATCATTCACGGAAATGCAGTCCAAGCTCTCAAGGTTATGGTAGAATCCCCGTTCCCTTGCTGCCAGCTGGGTGCTCTCAGCTTCCACAGGCCGCCTGCATTCCGTCGGCCCCTCCATCTTCAGAGCCAGCAACAGAGACCCCTCACTTCAAATCCCTCAGTTCCTCTCACACAGTCTCTGACTCTAGGAAGAGCCCAGTCCCTTTTAAGGGCTCATCTAATTAGATCAGGCTCACTCCTGATAATCTTCCTTTCTTAAAGTCAACTGTGCTACATAGCATACTCTAATCAAATTCCCAGTACAAGGGATTGTGCAGGACTTGTACACAAGGGGGAGGGCATCTTGGGGCCACCATAGAATTCTGCCTACCTCAAGAAACAACAATAGATGCTAGAGTTGAGTAGAAATTGCCTGCAGCACCCATGATTGGAAGAATTTAATAATCTCAGATACAACAAGTTCAGATCTTCCCTGTGGCAGAGATGGGAGTGGGATGGTACTTTTAGATCTGCATTTGAGTCTCTTGTGAAGCAAAATGACATAATTTAACCTCTGTAGGGATGGAACCCGGACATGAGTATCATCAGCATTACACCCTAAACAACTTCGCTAACCAGTCACTAAGAGACTGCTGTGTTTTCTCTTTAGAAAGTTTCAATAAAGGTAAAATCTTTGTTCCCTGGAGTCTCATTTCAGAAAAAAACAAACCACTCATCCTCTCTCTACCCCATCCAAGGGAAAGAAACAAAGATTAGAAAAGTCGCCTTTGGTAGAGATGAATCTTGCCTCTCCACAGAAACGTAGCCTTTCTCAAACCAGCTTATTCAGATAAAAGTTCTCAGGAGGAGCTTCCTTCCTTCTTCCCAGCATGGCCAGGAGCAAACGCGAAGCTGGTGGCTCAGACTTGAAACCCAAGGCAGCTCATGAAAATGACCCACTGAACTGCCACTGGGATCGGAGAACTTTCAAATGCGGAATCTAGGTGTTGTGATATCAAAACATAAGGAACTTAACTATCAGGATGATTTTTATCTGATTTCTGGGTTTCTTTTAAGGACTACTATAAAGGAAGGGTGTGAGTTTCTTCTAAGGGGAAAGGGGACTAACCTGCAGAGTGGCAAAGAGCCCTTCTTAATCTGCCAGCCCTTCTTAATATGTAATCTTTTCATTCTTACAACTACCTTCCATGAAGTAGGGATGATTATCCCCATTTAACAAATGAAGAAATCAAGGCTCAGAGAGTCAGTGGGAAAGCCAGAATTAGAATATATGATTGTTGAGTTTCAAAATCCACGTTCTTTCAAATCATCTTAAAGATGCCAGGCTTCTGGTCCTCTGAATTTTAAAGAGAACAGAATTTAATATGCTGGCATTTCAATCAGTGGAGAGAATATGGATATTCAGTAATGGTGTTGGGATTACTGGTAATCCTCTGGAAATAAAGTAGAGTTGGATCTATACCTCAAATGTTAAGACACAGAAAAAATCGAATATATCAAAGATCTAAATATAAAAAGAAATAATGGACATTCTAGAAGAAATCATAGAGTTCTTTTATTACCCTTGCTGATCCTGTAGTGGGAAAAGGCATATCCAAGTCAGACATAAAACCAGAAGAAAAGACTGATAATTTCACCTGCATAGTTCAAAGTCTACATGTCCAAATTTGCCACAAAGTGCAAAGGCAAATAGCAACCTGACTACTTGTGACACATCAAAACATGACTTAATCGACTCATTTAAAGAGCTCCTAAAAATCCGAAGAGAAAGACCTAACAATTAAGTAGAAAAACGAGTAAAGAATATTAAAAAGCAGTTCACAGAAAAGGAAATACAGATGGCTTTTAAACATAAAAGATGTTCGATAACACTACAAGACAAATGCAAAAAAAAAAAAAAAAACTCCACTAAGGGACCACTTTTACATTTTAAACTGGGAAAACAAAATAAAAAACTCGTATTCTGCTGGCGAGGAATCAATATTTTCCAGAGTTGGAGGGGCAGCCCAGGCAGAGTTGAGTTGGGCTTTCTGAGTACAAGCATTTGGAAACAATGAGAATCCCCCTACTCACATCCTGGGGGCTACAGAGAGCTTCTTTACTGTTGCCTGAAGAAAAATGGGTCCAAAGTTCCATTCCTCTTAGAACTCAAAGGGCTGGAGTATTGAAATCTCTTTAGGCAGACTTGGTTTGGGTGGTTTTTCTTATGTTGGCAATCTGATAAAACGGGGGGAATATAATCCACACACTTAATGCTGCCTACTGAAGCAATTTCTTCAGGCTTGAAGACAAAAAGCAAAGTAGTGTTTTCACAAAAGGATAGAAAAATAGACATGTAATCAATCGCGTATATTTCCAAAGGCCTGTATTCCTTTCCGGAAAGATTCTGGGGATCAAAACTCAACCTACCGAGAGTGGGGTTCGAACCCACGCGGGCACTAGCCCATTGGATCTTAAGTCCAACGCCTTAACCACTCGGCCATCCCGGTTGCTGAGCTTTATGCTTTTGCAATTAGTTTTTAATTAAAAGCAATGTATTTGTGGTGCGCATTTAAGGAAATACTGAATTATTTCTGGTTTTGTGGAGTTGCATCAAAATAAGAGGAGGATTATTACAGAGAAAACACAGCAAGCTCCCTGTGCTTTCAGAAACCGCCCACTTTTTCCGATCCCCTCTCACTAGATCACCTCAAGTTCCAGAGAAATGTTTTTCTTTACTCAGTACGAAAAAGAGAAGACGAGTGGGGGGAGGGGAGCAGAGAGCAATAGAAACCACCGCATTAACGCCACCTACTACCTCGACTTTACCAAAGGCGCTGTCCCAATTTTTCCTTAAGAGATCATCGTTTTGCCTGCTGAATTCAAGCCCCCACCCCACACCCAGCGAAGAATTGGACGTAACAGGTTGGGGCCCCAAAGACATTATATTAAAACGAGCTCACCTTGGGGTTACATTTGGAAATCCCTAGTGGACACAGACGCAGTTCAATTTGTGACTTTGATTTTAATGACAAAATGCGTTAACTGACAGCCCAATATGTCCACAAAAGAAACACATTGAGCTAGGTATGGGCTACAGACAGGAAGACACCGCACCAGAACTCCAAGGGCTTCCAGAAAAGCCAGCGATTGTTAAAATGGCGAATCCAATCTTTTCGGCCAAAAGTATCCCCCGGGAGACATATTACAAATGCAGATTTCAGAACCCCTCTTGCAATGGATCCTTTACTAAAGAGATATAGGGTAGATAGATCCCAAGACTCTTAATTTTACCAAGCATTCCCAGGTGATTCTAACATCAATTGTCTTCTGGCAACACTGAGTTAAGAGTGCTGAAAGTTGTCATGGGAATTTAAGAATACATGAAAGAAACTCCCAAATAGGAATTCTGGTGTATCTGGAGGAGACAGAGCTGAAATGAAATCCTGAAGCAAGGTTGGAATATAACTAATTAATACTGAACACCTAATGTGTGAATGTCCCTCAGGTAACCCCACAATGAAAGAGTTGTGTCAGCTGTACCAGACAAACAAAGAGGGTCCAAGGACAACTGCTCAAGTTGATGAAGAAGCCCAATCCTTATTGGGAATGTTTGGATTGACTGGGTCCACACCCAGATCTTTCTCTTTGCCTGATAAATTCATGTACAAGAAACGGCCCCCTCAAGTCCTTTGGCTGTCCAGTTCTGAGTTTTATCTCTGGCCAGATCAAGGTTCCATTCCTAGAAGAGGAGATTCCTGCCCAGGTACACCTTCTAGTTAAATCCCAAAGAAACTGCTGAAATAAAAAAAAAAAAAAATTTGCAGATTAAAATATGACATTTTGTAAAATAAGATGCTCAGTATCTTTGAAGAGTGGTGGCTTCGTGGCTTAGTTGGTTAAAGCGCCTGTCTAGTAAACAAGAGATCCTGGGTTCGAATCCTAGCATAGGCCTTTCTCTGCACGGTTTTATAAGGTAAAGGCAAACTCCTCACCGCTTAACAATTCAGATTTAAACCTGACTGAAGCCTCAGATGTTGAATCTTGATGGCTGCTGTTTGAGGCATCTTGCAGAAAAACAAAAAAGCAGGAGTTAGAAAATTATTCGCCATAGAAAATTACTCGCCATAAACTATAATTGGGTTGTTGTCTCGTTGACTTTTAACACATTTTGGGTAACAGTCCTTTATTAGATGTGTCATTTGCAAATATTTTCTCTCCGTCTGTCTGGTCTTTTCGTTCTCCTCAAAGTGTCTTTCACAGAGCAGAAGTTCTTAAATTTTAATGAAGTTCAGCTTTAATTCTTTCTTTAATGGATTGTGCCTTTTTAAAAAATTGAAGTATAGTTGATTTACAAGGCTGTGTTAGTTTCAACTGTACAGCAAAGTGATTCAGTTATTCATACCTATATCTACATCTATATATAAAATCAAACATGTTGGTATTATTATTTTGAACAAACCGTTATCAGTCAGATCAATTTAGAATAAGAAAAATAAAAGTTTTTATTTTATCTTCACTTATTCTTTCTCTGATGCTCTTTCTTTATGTAGACCCAAGTTTCTGACCTATGTCATTTTCTTCTCTCTAAAGAACTTCTTTTAACATTTCTTGCAAGGCAGGTCCACTGGCAACAAATTCTCAAATTTTGTTTGTGTAATTCTTTATTTCTTCTTCGCTTTTGAGGGATAATTTCACAGGGTGCAAAATTCTAGATTTTTTTTTTTTCTCTCAACGCTCTGAATATTTCACTCTACTCTCTTCTTGCTTACATGTGTTCTGAGGAGAAGTTGATGTAATTCTTATCTTTGCTCCTCTGTAGGTAATTGTTTTTCCTCTATCAACTTTCAAGATTTTTTTCTTTATGTTTGTTTTTCTGTAGTTTGAAAATGATATGCCTACGTATAATTTTTTTGGCATTTATCTTGGTGTTCTCTGAGGTTCCTGGGTCCGTGGTTTGGTGTCTGGCATTAATTTGGGGAAATTTTCAGTCTTTGTTGTTTCAAACATTTTTTCTGTTTCTTTTTTTCTCCTTCTGAAATTTCCATTACACATATGTTATGCCTTTTGTAGTTGTCACAGTTCTTGGATATTCAGTTCTCTCTTTTTTTTTTTTTTTTTCCCTTCTTTTTGTTTTTTTGCTTTTCAGTTTTGGATGTTTCTGTAGAGATATTCTCAAGCTCAGTGATCCTTTTCTCAGCTGTGTCCCGTCCACCAGTAAGCCCATCAAAGGCATTCTTCATTTCTGTTACAGTGTTTTTGATCTCTAGCATTTCCTTATGATTCTTTCTTAGAATTTCCATCTCTCTGCTTACATCGCCCATCTTTTCTTGCATGTTGTCTACTTCACCCATTAGAGCACTTAGCATCTTAAATGTGGAGAGGGAAAAAAAATGGAAGAATAGAAATAATTTTATCGTGATTTGTGACTAGAAGCTAATTTGGAGGTAAGTGTGTGATAGGAACGGTGACAAATGAGGTTGGAGATGTGGGCAGGTTAGGGCAGCAGTCATTAAAATGTGGAAAGCTGCCCGAGCAAAGTGGAAAGAACTTGTCCTGTCTTAGGATTCTCAAAGGTGACAACAAGGGCTGCTCACTCATGGGTTGCTACCTGCAGTTTGAAGAACTGCGCCACACGGATCAACTTAATCGAAGTGCAGAAGTATTACTAACATAGGTCTAAGAAAGAATCTAAGGAATTTGCAGCTAAGATGGGACGAGGTGGCCTGAAAGTGGTTAAGGCCCGGGACTGCTAATCCATCGTGCTCTGCCTGTGTGGGCTCGGATGCCACCCTCTGAGAAAGCTCAGTGAAGAGCAAAGCCGCGAGGGAAAGCAGCTTCCAATCAGATATTTATCACGTCTCAGTTTAGACTTCCTTTTCCAGTTTTAGGGTAATGTGGCCATTCTTTTAAAAACAGAAAGTCCGTTTGCATGCGTACATAGATTCCTTTCTAGGAATAAAGCCAGGGGAGACAGTCGAGAGACAGCCCCTCCGCACCCGGACCTGGGCACAGGTTACAGGATTGGCGGCTGCTCCCCGCGGCGCTGATTTCTGCATACAGCTTCGCTCCAGCAGCCGGTGGGCTCCGATTTCCGAAGCTTGACCAAGATACTATTGCTCATTATGACTGACGTGTGGTGGGCTGGATTACAGGGGGAAATGCTGGTTTTAAGGGACGAGATTGCAGAAATAAAAATGAAAAAAATGAAAACGGGAACAGTCGCTAAGGTCCCACCGAGATTTGAACTCGGATCGCTGGATTCAAAGTCCAGAGTGCTAACCATTACACCATGGGGCCCACGAAAAGCCGTTTTGGAAAGGTATCTCTTGTGACAAATATCCATCTTTTAGGCACCGGATCCCAACTAGTGAATTTTAAACAACGTGTTCCCCCCACCCCACCAACAAACCTGTACCGCCCCCTGGAGGGGCATTTTGAAAACGTGTGGGTGTTTTGGGTGTCTCAATGGCTCAGGGCACAACTGGCGCTGACGGAACAGGGCCAGAGATGCTGGAAGTCCAGCTGTGCTCAGGACAGTCCTATACCCAAGAATTATCGTGAGGACTGCACAACTTCTGTAAAACGACAGTTTCATCTGGGTTTTCAGGGACCTTTCCTAAGGGTGAACACTGGCAATGCTTTGTGGGACCTGGTTAGGATTTTGACTTTTCTCCTGAGATGGGAAGTCACAGCTCCTGGTTAAGTGTCCTAGGAGACTCACTTTTGGAATATATGAGAAGTCTGAGCATTCTGGGCCACCACACAGTTAGGAAGCCAGACCACATAAAAGTGCTCTGGCAGACAGTCCCAGCCCACAGCCAGTGTCAATTGCCAGACATGTGAGTGAAGATGCTTCCAGACGATTCCAGCCCTCAGCGGCTGTCCCAAGAATCACAAGTCAGTGATCCTCCACCTGGGGCCCCAGACGTCTTGGAGCAGACAGCCATCCTTGCTGTGCTCTGCCCCAATTCCTGATCACAGAATCCACGAACATAATAAAATGTTTTGTGCCACCGAGCTTGGGCTGCTTATTATGCAGTAACAGTAACCTGAACAACTCTAGAAACAGGGATTTTCCCGATCTACTCCCTTAGTTTTACCCAGTAGGACTGTCCCCAATTTTTTGCCACTATAAGTAATGCTTTAGTGAACGTCAGTGTCTTCTTATGGGGCTATTTAAGTTTGTCATATGTTTTCAGAAATGATGATTGTTTACAAAATTGTTGGGCTTGTGTGGGGTTTTGTGAGAGTGGGATGATTAGAGATAAGAAAACTCCCCTAAAGACACCATCTAAGTGCTATGTACGGTTATTATATTAAGCTGTAAAAAAACATTTGTTGGGGTGTCATTCACTCAGTGTACATTCCAGGCTCTGCGCTTGGTGCTGGGGTATGGCTGAGAGCAAGACTCCTTTGTTGGAATTCACCTTTCGGGATGGTTTTGCAATAATTCTGTTTTCTTTCCTGGATCTAGAGCCTAGCAGAGGTGGCACCATCTCTTGCTTTGCAGGGCATTTTTTTCAGCAGCTATTTAGAAAACATGCAGGCTGTCAAGACTCTGTGCAGAAATTAAGTTGGACTAAGAGAAAAAGACACAAGAAGCTCAAAACTGCTCACCCCATAGCTCCCTTTCCCCAGCCACAACGGCCTCTTGCAGTTCCCAGAACACACTAAGTACCTGACTTGGTTACTTATTCCTTTTGCGTGGAACAGATTCCCCCAGGTAGTGACTCAGCACTTTATGCCAATGACTCCTCCACGATGCCTTGTCTGCATACCCTCCTTAAAACTGAGATCCCCAACTTCCTATCCCCTTTCCTGCTTTATTTTTATCCAAATCACATACTAAGGAGCTGATATATTAAGAATTTTATTAATTTATTTTTTTATTGCCTAGCTTACCCCTCCCCTCAAAGTGCCACAAGAGCAGGAACTTTCACAGGCTTTTTTTTCACTGTGTATCCTCCATACTAGCATAGTTCTTGTCACATAATCATAGGTGCTTAACAAATACTTGATGATGAAATAAATTAATTTCCCTTTTGCTGGCTGATTGGGTCACATAAAATCCTTGGCTCTACAATGATATGCCTGATTTATAACTGGAATTGGCAATACTTTCTATATAATACTTCTTCCCTTATTGCATGATGCTTAATTATTTCACTGATACATATATTGTCTTATTCGATCCAAACAACTTTTTGATGAAACTGGGCTGGCTTTCTACCCCTGTTTTGCGGATAAGGAAACTGGTACAATGAGTTTCACTGACTTGTCTGTGATCGCACAGTGACCAGAATGGCATTTGCCTCTTTGTAGCAGTGAAGTCACCCCTCGGTGACCTCAGATCATCCATTTTCTGGTATTTTGTTTTGTTTTGTCTTGTTGTGCCAAGGAACCATGGTATTGGTATCTAAGAGTTCTAACTCCTACCTTCATTGCATGGAGAGGGAGAGGAAAACCTGGGGGCCACTAAACGAGAGGCTGGACTCATCTGCTTGGTTAAGTTTGCAGGTCTCCTTTTCACCCCTTTCCCTTTCTTCCTGCAGCACAGTTTTATAAATGACAAAGTTTTGTTTTAAAATTCTTAGTTTGGGGCTTCCCTGGTGGCGCAGATGGTTAAGAGTCCGCCTGCCGATGCAGGGTACACGGGTTCGTGCCCGGTCTGGGAAGATCCCACATGCCGCGGAGTGGCTGGGCCCGTGAGCCATGGACGCTGAACCTGCGCGTCCGGAGCCTGTGCTCTGCAACAGAAGAGGCCACAACAGTGAGAGACCCGCGTACCTAAGTCTGTAGTCTTTTTTTGTACACACAGATATTGAGATTCTAAATCAACACGTTTGAGAGCCTGAAGGGTGCTAACCTCTCCCATACGCAAGTGCATCTTTGGGGGCTCTCATCTGGGAATTCAGTTTTATAAACCTTACGTGGGGTTCTTTCCCAGAAGTTGAAGAAAGGGTACAGAAATAGAAGCTGGTCATAACAGGAGCAGGAATAGATGGATGAGGTTCTTTGAAAGCACTTCCTAATCTCTAATGTTTCTCAGATATTAAGAAATCATGCAGTCAAATGTAAAATGATATAAAAGTGAAATTCCAACAATTTAATGACAGATATGTGCACCGGAGTTGAGACGGAATGCTAGAATCTGAGCAAAGGAAAGGTGAGGTGTGAGGATTGTTGGTGACCTCTACCTCAAAATCCTCCAGGGAGACAATTCATGCTAGATTGCAAGTGTGACTGTTTAAAATACAATTATACCAAGAATAAAGAGAGAGAAGTTATAGTGCTGTTAAAGATTTATGAAAATGTTTCTTAGGAATCAGGCAACTTCATTTACTTTCTTGACTTATTAAAGCAATATATGACCAATAAATTGGTCAGTCAGGCCAGGCATACTTCTCATTACAACTAATATAGTGAATTCTAGTTTGATGAATATCTCTTGTGAGTTTTGTTATCGTGAATATATTCCTCAGATGTAAGAATCCTAATAAAGTCCCAGCTTGAAGCATTCCATTGCTACTTCCAGTTTATAACAACTAAGGCTTATAGAAACACTGCAGAGGAAGACAGGCTAGGGGAGAAAGTCAGGTTTCTCCTTAAGGAAAGCAGGCCCTCCTTAAGCTCTATGGATTATCGCATCTCTGTTACAACCTCTGTCTTATAAACCTGCTGAGACAGACTAAATAGTAGGTTCTCATAGAAGAATATGAGGTTATAGAAAACAAATTTATTAAAAAACTTGCATGAACGAAGGTGAGGAATGTACCTACTAAACATATGAAAATAACAAAAAACAAAGAATACCCTTATTATTGACAATAAGCAAATCTGTACAGTAGAGAGGACTTCCTGGATGGTGGAAGATAAAGCCTTTTTGAAGGATAAAATCCTCTGCAGTCTTTTTTCTATTTTTCATGTAAAATATGAACTCAGGCCTGCTCTTTCTTATAATATTAACTACTTAAATTTCAGAACCTAACCTTAAAAATGAAAGTCTATAATTAATGATTCTCAAAAAAGCAAGATGTTCCTCTCCCCTGAAATTACAGTTCCAATCCTCCTTCATAAAAGTAGTCAAAAGAATGTGATCTAAAGAGTTGTCAGATTCTCTTTCTCCTGTCCAATATGGAATTCTCTGCCGGTATTCAAAACTACCACCGAGTTGTCTGTTCTCAGTTAATAAAAATGTGGGAGTCTCACTTGATTTGTAAGAGATCTCCTAGGAAGTCCAAACATTAGACATTGTTGCATATTCCTTAGATATAGATCTATGCAGTTTGCAATTCTGATCCCCTGGCTGGCTGCAAAGGTAACCATGTTGTATTTGACATCTCTTCTTAGCTGGTTAAAAAGAGGACTACTAGTTCCAAAACGGACCAGTGGTACTTTCTTTTTCTCCTTCATGCTCAGAGGAACAAAGAAACTCCTATGACTGCTAGATTAATTTAACAAGTAATGTGAGAGTGTGCTTCATTTAAATAACCATACAACGCTAAATTGGCATCTTGAATCGTGAATATTTCAGAATCTTATCTGATAAACGTTTCATGGTCCATACCTAGTGGTTTTATACTGAAATCCTGTCATCGTTTTGAGAAGCCCACTCCTGTAGACTTTAGTCCCACTAACCATTTCCGATGTCTTGAATGTGATATCCACTTTCTTACTTCAAGTGCCCAGAATGCTGTTTTGTACACCACCCTCCTCTATTGGCAATATTATTTACTCTGTGCTCCTTGGACTTTCCATGCACAACTCTACTGAAGCATTTATTACCTTACGTGTGTTTTGTTTGTTTATTTATGGACAATGTGTACATATGATTCAAAATTCAAAGTGCTTAAAACGGGCACAATTAAAAAGAGCCTCCATCCATCCCTGCCCCTAGGCCATCCAGCACATTCCGCATTCTCTGGTTAATCTCTTTTTCGTACCTAAAATACATCTCTGTGTCCACAGCACCTTTTCTCCCCTCCAAGGGCACCGCACCTTAGGCCTCACCTTATCCAAGATGAGCTCAGCTACTTCGGGAGAAGAGGGTACTTCCTCCTCCGCCTTTGTTTGGAACAAGGAAGGGGGCGGAACGAGAAATGCGAGTCTTTCCCTCTCGAGTTTCTCTAGCTTTCAATTTGGTCCGAAGAAGTCAAATAAACGGCTGCCCCCCCCACCCCACCCCCGCCTTGAGTACACCTTTTTTCCACTGTTGACTTTAGAATTTCGGTGTATCTGTACTCTCAACATGGCAAGGCCGCGGCAAGGCGGGGAGGGGCTAGGGTTAATGGTGGTGCTAAGAGCCACGGTAAGGCCGTGTGTGCCAACATCCAGGGTATCACCAGGCCCGCCATCCGGCGCCTGGCCTGCAGCGGTGGAGTCAAGTGCATCTCCGGTCTCGTCTACAGAGACCCGCGGGCTGCTGAAGGTCTTGCTATGAAATGTGACCATGACCCCATAACCTACACCCAGCGTGCCAAGCGCAAGACGATCACTGCTGTAGACTTTGTTCTCTCAAGCTCCAGGGACACACCCACTATGGCTTTGGCGGCTGACTGCATTGTATCTTGTATTGCTGTTTTCAATTGTAAAAGCTCTTTTCAGGGGTACCTATCTTTTCTTTTAAGGAGTTAACTGTTCAGATCACATATTGTAGCTGAAGTCTTGCTCCTTAGTTCCTGCACTAGTGTACGGCATCGTGGTCTGCTGCAAAGTGATACGAGAAAAAGGGCTATGCAGTGAATGGTTCTGGAGTTCCTGTACACGTAAAAATGGCTTCCATTCACAATGCTTACAGGCTCCCAGGCGCACTTATAGAATGTGCTAAACTGTAAACATTTTAATCTGGGGCTTCCTAACTGTGACGTCCTGGATTTCCCTGGCGTTGTCATTGTTGTTCTCGAGGTTTTCAGGTACTGTCTGTCCAGTCAAAACCTGGAGAGACGGGCTAGATGAATCAAAAAACGTAGTGTTGACACCAGAAGTGCTCGCAAAAATGCACTTACTTGTCTGAACATTTGTCAGATTAACACCAAATTTGGGTTAAACGTCACCTCTTCAAATATTACCCCAATTCAGCAAAGACACCTCCTCCTCCTCTCTCCCCGCCACCTCCACCTCCCCGCACGGAAATGACAGGCAAGGTGCCCCAGCTCTCTCTTGAGAAGTGTTAAGTAGCTCTGAAAAGAGCCTTTGGGTTTGGCAACGCCTATAAACACATTTACTTGGAGCTGGTATACTTGGTGACAGCCTTGGTACCCTCAGACACGGCGTGCTTGGCCAGCTCTCCAGGCAGCAGCAGGCGAACGGCCGTCTGGATCTCCCTGGAGCTGATGGTCGAGCGCAATGCGCCAGGCGCGACGCCTCGCCCGTGATGCGCTCGAAGATGTCGTTAGCGAACGAATTCATGATGCCCACGGCCTTGGACGACATGCCAGTGTCCGGATGGACCTGCTTCAGCACCCTGTACACGTTCACGGAGTAGCTCTCCTTGCGGCGGCATTTGCGCTTCTTGCCATCCTTCTGTGCCTTAGTCACCGCCTTTTTGGAGCCCTTCTTCGGGGCAGGAGAGGACTTGGCAGGCTCAAGCATGCTGAAATACTACAATCAAAATGAAACAAAAGACCAGGAAAGTAAAAGGCACTTCTCTAACAACAAGGGCTTATGCAAATGAGGTGGGATAAAAGTTTCTGGTGATTGGTGATTTTCTCCAGTGACGTCATAGCGCATTTTGACCAGTCAAGGTAGGCATTCTGCATAGTCGCGTTTCCATTGGCCTAAATGAAAGTAAAATGTTAGCCAATCGTACAGCTTCCTTTTCGCGCCTAGCAGGGCCTATAAAATATGCGTTTTTAAGTTTCTGCTTGTTATCTTTGATAGCGGTGGTTGATCCCGAACCATGTCCGGGCGAGGCAAACAAGGCGGCAAGGCTCGCGCCAAGGCTAAGACTCGGTCTTCGCGGGCCGGCCTCCAGTTTCCCGTGGGCCGAGTGCACCGCCTGCTCCGCAAGGGCAACTACGCCGAGCGGGTCGGGGCCGGCGCGCCGGTGTACCTGGCGGCGGTGCTGGAGTACCTGACGGCCGAGATCCTGGAGCTGGCGGGCAACGCGGCCCGCGACAACAAGAAGACGCGTATCATCCCGCGCCACTTGCAGCTGGCCATCCGCAATGACGAGGAGCTCAACAAGCTGCTGGGTAAAGTCACCATTGCGCAGGGTGGGGTCCTGCCCAACATCCAGGCTGTGCTGCTGCCCAAGAAGACTGAGAGCCACCACAAGGCCAAAGGCAAATAGAAGTCTGGATTAGTTTAATGCAGCTCAAGTTTCTCAATCAAACCAAAGGCTCTTTTCAGAGCCACCTACAGTTTTCTGGGAAGAACTGAGCACTAGGTTTATAAAGCTTATACTCTAGATAATACTTAGGAAGGACCATTATCGGTGAATTATACCAACCTCAAAACGTGTTAGGAACTGATTTCCACTCCATGTTAAAGTGTGAAATAACCTATAAATTTTGATTCATCAGCATTGGCAGATTTGAGGGGTTATGTGGAGTGAGTCATTCTTAAGTATTGTACCTTCACATCTACCCATCATGAACCTCTGGAAAGCACAAACTTCTGGTGGAAGGTCAATGTGCCTTTTTGTGGCAGTTTTAAGAAATTTTTGTTTTCTGGGTTCTAGACATCTGAGTATTCAGGGATCAAACCAAACCTGTATCTTAGGTCAAATGCCGTTTTTGGAGCCGTAAGACTTCTGAGAAAGACCTAATTTCACATCAGTGTACATTACCTTTTACATTGCTGATTAAGGAAAATTTAAATACTCAGGCTTCTTATTGGAAAAGTTAGCTGAGGTGCCTGGCGATTATACTCATTGTTTATTATTGGGTTCTCAAGTATTTTCCAAGCTCCCTTGCACACATCCATACAAACAGGTGTCTATATAAGTCGATGATCATTCGTTTCGGGATAAAAATGCCAAGTTCTAGTTTTTAAATGCCGTTTTCTTAGTCTTTTTATTGTTAAAAGACCCTGTACTGATGGGATTAGATCATTTTTTCCTTAAAAAAAAAAAAGCTTGCCTTGGTAATTTCTAGGCCCTGGGGGGAGGGGGAGGATCAGATGTATCAGACGCCAGGCAAGGAGGCTCTCCTAAGGTTCTGCCAGTTGCTAAGGAATTATTGGATGTAGATGCAAACTCAAGGGGTGTGTAGCTTGCGGTAAACATAGGTTACTGGTGGGGAATTAGATTCTTTAAAAACAAAGGAATTACATTCCTAAAATGTAATTCCTTCTTGTTGTCTTCTTGTTGTCGTGCTGCAATGGAATTGTTTTATATTAACTAACAATGAAAAGAAGTTCATGTAAGGATGAGTTTCCCTATGAAGTTATTAACCCTTTAATTCCTCACATGCAAATCAGATTGTACTTACTGAAAAAAATTTAAAAGTTCTTAAAATTCGTGTTTGAAGGAAAGCTGAGGGGTGATGGTACAGCGCTGCTATTAACCAATTGTGGCCACTGATCACTGGATATGTGGCTAGTTTGAACAAAGTAGTGGACACGTAATATACACACTGTATTTCAAACAGTTCAAAATTAAAAAATGTGAAATATCTAACAATTATATTGATTACATGTTGAAATGAATATTTTAGATATCTGGGGTTAAACAGAATACTATTAAAAATAATTTCTTCTGTTTTTATTTTGTTCTAATGTTGCTAGAAAAGTTTCTGATTCTTATGTAGCTTGTATTTATTTCTATGGAAATTGCTGTTACAGAGCAAACAACTTTACAGGAAAAATGAAAAAAAATTGAGGTCACAGATAACTGACGATATCGGAGGATTGGGAGAACAACAAATAATATTTTCGAGTACTAACCAGTCCGGTTACCGGTTGGATAGTCCTGGTCTCCTTTTGTCCAATCAGCTTGTGACTCTCGCTATAAATAGGTGGCTAGGCGTCGCCTTTGTGCTAGCTGAACCATCTAGCCATGGCTCGCACTAAGCAGACTGCCCGCAAGTCCACTGGTGGCAAGGCGCCGCGCAAACAGCTGGCCACCAAGGCGGCCCGGAAGAGCGCGCCGGCCACGGGCGGTGTGAAGAAACCGCACCGCTACCGGCCCGGCACGGTGGCCCTGCGCGAGATCCGCCGCTACCAGAAGTCCACGGAGCTGCTGATCCGCAAGCTCCCGTTTCAGCGGTTGGTGCGCGAGATCGCGCAGGACTTCAAGACCGACCTGCGCTTCCAGAGCTCGGCCGTGATGGCGCTGCAGGAGGCGTGTGAGGCTTACCTGGTGGGGCTCTTCGAGGATACCAACCTGTGTGCCATCCACGCCAAGCGCGTCACCATCATGCCCAAGGACATCCAGCTTGCCCGCCGCATCCGCGGGGAGAGGGCGTGAGCCTGAAGGTCTCCCATCCACCCCAAAAGGCTCTTTTCAGAGCCGCCCGCATGCACACTGAAAAAGGACTGTTTCCCTGCTAATTACTGATATTAGCTTTGCTTGTGGGAGACAGGTTAACTTTATACATTGTGATTTTCTAAGTACTAGGTGTTTTGTGTTATTTCCATCTCCCAACTTAGTAAAACAAGTGATTAGATCTTCCTTACATTCCTAATTTCTCTTTTAGTTAGAAAACACACTACTGCTACGATTAGACTGTCAGATGTCATCATGCCCATTCCTTTTCTGAGGGGGCTTGTGAAATGTAGGACCTATGATTTCTACATGGGATTTAGGGTGATGCTAATATTTTACCAAGTTAAAGTGATCTAATGCTTTCTACTTGGATTAACACCTTAAGCAAAAAGTAATTGAGTGTCCCCTCCCAGGAATCAGCCTTCCTATGGGAAAAAAGATTTGATGGGAAGCAGTCGTCCCCCACCCCCGCCCCGGGCACATCTAAGGCCAATTTCTAATCAGATTGGTATTCTTGAGTAAACAGGGCCTTCCCTTCTGGCTTGGGGAACTGAGATATTAAGTCAAGAGGGGCCCACAACAGAGATGGCCCTTTCTGCTGGCTGGATAGGGCACCCTCCCCTGGATATATGCAGTCAGTATATTGCTTCCCCAAGTAATCTTTCAGTTCTCATTATTTGAAGATTTATTCAGGGGAAATGAGCAGTCCTAGTTATGTGTACATTTCTAATTATGTGGATACAAATATTCCATGTCTCTAAACTCTCTATGTGCTGAATTCCGGTAGTCAGTTTTCGTTCTGCCTAAGCTTTTCTGGGATTTCAACATAATTTCATCATTCCATACAAGGAACATGGAGTTTTGCTATAGTAATGGCTCACAAAAATGAATACTCAGACACCAGACCATTTTGGCTCATGCTAATGGGTAAGATGGTGATGCCAAGTACTAAGATAAGATTCACTGGGAAAGTAGTGATGATGACTGATGTTCAGTCTGGGATATACATTTTGAATTTCCCGGAGATCTACAAGAATATCAGAAAGTAGATGTATGTGTATGTCTGAACTTGAGATAAGTCTGAGATGGACATAAAGATTTGGTAGTCATTAGTATATATAAGGCATTTGCAACCAAAGGACTGGCCTAGAGATCCCTCTGGCTCTTCCTCTCTTGTGACCACTCTGCCTTATTTGCCAGTATCGAACTTTTTGTCATTTGCCTGCACATACCACAAGCCATGAATTTGGTGACGCTCATTTTCTGCTGGAATCCCTACACTTTCCTCTATTTCCCGACTTCCTTTAACCCTCAGACCAAGTGTTACTTCTCACAGATCTTACTCCTCTATGCTCCCCTTATATTCTGAGCTTACTTATCTTGCTACATTGTTCTTTATTTACTTATGTTTCTCCCCATTAGATTTTCTTTAGGACCGGCGGCGTCTCATTAACATTGTATCCTTAATGCATGGTACCCAAGTGTGTGATATTTGTTGAAAACAAGTGCATTAGAATTTAATAAAAGAGGAAACAGAAGAAATTTCCTTTGTGCCTGCATTTCTTGAAATGGCAAAACTGCCAAGTGGCATACATGTTCCGAATCTTTACTAAGGCAAAGAATTAAAGGACCTTGCTATGCCTGATCAGAAATACGAACATAGCAGAATCTTTTACTTCATTATTCTGAAAATGGCCTTTGGTTTTTTCAGAAGAATTCATCTTTTTTTTTCAAACTGTAAGTCTTAATCATTAGTGCTCTTGGAATCAATAGCATCCAGCACCATCGTTGTTACAGTTAAGCTTGGATTGTTCTATTTGTATATCTACTTAGTTTTCCCAGCCTAAATAACGACTGGTATCGTAAGCGTTTTAAAACAACTCTTTAAAAGCAAATTTTTTAAGATGCAGGATTTACTATCTTTCTACTGACACCCCGAATGAGTTTGTGTATCATTCACAAAAAAACACTTCAGGGCCCCTCCAACAGATGTTTTGGCTTCATAAAAACTCACTTATGCCACTTGCCTAACTCCCACATATGGACCTCGATAGCTATGTCAATAACCTTGTAGCTTCAGTGACTTTGAAATTAGTCTAACACAAATGTCAACTTTGTTGACGACTCCTAAATAGCAACTCAGAAATGTGTAACAGGAGAGATGAGGATACCCTAGGACTGAAGCCTAACTGGAGAGTATCAGTCCTGTACTTCACAGAACAAATTTAAAATGTACCAAGTCGTGTCACCTTTTTTATGATGATAGAAGTGGCTCTGAAAAGAGCCTTTTGTTGCTTCCAAACTTGATCCCTACTTGGCTTTATGGTGGCTCTCAGTCTTCTTGGGCAGCAACACGGCCTGGATGTTGGGCAGGACGCCGCCCTGAGCGATGGTGACTTTACCCAGCAGCTTGTTGAGCTCCTCATCGTTGCGGATGGCCAGCTGCAGGTGGCGCGGGATGATGCGCGTCTTCTTGTTGTCGCGGGCCGCGTTGCCCGCCAGCTCCAGGATCTCGGCCGTCAGGTACTCCAGCACCGCCGCCAGGTACACCGGCGCGCCGGCCCCGACCCGCTCGGCGTAGTTGCCCTTGCGGAGCAGGCGGTGCACTCGGCCCACGGGAAACTGGAGGCCGGCCCGCGAAGACCGAGTCTTAGCCTTGGCGCGAGCCTTGCCGCCTTGTTTGCCTCGCCCGGACATGATTCGGGGTCAACCACCGCTATCAAAGATAACAAGCAGAAACTTAAAAACGCATATTTTATAGGCCCTGCTAGGCGCGAAAAGGAAGCTGTACGATTGGCTAACATTTTACTTTCATTTAGGCCAATGGAAACGCGACTATGCAGGATGCCTACCTTGATTGGGCAAAACTGAGCTATGACTTCACTGGAGAAGAATCACCAATCACTAGAAACCTTTACCGCACCTCATTTGCATAAAGCCTTGTTATTAAAGAGGTACCTGTTGTTTTCCTGATCCTTCGTTTATACTTTGTATCGCAGTTCTTCGCCATGCCTGAGCCTGCCAAGTCCGCTCCTGCCGCGAAGAAGGGCTCCAAGAAGGCGGTGACCAAGGCCCAGAAAAAAGATGGTAAAAAGCGCAAGCGCAGCCGCAAGGAAAGCTACTCGGTGTACGTGTACAAGGTGCTGAAGCAGGTCCACCCGGACACTGGTATCTCGTCTAAAGCCATGGGCATCATGAATTCGTTCGTTAACGACATTTTCGAGCGCATCGCGGGCGAGGCGTCGCGCTTGGCGCATTACAACAAGCGCTCGACCATCACCTCCAGGGAGATCCAGACGGCCGTACGCCTGCTGCTGCCCGGCGAGCTGGCCAAGCACGCCGTGTCTG
Source organism: Hyperoodon ampullatus (assembly GCF_949752795.1). Classification (NCBI taxonomy): domain Eukaryota; kingdom Metazoa; phylum Chordata; class Mammalia; order Artiodactyla; family Ziphiidae; genus Hyperoodon; species Hyperoodon ampullatus. The sequence goes on along the minus strand of NC_136923.1, from coordinate 84,093,719 downwards.
AGGGCACCAAGGCTGTCACCAAGTACACCAGCTCCAAGTGAGTCACTGATGGCAGAGCGATTGATCAGACTTTCTCACACCCAATGGCTCTTTTCAGAGCCACCTACACTTTCCGAAAAAGGGCTTGTCCGTTGTTAGGTCTGTTTTGAAATGTTTCATGTTTTCTTGAATGTGTAGGTATAGCTTTAGATTAAAAGTTTGTACGTTTTTTGGGGAGCCTTGATTCTCATACATTTTTGCATGTTCGTTAGTTACCTTTCACTATCACAAATAGATTTCGTGTACTTAGTGAAGAAATAATAAGGCATGTATCCTTCGGTTTGCAGAAGTATTTGAAGATAACTCATTGCACTGCAAGTAGCCAGAGCATCGCAATAACTCCTGGGGTTTTCTTTAATCTTGTCTCGATCCTATCCCGATAAGCTACCTAGTTTCTGGGTCCTATCCAATAAGCTACTTAGCTAGCTACTTACTGCCTATGAAATTGAAGTAAGGAATCCAAGGAGGATTCAGAAGTCGAAGGTATTAGTTGACAAGGAGGCCGAATTCGCAGCCAGCGTGTCTGAGTGCTTCCTCCCTAAGCTGCAACGGGCCCACAACCTTATGCATTATTAAAATCTCAACCTTAATAGTTGGAAGCTAGGGTAATTTTAAGATCGAGTGCTGACAGGACTTGATGACTTAAGAGTTATGAGACAGCATAATGTAGATTGTTCCATTTTCTAGTTTCTCACCTAGTTCCCTCTCCTTTCAATGAGTACCCCACCTTGCTCCACCACCTCCCATACGTAACTGTAAAATGATAAGCATTGTTAAAGGGATTAGATGGCTTTTAGTCATGGAATAAACAAGAGCAGTTTGAAAAATAAACCTGAGTCCTTTCTCTTGTAAGAGAAAAGAATTGGAAATTTAAAATTTTTTCCTTCACCTCTTCAGTTGTCTTTGAAATGATTATACCTTTCCTATGTTGGCAGGAAAGCCTGGTGCCTCCGAAAAACCCAAAGGCGTTTTCTTTTTTCTTGAAACAAGTTACAATGTTTAACACAGTTTAATGGAAACACAATAGGAAGAACTAGTGTCCCCAGTACATTACAGAAATTAAAGAGGGTACTTTATCACTGGCAAATAAATCCATAAATCTTGCTTGCTGACCACTTGATCAACCAAAGACAAAAAAACACATCTATCCCCAAATTAATTCTGAACGTAACAAATAGATTTTGGAAACCATAGTATATAGAACACAATAGAATTTTAGTAATAGCTCCAAGTGTGATGTTAAACGCATTTCATTTGTGGAGAAAAGAAGTATTTTAAAAATCTGGCTGATTAAGGAATTGCTAGAGAATTGTTTAAAACTGTGCTATGGAGAATTCATGGGAAGGAATAATAAGCAGACATTAATAACTTGTTATTAAAAACTCAACGGAAATTGAGTTAAATACATCAGTGTAAAGAGGTTTTAAAAGGGCATATGCAGCATTGCATACATTTTCTTTGAAAGAATATGGGCTTTTATCTATTCAACAAAATACCAAATTAGCTACCAGCAGTGATCTCTGAGTGGTGAGATAAAGTTTTGCCCTTTTCCACAACACTAATGTTTTGCGTTCGCATTCAAAAGCAATTGTTAAAGCCTTAAAACATGGTAACAAAAAAGTTACCACAGCGTGAAACAGTACAAAGGAACAGAGAAGGCCTCTTTTCCTTTTTTTTGGGTCAAATTCCCCTCCCCCCTTAGGGAGGGACTTCCCGCCTTCAGGTTCTCAGTTCGGTCCGCCAACGGACTAGAAAAGCTTGCATCTGCGCGCCTTGGAAGCTAAGCTTTGTTGAGCTTCTTAAGTGGTCCTCATGTCGGGTCGTGGGAAAGGTGGGAAGGGTCTCGGAAAAGGGGGCGCCAAGCGCCACCGCAAGGTGCTGCGCGATAACATCCAGGGCATCACCAAGCCCGCTATTCGGCGTTTGGCCCGGCGTGGTGGCGTGAAGCGTATATCTGGCCTCATCTACGAGGAGACTCGCGGGGTGCTGAAGGTGTTCCTGGAGAACGTGATTCGGGACGCTGTCACTTACACTGAGCACGCCAAGCGCAAGACCGTCACCGCCATGGACGTGGTCTACGCGCTCAAGCGCCAGGGACGCACCCTTTATGGCTTTGGCGGCTGATTGTTCGGTTTTGTGTCTGTTCCGTTAACAAAAGGCCCTTTTCAGGGCTTCCTACTTTTCGCTTGTAAAGAGCTGTGATTCTCTTATTTTTTCATTGCTTAGAGATGTTAAAAAAGTATTTAATTATTGTACTTTGGCCTGCGAAATTGTTTTGTGCTTACTCTGGGACGCGTGTGTTCCCAATCCTGCCTAGGTACAGCAGGGGTCGTCAGGACCGCTATCCAGTCAATTCTTTACCTAAGGATATATTCACGCTGAATTGGTACGGGGTCTTTATTTAGTTGTGTAGTTTGCTAAAGGAGGTAGTGAGGAAAGTTCTTGCAGATGCCTACGTTCGCTACTATGTAACTTTTTCTTTTACAAAGTAATTTTTATAGTTTAACCACCTATTAAAAGTGGGGTAACTTTGTATCAGTTAATACACTGTACCACTGGCAAGAAGTCACACACAATCTGGAGTCTGGCAGTGTAACTTGGAAAAAGTGTATTCAGATCCCAAACTGGGAAAGTGTTTTATAGAAAAAGAATTCGTCTTTAAGGTTAGTTAGTGACATCTCTGCCCCTCTAAAGGTAATAACTATCTTGTCAAATCAAGCTCGCAGGCATGTTCTATGTGCCTGGAGGGATAGTCAGGATCACTTATTTACCACAAAGGATACGGAGAACATTTTAAACTTAAATTAGTCCACTCATAGAGTCAAGTGAGTAAAGGGTTTTTTGGTTGATTTTAAAAGGCGAGGCTCATAATTAGTGCTCATTAAGTCTTAATTTATGTATTTGGTGAAATGGTGAATGTCACTGGTGACAAGAACTGGGGAGGGACAGTTATAGTAATGGATTCAGATAAAGCAAAAGTACAAAATTCCTGGTCCACGTATGGAGAGCACATGTTTTATTTAGACATATTTTTCTTAATTCTTTTGTCACTAATGTAAGCATGTTAATGAAAAATGTACTTGTTTTCAACTGGTGAAAAATCGTCCGATTTGGCACCGCTAAGCAGACCCACATATATTTTGGACATAAAAAATAATCTCTGTTTAGGATGTAAAAGATAAAAATAAATATTTTAGGAGATGTATATGTCCTGTTTGTGACTTTACTACCACAGGGATGCAAGATGGTGAAACGTTTAAGCATAATCATTAGAAGCAGATGGCTTGGGATTAAACCTATACCACCATTCTCTTGTGGTGAGAACGGGTTAAGTTACACATCTTTTCTGGGCCTTAGTTTCTCCATTTATACAATTGTGTGATAATGATATTGATACCTCGCTCAAAGGACTGTTTTGAGGATTAATGAGTTGATAAATGAAAAGTGCTTAAGTACCAGTGCCTGACAAATAGTAAGTGCAAAGTGAAGCAGTTATTACTCAGTTATGCCTCATCCCTAACTGCAGCACAACCACATTCCAGCTGAGATTCTCTAGTCTGTTATGGGGCCATGGGAAATACCCTAAAGTCAATATGTTTTCTGAACCAGTTTTTGCACTTGGAGATATTATCTTGATTATTCCTACAGTGTCACACCTGTTAGTTTGTACTCACATTCTGGGTGGTAAATAAAAGGCAGGAGGAGCCTTCCTTAGCCTTCTGAGGATGATCACAGCATAACTGGATAGGTTTGCTGTGATATTTGTATTTCTCTTTCTCACTTTCTATCAACCTCATCTCATTTTTCTGAATAGCCGTAGAATTTAACTGCCAAAGAGAAACCCAGACATCATGTGGACAAAAGATCTGTCTCTTATGTGAAGGCACATAAGAATTACTATGAAAAAGTTGTTTGTTTAAATAATAACTGGTCTTTCCCTAGACCAGTTAATCAGAATCTGTAGGATTGGGTCACCTCAAATACAACTCATTAGCACTTCCCACTTCTACTGGTCCCACAGGCCTTTTCAAATCTAAGGGGAAATCTCAGTGTTTTAATACCATCTTTTCATCAATTTCAACTTTAAGAGAATGCTCTCAAAGGCTGTGGAACTCTCAGACCCAAAGCTCAGACCCAAATTAAGGGACAAAGGATCAATCATCCTTTGTTGCAATGAGAGGGCCTGTCCAGGAATTCAAGTCCTTACCTTTCTCCCAAGAGAGGATTTAGTTCAAAATTCATGGGCTTATTTTATCTGTGGTTAATGGATTAAAGTTTGTTGCATAAAAAGTTCTTGCTATAAATATCTGCTAGGTTCAGCGGTTATAGAATCAAGACATCAGAAACCATGGACAACTTCTTGGCTTTCCTTTCCAGCTGTACTGGGAAAACTACCCTTAGAAAAGAAACCATAGGAGTTCCCTGGTAGCGCAGTAGTTGGTGACCTGCCTGCCAATGCAGGGGACATGAGTTCCATCCCTGGTCGGGGAGGATCCCACATACTGGAGAGTGGCAAAGCCCGTGTGCCACAGCTGCTGACCCTGCAATCTGGAGCCCGAGAGCCACAACCGCTGAGCCCGTGCACCACAACTACTGAAGCCCGCACACTCTAGGGCCCACGTGCTGCAACTGCTGAACCCGCATGCTGCAACTACTGAGGCCCACGCGCCTGGAACCCATATTCCACAACAGGAGGCGCCGCAATGGGAGGCCCACGTACTACAACAGAGAGTAGCCCCCGCTCCCCCGCTTGCCACAACTGAAGAAACCCCACGCGCAGCGACAAAGACCCAATGCAGACCAAAAAACAAAAAGCACAACATAGTCTACAATAAAACCTTAACAAATAGAAAAAAGTATCGTGACTAAATACCCTGAGAATCAGCATGTATTACTTAACACAGTTTCATTGCTTGTTCAGGACTCTAACTTAGTGAGTATACAGTAAAGCTCTCCGTCGATAGCATCAGGAATGTTAGTTAATTAATTCATTTATTCATTAATATTACTAATGACTGCTGTGCTTCAGGCATTGTACTTGGCACTGGTGATACAGCAAGGAAAAAAAAAGTCTCTTTTTACTAGGGAAAGACAGAAAATAAACTAATACACAATCATTTTTCTACATCCAATGGCCAATTATTAGTCTTCATTTTATTTGAACTATTGGAAACACTGACATAAGTGACCCTACAATTTCTCTTTGATATACTTTCTTCACTTGGGTCTCTCTTACCAGATGCTCTGTATCTATTGCTAGCTCATCTCTTCTCCCCAGACCCTTAATGTTGGGTGATACAGGGCTAAGTTTTTACTACTTTTTCTGTACTCACTCGCTTGAAGATCTCACCAAGTTCAGACTTTCAATACCATCTGTACAGTAATGACTTCCAATTTTATATTGCCAACCCAGGCTTCTCTCCTATAATCCAAACAGACATATACCCAATTTCTTTCTCTTTTTCTTTTCTTTTCTTTTTTTTTTTTTTGCGTGGGGGTGGGGGGCGAGTGAATTGCAGTACCTTAGTTCCCCCACTAGAGATTGAACCCAGGCCTCAGCAGTGAAAGCACCGAGTCTGAACCACTGGACAGCCAGAGAATTCCCCACAGTTCCCTATATTTTTTCTTCACATGGATGTTTGACATCTTAAAGTTAACATGTCCAAAATAGAATACTTGGTATTCCCCCCTCCTAATCTTTCATTAAAACACTCCCCCATTTAGTTGATAATTACTTCATTCTTGTCTATTCAATTCTTCTAGAAATCCTCTTGATTTTGCCTTCAAAATATATATGGAAACCTCAATTCTCTGTACCACTATGCTACCACCCTGGCTTGAGGACCGTCTTCTCTCCCCTAGGTTACTGGCTTCAGTTTCCTTAATATTTTTCCTTCTTCCACATTTGACTCCCCACTGTCCTGTGGGAAGGTACCTTGATGCCCTGGTAGCCTCCAAACACACTACCAGGCAAGCTCTCCCATGGCATAAAAAGACTCAAATTAAATCAAAATGTTGAGTATGCATGATTTTTTAAATCAATTTAAACACATAACCAGAGACAAGGGGAAAGATGTGAGGTAAGTTAAGACTTAAAATAAGGTTTCAAGGAGATGGGCCACAGTAGCTGAATCATTGGTTATACAATGTTCAGATATCTTTCTGCTGCATCAACCTTCCTTACTGATGGTTTGGTTATGAAGCCCAGAGTCCAGGTTTGGGCAAGAAGGTCCACAGATAGACCCTGGTCAGTATCTATCAAAGAGAGATCATTACCCCTGGCCACATCTGTTGCTCACCAATTTGCCTGCCAAATAGCCATGGGTTTTATTTGTGTTATCTTGGGCAAAGGACGCATGGGGGTCAGAATGGATACCCCATATCCCAAATATATTTTGTGTATCAGGAATATTTAGTGCCTCATGTATCCCAGGCATATTTAGTGTCCAGGTGTATCAGGTATAACTAGTGCCTCAAGGATCGTGCAGATCTCCTGGTCCTTTCTCCTTATACTTAACACACATGTGCTCTACTTTCTAACTACTTATCTATACAGTATTTAGTGCATCTTATGAGTTTCATCCATCACATTTGTTTCTCTGTAGCAGAATTAAATCTCTGCAAATAGTATAAGAAATACATATTTCATAATATTTAGGAAGCCAAGAATTTGATTAAGTATGTTCATACCTTTAGATAGGTATTTTATAATAGAGTATTTAAATTTTTATCTTTTGTTTAACTTGGTCTGTTTTTTATTAATATGACATAGTTGTGAAAAAAGGATGAAGGCTTACTTGTTTTAGAGGAGTGGTTAGTTCTAAGCCTATATTAATAACCACATTCCTATGAAAAAGGATTTTATGTAAAATCCAATCACTCTTCTGTATTGTTTTGTAGACAGGGCCAATCAATCTATATTTTATATTTTCAAAAGTCATTGTTAAGTATTACTGTTTATCAAAAGTTATTTTAATGGAATATTTTTCTAAAATTTGAGGAGTCAGCTTGAAAAATATAGGAACTGAAAGTATAAAAAGGTTTTAGTAAAGGACCTTTAGCCACAATCAAATCAGTTCATTCAGTCCCAAGTGATTAATTCTTGGGAATTCCCTGGCTGTCCAGTGGTTAGGCCTCCACACTTCCACTGAAGGAGACACAGGTTAGATCCCTGGTGGGGGAACTAAAATCCCCTCACACCATGTGGCCAAAAAAAAAGTGATTAATCATTGCTTTGTTGATCTTGGGTTAAGCAGCCTGCTTCTAATATGGCTTACAAAATCTTAAATCAGACCTGTGGTAGAGCCTGACAGTATCAGGTACAGTTATTTATTAAAGTTCTTTTGAAGTTTCTTCTGGAAAACTCAATTTCAGATCTGTTTTGTAGCAGAGGCCTTTAGAGATAACTGTATGGAAAACCAGCAACTATCTGTTGATGATAAGAGAGAAAACGTCTGGTCAATGTATTATATTAATGAACATTATCAGTATGGAGTAGGATAGAATCCCCAATTTAGGTACGTATTATGAATAGTGAGGACATTGACATACCTCCGACTGCCCTTTGATATATGCCATAAAGTATTTGCTATTATTGTCACCAAATGAGAAGGTATTTATACCTAGGAACAAAATCTGTTGGCAGTTTTTTGTGTCTTTTATATGCATATAATTATGGTCTACCCAACTTAAAAAGTATAACAGTTAAACATTTATATCAATAACATTTTATCTGGTTAACTTAGGGATGTATAGTTTCTTCTTTTGATTTGCCCTCTTTTTTCAAATATTGCACAATATATAGAGAACAATTCTCACAACTGTATATGCTTCATTACAAATATAAATGAGAGAACAAACCTTACGTGTGGCCTAGTGGTCACAGCTACAAAAATAATTTAGATATAAATAGATAATACCTTAATGGCTTCATTATTCAAAATTTGGGGGTCTGGATTTAGAAAAAGTAAGATCAAAAAGAAATCAGGCTATGAATGTAATAAGATATTTCTACAGCCAAATACTAAAATATTGGGTATAAGATAGCATTTAAACTATGCACAGAATGCTTAGGGATTTCTTTTCTTTTTTTTTTTTTTTTTTTTTTTTTTTTTGATTGTTGGGGTTTTTTTTTTCTTTTTTAAAGAACTGAGAGACTTTTGTCAAAATTATTCGAGAAATCAATGGAAAGCCACAAATAGTAATAGACCCTCAGAAAATGTTGGGGAAATATAATTAAAAGCAAAATCTCCCAATTCAGAAAAGCTCTCCAAAAAGGAAGTAGGAACAGAAAAGTTTTACTATTGCATAAGCATTAAACCAGAATGTGAAGCACGTCACAGGCAATTTGCTAAAGGGATTGGCAAAGCAAAGAGAGAAATCTCTTTTATACAGCTAAATGGGTACAACCCATTCAAACATTATGTAGGCTTAGCAATATGGAATCTTGTGGTAAGGGAAGTTAGGCCTGTCTCTTTACGGAACAGAGATTGTGTTATCTTCCTTGATTGTATTTCAAAGAGAAAACATTCCTGAGTTGGGAAACGCTAGATGCGTATTTAGCGCTTGACATTATGAATATTAACTACTGGTGAGGCAAGGGAATTTTTAACTTCAGCTATAAAATATGTAAATCTGGCCATTGTTTTCTCATTTTTTGTACATGTGGGCAATTGTCCTTTAGTCTGTGTCTCTGCATTAGTCAAGCTTTCACCTTTGGCTTTGGGTTTTTTCCTATAGCTTCTAAGACCCGTGGGAAGATACTAAGGCCTCCTTTGAGGTTAGGTCTGGATTTTCTAATGTGTTAGGAAAAATTCTGCCAAGGATCTTATTTTACTTAGTTCTCCTAGCTTAGAGGGCTGCCCTGTATTTTTTTCACCGTAGAGAACATTTCTGTAATGCGACCTTGTTTCTTTTATAATTTAGTTGAAATGCCTTTTAATCACATCCCACCCTCACCAACTATTCTGAGATATTACAGTGAGCCTGTCCTTTATCAGCCTTCCATACTGGAGTGTTAAAGCCTATTTAACAGCCACGGGTTTGTTTCTTGAGCAGAGGACACATGGAGCTAGGTTATTGTGATCGAATCGTTAAGGCCTTATGTATACTAAATATGCTACGAATTAGTGAGGAGCCAGGTGCACTTCTCTTCCATCCCTTTCTAAACATTCGCTTGCACTCCATCTACAAAGAGAAATGCCACTCTGGTAAAACTCTCAAGTCATATGTATTTGGGTGACCCGTTTGCTTCCAGCTTATGACCATCTAAGCTTTCTGTGCTCGAGCAAAGGAACTTTCACAGTAAAGGGTGTAAGTTGTGCTCCTAAACAGTTAAGGGTAAGGAGAAAAGCGAAGAGCCAAGGGTGTAGAGAATGTGAAGCGTGAAAAAGCAAGCTCAAAACAAACCAGCATCACAGCTCCTCAGATGAAAAGATGCGGGCCCTGAAAAGGGCCTTTGGTTGAATAAAGAGCGCGAACACTCAGCCGCCGAAGCCGTAAAGAGTGCGTCCCTGGCGCTTGAGCGCGTAGACCACGTCCATGGCGGTAACAGTCTTGCGCTTGGCGTGCTCTGTGTAGGTGACAGCGTCCCGGATTACGTTTTCCAGAAACACTTTTAGCACCCCGCGAGTCTCCTCGTAGATAAGACCAGAAATGCGCTTCACACCTCCACGCCGGGCCAGACGCCGAATAGCGGGCTTCGTGATGCCCTGGATGTTATCGCGCAGAACTTTGCGATGACGCTTGGCGCCCCCTTTTCCAAGGCCCTTACCGCCTTTGCCGCGACCAGACATGCTGATCAACCTGGAGGCTTAACAAAGGTTAACTTCCAGGCCTCCCAGATGCAGGCTTTTATACGTCCGTTGGCGGACCGAACTGAGAACCTGAAGAAATGTAGCGGGAAGTCCCGCCCCGGGAGCGGGGAGGGGAATTTGACCAAAGGGAAAAAAGAAAAGCCTTTTTTGTTCCTTTGTATTGTGTTTCACACGGTGGTAACTATTTTGTTACCGTGTTTAAGGCTTTAACAATTGCTTTTGAATGCGAACGCAAAACATAAATATTGTGGAAAAGGGCAAAACTCGTTATCTCACCACACATAGATCATTGCTGGTAGCTAATTTCGTATCAATATTTTGGTGAACAGATAAAAGCACATATTCTTTCAAAGAAAATGTATACAATGCCGCAAATGGCATTTTGGAACCTCTTTGATTACATTTTAACCAATTTCCCTTACTTAAAGAGAAAATACATTTTTTATGTATGCTTGTTATTCTTATGAATGCTCTTTAATACAGTTTTAACCAACTCCCTAGCAGCCAGTGTTTTTTTAAATAAATCATTTTTTTCCATTTAAGAAAAATTTACTTCTTCACTCTACTTGGGTTTATACTATACCGACATTTCTAATGAAGGAGAGCAGAATACGCCACTCCCAAATATCCTTTAGCATAAGGATTATTTTGAGCGGATTGTTTCTGAGAAAAAGCAGATACAGGAGAAGCTCTAAAAACAGAATAGAATTTACCCCTTTTTAAGGGAAATTTACATTTACATGAGAAATCTCCATTTGTAAGGGTATCGCACTCAATGCGCCAGGAAAAGAAAGATAACTCACAAGAAACTTACCAATGGAGAAGGTGCAGGATTTAATCGGCCTCCCCTTTTTTTACTGTGCTCTCCCGGGTCACGTCCTACAACACCCCCCCCCCACACACACACACACACATACCCATGTCTTTTGTCTTTAGCTGAAGATGATATTTAAAGTGGCGGTTCGGGCCACTTCTGGGAGTTTTACTCAGTTCCCCTCTGTTTATTCCATGTATACATGAGACGTACACTGTATTAAACTTTGTTTTTCTCTTGTTAGTCTGTTTTTGTTTTGTTTTTTTAATTACAGGAAGGTGTCAGCCACTGAACCAGTGAAACTAATGTTTTCATATAAACAATTGAAATAGTAAGCATAGATAAAGGTCTGGAAGAGGAGAAATTTATAAAAACCACAAAAAACAACCTTAGGGGAAAGGCATTGTTTGGGAGCCTCAGAGATTCATATTGTTGAAGGCTCCCTAATCCTCTGTACTTAATGTCTGCCCCTTGTCCAGTGTCCCTGCCTTCTTCCAAGTTACTGGTCCCCAAAATCACTCAGTGTCTTCATTATTCCACCAGGTAATTAATATTCATTAACATCAGTAGCATTTATTTAAATGTGAGACTGTTGCTAGAATGGAGAAGGAAGCAGGAGGTACACCAAATTAATAAGGTCATGCAGATCAATTTTTTTACAGATAAATTAATATCACGAAGTGAAAAGGCAGTGTAACTCTTTACAACTTGTCTTTGCTCATTGGACCCCTCTGATCTTTAGGCTCCTTCCTCCAGTTTAGCTACTTTGAAGTTATTCATTTGAAAATCCCTACAGTTTCCTCCATGTGATCTCATCCTTGTTTAACTTTCAACTTCTTTTTTGCCTTTATTTATATCACTTATTTAGTTTATAAGGATTTTTATTATTATAAAATTAACAGAATTTTTTGACTATATTTTATGGGCTTGTCATTGAAATAGGGTCTGGGGATATGCAAATATGAATAAAACCCAGTCTCCACTCTAAGGGAATTTGTACACTAATGGATAAGATACCAAAAGTGTTCAGAATGAGATCCCCAAAATGTTCCACATTTGCACATTGATTATTTTGAGGTAAAGGCAATTGAGATCCTGCAATCTCAAGATAAATTTCTGCCCCTCCCTTAACTACTTAGGAGGATTTGAATTGGGGGGGTCTTTCCCACTATGAGAATTATTATCGGAGAAAAATTTTATCTAAGTGAGCCAGCTGCATGGCAGGGCAAACTAATTACCCAATATTTGATTTCCCACTTATTGTCCATGTGAATTATCCTCCTGTGCTTGGAAGGCACTAAGCCATTCCTTAGCTCAGGATGGCATATATACCTCATTTTACCTTTCTGTTTTTGAACTTCTCATGTATGTGGGGTTTCTGTATGTATGAATTAAATTCGACTTTCTCCTGTTAATCTATCTCATGTCAATTTGATGATTAGACCAGCTAAAAGAACCTTAGAAGGGTAGAGGAAAATCCTTGCTCCCCGACAATATACAACAAATCTAATATGGGAAGATACTGTTAAGTTCTTTCATGGTAGCCCAGAGTCTGCAGAAAGGGAAATTAATGGGAAGACCAACTCCAGGAATAAAGTTTAAATAATACTTTCATAAATCTTGTGCTACTAAAATTGAACTGTACCTCTTATGAAAACAACTTTACAGTATAAACTATGGAGTCCTAAAAAGTTCTTCAGGATCTAATTGAAATTAGAAATATCTAAATTATTTTGGCAAGATTTTTGGAAAGTTTTGTTATCTCCATTTTTAAATACAAGTTTTACTTTTTTTCTGATTATGTAGATAGTAAAGAACAGTAAGTGCCTTATCCAATGAAATTGGGTTAATAGTCCATTAATTTAAAAAAACTCAGTTAACACGTGGAATTATAAGCAATGACATGTCACACTTGAATATTTTATTTTATTTAAAACAAAAATTTATATTCATTTATCAACTATTTGATTATAGGTTCATTGATTTTATCAATCAAAACCACATCAATAATTGTAAAGGCATTATTTTAACAATGTGGTGGTTCTTGCCATGGGGAATATAATGATGCAATGAAGCAAGTGTTAGTAATTGCATGATCAATGTCAATAATGATAACAACAGCATATTTTATTATTAAAAATTTAAAGAACTCATAGGCCTTCCTTGGAGCTATATCACTTACTCTACTTGACAGTTCTACTTCTGAGATATAGTTGTTTAAAATATACAAACGCAAGTAATGCAGATGACTTTCTTTTTTACATTTATTTTATTTATTTATTTATTTTTATTTTTTGGCTGCGTTGGGTCTTAATTGTGGTGCTCAAGATCTTTCGTTGCAGTGCGCGGGCTTCTCTCTAGTTGTGGCGTACCGGTTTTCTCTCTCTAGTTGCAGGCTTAGTTGTCCAGCAGCATGTGGCATGTGGGATCTTAGTTCCCTGACCAGGGATCGAACCTGCGCCCCTTGAATTGGAAGGCGGATTCTTTACCACTGGACCACCTGGGAAGTCCCGCAGATGAGTTTTTAAGAGGGAAAAATTGAATAATTAGATTCACTGAAATCAGGATTCGGGTCTTCCAACATCAAATAATGAAGCCAAAAAGAAAAGGGAAAAAAGGTAACATTTACGTCCTATTTGTGATTGCTGAGGTCACTTTTATTCCAAGGAATATTATTTACATGTGATTGCGGTTCAGATTTAAATATAGTATATACTGGGAATTCCCTGGCGGTCCAGTGGTTAGAACTAGGCGCTTCCACCGCAGGGGGCCTCTGTGTGTGTGTGTGTGTGTGTGTGTGTGTGTGTGTGTGTGTGTGTGTGTGTGTAAAACAAATATTTCAGGAGACTCGGAAAACCTATTCCAATGGACTAGGACTGCCATAGAAATTCATTTTCATTACAATGTATTCATAAGGAAAACTACACATGAGCTGATGTGGAGAGGAATTGAAGGCCCTCTCTAGCTAGGGTGACTTGGTGATCTGAGAGAAGGTGAGAGCGATGATGGTGGGGGAAAGGGGAAGCAAAAATCATTGACAGGCCTAGGACTATAAGAACCTGATAAGTGATTTACAATGTCGACCTTTCCTATTTGTTAAGGCACACCCTCTTCCTAATGCAGTTTCATACCACCTTTACTTCCCCATCACTGATGTAAACAGTCCATTATGAAATGTATTCTCTGCCTGAAGTTACTTTTAAACAAGTAATTTACCTGTCTGGATTACTACTCTATTCCCATTTAGGAGGGTGTGTGGTGGGCAGTAAGACTGAATTGAATTAGAAGGGAAGGTAGGCCAAAGTCGTATGGTGCTAAATTTTTTGTCTCAGATGGACATTTGCCCCTGTAGAGGAATCACAGGGATGTTAATTTTGCTCATAAGTTTAACCTAAATTATGTAAGCAAATGTTTTGCATTTGGGGAGGCATTTAAGGTACTTTGGGGGAAATAACCTAGATGTAAATGACTTAGCCAAACTTTGTTATAGGATTAATATTCAACAGCATCTTGCTTTCCAAAACAATGTGACTTTGAAAGCACAGCGCCTTTTATTGATAAGGTAGGTGGCTCTGAAAAGAGCCTTTTGGTTTGGAAAGATTTGAGTTGCAAAGAACGACGGACTTCTACTTGCCCTTGGCCTTGTGGTGGCTCTCGGTCTTTTTGGGCAGCAGCACCGCCTGGATGTTGGGCAGGACGCCGCCCTGCGCGATGGTGACTTTACCCAGCAGCTTGTTGAGCTCCTCGTCGTTGCGGATGGCCAGCTGCAGGTGGCGCGGGATGATGCGCGTCTTCTTGTTGTCGCGGGCCGCGTTGCCTGCCAGCTCCAGGATCTCGGCCGTCAGGTACTCCAGCACCGCCGCCAGGTACACCGGCGCGCCCGCCCCGACCCGCTCGGAGTAGTTGCCCTTGCGGAGCAGGCGGTGCACTCGGCCCACGGGGAACTGGAGCCCGGCCCGCGAGGAGCGAGTCTTGGCCTTGGCGCGAGCCTTGCCTCCTTGCTTCCCACGTCCAGACATACTGAAAGTAAAAACCCACCAATAAGAGTTAGGTCTGAATAGATACAGCGAGAGCTACCCTACTTATAGTTTTCACTGGGCGCGAAAATGAAGGTGTACCATTGGCTAAAACTAGTTTTACTTAACCCAATGAAATCGGAGTTTGAAATACACTTATTTTGATTGGACAAAACTGTAACGTGCCGTTTCCAGGATTCACCACCAATCAGACGCTCGACTTTACTCACTATCTCCTTTGTTTAAGAAGCTGTGAAGGAAGAAGCCTCAGCCTGGTTCTCATTCTTCCTGGTATTTTTGAACTGCCTGGCAGTTAACTCCGCACCATGCCTGAACCCTCGAAGTCTGCTCCGGCCCCGAAGAAAGGCTCCAAGAAGGCGGTGACCAAGGCTCAGAAGAAGGACGGCAAGAAGCGCAAGCGCAGCCGCAAGGAGAGCTACTCCGTGTACGTGTACAAAGTGCTGAAGCAGGTCCACCCGGACACCGGCATCTCGTCCAAGGCCATGGGTATCATGAACTCGTTCGTTAACGACATCTTCGAGCGCATCGCGGGCGAGGCGTCGCGCCTGGCTCATTACAACAAGCGCTCGACCATCACCTCCAGGGAGATCCAGACGGCCGTACGCCTGCTGCTGCCCGGCGAGCTGGCCAAGCACGCCGTGTCTGAGGGCACCAAGGCTGTCACCAAGTACACCAGCTCCAAATGAGCCAGGCCGCAGCGGAGCGAGCGGTAAGGCTAGGCCCACACCCCAAAGGCTCTTTTCAGAGCCACTCAATCTTCTGAAGAGAAGTGGCACTCACTTTATGCAGCAGGTGTTTCTTATTTGGTTTAAAGTATAACAAGTTCCGCGATTCCTTTTTTTTTTTTTTTTTGTCTTTAAAAAACATTTATTTTCTCGCAGTTCTGGAAGCTAGAGGGCCAAGATTTGCTGTCAGCAGGGGTAGTTTATTCTGAGGCTTCTCTTTGGTTTGCAGATGGTCATCTTTTCTGTCTTCATTTGGTCTTCCTTCTGTTCGCGTTTCATTTTCATCTTGTTAGAAATTACTTCCACTACAATATAGGTGGTGCTGCAGCAATGCTCGAGACATTTTTATATGTTTTTATGTCGAAAAGGGTGAGGTTCATTATCAGACAAACGTAGTGAAGAAGGCAAAATGCACTTTGTCCCAAAGGAAAATCCGCTCGCCTTTAAGTTTGAACCCGGCAAAAGATTTTGCTAACAATGGCTTGAGCGCTCCATCCTTAATTTTAACGTTTACATACCTGACTAATGAATTGCTTGGCACACAGTAAGAAAGGTACAAATCGTTTTATTCACTTATGTTTTCTTTGGGGAGGGGTGCTGGCTCTCCTCCCCTTTCCCTGGGTTTGGGTTTGCCAAATATTAATTTAGAAAGGCAGAAGAAAAACAAATAGAAGTGAGAATCCAATTCAAATTATCGCACACATCAACCAGGTGTCACGTTTATCGATAGCCAATCCAGACGCTGGGCGCGCAGTTTGAAGTTTACCAACGGTGTCCCTCGTGAGTCTATCCTGATTGGGAGATTTCTGGGCCACGCGGCTTTGTTGGAAGAACTCTGCCATTTTCTGCACTCCCTAATTTCTCTGAGTGAAATTCCTCTGTATGGGAGGGATTAGGTCCTACTCCTGCCTTTACTGTGAGGATCCTCTCCATGTTTTCTTTCTTTCTGCATGTCACTTGCATTTACTTTTCTCTATTCATCGGAATAAATTTTTTAAAAATAGAGAAGGGCTGTTCCCCTATCCTCAGTTCGGGAAACCAAAATCCATCTCTTCATTTTAGGCCCTTAGGAATGAATGGCATATTTAAAGCTATTTTAGTCTTTACAGGGAATCAGCATGGAAATGCTTCCCCCAAAAAGTATGTTATTCTACAAAGTGACCACTTGATGCAAAAATTACCATTTGTTCATATTGCATGTGAAAATACATAGGTGACCTAATATGTTTAATTTGCAGTATGCCAAGACAAATGAGTGACTAGCCATGAAAAGTCTCTTAAGGACTAAAGTCTTGCGATGGGGAAACTACTTTGAATCTTTGCTTAAGGGCTTACATTCAGAATTAATAAGTATGACCTACATCTTTGCAAAGTGTATTATATTATTTTTTCTAGGTGATTTATAATTTCAAATTTTTGACTCTTTATATTAGTCATATTAAAAAGAATAATTTTAATGTAGGTTATAATAAAACATAGAGACAAAATATTTCCCAGAGGATTTCCTCATGTGCTTAGAATGAAGAAAAATATCCATTTATAAATTAGGGTTTTTTTTATATGTTTTAATTCTTAAAAATGACTTTTTATATCGTGTCTGCTTTAATTGTGAAAATAATACAGGATATAAAATTGAGAGTGTAGGCATGGCCCATTCATGCATAAAATGATAAATGTTCAATAATGATAACTTTCTAAAGTCCTTGCACATGTCCAAGAAAAAAAAAAGAAAACTATAAAGTTACACCTCATTTAATACTAGGAATATGTATATGTGATGTGACTCTGGAGTTGCACCTAAAATATTGCTCAAATATATCAGTGTCTTTTACTAGTTGGTTCTGTGGAACAGTGTTTTGAGAATATGAATTGTATAAAAATATCCCACTCAAATTTGATATGTGACATTGTATAAATGTAACATTGGACTTTTAAAAAGTAATTTTTTAAAGAAATTTTATGTGCATAACATTGCTACGTTAATTTAATTTTATTTTTTGCCTTATTTTCCTCAAGTGTGGAATGAGACGAACAAATACTACCTCAGATGCTCATTGTATTTATTTATTTTTGGCTGTTTTGGGTCTTTGTTGCTTCGCGCGTTCTATCTCTAGTTGCGGCCAGAGGGGGCCACACCTTGCTGCGGTGCACCGTCCTATCACTGCGGTGGCCTCTCCTGCTACGGAGCATGGCTCTAGGCGCGCGGGCCTCAGTAGTTGTGTTACGCGGGCTCAGTAGTTGTGGCTCGCAGGCTCTAGAGCGTAGGCTCAGTAGTTGTGGTGCATGGGATTAGTTGCTCCGCGGCGTGTGGGATCTTCCCGGGCCAGGGCTCGACCCCCTGTGCCCTGCATTGGCAGGCGGATAATCACTGCGACACCAGGGAAGCCCCTAAAAAATAATTCTTGATATTAATTTGATTGTATTAATTTGATTGTAGCTTCGTTTTAATTTACTCCTTCTTCCCCAACATTTTAAACTGATATCTTGAAAATAAACTAGTGATATATTAAGATAACTCCGTATGTTTTAATGTATTTGTATTTGGCCAAATAGCTGTATTTGACCAAAAATCTTAAGAAATTGAAATTCAATGCTTTCTGCAATTAAAATAATTATACCATAATATGAGTGTGTGCATGTATGTATATGTACATATATTTATGCATATACATATAATATACACATAAAATATGTTTTATTTATACACACATTACTAAAATATGTTATATTTTAATTTTTCCAACACTCTTACTCCAAGAGGGTGACAAAAAATATAAAAGCACTGACTGTCTAGTGTCTGATTATTTTAGGCTCTTGGTACGGAACAGCAGTGAGATGGAGAGCATAGAGCCAAACGTTTGAGATTTTTAGCTATAGATTCCATTAGCCAGGATACACTTTATACATGCATACATGTATATAAAGTTTTAATTTCTATTATATTTTTATTATATTTAATGGAATTAATAGAATAATCAGAAAGTGGAAAGTGTTGGAAAAATTAAAATTTCATTTTCTTTTAAAATAACTGGTGTACAGATGATAATGACTGGGAGAATCATTTGGGACAATGCATTGCAAAAAGAAAACATAGTAAGAGCATCCTCATGTTTATGAGCTGTGGACTATATTAATTCTTCCAAAAGCTCAAAGTGAAATATTAAACTTACTAATGTATTATGTGTATCTTAGAAATATATACCTGGATAAAAGTCCATTGTATGTTTTATAAAATTTTTAATAGTACTGTTTTTTAAACACATTGTTTAGATAGGCAGCCCAAACTCTAGTAAATGAACCTTGGTGAGGTGATGTTTTATATGGCAAAGAAGAGTGAAGCTATCAGCTCAAGAAGAAAAGTGAGTGATTGAAAAAATAATTTATTTGGAGACAAGATAAAGGACTTTCTGTGAAAAGAGTAACAGGCACTTAGCCTTTAAAAACAGGGTTTTTAGTCTGTCATCATCGTGTTCTCAAAGTCGTCTGATGCAGCCAGGTGCATCATGCAAAACAGTCTAACATAAACCCTGGTATGGAGATTTCCACCTCTATTCAAGAAACTAAATTCCTTAAAGAGGAACTGATTACAAGTTTTGAGACAAGGGAAATTCTGAAGGGTCTAGAACACCATGCTAACTGAAAGCAAGGATGAGCTCCCATGTTTGGAGTAACAGTAAAGACAGTTATGAGGAGAGTGCCAAGAAAGCCTGAAAGAATCCCCACGGTGTAAATAGTGCTAACTTGAGAATTAAAACTAAACAAACAGAACAGTTGTAGTTGTTTACTGGAATAGATTCAGCATATAAAAAGCCATGAATCCATGATAATAAGCAATTGGAACAAATACTATGATGAGCTGAATAAGAAGTTTACCTGGTGTGTCACACTATTCATCTTTTCCAAAGTCTTTGTGCCCTATGTCACTGAGACGAGCATCTTCTTCTCCAGAAAGTGCCTGGCTTTACAGTCTTAAGGTTCTGTTGTTCTTATATTAGGGGAAACTCCACCTCCTGCAATGCTGTAGGATCAAGTCTCAAAAAAGAGCTCCCTGAGAAACTCGCTGATGCTTTGTTCAATAAAATTTCAGGAGAGCAAATTGCATTTTAATGATTGCCATTGTTGGAAATCAATCCAAACACTAATTCCCAAGGCATTCTCAAATTGTCCTGTGTCCCAGCTTCTGCCACAGCCATCCCCAACATTACCACCAACAATGTGCTTACTAAATAAATAAATAAAATGTTAGCTTTCTCTTTGTCTTAAAGGCAGTGATTCTCAAAATGTGGTCTGGGGACCCCTGGGGGTCCCCGAGATCCTTTTAATGGGTCTGTGAAGCTAAAATTACTTTCACAATTATCCTGAAACTTATTTAAAAGATACTTGCAAAATACAGAACAATGCTAATCTTCTTACTAATTTTATAATTTTGAAAAATATAACTTCATAAAATATGTATGTTGAAAAGGGTTTATTGTCATTTTTTAAATGAATTAATAAAACAAATATTCTTTCAGTTTTAACTTCTAATAAGGTAAATATCAATAGTAGTAACCTACAGAAACACAAATTCTTTGGGTCCTCAATACTTTTAAAACGTGCATGGGTCGAAAACTTTGAGAACTGCTGCCTTAATAAATTATGTCACACTAGGACTGTTTGATTTACTGTTTTTCAAATTAGTTGGAAATAATATCCTGTGTACTTATGCTACCATCTGAATACACAGATCCATTTGCTTCATTTTGCTGTTATGTTTAGGGATTTGGCTTTTTAAAATTTAACCTTATCCTTATATAAAGTATTTTAACATGGTTCCAAGGTCAAATCAAGGTATGCTCAAAGAGGTCTTTCTCCTTTAGCCTATAGCCTCTCTCATCTTATAAGTAACAATTTTTAATGTTGTGATTTAACTTCCCATTATTTGTTTGTTAATTATAAGCATACATTTGTGTATTCTTAGTTCCCCTTTATTATATTTTTTTATATTTATTTATTTATTTGGCCGCCTTGGGTTTTAGTTGTGGCATGAAGGATCTTCGCTGAGGCATGCGGGATCTTTCATTGCGGCGTGCAGGCTTCTCTCTAGTTGTGGCGTGCGGGTTTTCTCTCTCTAGTTGTGGCTCACAGCCTCCAGGGCGCGTGGACTCTGTAGTTGTGGCGCGGGTTCCAGAGCACATGGGCTCTGTAGTTTGCGGCACGTGGGCTCTCTAGTTGAAGCGTGCGAGCTCAGTAGTTGTGGCGCGCCAGCTTAGTTGCCTCTTGGCATGTGGGATCTTTAGGTCCTTGACCAGGGATGGAACCAGCTTCCTCTGCATTAGAAGGCGGATTCTTTACCACTAGGACACCAGGGAAGTCCCAGTACCCCTCTACTAGATAAACAGTAACATCTTACACATAATTTTCTCTACCTTGGGTTTTTTTTGTTTCTGTTTTTTTTTTTCCTTTAAAATATATATCCTGAAGATCATTCCACAATAGTATATGGAGATTTTCTTCCTTTCTTATTTTCTAGCTGCCTAGTACCCTGGGCTTTCTTCTTTTCCTGATTCTTGGCTCTGTAATTCATTTTCTTGCTAGCTGCCTGACCCTTCAATCGGATGTTTTCTAGTTGTTCTAAGCATCAGGGTTTATCTGAGTTGCCTAGTCTACTATTACTGGACATAGGATCAAGGTATAGTATTTGTTAAAATGTTGTTTTAAATGTCAACCCATAAATTACTCTAGGACTTCCAATCCTTAAAATCTTTAAAATGCAGTTGTGTAAAATTGATATGGGTCACTGCAGGCATACCCTCTGGTCCAGTGATAACTCAAGTTCTTGCTAACGATGCTCAAGTTAGCACATCAGTTGCCATAGTGGGTTAGTTGTTCATGATCAAAGAAGTGAGATGGTAAATTGAATGTAAATAAATACTAGTCACAGGACTAGAGGAAGAGACTAAACACTGTATTGTTGGTTCAAGAAATCAGGTTTATAAATTTGAAGAAATCAATAACTTTTATGAAGTGTCTGTGAAGCCCAAAATTTAAACACACAGAGATTAACTGCAATACCTTATCAGTAAATGGTAATAGGATATACCTTAAAAAGTATAGGTTATATTTGAGTCAAATCTCTGGAAGTTTAGACATTTCATTCTGGCTCCATTTTTTTGCAGTGTCCACACCAAAGAGCTTAACATTCAAACACCTTTACCTCACTGTCAAGGACATTTTTATCAAAGCTACCATCTCTTCAGTCACATCTTTTTTTCCTTGAACTTTCGCTTATGCCTTGTTTTCCAGAGCTACATCCATCACTTCGTGCTTGAGAAGGGATCCTTTTGAAGTCATCAGAACAATTAACCTCATCAGAGTACTCAGAATGACATCTACTATGGATTCTCCGCTTCTGCCATCCTGACAGTCCTCTGATATATTTTTGTTGGAACCAAAATCTTGGCGGAGGGAAATCGCTGAACAACATCCTGACTTCTTAAGGTGGGATGCTTATCTCCTTAGGCTACATCAGACTGTAG
Organism: Hyperoodon ampullatus; assembly: GCF_949752795.1. Classification (NCBI taxonomy): domain Eukaryota; kingdom Metazoa; phylum Chordata; class Mammalia; order Artiodactyla; family Ziphiidae; genus Hyperoodon; species Hyperoodon ampullatus. The sequence continues at coordinate 84,071,771 of NC_136923.1, read as the reverse complement.
CTATCGCTTACTTCAAGCCTAGTGTTAAATTTTCACAGTGGCTACACCATGGAACATAGACCTCTACAAACCACAAAACATGATGGAGTTAAGAAATATAGAGGAATATATACCATTAATCTGCACCGTGCCCTGCTGCTCCAGTGTCCTGGACCTCAGTCCATCCTATGTAGGAAGATGATAGCCTGCAATAGAACTTTAAGACCACTCTCATTCCATACCTATTTTCTAGATGAACAAACTGATGCACAGAGAAGGGGAGTATTTTGTCTAAATAGCTAGAGGATCAATGACAGAATCAGTTTATAAGCCTCATGGTAGTGGCCATCAGTGTACAAATGATAGATTTTGTAGTCTTTTGTTATCATCAAACTAAATTCTTTCAAAACAAATGGAGATGACTCATTCATATCTGTCTTAATAGTGAAAAAGATGCCATTCTTTATTTGAAAAAAAAAAAGTTTCTCCCTCTTGTTCCCAAGAACAGGAAAAAAAAAAGTCAATTTTTTTTTTTTTTCTTGGAGAATACTGGTCAAATTCTCTTTGGAGGGTCCTATAGCTCTACCCTATCATCATCGTACAATTAACAACTTTTGCCTTTCCTGTGGGAAACAAGCATGTATAGCAAAGTCTGCCTGTTGGTTATAGTACTGAAATTAAGACAAACTAAACTCCGTCTGTAACTTTTCCAGAAGACAGTGTTTGAAAATTGCAACTTATACTCACACAATGCTTTACAGACACACTGTATTTCAATTGTTGGAAATATGTGCCACCAAGGAGCAGAGAGAAACCTGCCCACTGAAATTGCGCCACGTGAGACATGGAGTTGTTGTTATATCTCTTATCTGACCATTATTTCTGCCTTGAAAGCAGTAATGAAATAGACAAGAAGAGGCCTCTCCCTGAAGCAGCAGCCCCCCCCGGGAAGACCCTTTATACTCATTCTCCCAGAGGCTCAGCAATCCAGGTTTGCCCAAGTGAAAGGCTAAAGTATCACTGTGGATGAGACCTGAATGCTGTTTAATTATTTGCAGTATATACAATGTAGTTATTTTTAAAGTAGACATTTAAATATTAACCTATCCTTATTCTTAGTTTCTTTTGTCCTCCTCATTCCAAAGAACCAAAACTAGGCCTAGTCCGGGGAAGGTAGTCATACACCCCTGATTTCTATTGGCTGTTCTATTTAAAGGAAGGCAGCTATTATGGGGAGAATTTTATCCACCTCCCCCCGTCTCGCTAAACCCTCAGAATGTAACCATATTTAGGGATAGAGTCTTTAAAGAGGTAATTAAATTAAAATGAGGTCCTTGGAAAGTGGGTAAGTCCTACTCCAATATGACTAGTGTCCTTTTAAGAAGAGGAAATTTGGACATAGACAAGCACAGAGGGAACACATGTGAAGATAGAGGGGGAAAGATGGCTGTCTACAAGCTAAGGAGAGAGGCCTAGAACCCATCCTTCCCTCACAGCCCTCAGAAGTAAACAGCCCTGCTGGCACCTTGATCTCAGACTTCTAGACTCCAGAACAGTGAGAAAACAAATTTCTGTTTTTTCAGCCACCCAGACTGAGGTACCTTATTATGACAGCTTTAGCAAACTAATAAAGCAGCCAATATGTTACTATAATGTTACAATCCCAATCCTCTGTCTCTTTAGCTGTAGACCAAAGATACCACTAGCACTTACCTCATTAGATTGGAAAAATAAATTAGATAATGCACAGTATCCAAAGATAATACACACTTAATAAATGAAAGCCAATAACTACTGTGATTTTTTTCCCCTATATGCCAAAAGCAAGATGTAAGTGCCGTACAGTTTACTGCTTAAGGGCAGATCCTTGAGTGAAGAGCCATGACGTAAACTCTGACATTCAATAATCCCTCAAATGACAAAATATTAGAGCAAACGAAATGAAGAACTTCCAGATGTACTGGAGATAAGCAAGAGAAATACATGAACGGGAATAAAATGCTGAAAATAGCAAAACCAAATAGAGCACCAAAGGAAGGTCATTCTGATAATCTGAATTAATAAAGAACCTACTCTAAAGCAGCCTAAACAGGCGGAAGGAACATAGGCCCTGGAAAACCTTTTGTGACTGAAGTTCTGCCCAATGCTTGTTAGCTGGTTACCTTGGATACTACTTCAGTGAGCCTGTGTGTATGATCAGGCCACACAAGATGGCTGTTCTCTTGCTCTCTGTACATCCCCTGATCGAACAGTCCCTGCTTCACCTCACCCTACTCACAGGACTGACCCTTCCTCTTAATCATAGAGCTTATCAGTATCTGCTTAAGTGCTTGCCCCTGCTCCAACCAGAAATTTTTCTGATTCTTAGAACAAAACGGCTCTAGCATGCTGGGTTATTAAAGGGAAATATCTGCCCCCTTGATGGTTGTTAACCAAAGGGACGGTGAGGGATGTCCTCCTCTGCTGGCTTCCCCGGTAACTGATGAGCCCACCTGACATCAGCTCCCCCTATAATTGGTACACTGGTACACCCCCCACCCAACCCCCACCATGAAGACTGCTGCCATGTCCTGTCTGCTGTTGGTACGGAGTGGGGAGTCACTCTAGAACTTTGCTTCAGACATGTAAGATCCCCTGTTCAATAAACCATTGATGTCTCTGTTGCTGTCTCCAGGCATTTTCTTTGGTCTCGAGGCTGGGCAATTACAGGACTTGCAGGCCTACAGGGTGCAGCCTAACACTGTGATTCTTCTGATTACCTGTAAAATGGAGATAATAATAAGGCTCCAGTTTTCTTAGAAGGATTTTATGAGATGATGTACCCTGCTTCCAAGTGTGTTCTTGGGACCCAGGTGAGGTGCACAAATAAAAGTTACTATGAAAAAGACATTAACACAGATTTCTTTTCTTTCAACAAAATAATTATTAAATAATATGAGAAATAAAAATAAGTATAATTTAATAAACGTTCCACCACAAAGTGAGCTTCCCTGGGTCATATAGCTTTATATTTCCTGAGTAAGACATATAATAGTGGCTCAATTAAATAGTACATTAATTAACCAGTATTTTCTCAGATCTGTACTAAGTATCACTGGGGGCATGGAAAATTATCATAAGTAGTATGTGGACTTTGGTGTTTAAAATGTTGAAACAGAGTGAAAATATCATTCTCTTTTCTACTCTCTCTAAATCTTTCTGATTAAGTAACTGGGAAAGCATTAATTTGGTGCTAGCAGATCTTTAAGACCTTGCAAACACTTGTTAATCCTTGCCCCCTTCCCCAGTCTTTCAACTTCATAACAAAGAACAAGTTTCAGACTAAAAGTAGTAGACAGCAAATAGCATTTAACTGAAATTGAATAATATATACATATATTTACATATTGTTTTATAGTTGTATTCTGTTCATGGTCAGAGGCAGGAATTTTCCACTATGGTTGTCTTTTAAAATACATTGATTTCATTTTTTTTTTTTTTTTCTTTTTTGGCTGAGCAGCCCTGCTTACAGGATCTTAGTTCCCCGACCTGGGATCGAACCTGGGCCCACAGCAGTGCAAGTGCAGAGTCCTAACCGCTGGACTGCCAGGGAATTCCCCTAAAGAATTTTGTTTTTTTAATATTAAGTAAACAATAGCATAGATTGCACCCTGATACAGAAAAAAGAAAAAATCATAGAAGTGGAACTCAAATAACTGAAGTTTGAACAATACTGAATAAAATAAGCAATGTCATAAACCAGTAAATGGCAAAATGGCACTATTGTTATATTTTATACTTCTATATAAATTATAGATCTATATATGTTATATAAATATATAAATTATATATTATAGCATTAATATAACACTACTTATATATAATTGTATATATAAAATGTAATATAATTAATATTTATTATTATTACATCAAACTGTATTTAATATTAACTGCTGTAGGAACTTGGAGGGAATAATATTATTCTGGAATGTGGCAATGTGGGAAAGTTTCTTGGAAGAGGTATAACAGGATTTGACCTTGAAAGGATCGTTAAGGTTTCAGTTGGTATATTATTAACTAAATATGTTGGGTAACACATTATTCCAAAATTGAACAGCTTAAAGCAGCAAACATTTATTACCTCATAGAGTTTCTTAGGGTCAGGAATCTGGGAGCAGCTTTGGTGGTAGTCCGATTCAAGATCTCTCACAAAGCTGCAATCAGGTCATCTAAACTTTAGATTCTAAAGACTTGACTGGGACTGGAGCTTCTGAAGTCCAAGGAAAAGCTTGTTTATAATGCTGTTGGCTGGAGGCCTCAGTACCTCACCATGTGGATATCTCTATAAGGTTACTCAAGACAAGGACTGGCTTCCTTCCTCTGGAGCAAGTGATCCAAGAGAGTGGGAGTGATCAAGATGGAAGTCTCTTATCGAATCTTGAAAGTGACATACCATTACTTCTGTCATATCCTGTTGACCATAACGCTGGAGCAATGTGGGAAGGGCACCAGTATTAGAAGGTAGGGGTCACTGGGTGCCATCTTAGAGGCTACTTCCCACAGTTGGTACAGAAGAGTGTGCCTCTCAATCCTTATAGCCATCAGCATTAGCTGGGGAATTTCAAATACCCCAGATGTCCAGGCCCCTCCTCTGATAAACTGAATCAGAATCTCTAGGGACAAAGCTCTGCAGTAATATATTTTTTCAAAGTTCTACCAGCAAGTTTGATGCATGATTAAAATTGGGAACCACTGGACACAAGAGGAGTGAGAAACTAGGAATGTAAAAGTGAGAGTGGCCCTTTGATTATTACCTAGTTACATGGATAATGTACCATGAGAAGAAATATGAGAGATTTTGCTCTCTTGGCTTGAGACAAGGGTGGAAATAAGGCCAGAAAAAACTAAAGAAGTTGGAGAAAGGTTAAGATTCAGGAGTGGACACATGTATTAAATGATGGGTATGGGTTTGATGTTTGAAAGAGCCTTATTTGTCAGTGGCTCTTGTTTGTGTGGTCCCTGGTGACCCCCAACTGGAAACAGATTCAAAATCAGTGATTCTTCTAGAGGAATTTCCTCAGTTCAGGAGGCTTTGGAGAAGAGGACTATTCTGGAACAAAAAGTAACTGTTGGGAGTAAAAGGCCTGGAGTTCCTATATCTGTAAGGAAGGGTCTGGTACTTCTCCGGGGTCCCTGATGCCCTGACTTGGCCTGGTAGTCCTTCTCTCTGACCTCTCTGAGAGGTTTCAGCAAAGAAGTAAAGACACTTCCACACAGAGCACCATGCCCATTGTCCTTTTGAAGTCCAGGATCAGGGGTCAAAATGAGTCACAGCTGATCACCCAAAACCCACAGCTTTCTGCAGCTACTAAGAATTTGAAACATAAGAATGAAATCCAAAGCCATTATACTGTCATATACGGTCCTACACATTCTGGAAGGCCCCGTTCCCAGCACCATTTCCCACCTCCAGCTATTTTGCCACCTCAGTCCCAGTCACATTGGCCACCTGCTGTCCCTTGTCTAACACCGGGTATTTCCCCCTTACCCCACATATACATTCGGGGTCTCTTGTTCCTGCTTCCTTCTGCCTAGAAGAATCTTCCCCACTCCCTCGTCTCTTCATCTTTGTTAAAATTTCACCTTCTTGATGAGCAGTCTGTGATTATGTTACTTAAAATGGAAGATACAAAACCATTCTTTATCTTCCTTTTCTGCTTTGTTTTCCTCCCAAATGTTTAATGTTCATTATCTTCTGACACTCTTTTTTTGTTGTTGTTTTTGTTATGTGCGTGTCTGTTCCCACATTAGAAAATAAACTCTATGTGTGCATGACTTCCTTTCTGTTTAGTTCATTGATATATTTCTGGCACCTAGAAGAGTTTATGGGACATAATATGTGCTCAACAAATATTTATTGAAAGAAAAAATGAACTAGAAAACACTGTACGGGCTGAACTTTGAGATTCAGTTTGATAAATGAAGATGACCTTAAGCCTTTCAAATGCCAAATCGATGTATAAGATTCCTTTTTAATATATACAAAATATGTGCATAATAATTCTTAGACATTCACAAAGCAGTCTCACTGATCCTCACAATAGTCATGTGACTAGGAATTGCTGTTATGCCCAGTTTACTGATAGGGAAACTGTGTTTCAGAGAAGCCAAAATCTTGGCCTCTTAAAATAAGTGGCAAATGTTTTAGGAATTGGTCTCCTAATTTCAAGTGTAGGTCCCATGGGCCAATCATAACAGTGGACACAGGTAATGTTGATTAAAAATGAATTATAAGGGAATTATCTGGTGGTCCAGTGGTTAAGACTCTGTGCTTCCAATGTAGTGGTTGGATATCTAGATCCCACAGGCCATGGCACGGCCCCCCCTCCCTCAAAAAAATATTGTAAAATAAAATGCTAAATACTGAAAGAATACTCTAGAAATAAATCACACTTCCTAGGTCTAATGGAGATAAAGGCATAAAGATATAGGAAAGACTGGGAGGTCCCAGCTTGCATATAGACAGGGTGTATGTGTGTGGGAGAGGTTGAAATAAAAAGGAAAAAACTCTGGAGAAACTTCAAGAAGGTAAAACAATGCAAGTTGGAATAATCAGAGAGGCGATTAGATTTGAGATTGGCTTTGCAGGACAGACAGGATTTAGATGGTAGAGGAACTGGGACTTAACAGAAACAGAATGGAGAACGGCAATATGGTGCATTTCAGGAAATAACTGTATCTTTCTAGGCCTAATATTAGTCATGTCTTCACTACATCAATAACAATTCTAATTTCATATTCAATGTTAATTGATGTAGTAAAGAAATGAACTAATATTAAACTCCATAAATATTCTGCATGTTTCTAGTGACTTTTTGAGGCTACAGGGAAGGCAATCACTGGCTTTTGTCTACAGTTTTGGCTTAACTCTCCTTTGTTCCTGAGCTCATAAGTTCAGCCCCAATTTTGTGCTTTCTATTCCCAGAAGCCCAAGGCCTCCTGTCCTTTAATGGGAAAAGATTGAATAATATCTAGAAAAACAGTAAAGATGTTGGCTTTTACTATCTTAATATCTGATAGTCTGTAGCATGCTTGGGACTTATATTTCCACACTGATTCTTGAGAATGCCTAATTAGCTCTGAAGTACGGGCCTAAACACTGGGAGATTGCGCTTCCCCCTTGGAGAAAAATGCCACCCTTCAGGTCTCAAAGACTGCCTTTTCATTTAGAGTTTCTCCCTTATTACAAGGGGAAAAAAGGTAAAGAGAAAACAGAGTGAGATGAAATGTGGAGCTGATTCAGAAAAGAAACGGATACTCTATAAGTTCTTTTTCCCAATTAAAAAATTTGACCATGTAAAAATAATAGTGAACAGAAATGCCATTCCCAAAAGGGGTGAAACATTAAAACTCAAGAATGCAGCAGGATCAAATTACATGAAAAATCTAAAGGGGACACAACCTGCTTGTTTTCCTTTAATTCATTTTTTGGGGTGATATTTACAAAGCATGGTGAGGGTCAGGGCATGGAATGGCAAGTGTACGACTGCTGAAAAATGATGTAAGATAAGTAAACGTTCAGTTAAAGAGCATTTGAAATTCGCTAGCCACTAACTTACTCAAAGATTGATCCTCAGAGTAAAGCTGAGCTGGACGGTAAGTGAAATAAGCACAATAAAATTCGTTTTGGGTGATGGCTGTAACATGTACAACTTGTTATCAGATCATCTTATTTGAAATGCCACAAACCCAAAATATAATTTGTTGCACAAATTAAGCAGCATTTACTAAAGGCTTCAGATTAATATTGCTTTTGTCTACCTCTAAAGCTGTTTAAACTAAGTGCCAGTTCTCTTTGGAAAGCGTGGATGGCTCTGAAAAAAGCCTTTGGATATGACGGAACCTGATCAACTGCTTTGCAGCCAGTGGCTCACTTGGAGCTGGTGTACTTGGTGACAGCCTTGGTGCCCTCAGACACGGCGTGCTTGGCCAGCTCGCCGGGCAGCAGCAGGCGTACGGCCGTCTGGATCTCCCTGGAGGTGATGGTCGAGCGCTTGTTGTAATGAGCCAGGCGCGACGCGTCGCCCGCAATGCGCTCGAAGATGTCGTTAACGAACGAGTTCATGATGCCCATGGCCTTGGACGAGATGCCGGTGTCCGGGTGGACCTGCTTCAGCACTTTGTACACGTACACGGAGTAGCTCTCCTTGCGGCTGCGCTTGCGCTTCTTGCCGTCCTTCTTCTGAGCCTTGGTCACCGCCTTCTTGGAGCCTTTCTTCGGGGCAGGAGCGGACTTAGCAAGCTCAGGCATGGTGAAGTGGCGTTAACAAAATCCTCGAGAAACAAAGAGTGAGCAACGGGCGAGGCGAGTCCGATTCACTTACAACTGCATATTCAAATGAGACTTAGTAAAGTTCTATGTCTGATTGGCGAATACTGGTAATGACGTCATTAAATATTGTCCAATCAGAACGCGCATTTAAAGGACCGACACGTCTCTTTTAAAACGGAATTACTACTTTACCCAATGGAATAGCTTCTTTTTCGCGCCCAGCTGCAGCTATAAAATATGCGATTTTCTCCTTTCCCCTTAGTTGCTTCTGGTGTAGGCTTTAAAATATTGCATTATGTCTGGACGTGGTAAGCAAGGAGGCAAAGTTCGTGCCAAGGCCAAGACTCGCTCTTCTCGCGCCGGGCTCCAGTTCCCCGTGGGCCGAGTGCACCGCCTGCTCCGAAAGGGCAACTACGCCGAGCGGGTCGGGGCCGGCGCGCCGGTGTACCTGGCGGCGGTGCTGGAGTACCTGACGGCCGAGATCCTGGAGCTGGCGGGCAACGCGGCCCGCGACAACAAGAAGACGCGCATCATCCCGCGCCACCTGCAGCTGGCCATCCGCAACGACGAGGAGCTCAACAAGCTGCTAGGCAAAGTCACCATCGCTCAGGGCGGCGTTCTGCCCAACATCCAGGCGGTACTGTTGCCCAAGAAGACCGAGAGCCACCACAAGGCCAAGGGCAAGTAAGGCCTCAAGAGCAACGCCTTCGAAACCAAAGGCTCTTTTCAGAGCCACCTACTTTTTCTGCGGAGGAGCTGGGACAGTAGTTTCACTTAATTCCATTGTCATAATTGCCTGGGGAAAAGAAATTACTTCATGTAGTAATTTGGCAAGCAGTTTGAGCCATTTTTCGGACTCCTAGTCATGTCCTCGGAATGTCAGGAAGAAATCAAGAGCTTTGATAAGGAAGTAAGTGCAGTGTCAAGATGCAAAATTACTCGACCTCTGCCAGTGCTAAAGTTAAGCTCTGTGCCTTGATTCCTGCAATATCAAATTTAAAATAGATGTCCAGGAAATCTTTTGTTGAGCTTAAAACAATGTGCAGTGAATTAGGTGGCGCATAAACCGGAATAAAAACGTCTACCATTTGAACAGAAACAGTTGACCTATCTGAACGTGACGCGGGCTTTTTAAAAGTTCCCTGTAGCGAAACACGCAGGAACCAAAATATCTTAAAATGGTCAGCAACTCACATTTAAGATGTTTGTGGACAATTTTGCAGGTTACTGGATCCAAGTCAAATTTCTAACTTTATTGTATTTTAAAAGGAATATCATGTTTTTCGCTTTGAGTTCCAAGCAGGAGGAAAGGTGAAAACATTTAGTGGAAGTAGAGGGCAATTTTCCTTGGCAACCGGCCTAGAATAAAATATATACGTTACTCAGTGCACAGCTGTTTTCAGAGATCCCTGGGTGGCTCTGAAAAGAGCCTTTGGGGTTTGCTTCTTAAGCGCCAACTTTCTACTTCTTTTTGGGAGCCGCCTTCTTTGCCTTTGCAGCTTTGGGTTTTGCCGCCTTGGGCTTGGCAGCTTTGGGTTTCGCCGCTTTTGGCTTCACTGCCTTAGGCTTAGCGGGGCTCTTAGCAGCCTTCTTCGGCTTTGCCGCGGCTTTGGTTTTCTTGGGACTCTTGGCCACCTTTTTGACGCCAGCGGCTGCGGGCTTCTTCGCCTTCTTGGGAGTCTTCTTCACCGCCTTCTTCGCTCCCGCAGCCTTCTTGGGCTTCTTGGGGGTGGCCCCTGCGGGTTTTTTCGCTTTAGCAGCCCCCGCCTTTTTGGCCTTCGGCTTGGCTTCCCCGGTGGGCGCCTTCCTATTGAGCTTAAAGGAGCCGGAAGCACCCGTGCCCTTGGTCTGCACAAGGGTACCCTTGCTCACCAGGCTCTTGAGACCCAGCTTGATTCGACTGTTGTTCTTCTCCACGTCGTAGCCGCCAGCTGCTAGCGTCTTCTTGAGCGCTGCCAAAGAAAGGCCATTGCGCTCTTTGGAGGCAGCCACAGCCTTAGTGATCAGCTCGGAAACTGGGGGCCCAGCCGCCTTGCGCTTAGCCGCGCCACTGCTCGCGGATTTCTTAGTAGACTTCTTCTTGGCAGGAGATTTCTCCACCGGCGCCGGGGCAGCCGTCTCAGCAGGAGCGGTTTCCGACATGGCGATGGGAGAAACTGCTAGAAGAAGAGAGATTCAAAACCCAAAGAGCAAGTTTTGCAATGCTACCTTGCTCGGGCCCGGGGCTTATATAAGCCGGTGCTGCCCTGTGATTGGTGGAGCGTCCGATCCACCGCCCTCAGGCAGCCGGCTTTCGTGGTTGGACTCCCAAATTGTGTTTGTTAGTCCCAAAATTTGATTAAATGCTAAAAACAGTGGTACAGAATTTGACTCTTTGAAGCTCCAAAGGAGGAAAACAGCCTCCATGTTCACATACTTGTTTGTGTTTTTATGAATCACGCTCAATTAATGAAAGATATTTTTAAAAATCCCTTCAGCTTTTCATATGTGTGCATCGGGCGTAAGGCATCGAGCTAGTTAGTTGCATGTTGCAATAAATTTTTACTAAGTACCAAGTGAACGTTTTTTAGAAGGCTTTGTCCCTAAGTTCGGCCTTTGATTTTTGCAAGAGGAAAGACACTAGGTTCCGTGGTTTTGCCATAAACTTTGTTTCAAACTGCGGCAAGTAACACAGGCGCAGGACAGCTGGTTGCCTACAGCCCCAAATTAACCATATAGATCTTACTTTAAAAACCGGTTCTGCCTCCCAAGGAGTTTCCACGTGCCACTGTCTTTAGAGAATGGGATTTTGCCGCTAGGAAAAGTTCTGTTGCCAAAGTGACTTCTTCCAGAAGGAATAGAAATTGCTTTGGCTACAGGATCCAATGACCTGCATTCAAACAAATTTGGTTTGTTTTTGATTGAGATGCTTTCTTTCTTTAATTCCTAAGCGAACCCAATAAAATAAGAACAAAGAAAAATGCTTAACCCCGATAATGTATTTTAGAAAAAAACCCTGAAACCTGCTAAAAATTATTCAAGGTCTTCCAGTAGCCCTCGAAAGCGCAAACTGTTTAGATGGCGTGGGACTTTGTCCCTCTTTCACGGTGCTTTTCCCAATGCTCTCAAAGTCCTTACCTCCATCAACATTTAACAAATTACACGGTCAAAACACCTTCTTTGGTAGGACATCACTGTGGATATTTTTGTGTGTTTAAGTGAAGATAGACCTGTATCTTCCAGTGAAATAATTGGCCACTGACTATAAGTGTGGACTGGCTCTTAAGGGACTGGAGGTTATAGAAGTTTAAGAGAATTCAGGAAAACATTAACATCCAAGGGAACTGAGGCAATGACCAGGAAGTGGAATGGAGGATGAAGTTTGCTATTTATTGGGAGGTGGGAGGCGGAGGCATGGACAGGATTTTGTGCCTGGATGGGGTGATGATTAGGATCTCTCATGCAATCAACAGTCAATTCTCCCCTGTGGAAAACTGTAGGCCAATACACTTCATCTCTTCAGGAGCTCCTGGAGTTGAAACTATAGCCTACTATGGCCAAATCTAGACAGTGGCCTATTTTTGTATGGCCGTCGAACTGAGTTTTTCTACTTTTAAACTGTATTTTTAAAAAACTGTGACAGACTATATGTTGCCTGCAAAACCTAAAATACTTACTATTTGGCTCTTTTGCTGTTTTGTATTCCTTCTCACAGACACAGTTCATGGTGCGTTGCTACAGGCCTGCCTCTTTCAGGACTATGCAAATAAAGATCTAAGGAAAAGATCTTAACAAGAAAATGCTCCAACTAAGTATTTCCCACTTTTTCAATCACAAAACTTTCAGAAAATTAGAGAAGAAGGTTGGGGGAAGTCATGCTTTACAGGAGAGGAGCACAATAAATAAAAAGAGCTAACATTCATTGAGCATTTAAGTGTCAGGAACTAGTCTAAGCATGCCCTACAAACTAATTCATCTGCTACATTTTACAGCTGTTCTAGGTGAGTCCCAGAGAGAAGATGAGTAATTTGGCAAAGACTATACAGCTAGTAGTAATTGGCAGCTGTGAGGCTTGAACCTCGACCACTACTTCTTTCCGCAACAGGAAGGCAAGAGGCGCATTTTCTGAAGTCAAGGAGCTAGGGTACTTAGCAAAAACAAAAAACCAAAAAAAAAAAAAAACCCTTCATTTGCAATTTACACAATTATCCACAGAAACCAATAAACTTTCACAAGATATGGGCCAGTTTTTCTTCAGTCGCTTCGTGTAGCCAAAGGTTTAATGGTTGTTATCACTTTAAGTACGCTTCCCCAGAAACAGCTCAATAGGCTGACTAGCACAGAATACAGCAACCTCCGTCTGCAGCTTAATCTCCGAATATGCAGCACTGAAGTGGCACAGTAACAATTGAGCCCACACCAGATATTTCATCAAAACCCTCCTGCCATTTTTCTTTTGGGGGTAACGTATCCTCTAGAATGAACAGTTCCTTTTTGGTGACAGTTGAGGGGCTCTGAAAAGAGCCTTTTCGGATGAGGTATATTAAATAGAAGGCGGTGTAAGTTTTAAGCCCTTTCCCCGCGGATGCGGCGGGCGAGCTGGATGTCCTTGGGCATGATGGTGACGCGCTTGGCGTGGATGGCACACAGGTTGGTGTCCTCGAAGAGCCCCACCAGGTAGGCCTCGCACGCCTCCTGCAGCGCCATCACGGCCGAGCTCTGGAAGCGCAGGTCGGTCTTGAAGTCCTGCGCGATCTCGCGCACCAACCGCTGGAACGGGAGCTTCCGGATCAGCAGCTCCGTGGACTTCTGGTAGCGGCGGATCTCGCGCAGGGCCACCGTGCCGGGCCGGTAGCGGTGCGGCTTCTTCACACCGCCCGTGGCCGGCGCGCTCTTCCGGGCCGCCTTGGTGGCCAGCTGTTTGCGCGGCGCCTTGCCACCAGTGGACTTGCGAGCGGTCTGCTTAGTGCGAGCCATGCATAAGCGGCGCGAATTACTTTAACAGTAGTAAGAGGAACCAGTCGTCCCAATATATATAGGGACCCTCGCGTCTTGATTGGACAATAAACTGCTGCCTCCCTCGCCTGCCCCGTCCTTTCCCGCCCACAGAATTGGTTCTAGGCTTATTCCTCAAAGAAAAGGAAGCGTTTTCCCGCTTCTACTTCGGTCATTAGGATAATATACAGAGGAGATATCTTGTTGGCTTTAAAAGACTGCAGGATGCATCAAAATTCTTAAAGTGTTATCTAGAGAATCTCAAAGTGCCTTGCACTATTTTAAATACAGTACAAGATGTCATGATTGGGTTCTTGACAAAAATAGTTTACTGAATAACATAAAAGGGAACCAGCTTATGATAAATGGAGGCATTGAAAGTTGAAATCCAGCCATGTTCTATGCCAGTGGTCTCAAACTTCAGCGTGCTTAATGAACCTCTCAGCTTATTAAAACGAGGGTCGGCCAACTTTTTCTGCAAAAAAGATATAATGGTATTTTAGGCATTACTCGTCATACTGTATCATTACTTTGCCCTTGACGTGGGAGTGCGAGCGCAGTCGACATAGGTTAAATGAGCCCAGCTTACACTAAACTTCTGTAAAAACTGGCAACTCAGCAGTTATCAGAGAATTTGCCACTGCAGGTGGAAAGGCTGACGAGGGGCTGGGGACTGCGACAACACGCAAGTTACTTAAACTTCAAATTCTTAGCCCCCCCCCCCAAACCACCAACCCAACACAACTACTCCAAAATACTTCAAATGCGCCTTAATGCCTACAGCTCTTTAATAGATTTCGTGGGTGGCCCTAAAAAGGGCCTTTAAGCGACATTATGATGCCTTTGAACAACTCTAGCCGCCAAAGCCGTACAGAGTGCGTCCCTGGCGCTTGAGCGCGTAGACCACGTCCATAGCTGTGACAGTCTTGCGCCTGGCGTGCTCGGTGTAGGTGACAGCGTCCCGGATCACGTTCTCCAGGAACACCTTCAGCACCCCGCGGGTTTCCTCATAGATGAGGCCGGAGATACGCTTCACCCCGCCACGCCGAGCTAGGCGTCGGATGGCAGGCTTGGTAATCCCCTGGATGTTATCACGCAGAACCTTGCGGTGGCGCTTGGCACCTCCTTTCCCCAGGCCCTTCCCACCCTTACCGCGCCCAGACATCTCACCAATTCGATCAAATACGATGCTCCAATTCGCATAGGCGGTGTTTTATATAGTGGTATATCGGACCTGGTTGGGAACCCCTCAAGCCAGCTGCGTCTCTTCAGGGAGGTTCCAGCCCAGAAGCCCCGCCCACGTTTTCAGCAAACTGGAAAGGGCGGTGCTTAAACTACTTGGTCAGACCCGGCGCCTAATAAAAATCCCTCAGCCCAACTTCTACATTGTGTTGCGCTCGCTCGCCCCTGGAAGACCTTTCTTTTGGTTTTGTCAGGTCTTACCGTCCGTTTTGTTTTGTTTTCTGCCATCTCTTAGCGACTTGTGACTGCTGGAATGAAGGGCGCATCTCAAGAGCGATGATTTGTAGGCATTTGGGAGCTTTTGTGAAACCTCGTGGCTGGCCGCCTGATTATAGATAGCTTCCAGGTGGGGTTTTTCGCCGTTCTCAGCGTCGGTGCTCTCCCCTTTTCCTTACTCATCCTATCACCTTACTTTCCCTTCCCTCACTGGCTGCCACATTTTGGAGGGTAGTACTGGCTTTTTCAAATTTTCTTCACCTCACTTAGAAACACTTCAGGAAGCTGTTTGAGGAAGGTCATCTTTTACCTGTAGTTTCCTTGGTGAGTCCATGAACAAGTAAAAATGCCTCTCAGGGATTACCGCCCTGCCCCCCCCACCTCGCTTCTCTCCTTTGTTGAACTGAGAAATCAAGTGCACCCCAAAACTCCATGCCTTTAATTTACAAATACAGTTGCCTTGCCAATGCTTTGCCCTGGAAATATTTATATTCACATCCATGTGTCCCAAAGGTGTGATTCTCTTTGTTAAAATAGTTTGTTAAGTTTCTTCTCCCACCTTCATGGAGGGAACAAACTGACTGCAGATTTCTCAGCTTAAAAAGTTTGAGAGTCTTTTAATAATTTATAATGGAAAAGAATCTGAAAAAGATAGATATCTGTATGTACATAGATATATAGATATATTTGAATCACCTTGTACACCTGAAACTTACATAAAATGTAAATCAAATATAATTCAATAAAAAAATTAAGTTTGAGAATGTTATCTTATTTAAATTAAGTACTGTTCAAATGCTTCCTTTTTGTCTTTCTCAGCAAATAATAATGATATTGCCTGATAAATTCTTGTTGAATAATTGGGACAAATATTTAGGAGTTGTTTGTTTGTTTGTTTCTCACATTAGGAGAGATTCTTTTCTGAGAGAAATGTTGGCAATGCTTTACAGTCCATAGAATTCCTCTCCCTTCAATCAGATGAATAAATGAGGTAGGTTTACTTGCTTTTCCAATGTTCTGAGGGTTGCTACTGATTCACACTTGTCTGGTTGACAATTCTTAATGCTCTTAACTCCAAGTGTTGGGCTCAATCCTTTCCATTATTACTGTATTTTCAATTTGATGTGCCACACGTTTATTTTCTTGACACTTGATTTTGTTTTCTCTGTTTTGCTTAAACCTTTGGAATTAGCTGGTAGATTGTGTTTACATCTCTTACTTTTCTTTTTTGTTTTCAATTTTTTTCTTTTATTGTTCTTCGTTCAAAATTAGTTTACTGACTAGTAACTAGTACCTTTCCTAATTCTCATTTCTCCTGTCCCCAAACACACACACACACTAATCCAAAACACCACTAGCCATTTGGAGTCTTTTCAAATCCATGAACTTAACCTCTCAAATCTTTCCTTCCATTCCATACAGTCTTATTTCTCCACATAGACTGGCCTTTTACCAGGTCGGAACCTTAATGGAAGCATAAAGTTTCCCTTCTTTCTTGATCCTACCTCAAAGCAATCACCATCCTTGCTTTCATCTTTAAAGTTTCCTTAAGCATTTATGCCTCCATGCACTATCAAGACCAATTTAAAAAATTTGAAGATGCAGAATCTACTGCCCTTCCTGGCCTCTTCCTCTCTTCATCTTACTACACCTTCTTTTTATTTATTTATTTACTTCTGGCCGTGCCAGGAGTCTTGCAGGATCTTAGTTCCCCGACCAGGGAATCGAACCCGGGCCACAGCTGTGAAAACACTGAGTACTAATCCCTGGACCACCAGGGAATTCCTCACACCCTCTTTCTTGAAGTTCACTCTGCCCTGTTCTTGTCTGCTCATGGCTTGAAATCTGATTTGCAAAACCCTTTAAGAAAGCCCTTACTTTCTCCTGAAACTCTCTCAAAACCTAAATGTATTCTCTAATATACACAGCTTTTCATGCCTAACACTCCCTCCTTGTTTTATATAATGTCCTACCTTGTTTCCAAATTTTTATAATACCATGGTCTTTATAGTCCCTTCTAAGTGTCTCCTAATTTAGCTAGATATCATGACTGAAATATGTAAAACAATAGCTGCCAGAAACTCTGATTCCCTTTCATTCACTTCAACTTACTAGCATCTGCAGGGTTGGATACTGAGAAAACAAGAATCAAAATGAAGGTGTGGGTGCCTTGGGATAAGGGTCCTCTACTGCCTCGCCCTCTTGGGTTTACAACAGGGACAGAGGCTAAGAACACAGTTCCTAAGCTTCTAATCTTTAAAAGCAGACTGGTTTCTATAGACTGAATGTTTCTGTTCCCCCAGAATTCATATATTGAAACCTAATCTCTAATGTGAGGGTATTGGGTATTTGGAGGTAGGGTTATTGGGAGGTGCTTAGGTCATAAGTGGAGGGCCCTCATGAATGCAATTAGTGCTTCTATAAAAGAGACCCCATTGTCTCTTCCACACTGAGAAAATAGCCATCTATGAATTAGGAAGTAGGCTCTTACCAGACACTGAATCTGACAGCACCTTGATCTTGGACTTCCCAGTCTCCGGAACTGTGAGAAATACTTCTATTGTTTATAAGACACCTAGTCTATGGTATTCTGTTACAGCAGCCTGAGCAGACTAAGACACTGGTACTCTGCAAGTCATGCTTTAAAAAAGGACTCAGATTTTTTGCCTTTGGTTTTGGTGGTTATTCTGGATTTGCTTGTTTGTTTGTTGTTGTTGTTTGTTTTTTAAAATAAAGCTAGAAAATGCTGTTGGGGATCCTGGCACAGGTGTGCCCAGGTATGGACTGATTCTTGGGTTCAGCTCTTATTTTTGCCATTTATTTGTTTCTTGATCTCAGAAGAAAGAGAATTTCTTATTATGTGCCCACTATATTTTATTTATTCCCTTGTATTAGACCAGTGAAGTCTGTCAGATAACTCCTAACTCTTCTTGTTTTTTCTCTTGCATCTGTTATTTATTATTGTGTAGTGAATTACCAGAAAAGTTAGTAGCTTAAAACAACAAATGTATTATCCCACAGTTTCTGAAGGTCAGGAATCAGAGAGTAGTTTAGCTGGGTGGTTCAGGTTCAGAGTCTCCCAAGAAGTGAAAAGTCAAGCAGTCAGCAGGGGCTGCAGTTACACGAGGTTTGACTGGGCCAGAGATGGCTCACTCACACGGCTGTTGGTAGTTGCCCACTGACTGTTGGAGAATGCATCAGCTTCTTATCGTGCCGGTGTCTCAACAGGGCTGCCTGAATATCTTCTCAACATGGCGGCTGGGGTTCCCCCACCCCATCCCCAGCAAGTGACCTGAGAGACAGCAAGCAGGAAACACAGCACCTTTTATGACTTAGTCTCCAAAGTACTCATTGTCACTTTGGCTTTATGCCACACCAATCTCTAAATCCAGCTCACATTCAAGGGGAGAAGAATTAGGTTCCTTTTTTTTTTCTCTTGGCCGCGCTGCGTGGCTTGCGGGATCTTATTTCCCCAACCAGGGATCGAACCCGCGCCCTCACCAGTGAAAGTGTGGACTCCTAATCACCGGACCGCCAGGGAATTCCCCAGGTTCCATTTTTTGAAGGGAAGATTATCAAAGAATTTTTGGATATTTCCTAAAACCACCTTTTCTACAATCAAATTTAGGCTTCAAATAGAACATGTCCTCATTGACCCATAGTACACTTCTGAGATCTGAAGTTCAGATCTCAAAAGACTCCCAAATCCCAGCAGATGTCCTTGCTGAGGAGGACTTCTGCCTTTCCACTTAAAGGAAATCAGGCTTTTCTGTCCAGCTCTTTCTTTCTTTCTTTTTTTTTAAACGACTTCTCCTCCTTTATTTTCCTACAGTCATTGGAGGCTTACCCAGATCTCGTCCCCTTTCAGGGTTTGTTGAAAGAATCCGAAACAGATTTACTGGCTTTGTTCTCCCAATACTTGGCTACCTTTAGAAAAGACAGACTTTTCTAGAGCGAGTGAAGGATTAATATGTGCCTCATCTAAACCCGGGGAGCTATTACCAAGTTCACATATGAAAAGACATGTGAAAATACTTTGGAAACTATAAAGCTTTATATAATTGTTGTCGTCAGTATTATATCTACTCCCCATAGAATTCAAAAAGAATCTGTGATGCAGCGTGTAATGCAGAAGGTGGGAAGCACTCAGTGACTGAGGCTATCTGTGTCTATAAGGTTGCTAATCAGGTATACATTCATTCAACTAGAATTTAATGAGCACCTGCCTGTGTCAGGCTTTTTCTATTCTGGAGAAACAACAGTGAACACGAAAAGATCTTTGGCCCTATAGGTATATGGTGGGGAAAAGGGGGCAAAATTCGACTTTTACAACAGGTTCACACAGAGTTGGGAGACTACGCTCCTGGAGCTAGTATTTCATACTTGTGAGTGTGACCTCATGTAAGGGATAAGGAGACACGGGGAAGTGCACACGTGGTGTGGGGGGTATTACTGTCCCAAACGGGCTGACTGTGGCTTCTGCCTCAGGGAAGTCACCAGATGTTGATGGCATGCACAGTGCCTGTGGATTGCTCCTCGTGCACATCTGCATTAGGAGTCTCCTGAAAGCTGTCAGATAAAAAACAGCTAATTTGTTAATTTTACAGTATCAAATCTTGGAATGGGTGTGAAGGAGAGTAAACAGTTCAGAGCTTTATCCCGTAGGGTTACCAGGTGGTACTACTAAACAGTTAGAAATGCAATTCTCATGAGAACAAAAATGCTTAGTTTGAACCCCCTGTAGCTTCAGCCAGATTCATTCTTTCTTTTTGGAGTTGTATAAAAGAAACTGAATTAGTACATTAGAAGTCAGCCCACTACTGTTAGATCCCGGGCAAACCACCAACATTGTCTGGCTTAATCAAGATGTACTCTGCCCTTCCTGGGACCCTGGACAGTTCAAGTCAATAATTGATTAGGGCGTGCAAAGTGCCATGTCCTTCCATGCACTGCGAATACATCACGTAACAGTCAACCAGAACTCCGCACCCCGACTATATCCGAAGTGGGGGAGGGACTGGCTAATAAATATTTATGCTCTGAATCCCAGTTTACTTGGTCGAGAGTTCTTTTGTTGACCGACTCCTTCTAGTGAAATCTTTGATTACTCAGGGTCCAGGTGACCTTATTGCTGGAGACACTGTTGCCCTTATAAGCTGCTGTTCAGCAAGTCCTTTTAAATAGCTAACAAAATGAACACGGTATGTGTGTGTAGTCTGGGCAAGTATTCTGTATACTCATTTTGCACGATAAATATGTAGTTTCTGAAAGGAACCCTTCTCCCCCATTTTCTAAATACCCATTCTAGTACAACAGCTACTCTCAATGAGGACAGAAGTGGCTCTTAAAAGAGCCTTTGGGGGGAAGCAAATACGCCCAAGCCAGATTAGAAAGGACAGTTTATGCCCTCTCCCCGCGGATGCGGCGGGCCAGCTGGATGTCCTTGGGCATGATGGTGACGCGCTTGGCGTGGATGGCACACAGGTTGGTGTCCTCGAAGAGCCCCACCAGGTAGGCCTCGCACGCCTCCTGCAGCGCCATCACGGCCGAGCTCTGGAAGCGCAGGTCGGTCTTGAAGTCCTGCGCGATCTCGCGCACCAACCGCTGGAACGGCAGCTTGCGGATCAGCAGCTCCGTGGACTTCTGGTAGCGGCGGATCTCGCGCAGGGCCACCGTGCCGGGCCGGTAGCGGTGCGGCTTCTTCACGCCGCCAGTGGCCGGCGCGCTCTTGCGGGCCGCCTTGGTGGCCAGCTGCTTGCGCGGCGCCTTGCCGCCGGTGGACTTGCGAGCTGTCTGCTTGGTCCGAGCCATGCTTCACCTCTGTGCTAATGCCGCGAGAGAAGCAACTGAGCGCTTCCAGGACCAGACTTTATACAGATGATCCGATCCTGATTGGCCAGAACTTTGCGGGAGTAACCTGATTGGCTTTTAATTCTATCTTCATTTGGTTTTTACCGCCTCTGAAAAGGTTTTGTTGTCCATACTATTAATTTTGTGATTTCTGTTTTCGCAGGAAATAATTATGGCTGTACTGCATCCTGAGTTTATGGCTTTCGACCAAAACGTTAAGGTTTCACCAGTAAAAAACGAGCCTGGCTCAGAATTTGTGGAAGTCAGCGCCTAAATTGTCCTAAAAGAAATGCATTTTTTCATTGGAGACTTTTTCCCTTTTCAGATCATGTGGGGGGAAATTACAGCAAAATAATGTATTTGCTAGTCTCTCTAAATAGTAGTTCCATTTCATAACTGCATCAGGATCTACTTTTAATGACTGTACCAAGACCTAAAAAAGAATTTCAGAATAGACTCTGGCACACCGGCCTCCTGAACACAGAACTTTGCCCAGCGTGGTGTGGGGAAGGGGGAGCTTGATGTGTGCTTGACTAAATACTAGTAAATGACTATCTGACTTCATTAATTGATTTTGATGCAATCAAATGGCTGATTGGACTTTAATATGTAAATTGTGTACTTAGCAGGCCTGGAGTAATGATACGTTTACATTGACCAGTGATTAGGTGTTGTTCTGTAAATAGGGGTAGCTCTGAAAGGAGCTTTCGAGTAGGGGCAGTTTTAGTTACCTAGTGGACCATCGGGTTTTAACGATGAAGACCCAGAAACAAGACAAAATTGGTTTCATATTTAACATTTGCTGGAACAAATAATCACCGGAAATGTGTTCCTGGGGAGGGGACAATAAATGCGGCCATTTCATGGTTTTACAATCGAGCAAACTAGTTTTTACCAGATGAGTTAACGCATGCTCGGTCAAATCAATAGGAGGACTACATTATTTCAACGTACAGTACTGTAAACTTAGCCAGGGATTCGTGATAGGTTTCAGGACAGTGTTCAGTTCTTCCACAGAAGTTGTGGGTGGCTCTGAAAAGAGCCTTTGTTCTTAGAGATGGGAGTACTAATTCAGACCTTACTTGCCCTTGGCCTTGTGGTGGCTCTCAGTCTTCTTGGGCAGCAGCACGGCCTGGATGTTGGGCAGGACGCCGCCCTGAGCGATGGTGACTTTGCCCAGCAGCTTGTTGAGCTCTTCGTCGTTACGGATGGCCAGCTGCAGGTGGCGCGGGATGATGCGCGTCTTCTTATTGTCGCGCGCCGCGTTGCCCGCCAGCTCCAGGATCTCGGCCGTCAGGTACTCCAGCACCGCCGCCAGATAAACCGGCGCGCCGGCCCCGACCCGCTCGGCGTAGTTGCCCTTGCGGAGCAGGCGGTGCACTCGGCCTACGGGAAACTGGAGCCCGGCCCGCGAGGAGCGGGTCTTGGCCTTGGCGCGAGCTTTGCCGCCTTGCTTGCCACGTCCAGACATAGTGCAACGCTTACGCAACGTACACCAAAAAGACTAAAGAGAAAGAAAAACGCCCAACTTATAACCGCAGCTGCGCGCGAAAAAGAAGCTATTCCATTGGCCAAAGTTGCTGTCCCATTTTAAACAAGGCAAATGCAGTTCCTAATAATGCGTGTTCTGATTGGACAATATTGAAACAACGTCATCATAATATTCACCAATCAGACGAAGAACTTTACTAAACCTTATTTGCATATGGATTTGTAAATAAAAAGGACTCGACCGATTCACTATTCTCTCTTTGCTTCTCGGGAATCTTGTAATTTCTTTCATCATGCCTGAGTTGGCTAAATCCGCCCCGGCTCCGAAGAAGGGGTCCAAGAAAGCGGTGACGAAGGCCCAGAAGAAAGATGGCAAGAAGCGCAAGCGCAGTCGCAAGGAGAGCTACTCTATCTACGTGTACAAAGTGCTGAAGCAAGTCCACCCGGACACCGGCATCTCGTCCAAGGCCATGGGCATCATGAACTCATTTGTCAACGACATTTTCGAGCGCATCGCGGGCGAGTCGTCGCGCCTGGCGCATTACAACAAGCGTTCGACCATCACCTCCAGGGAGATTCAGACGGCCGTGCGCCTGCTGCTGCCCGGCGAGCTGGCCAAGCACGCCGTGTCCGAGGGCACCAAGGCCGTCACCAAGTACACCAGCTCCAAGTGAGACGGCCCGCTGCCACACATGACCCAAAGGCTCTTTTCAGAGCCACCTACACTTTCAGAGAAATAGCTGGTGCACTTGCCTGTTAGTCTAGTTTCTCTCGGGAGAGTAGGGGGTAGGTTTGGGAGCGGAAAACGGGGTAAAAACTTAAGCCCTCCGTAAACATTCTAGTATACGCATTTATGCAGTGTCACGCAAGTTTAGTATGGATTCTTTGGCGTCCTTTGAAAAAGATTTTCAGTTTTGCCCTCAGCTGCAATAGCCAAAATTTCGCTTTTGTTTACACTTTTTCAACGCAAGGAACGCTCCCCGTCTCTGATTGGGCAGAAGCACTTTTTGAAAAGCCCGCCGTAGGCTGCAATTGGCCAGATAGTCTGCCATCAGGGTTGTGCGTTTTGAAGAGATTTTCTCGAAAGTAAAAGGATGACTTTCTTTATCTGCGGAAATGCACCGGGCTCTGGAGCCAAGAGCCATAAAGCTGACAACGGTACTGTGTTCTGCAGTCGGATCCTGGGCGAAATTAACCTCTTGGTGTCTATTTCTCATCCACTACAGAATGGGTGCGGTAACATTAGACCTGTCTATCCTACGGAGATCTTAGGGTGAGTTGAAATGATTTATGTTAAAGTGCAACGGGAATATTAAAGGTCAGGGACGTTCCTTAAGGAGAAAAGGTTGAACAAGGAACCCAGCAATTTGGGAAAGCCGCGTTCTTCCAGTGTTTAATCGATGTGCCGGAAGGAGATATGCCAGGACTCGCTAGGCCGGGGGAGTAGTTATCTGGCAGTGATTTTAGAGTCCACGATTTAAAATCCCGCGATAGAAGTCAGAGAACTCAGTATTTAAGAGAAGGGCGTATTTACTTAACGCATGGGCTAGCTAGAAATATTAGGGAATGGAGTCTCTCAAGGCATGATCGAAAGTCCTTCAATTCCCCCCTCCCCCGCATCTTTCAACAATGCCTAAATTCTTTTTTTTTTTTTTTTTGCAGTTGGAGGCATTAACATTTTCCTCTACCCTGTCATCCCCTCTCACCAGTAAATGACTGCTATTGTAAATCTTTCCCCCCCCCCCCATTAACAGCAAAATAAGCCCCTACTACCACATCCCCCCTCCAGGCTGTAACATTTCCTGTCTTTCCCTATTGTCACTTCCCTTAAAGTTGTAGGTATAGACCCTATCTCAGACGAACAGTCTTGTCCCTGTCACAGACAACAAGCCTCCAGGAATTTATGCCAACAGGTCAATGGGTCTGCAAAATATACGGCTTTGTCATTCACTCCTCTAAGATGAGATTCTTTTTCCAGTCCCTGCGCCCCTGTCATTAGGTCTTGGGAGTTGGCGACAAAACCCACCGACAAGCTACCCTACTTGGTGGAGAGCAGTCCCCTAATTTCATCCTGAACTCATCAGCATCATATTCATCCCCTCTTTCTATTATTAGCTTTTTCCGAGATTTTTTTCTTCCACTGTAAAGAGACCAGGGGGATAATTACCTTCAGAGTGGGTGAAATAAGAAGTATTGCCCTCTTCTGCCATCTTGTGGCACGAAAACAGAAGGACCGATCCAAGGCGTCGTGTTTTCCAGATCCAACTGAAATGCTTCCTAACTTCAACTTTTTACTAACAGTAAGTTAGGATGAGTAGAGTGATCATTTCTGTCTCCCTTTAACCGCCGGATTTGTTAGTCACTTCAAGAGTCACTTGTGCGCATGTGAGAGAGGGAGAGAGGTATTGTTTTGTGCTCTGGTCAGAGCTGTGGAAATAAAAAGGAATAAAATTTAAAAAAGAAATCAAAATATTCTGCACCCTAAAATAAGTAAAAAATAATAGGGTCATGTTCACCCTAGTTCTGGTCCTCAAAGTAATAAATACTTGAATGTTTTCTGTAAACCTAAACACCTGACAGAGCAATGATACCCTGATTTTTGCTAGACTGCTCGTTGAGGAAATGTGTCAGGACTTGTCAAGATAATGATTACCATGTGAGATGCAATTTTTCCACCATGAACAGGCCAATGTGCACGTGGTAACCTCAGTCATTTTGCAGCTCCCCCCTCCAACACACACCATTTTAAATACGTGTGTGTGTGTGTGTGTTTTCCTCAAAGTCTGACTCTTGACCTCTTTGCAGGTAGACTCTTTCCTTTCCAAACGTTTCTGTCTCTTAGTCCTGCTTTGACAGTTTCTACTGCCTAAGTCCAAACAAACATCCTATTAAAATGCTTGTATTAGTTTGCTAGCACCGCCACAACAAAATACCACACACTGGGTGTCTTAAACAACAAAAATGTATTTTCTCACAGTTCTGGAGGCTAGAAGTCCAAGGTTAAGGTGTTGGCAGGACTGGTTCCCCTCCTTGGCTTGCAGCTGGCTGTCTTGCTGTGTCCTCACATACTCTTTTTTCTGTGTGTCTGCACCCCTGGAGTCTCTTCCTTTTCTTATAAAGATACCAGGGCTTTCGGATTAGGACCCTACCCTTATGATCTCATTTAACCTTAATTACCTCTTTAAAGGCCCTATCTCCAAATATAGTTACTTTGGGGTTAGGGCTCAAAACAAAGGAATTTTGAGGGACCACGATTGTGTCCATAACAGCATTTAGGCCATTTTTTCGATGCTTTGATTCCAACTTTCTATTCCCAATTGTCTTTCATAAAATGTTTACATTTAGCTTTAACTGCAGCTAAAGAGACAGTTGTGATATACCCTAAACCAGAGGTTAAAAGTCAAATGCTCATGGGGGCCTAGCAGATAAAAGCAAAACTGGCTACAAGGTGCTCTTTGCTATTTTTCTTGAAGTACAAAGACTTCTGACACTGTATTTCACCTTCCCAGTTTTAGTAGCATGTTTCACTGTTCTCTTAATACTACCCTACAAACAACCACAGCACAAGGATGTTGATAAATGCCAACTAACACTTGGAAACTAAGGGGACCAGTGGGAACTGCAGAAAACTGTAGGCTACAGAGCCTATGCACTATGATTTCACTTGACTGTTGCCTCGTGGGGCTGCAGGCTCAGGGTCAGTGAGTCTTTCAGTTTTTTCAAGAGGATTTGCATTTTAATACGGAATACTTCAAATTTTCAAAATTGGCAGTTGTCAACAAAAAAATTAATCGGTTGATCTAAGAAAGAAATGGAAAATTTTATTCAAGCCAAATTGAGGCTGATAACCCAGGAACAGTCTCTCAGAAAGTTCTGAGAACTGTTCCACCCATTAAAGATCAAAGGACAGGGCCTCCCTGGTGGCGCAGTGGTTGAGAGCCCGCCTGCCGATGCAGGGGATACGGGTTCGTGCCCCGGTCTGGGAGGATCCCGTATGCCGCGGAGCGGCTGGGCCCGTGGGCCGTGGCCGCTGAGCCTGCGCGTCCGGAGCCTGTGCTCCGCAGCGGGAGAGGCCGCAGCGGTGAGAGGCCCGCGTACCGAAAAAAAAAAAAAAAAAAAAAAAGATCAAAGGACAGTTAAGTTTTTGAGACTGGGACCTGTGCATACAAATCAAGTAGTGAGTCAGGGCCATCATGGCCCCTTATGAGATTATGACTATCTCCTAAGGAATAGTGACCCTTGATGAGATCAATAAGGAATGTTATCTCCTAGGGAGATCTGGTTAATACAGATGTACAACACACACTAAAGGGGAGGGAGGAGGCCCAAATAGGCAAAGAAAAATTTTATCTTTAAAATTTTCTTATCTTGCCATAAAATATGAATTTTATTTCATCACAACTAATAAAAAATGTAGAATAGTGTGGACTAAACAAAAAACACCTGAAAGCTTCATGAAAACCTTAATCCCACAGCTGGAGAACTCTGGACATTAACAGAGATTTCTGTGTCCATGTCAAGCTGTTCAGTATACTCTCCATACCACCAAAACCCAGATCAAATGCCTGGATCTCCCCATCCTCCTAAATCCTCAACTGAAAAGAATCTGTTTCTCACTTGGCAGCTCTAGACAGAGCAGAGGGTCACACACACAGCAGGCATTCAACAGCTCTTTTTTTTTTTTTTTTTTTTTTTTGCAATTTAAGTAAATGGATAAAAAAGTGAACTAAACAAATAATTAAAAAATTTCAGCTCCCTACCAACAATGAGGTAAAAGTGGTGAAAGTTGTTTGGAATAGTTTATTGTAGATTAAATAGTTAATAAATAAACTCATTCTTTTCTAATTATGTTATATTTGTCTTACTGTGATGTATTCTCCTCTACCTACTTTCCTTTGGTCCTTTCAAATTTTTCTCCTTTTTTTTTTTTTTTTTTTTTTTTTAGTAACTGTTCTTATTTCTCCTGTCTTACAATGAATAAAATGGAAGGGGAAGGTAGAGGCGGTAAGGATCTAGCGGAAGCTCCACCTCTTCCCTTCCTGGTTCCACTGCCTTCTGCAAATGGCCCACCCTTGTTCCCTGAACCCAGCTTGCCCCTCTCTCTCCTTTAGCTCCTTGTTTCTTCTATTTACATGAGGCACAGACTCAAATTCTGTTGAAATCAGCTCTCTAGTGAATCACTGATTTCTTTTAATATTTTTTTACTTTATCTCCACGCATATGGGAGAAGTAGGAAAAAACAATTGTCTTCTTCTGATTAACAAATATCAAAAAGATAAAGATCTTGAGGGAAAAAGGAGCTGCCAATTAGCAGCTTATTACTAGGGCAAGACATTTTCTTTGAGAAAGACAATCACTTACAGGCTTTTACAATTTAAATGTTACTTCGTAGTAACATAGGTCATAGTAACAATCTCTGAGGTCAACGTCTTTGAACATCATCAGAAATAGCCATTTTACGAAGCCCTACAGGATCTGTTCCTCTCTCCAGCACTAAAAAGTGTCTGTGTTTTCAAGGCTAGATCCTGGAATTCCACTGGTCAGTATAGCAATAAAAGCAGGCCTGAGAATGAAAACTTGGCATCGGAGAAGTAAAAGGGGAAAGGAGGATTATTAACAGAATGTGTATGAGTTGTCAGAATAAGTTACCAAACTTGGAAGTGTGTGAATGGGATCTGTGGACAAAAAATGTCACCTGCCATATCAGTAAATGAAGGATTTTACCGCAGCCATCAAGCCATCAGCCACTGCCCCTCACGGACTGTGCACCCTGAGGGGCTTCAGGATGGAGAAAAGCAGGATACTGGCCCTAGGTAGTTAAGATACATATCAAAGGAATGATTTCAGTGAGCCCAGACTCTTGCATCTTCCCACACATAAAAAAGCGCTAAATTCATTAACTTGTGATGTCTGGTTTTCTTTAATTAGCAGTAATATTTTGATGCTAGACCACCAGGTGTTTGTTTGTTTGTTTGAACTCCTGTATATCTTGGCTACTCCCTTACCTCTTCACAGCAGTCCCTCAAAGCTATCTGAGAGGCTGCATCCTGGGCTTAAGTCCCCAGAAGGTCCACGGAATAAAACATAATTCTCCACTTTTAGGTTGTGCATTTTTTTTTCAGTCGACAGCTCCCAGGGAGTCCTTTCAGTGGTGCCCGGTGGGGTGGCGCCAGGTGGCTGAGCCTCCAGGATTATATGATCTATGGAGGTGTGCATCTTTGATTGCCTTTGAATGATTAGGCTATTTTACAACTCAGAGATAGAATGTAAGTTGTAGATAATTAATAAAATGCAAATGATTCCAGGTGATGGGTGTGGACAGGAAGGAGGAGGACAAAGGTAAACTGGTCTGAGTCCCATTTTCTTCCTCCAAACCTTATTGAATAGACACTCAACTCTCAGCCAGCAGATTATTGCCCCACACAAGCAGTTTCTAGGCCTCTCTAGGAAATTCTGAGATTTGGAAATCTCTATAGTCGGCATCCAAAGCTATGAAGTGAAGACTATAATTGAAGAATAACACTTTGCGGAATCAGAAGGCTTGGGTTTTATCCACCACCCAACCCTGCTGCCACTGCTACCACATTCTGTGTAATTTACTGGACGGTCTCATCTTCCTGGTCTGTTCCTGAACTAAAAGTGATCTCTGAAGTCTCTCTTCCAGCAAAAATAATCTGTTTCTAAAAATAAATCTCCTTCTTGCCGGTCACTTGAAGCTACTGCTAACAAATGTAACAGATGACAAACTTTGTTTCAATCTCGCAAAATGCTTTTTGCGGGAGCTGTGCTATACACAGAGAGTGTGCTTGGAGGCCCCACAATAAAATGACTATTGTGAAATAAAGTTCACGTTTTATGGCAAGACAAGAAAAATTTAAACATAAAAAATTTTCTCTGCCATTTGGACCGCTTTCCCGCGCCCCCACCCCCCACCTCCCTCCCCCTTCCCATCCCCCCTCCACTGTGCCTTGTGTGTATGATGCATCCACCAAAAAAAAAAGGAATGGGAGATATGCACATCAAATTCATGATAGAGTTGCCCTGAGAAAGGGGATATTAGGACTGGGTTTGCAGCTGAAGAGTACTTCAATTTTATGTTGTTGTTGTTTTCCTTAAATATAAAAGAAATTTGTAGTTTATATACCATAATGTTAAATAGTAGATAGATTCTGTGTGGTAATTTTTGTACTCTTTTGTAATTTTTTAGAAGGTAAAAGAAGAAGGTGAAGAATAACAAAGAATAGTCGTCTTTGGTGTATTAGAAATGGTAGCTTTTAACGTATTTAACAAACGAGCAATGCCCAAGATGTGACAGGCCATGTTGTAGATACTACAGGAACCACAGGGGGACTACATACTGAATATTACATAGTGATATATATATTACATAGTGATAAGTGCTAAGGAGGAAAACAGAGCAGGGGGGAGAGATTGTTGAAAACTGTCATTTTAAATAAACCCCAACTCCCTTTAACTAAATCTCTGAAACTGAAATCAGCTATATATGGTACTTTTTAACTCTAAATTTAAATTCTCGTTTACAATACAGTAGTAGGTAAAGATGGGCACCTTTCAGCGGATGGATTAATATTAATTCTCTGCTCTCTGAAATGGGGCACCTGACATTAGAGACTTTCTGATTTGTGAATTATTTTCGTCTCAAAATTTTCTTGGGATAAAAATCTACCCCTGAATTACCCTCATTTTTATGAGGTACAGAAAGAAGGGAAACTGGGCTGCTAAGACTACGGAACCTCGTTTTTCCCCCCCAAAAAACCGTGAGCACCTAGCAGAGGATGGTTTCGATCCATCGACCTCTGGGTTATGGGCCCAGCACGCTTCCGCTGCGCCATTCTGCTGAACGCGACAACAGCTGTTCAAAGTAATTCCTTTATTATATTTTTATTTAAAGGGAGCTGTTTTTATAAGTTGGAAAAAGTTTTCTTTCCCTCAGAGCCCATTCGCTGCCTTTACTCATGCTTCAAACAGAAGAATGAATCCGGAGCAGATTGACTCCATATATTCTGAACACAGAAAATTGGATGTTTCTTTTAGGAAAACACCCCGTCTCCAGCCAGCCTGCCCCTTTCACCTAGCAGACGTGACTCCGGGTCTTATGGTCACAAAATATATGAGTAGGTCAAAATTCGAATGTAGAAAGTATCCGAGTTCAAAACCAGAGCATTTTCGAAATTGGAAGGATTTTTTTAAAACAAAAGGTTCCTTGCATTGGCCGGGAATCGAACCCGGGCCTCCCGCGTGGCAGGCGAGAATTCTACCACTGAACCACCAATGCTCACGCGGCAGCATTCTGCACACTTTCCACATGGCTTTTACCTGTTATTTTTATCGCTACATCGAAGCAATCTGAGTTTTCTTGCCGAAAAAAATGTTTACTTTTTGCTCTTACTGACTAGAAACTTGTAATGTTCCTTCTTTTCAGGAAACCCTCCCTTCCACTGCAAGCTCAGAGCGTCCCCCTGCGACACCGGAGGCTGGCCCGGGTGTGGGCGGCCGGGTCTCGGGCGCGTCTCAGCGGCCGGTAGCCGCCCCCCCACGATGCTAGCCCCTTGGACCCTGGGTCGCGGGCGCCCTCGCATGTGTAGGGGCGTGTGTAGGGGCGTGTGTGTGTGTGTGTGTGTGTGTGTGTGTGTGTGTGTGTGTGTGTGTGTGTGTGTGTGTGTGTGTGTGTGTGTGTGTGTGTGTGTGTGTGTGTGTGTGTGTGTGTGTGTGTGTGTGTGTGTAGGGGCTCCACGTCCGGGCGGGAGGGGAGGATCGAGGAGGAAGAGAATCGAAGAGAGGAAGGGAAGGGGGTGGGGAGCAAAAGGAGGAAGAAGGGGAGGAACGAGAGGGAAGGGGAAGGGAAAGGAGCCTAGTGCTGTTCCCCTCTGGTCACCCCAAAGGATAGGCTGTGGGAGATTTAGGAGTTCTGTGGGTTTGTTTGCCTTATGCTTCGGTTGCCATGGTTATGGAGGTGGCACTAGAAACTCCTTCCAGTCAAATAAAGAGCAAAGGTCTTATTAAGGGGTAATTTTCCCCAAAAATATACAATCGTGACTCTCATACAAGTATAAAACTGAACCCCTTTGAAAAAATTTTAACTCATTAACGAGGTAACTGGTGAGGTGTTACTACAATTCAAAGGAGAATTCGAAGAAAGGCGGCCATTTATAGATCAGGAATATTGAAATTAAAGTGTAAATAAAATGTAAAAAAATGTAAAAAAAAATAAAATGTAAAAGCCAAACCGGCTTTTACACGGCTGGGGACTGGTGGGGAGGGTGGACTAGAGAGGGAGAAAATGTCCCACCAGTAGACAATTAATTTGCATGTCTATAGACAGGAGTTATTTTCTATTGCTATCAGATATCTACAATCTACAGAATTCTAAAATAGCTCTCACAGAATCAGATGACACAAAAGGGTGCGCTATAATTTTCCTTTGAAGCACAAATTTCCCTGACAGTCCCTTTCTCAGGAAAATTCTGCAGACTCAGCACAGACAGAAGGGCTAAACTCAAATTAAACACACCGTTTAAAAGCTCACCATAGCTCAAAGCGAAGGGCGCTGGTCTGCTGTTTCTGACCATCTCCCCTTAAAGCCTAGGGTGGGGGATTCTTAACAGGTGGGTTCACAGATCCTTGTAAGAACTGATGAAAGATCTGGATAAACTCCTTAGAAACGTGTGCACATACACACATTTGCATTCGAGTTCAGGTTTGGGGCCTAGGATAACAGTTCGTGACCCAGTAGTTCCAGGGTCTCTGCTCTCCCTCTTTTAACCTGGAAGGTGGCCTTCATTAAGTACCATCCTCTCCATACTTCTCATTCATTCATTCCTGCCATCACCCACTTCAGGAACTGCAGCTTCTCTTTTATGAAGGCCCCACTCAGGGGCTCAGCGTAGTTTAGGGGTGGGGTGGATGGGAGCTAATGTATAACTAGGTGTAGATCAACCTACATTCCTTAAAATCATGTCCAATGCCCTACATGCCTGCCTTACCCCAACCTACACACACGTTGTATGATTAGGCCACCCAAGGTGGCTGTTCTCTTGCTCTCTGTACCTACGTCCCCCGCTCGACCAGTGCCTGCTTCATCTACACCCTACTCACCTGACTGACCTTCCCTCTTAATCATACATCCTAATCAGTAAATACCTATGTACTTGCCCCGGCCCCACCTAGTGACTGTTCTAATCTTTAGATCGGAACTATCTCCACTATGATAGCTTATCAAAGGAGCGGTAAGGGGCACACCCCTCTGCTGGTTTCCCTGGCAACCGATGAGCCAATCGGATGTCAATTCCCCCATAACCTGTAACCTCCCTCTTCCCCTGGGAACGAAGACTACTGGCATGTCCTGCCAGCCATCTGCCGCTGGCGTGTGGCACCAGGACCTTGCTTCAGATATGTAAATTGTGGGAAGAAAATACACGGGAAAATTAATAGAACACAAGGGTTATTTTAGTGAAGTATCTTTGTGCAGATTCATCTTGGTGCTGACTTTCCATCTTCTTCTTGGTCATAAAATTCCCCTGGAGAAGGGATTTATGGCAGTCCTCATTTCTCAGAATTTTCTGCTTTTAGTCAGAAAAGGGAAGTTCCAAGCTTTCTTTCTACATATGTTGCTACCCGAAAACTGGGTTCACCTCTCAGCGAGTATAGCCAAAAGACACAACCAAACCAACAAAGATCAGGAGAAGGAAGGATTTACTACTTGCAGCAAGTCCGGAGAACACCAGGGCTCTTTCCCAAAGCAGTGTCTCCCAGAGCAGCAAAACTGGGGAAATTTTAAGCTAAGAGTACATGCATATTCATGAAGGAGCTTGAACAGAGGAGAATTCAGCCTAGAATTGGGGCAAAGGTCAGCAGCTTTAGTCAAAGTCACAAGGGTCATAAAGGGTCAACATCATCATCCCTTAGGCTCCAGTTGATCTGGTGGTTGAGCACTTGGATTTAAATTCTGCAAGCCAGCTGGAGAATGTGCTTCAGGCTAATCTTTACCACAGAAACAGAACTGGGAGTCTTTACCACTGATTTACTATCTTTGCTATTGTCACTTCTCTTGCCTGATAACAGTCCTTTGTTCCTGCATTCTTTTGTTCCCTTTAGATCATTAATTACTGAGACCTGTTGAAGGACAAGGATCGTGACCAGGTTTAGATCAGTTATGGGCCGTTTTCAGGCAAAGCAGGGTCAACCAGGGTATGGTTGTTATGCATATTTAAGTCAGTGCCTTCTCCATTGATAACAGTTTCTAGAGATTTGGTTAGCTTGCTATTCCTGATACAGAGAGGGAGACATCCTTGCAAATACAGATTTCCCTTATAAATATAAATGTCTCTTACAAAAGCGGAACTTTTACTCAGTTTTCAGAGCTTCTCCTGTGTCTGCAGTTTGGTACTATTTGATAAACCAATATTTGCTAGGTCATATACATTAATATGTATAAAATAGATAACAAATAAGAACCTGCTGTATAAGAAATAAATTAATTTAATTAAAAATATTTGCTAGGTCACGCAGAGACAGTGGTCTCTGATCTGTAACACCTGCCGAGTTTCCACTCCACGCCTAGCCCATATTTGTTGCAGTGTAGGGGAGCAGAATTTGCCACCCTAAAATATGTCTTTGGCATATTAATTGTTTTAAGCCGGTTATTTTCTGAGAAACAGCAGACAAGGGATGTAAAGGAGCAGGACCCCATGGAGCCTTCCCAGGACAGGCCTTCCTCCATATCCTCTGCTTTAGATCCTCTCTGAAGTACCTAGATAATAGCATTTGATGCACATTTCCTGGGTTGTTTTGCAGATGTAAAAAACCTCCCCCCTCAAACAAATGGAAGATGTTAACTGCTTGAGGACCATAAGCACATAGACCCAGGCCTCCTGGAGCTTAAGGACTGATAATGTTAACCCCTGTGACACCACCCTGCGAACTCACCATCAGCCAGTCAGAGAATTGTGCACAAGCTGATCACAGACCCTGCAAACCCTCCCCCCCTACCCCACCCCCACCCCCACTTCCTTCAGGGAGCTTGGGGCTTTTTAGGGCATGAGCCACCTGTCTCCTTGCATGGTCTTGCAATAAACCTTTCTCTGCTCAAACTTTCAGTTTGTTTGGCCTCACTGTGCATCGGGCACACGAACTTGTGTTAACAGAGGAGGGCTCTGAAAATCAAGTAGGAGCTGCCCTTTTATATGGAACATTTACATTTTTAAGGGAAATCTTTATTTGTAAGTGTGTCTCCCTGCTTGTACCTGAAAGAGGAGAATGACCAAATCTCTAGAAACTTTTTATCAATGGCGAAGACAATGACAAATCTCTATCACAATCACCTTTGTTTACTATGCTTTTCCTGGTAGCCTCCCATAACTGACTCTCCTCACCCTCAACATCCTCTTTTATCTTTAGCTGAAGACGGTATTTAAGGTGGGAACTTTGGCCATTTTGGCAAGTTACTCAGTTTTCCTGGGTTCTTCCATGTATACATGTTATTAAACTTTGTCTCCTTTTTGTTACCGAGTCCAAGCTCACTCTGCTCACCACAAGACAAGGCAATAAATCGGGAGACGAGGTGTTGAGGCAAGGAATAGCAACTTTACTCGGAAAGCTGGGCGTCTGAGAAGATGGCAGACTAATGTCCTAGAGAACCATCTCATTGGGGTCTGGATGCTAGTTTCTTTAATAGAAGGGGGTGGGGAGGCGGAGATTAGGAAATAAAGTTAAAAGGCCATTAAGTCTTGCAAAATATCTCCTAGTTTGACCAGCCTCGGGTAGGGGATGTGTTAATTTCTTCTTTCTTGCAGCCATTCACAGGTGAGCAGGGTCAGAATGTTTCCCTGTGAGCTGAACAAAGGCATTTCAGTTTAACATTTAGGCAGGGGGGCAGGGTTCCCTGATGGAGGTCATTATGTATGCTAATAGCTATAGACAACATCTTTTTAGTGATTACAGTAACAGAAAGCAACAGAGAGCAAAGGTTAAAGTAAAAGAAACAGATCCAACATGGAGTCACCTTTTGTTCTTCCCTGTTACACTTTTAATCTGTGTCATGTCAATTTAATTCTTAGACCAGCCACAAGAACTTAGAAGAGTAGAAGAAAATTTCTTCCTGACAGTGACATGACCCAAGTCCCCTCTTCCTTCTAACCACCTCATAGGAGAGAACATAGCCTTACACAAACTCTTTTTAAAAAGAAGCAAGGGCCTCTCTGGTGGCACAGTGGTTGAGAGTCCGCCTGCCGATGCAGGGGATACGGGTTCGTGCCCCGGTCTGGGAAGATCCCATATGCCGCGGAGCGGCTGGGCCCGTGAGCCATGGCTGCTGAGCCTGCGCATCCGGAGCCTGTGCTCCGCAACGGGAGAGGCCGCAACGGTGAGAGGCCCGCGTACCACAAAAAAAAAAAAAAAAAAAAAAAGAAGCAAGGGGGAAAATGCTCCAGATTTTAAGGATATCTAAAGTAGATTGAGAGAGAAAGGAAAATTATAGGCTAATCTCCTTTATAGCTAGAAAAATTCTAAAGAAAATGTTAGCAAACAATTCAGCATTATATCAAAATTTTAAATTTTTGCTTGGTGAAAGACACAGTTTAGAGAATTTAAAGACAAGCCACAGACAGGCAGAAAATATTTACAACTAACTTATCTGATAAAAGACTTTTTCATCCAGGATATATTGTCAAATAAAATGCTAATCCAGACTCAGTAAGGAGAGGCTCTATTCAAGTGGATTATTGCAGGGTTTGGAGGAGGGAAGGGTGAGAGGAGGAGAGAGTAACTACCATGATAGGAGAAAGGGGACCTTTGCAGTTTTAAAAGAAAAAAAAAAGAAGAAATCAAAATTCAACTAAGTAAATGTGAAGATCTAGTTGGCTTTATTCAGTGATTCATGAATAGAGCAACATCCCATCTAACAACTAGAAGAGCTCTCTGAGGAGGTACAAAATGGAAGGCTTTTATACAAAGGAAGGTGGGGCAAAGAAGCCATTAGCGAAAGAAAAGAAAATGTTATTTTGGGCCAGGACATTCTTTTGGTGGGGGAGGGGGTTGGGAAATAGCAGAGGTCTTTATCATGCAGATTTCCTCTTCCTATGGAGAGGGGGAGGAATGGAGAGGGCCCATGTGACAGATTACCTCATTAGTGCTGACCAGAAAATTCCAAGCTGGTCGAATAAGATTTCTGGGGAAGGCAGAAGCAGCAAAGTCAGATATTAAAGTCTAGGTTTAGTATCATGAGCTTTAGCACAAGTGACATCATTTTGAACCTGTAGGGACAATAGTACAGCGATAGCAGTAGAGACAGCACTCTGACCACAAGCTCTGCAAACGTCTGAAGGGTTAGACTATCCAAAAAAAAAAAATCAAATCTGGACTTAGTAATGTGAAATAAAATTCACATTTTACAGCAAGACAAGAAAAATTTAAACATAAAAAATTTTCTCTGCCCTTTGGCCTCCTCCCTCCCCTCCACTGTGCGTTGTGCACCTGCCTGATGCATCCGCCAAACCTGCTCAACCATAAAGAGAAACATTCTCCCAGCACCAAGACAACTCCTTAAAAGATAGCATTCCTTCTTAATCTTGTAAGGGGCCGTGACTCAAAAGGGTTATTGCAGGGGGCCACACAAGGAAATCTTTAGGGTGACAAAATGTTTATATGGCACTATGGTGGTAGGATCCAACTCTATGCCTTCTCTGGGCTGATGAGTCTAGAGTTGTCTCTGGTGATTAAGAATCCTCCTGCCCTTCCTGCTAGAGTGGGAGAGGAGAGTTTTTCTGTCTGCTTCTTCTCAATTGCCTTCAGCTCAAAATAATCCTTATGCCAGCATGGGTATTTTGGGGAGGCATTCTCTGAACACCTTCCTAGGGAAATGTGAAGAGCCAACAAAAGAACAGTACAATTTTGACAAAAAAGAAAAAGTTGGTCTTGGCTGATTTGATAGTAAGATTTCTTATAAACTATAGTAATTAAACCAACAGAAGAATTAAACATAAAGAGCAGGGACAGGTTAACAAATATCTAAGTATCTAATGTATGAGCTCAAGAAAAAAGGCGGAGGTCAACACCAGGCTCCATGAGCACGGTGTTACCTAGCAGCTAGGGTAAGAAAGGATGGTGCAAGGATGGATGTGAGAGGGTCAGGGAACCGAGTGAGGTGGGCAGCCAATCAGAAGCGCCAGGAGAGACCTGCCAGCATCACGTGGGTCGGAGCACAACCAGGAGAGGAACTGAGGCTGGACCAGAGCCAGCGCAGTAGGCAGAGGCTTGTCCCACAGCGAGAGTGGAAAGAACCCTTGCGCCCCCAACCTGCCTCCAGCACGCCCTGACCCGTCACTTGAAGCAAAAACTCACGCCCTGACCGTTGCAATGACTGTACGGGCCGTTTAGTTCTCTAGAATGACCGTTCGATCATCAAACCAACGTTCTGAAGTTGGATTTGGAGAGGCAGGAGCTGGACTGAGCCACATCAGGAAACGGTGTGGGAGTCCTGTGGGGTGAGCATGAAGGTGGCCCTTGGATCTCTTCTGCGGTTTGGGGTCCCCAAGTCCTGGGAGACAGGTGACTGGGCTAGTCCTCCAGCTACAAGCCGGTCAGAGAAAAGAATAACGCCACTTAGGACTTATGGTCTGGTCACACCTCAGTGGCACCGAGGAAAAATTTCTCAGAAAGAAGGCTTCCTGGGATGGATGAGATCTGGCCTAACTTCCTTCATTTACAGGAGGAGAAACTGAGACCCAGAAAACAGAATTGATCCAAAGGCAATGGGCATTTCTCTTTAGCAGGTAATGTATATTGAAGGTATTTGAAAGCAGAATGTTAATTCACAAAATCAGATCATCTGCTGAGATCATTTCTGTTACATGCCCAGTACTTACTTCCCTGAGCACCTGTAGAAGAACCTCCAAGGCCAGGATTCTTGTCCCAAGTTTTTAGCTGAGGGAGCAGAAAGGTTAAACCACTTGCCCCCAGTCACTCAGCTGATAAAGAATGAAATTAGGAATTGAATACATGACTATCTGTACCTTCTAAATATAAAATATATAATTACCATTCAACTTTACGGAGATCCAGGGTTTCTGAAGCCCTAGACCAGGCACAGGGGAGTGACAAAATGAATGATGAAGAAAAAACAGTCCCAAATTTCAAGTGACTTAAGTTTTAGGGAAAAGAGACACCTAGGAAGTGATGCCTAAGAATACAATGCAATTATTTATGACAGTTCAAAGGATTGTGAGATATCCTCATGTGAACAGGGTAGAAGTCTTTACAGATGAGGTGAAATCAATCCGAGGGACATTCAAGAACTTTCCTTTATGAAAGTGTGTTTGTAGGGATTTTGTTTGTGTTTGGTGTCAACAGGATCTGAGTGCGCATTCTGTTTTGAACCAGAGCCCCCAACAGCATACTCTTTGGTAATTATATCATTGCAGCTTCTTCTGCATACGGTTTTACATTTAATATATTTGCAAAGTTAAAACTTTAAAAAGTAGAATTTTATTGCTTGCATTTTCTTTCTCAGTTAAATGTTTTTCCTGTTTCCTAGAAAACAATTCATAATTTGAGAACCTGAATCATATCCTTTGTTTGCTCCTTTGCACCTTTTCTTTTCTTTCTTTCATTTTTGTTTCATTTTTTACTATGTAACATATTGGCTACAGAAAACTGTCTTTTAAAAAGATAAAAGTACCCCCCCTAATTCTTTTCAAAATTTCCCTTTTTTTTTCCCACAAGGAATAAGTTTCATAGCATTCTTCTCTAGAAAATTTGGAACCAATATTATAGGTTATAGGGAATAATGAGTGTCAGATCTCAAGGGAAAAAAGGTCACTATGTCCTTAATTACATTATGATGGCCCAGCATCACCTTTTACTTAATTTCTAATACAATTTAAAAAGTTTAGTTTACTCACTTAGATATGAAGTAGGAATAACCAAATATATTGTAACTGTTCTGCCATCTCCTGGGAATAACAGAATATTCTCCATAATAAAAATAGCAGAAACGTTTCATTTTCATTCTCTATAGATTCTTCCTTTCACTAATCTGTGCTTCATCCTTATAGATCTTTTACATAGAACAGGTGGAGGTTCAGGTAGAAATGAGGATTCAACCCACTGTGCACAATTGTATATTTCTTAGCTATGGTGCTTAAACTTCTTCCAAGAGAAATAAATATTACACATATGCTTGTGTATGTGTGTGTAGATGTGTTTATACTCACTGCGATTTTAAATTAAAAACCATGAGAAGATAGCTCAATAAATGCTTATAAATCAGATTATCAGATAATTTTTCATCTTATTTTTGTATGCCCCAGGATTTTGTGATTATTTCTTACATAGTTATTCTGAAAATAGATAACTGATACAATTTTATGACTCATTTTATAAAGTCACCATAGTTTGGATACCAACTCTGACAAGGACATTACAAGAAAATTAGAGCTAGATAGCTCATAAAAATACATATAAAAATCCTAAATAGTCATTAGCACATTTAATCTAGTGTTACATAGAAAGTATGACATATCATAACCATGTGGGGTTTATCACATGGTATAACATGTGAAAATCAATTAGTGCTATATTATATATATATTATATATGTATAATATACATAGTGCACTATATAACATCTTTAATGATTTCCAATGTTTTTTTTTGTTTCATACATGTTTCTTGCAAATAGTTTCACTGCATTTTAGTCTTCTTTTTTTTTTTTTTTTTTTTTTTTTTGTGGTACGTGGGCCTCTCACTGTTGTGGCCTCTCCCGTCGCGGAGCACAGACTCCGGACGCGCAGGCCCAGCGCCCATGGCTCACGGGCCCAGCCGCTCCGTGGCACATGGGAACTTCCCGGACCGCGGCACGAACCTGCGTTCCCTGCATCGGCAGGCGGACTCTCAACCACTGCGCCACCAGGGAAGCCCCCATTTTAGTCTTCTTAAGAGAACATAGTCTATACCATAAGTATTGGATTACCACATTGTACATCTTACCATGTCATCTTTAGGAGCCATCAAAGTGCTGAGAAAGTAACATGTGCTTACATATCAGTTGGTTCTTTGGATTGTTTAGTGATTCATTCACATTATAGATATTTAACTGTGCTTCTATCCCTTTTTCTCCCTTGTTTTCTTCTACCAATACATTATACATTTACAAAATACAATAATTGAAAAGTACTTTTATCATGTTTCTCCTTAAAACATTGCAGGAATACCATGCACTTTTGCCATAAAATAATGCTAACTGATAAGAGAAATAAATCTGATTTGTCAAGTTCTGATTTCCATTCCCTTTCCTGTTAGAAATAAGTATCATTAAAAGAGTAAATGGAAGCAAAATGCTAATAGAGTACATTGGACATAAGATAATACTTTCCTCATTGAAAATGAATTCATTGCTAAAGGTCCAAATAAATGATATATCAGATATTTAGAATCAAATGTGCATATCAAGCCCAATGTCAGTGAAATTAGGTGAATTCTGAGAACATAGAAAAGAAATAAAATTGAAATAGCTTTTAATTTTTCTTAATGAAGGATTAATTGATTCAATTAATTTTATAGTTAGGTTTGATTTTATACTGGTATTTATACTGGTATACTGGTGTATAATTTTATACTGGTAAAAATGATTTGCAGGGAAATTCTATAACTAAGCTATTTTTAGTTCCTTTGTGATTATTAAAAATATACAAATAATTCATTTAGAATAAGAAATAATTTTACTAATTTTAAATGTAAAATAATTTTATTTATTTGTTTATTTGCAATGCTAAGAACTTTTTCTAATCCAAATAATTTTTAAGGAAAATGTATTTTGAATGCTGTTTTCTTTAAATTGTGATAACAAATATATAGTATAATATTTGTCCTTTTATCCATATTTGAGTGTACAGTTCAGGGGCATTAAATACAATCACATTTTTGTGCAACTTTCATCACCATCCATGTCCAGAATATTTTCATCTTCCAAAACGGAAACTCTGTGCCTATTAAACAATACCTACAGGGACTTCTCTGGTGGCACAGTGGTTAAGAATCCGCCTGCCAATGCAGGGAACATGGGTTCAAGCCCTGGTCCAAAGCAACTAAGCCCGTGTGCCACAACTACTGAGCCTGCGCTCTAGAGCCTGCCAGCCACAACTACTGAGCCCACGTGCCTAGAGCCCAGGATCCTCAACAAGAGAAGCCACCGCAATGAGAAGCCCATGCATGACAACAAATAAGAGTAGCCCCCGCTCTCCACAGCTAGAAAAAGCCTGCGCAAAGCAACAAAGACCCAATGCAGCCAAAAATAAATGAAAAAAAAAAAGAGAGAGAGAGGAGAGAGCAAACATACAACACGAGAGGATGGTAGAAGTTCCACATGAGGGAAAAATGATATTCTGATTTAAAAAAGCAAAAATAATATCACTCTGGCTGCTCTACTGAGAATGGGCTGTGGGGGAGACAGGCAGAAGCAGAGGGCTCACTTAAGAGTTTACTGCGGTATTCCAAAAGAGAGATAATGGTGTTATCAACCCATCTTAGGAGAAAGGATGAACACAATGCTATATTCACAAATGGAATATTATACAGTAATGAAAATGAATTTTAACTCAACAATATGGGTATATCTTAACATATTGAGTGAAAAGAAGCAAATTCAGATTACCTGTGACATGATGCCTTTTAGACCAAAAACAACTAAAATTAAAAGCCTATATTGTTTGGCCATGTGTATGTATCAAGCAGAACTATCTTTTCAATAAGTAAGGGGACACAAAATACGGAGGGAGACGAGAAAGAGTTGTAGTAAAGGTTAGGTTATTGTCAACGTTCTGGTTCTTATAGATTTGGTAATGGATTAAAGAATGTTCACAATTTAGGGTAATGCAAAGTCTTAAGCCAGGCGTTACGATTAACCCCGTTTTGCATATCTGCGGTCCACCCGGGTTGGGGGACAAACCAAGGATTTGGGAAAAGTTTCCCATAAGTCCAAAGGTGAAGTTTGAGCCGCGTTCCTGCTGCGTGGGCTTCCATTTCACGGCCCCATACTGAAATGGGATGAAGTCAAGGATGAGGCCCGCATGGGAGCTGAAGAGGCAAGCTTACTACTACAAAGAGAAGAAAAGACGCCTTCTCCTTCAAAGTCTGAGGACTTCAAGACCGTAGCGAAGACGCCTGGGAAATGGAGTCCCGGCTCCTGAGGAGATCCGAAGGCTTCTGGGAAGCGCAGTCCAAAGCCGGCCCGTCTCCTTCTGCGCAGCCTCAAAAGTC
This sequence comes from Hyperoodon ampullatus, assembly GCF_949752795.1. Lineage (NCBI taxonomy): Eukaryota > Metazoa > Chordata > Mammalia > Artiodactyla > Ziphiidae > Hyperoodon > Hyperoodon ampullatus. Next base: position 84,029,437 of record NC_136923.1, on the reverse strand, counting down.
TGTGTGGAAGGACGCCTTGGTGGGTATTGCAGCTCCGTCCTTCCACCGGAAGTGTCCGATCGGAACCAGCCCTGTGGGAGAGGTGAGTCCGGCTCTGGGGCCTCAGATGTCCGGCCCTTTGTCCCCTTTAAACACCCAGTCCCTATCATGTTCCCTTCGGGATTGCAGCAACCCTGTGGCGCTCTGGACCGGGACCTCAGAGGAATCCCGAGGAAAGGTGGAACTAGGTTTGGCGTTGGGAGAGCGTTCGCGCCCTCCTATTTCGGGAAAGGACAGGGGTTTCCATAGTTACCTCCGCCGCGCGTGACGTCATCGTTGAGGGCTAAGAGGGCGTGGTTGGGGGGCTGTTCGGGCATTCCTGCTTGCGGAGATTGTAGGGTCACTGGTAAGAGGAGTGGCCTGACCCAGTCGGGCAAGGCGAGGAAGGCTGGCATCTGTCTTGGATCGGCTGCGTTCTGCCAGAAGAAAACTGCCCCACGGTCCGCCCCTGACTCCTGCTTCTCATGGAAGGAGTAATCTGCCTTTTCGCAGGAAAAGTGGGGACAGCCCGGCATCCTCATGAAATTTACTCACGCAGTAAATATTTAGTGAGTGTTTCCTGTGTAGCGGGGAGGCCGCGAAGCCAATATTGAAACCAATATCTCGTTCTAGAATGAGAAAGAAGACAGCAAATCAGGCAGTTGTAAGACTGGAAAGTGCCTCAATTTGAGAAACACAAGGTGCTGTGAGAGCTGTGAATCCCCTGCTCTGTGACCTCTACTGGATTTCCCCTGCCATCCCTCCGCCGACAAAACTACCCCCCCACCCCCGTCCTCCTCCTACCCCAACGTACACACCCAGAACCTACCCATTCACCAGGAACCTACTCATCCAACAAGAAACCTGCACTTTACGAAACTTCCACCTTTCCCAACGTAACTAATTACTACCTACTCTCTGTTCTAATGGCATTTGTTTACATATCTGCTTAGCTATTTTTGTAACTCTGCTCCAGCACAATGATTGTAAAGCACTAGATGCTCAATAAATGTTTTTTTAGCTTGAGGTTAGTAAGACATTTGAAACCCAGCTTTAGGGGGTATATATCAAATCCTTGAGAACTAGATGATTTTATCTAGAGTTGTGGACTGTTTTAAGTGGATGAGAAGTGATTAAACATCTGAAGACAGAGCTTTCAGCTCTGTGAGGAGATAACATATGTTGTAGAATCAGCTGCTTAGCATGATAATTTAAGTTTAAGCTAGGAATTGTGGATTCTGTAGGCCTACTTTACTGTTCACCTTCCTAAGCTAAATGAGATAATGCCCATAAAGATTTAAGACACTACCTGGTAAACACTTAACACATCTAGAAAACATAACAAGAAGTGAACTTAGGTCTCTATATCAAAAGAATGTCCCAATAAATTATGAAAGATTGAGACTGATATATATACCATAGCTCTAACCCCCCATTTTCCTCCTCTATCATTGCTAAATTTTGTTCTTACTTTCACCCCCTCAAACTCTGCTTTCCAAGGTTCAATCTGAGCCTGTGATCTTCATTTCATACTCTTGGAGAATTATCCTCAATATTTATCTTTAACTGCCCTTTCCATGGATCTTATCTAAATTTGTATTTCCATTCCTAACTCCTTTCCATTAAAATCTCTTAATATCTGTTGGAAATGTTTTTCTAAGTGGACGTCTCATCATCTAAAATACAGAATATCCAAAACACAAAGCAATTAGGAAACTCAAATTTCCTAATTTACATTTTTATCCAATAAATCAACAAATGTGGGAACTTAAGAATAAATATTAATAATGCATGGTCCTTAACCTCATGGAGCTCCAGTCAATTGATGAAAAAAAAAGAAAAAGAAAACAGCCAAATGACTAAAAATAATACAGGTTAATATGTGTTGCATCCACAGATGTTGTTTTAGGAACTGTAGGAACTCAGAGTAGAGTTGGTGAATTCCTTATCAGAGGTAGTGCAATTCTTAGTCACTCCAATTACACCCTGCAAGCTGGTCTCATTATCAATCTGCTGTTCTTTCCCACTTCCTCAATTCTTTGCTCTCCCTTCCTTTTTGCCTTTCTGGATCTTTCTCATCCTTTATTGTCCAGTTTAAGCCCCACCACCTGTAGGAAATATTTGCACACATACACACACATTCTTTCCTTACCTCAGAGCTATTAAGATATTCAGTGTCTCTACCATGCAATTTGTTTAGTACTTCGGCTTTCAACATTTATCAAACATTTTCAATGTGTGTGTCACGTGAAACTTGTTTTGTTATTTAAATGTTTTGCATCCATGTGTGTTTTATGTCATTTCTTTCCAACTATTTTGTAAACTCCTTGCAAACTCAAATACTATTTTTTAAATTTCTTATATCTGTACATCAGAATAGAGGATATCTAGGCATACGCCATACTAACCAGGTCAGCATCTCCAGGGGCAGGGCCAAGGAATCTGTTTCTAACAAAGTTCCCACATGACAGTTAGGCAGTGAGCTCAGCTCTGAATTCAGACTTTCTTGGAAACCACTGCCATATAACTTCTAGCCCAATGCTTTGCTGTGTTAAGATTCTTAATAATGTACATGTCTGTGCAAGAGTCAGTAGTCAGCTTGGTGAAATGTTGAGTAGAAGGACATGAAAGATTGGTACTTGTATTTTGCTATTGTACTCTGGGGCTTTACCTCTCAATTCCTTTATTCAGTTTTTCAGTCCAGACACCAGACTGACCATTCCAAAGTGCTGATAAGACTTGAGGAACTCATATCTAACAAAAAGACTAACAAAAGACTGGTGCTGGTTTATTATAATTTACTGGTGATATGATAGGCCTCAATGTCCAGGACATAGACTGAGCCATGAAACCAGAAAGGCAGAGAAGGAATTGTTGGGACAAAAGGAAACCTACCTGAGACTTTTGGGGAAGAAGCTAGTTACACTGACTGAAATTGTTAACCTCTGGCTGTCAAGAAAAGTTGCCCTATTTTATTATTTAAGAGATTTATAAGTAATCCTAGTTCCACATTCTGAATAGATAGTTATAATATTCTAAGCTTGTATTTCCCCCACACTTTTATGAGTATAGTAGCCTCTTTATGTTTCTATCTTTTCATATTGTGGTCCATCCTAGAAATAAACAATATATCTCCACAAACAGTATTTGTCAGGCCATTCTGCTCAGAAGCTTTTGTTGGCTCCCCAGTGCCTAAAAGATAAACTCTGAATTCATGAACTTGACATTTGAAGCTTTCTTCAATAGGGGCTTTGTCTCTGTAATTTCCTTATACAAACCTACTGACATTTTGCTTTCCCACTTCTGTGTTCCTACCATTAACCAGTTGTTCAAGCTGTTCCTTGCTTGTAATTTCCTATTTCTTTCTCCCACATCCTATTCAAATCCTATACATTCATCAGAAGTTAGTTTTTTAATTAAGCTTCTCCTGACCATTGTAACCTACTGTGCTCTTTTCCATCTCCAACTTTGTGAAGCACGTCTGTCATTTTTCTGTTTTGATGGTTATTTTCTTTATGACTAATAAATAATTTAATTGCATATGACAAGTTAACATTTAATATTGCCTTATATTTATATTGTCTTATATTTAATATTTGTAATTTAAATTATCTTATTTTTAAAATAAATTTTTAAGCTGCTTTTAGGTAGAAATTTGCAACAGTTGTATTCCACAAAACAGGTATTTCAGTGCTTTTAAGTGTATAATGAAGAATAACTATTTCTATGATGTGATATTTTGTCTTCCTAGACAGTAATAACAATTTTTTTATCCCTCAGGAGAGCTCTTTAAACTAAAAAAGGCCTTTCACAGAGCAGAAGTGGGATTCTGATCATACATTTTATCTCAAGATGACAACAGAATCAAAGAAAGCTGCAGCTCAGAACCTTCAAAAGGATGAAGGACTTCTGATAGTGAAGATTGAAGAGGAAGATTTTGTCTGGAAGCAGGACAGTTGCTTACAGAGAAGTGATCCCCTCAGGCAGGAGCTCTGCCGACAGCTGTTCAGGCAGTTCTGCTACCAGGATTCCCCAGGACCCCGCGAGGCACTGAGCCAGCTGCGAGAGCTCTGCTGTCAGTGGCTGAAGCCAGAAACCCACTCCAAGGAGCAGATCCTGGAGCTACTGGTGCTAGAGCAGTTCCTGACCATCCTGCCAGGGGATCTACAGGCTTGGGTGCAAGAACATTACCCAGAGACTGGAGAGGAGGCAGTGACCATACTGGAAGATTTAGAGAGAGGCACTGATGAAGCAGTACTCCAGGTACAAAGGGGATGGGAGATCTAAGACCTCCAGGATGGGTGGAGTCCCACAAAGGGAGAAAAGGGCCTGAGATTGATATCTAGTGAGCTTTGTAGGAACTCGTAGTTCAGTATGCAGTTGTAGTTCAGTATGCAGTTGTGTCTCCTTCCCTCTCTGTTTGGTACCATACTACCTTTTATAATTGAGTCAGACTTAATTCTTCCTTCCCCAGTTTTATATTATTGAGTTGGCCAAAAAGTTTGTTCAATCCGAACAAACTTTTTGGCCAACCCAATACTACAGGAGGCTCTCTTTGGTTTTGGAAGGTGTTTAATTCCAACAGGGATTCTCTCATAAGCTCAAATGTACTTTGTTTTTCTCAGATTCCAGTCTGTGGACATGGACAAGAACTATTCAGGAGAAATGTGGCACCTCCTGGACCACCACTTAGTGTCCAGTTCCAGCCAGTGAACACCAAGGTCCTTCATGGTTCTTCAGAACCCCAACTCCTACTGGACCGTGGTAAGGGACAATACTCTCTGTGGTGCACGTCCCTGAAGAACTGGGACAGTGAACCTCCCTTCTCATATTAGTCTTCATAACTGCAGATGGTCCTTTCCTTTATTACTTCATGAGAAATCGAGAACTTTTTTCTTGTGTGTCATTGGCCAACCAGAAAAAGAGAGAGAAAACTTTGTTTCTTATCCAAAATGTCTCCTTTTTTTCATTTGTTCTTTATCCATAATATTTCTAAAACATGGATTTTTCATGTTATGAGCAAGTTAAAGGAAAGAAAATGAATGAGTTGAGATCTCAGGGAATGAGAAAAGAAGCAAAAGGGAAAGAAACACATACACAGAAACAAAACATGTTCATAGAGAAGCACGTACAATGACAGAGAAAAAGAGGCAAATATGTGATGATATACTCAGAAATAGAATATAATTCACAGATACGTAGAACAAGATCCATATTGTTGCCTTTTTTTATTTTACTTTTGGTTTTACAAAGCTCTTTTATGTTTTTATAGAAAGTTGGCCATACTTGCACTGACTACTTCCGTAGAATCCTCATTGCTGTTCGAAAACTCATTGTATAAAAAGTTCATGGACTCAATATCACTTTATGTGTATATGGTCCCAAAAATAAACCCAAGAGTAAATTACAGTAATTTTTTTTTAATTACCCAAATTCTGCTTTCAAGTTTTCTCTGGAAACATTTCCGTTCACCCCACCTAAAATTGTAAATTTTCCCACCCTAAGACCAGCACTGCCTAACCCCCTTTACTGCCTAGCTTATTCTAGACAAAGGACACCCTATAACAAAGAGGGGCTACTTGATTCCAGCATAATATAGAGTCATGAGCACAGTATATGGCTGATGAGCTAGAAGGTAGGAATTTTGAGGACTAGATCATAGTCCTGGAAACCAGTCTGAAGAGCTCAAGATGTGTCGTAGAAGAGATTAAGGGTTTCTGAGTAGGGTGTAAGAGGATGACAGGGTTTTTTGTTGTTATTGTTGTTGTTGTTTTATTTTTGGCTGCATTGGGTCTTTGTTGCTGTGCGTGGGGTTTCTCTAGTTGCAGCGAGCTGGGGCTACTCTTTGTTGCAGTGCACGGGCTTCTAATTGTGGTGGCTTCTCTGGTTGTGGAGCGTGGGCTCTAGGTGCGTGGGCTTCAGTAGCTGTGGCACATGGGCTCAGTAGTTGTGGCTCGTGGGCTCTAGAGCACAGGCTCAGTAGTTGTGGTGCACGGGCTTCAGTAGCTGTGGCACATGGGCTCAGTAGTTGTGGCTCGCGGGCTCTAGAGCACAGGCTCAGTAGTTGTAGTGCACGGACTTAGTTGCTCCGCAGCATGTGGGATCTTCCCGGACAAGGGCTGGAACCCACGTCCCCTGCATTGGCAGGTGGATTCTTAACCACTGCACCACTAGGGAAGTCCCAGGATGGCTGGGTTTAATGGCAATTAGTCTGGTAAGGGTATTTAGGATGACTGGGAAGAAGAATAGCTCAGAGTCAGAACAGCAAGGAGGCTGTTACAGTTATCTAAACAGGAAGCAGTGAGATTCTATAGTAACAGAAATGTAAAGAAAGGGAGGTATATAGGGGACATTTAGCAGAAATGACAGAATTTGATTATCCATGAATGATGAAGAAGAAATGGAAGGGTGGATTGGATGGATAGATGGATGGAGGTTTCTCCCACCACATACATACCTCAGAGTCATTATAACTTTACTTTTCTCAATGCATCTATGTCCTCATCTGCTCTCTTTGCGATGGTGCCTCCCTTTCATCCTCTAAGCCTAACACTAGAAATATCATAGACCCAAAGTTCCTCAAGAGCCCTCTGTGTCACATTGCATAGTCCTTCTACTTACTTTGTTCCCCACCCCCATTCTTGCTGGTGGTGATCCTCTTCCTAATCTTTTCTGTTGTATCTGCTCATCCTCGGATGTCTGTTTCCTCTCTCTGCCAACCACTGCATAAATTACGTGCTTTTACCAATTTTTCTTTCTTTTGTATCCTCATCCATCAGTCCTCTCATTCCAAAGGCCACACATTTTTAGAGTGGCCAAATGAAGTACCAATAGATAACCATCTTGCGTGTACCTCAAAGTTTTATTGTCTATCAGCTCAGCAAACAGGTATTTACCCCTTTATTTTTTCATCATTATTTTAGACAATGAGAGTGAAAACAGTGGATCCATGCCAGAGCTGGAAATTTATGAGAGAATGGAATCGCAGAGAATTATATCAGGAAGAATTTCAGGATTTGTGTCAGAAGGACCTGCTGAGCCTCAAGACATCTGTAAGTCTACAGGCAGGTTAAAGAGACAACAGGAAAAAGAATCAGGGGAGTCTCAAAAACCATCATCAGCTCAGGATGGAGGTTTTAGTAAAATTCTCACCCACAAAAATACACTTACAGGTGAAATAATAAGCCATGATGGTTGTGAGAGAAGCTTAAATCTGAACTCAAATGAATTTTCACACCAGAAATCTTGTAAACACAGTACCTATGACCAAAGTTTCAAATGGAATTCAGATTTTATTAAGCATCAAAGAATTTATGCTGGAGAAAAAATTCACCAATATGGAAAATCTCTCAAGAGCCCAAACCTTATTAAACATGCAGCAATTTTCAGTGGAGAGAAAATCCATCAGTGTAATGAATGTGGGAAAGCTTTCAGACACAGCTCAAAGCTTATTAGGCATCAGAGAATCCACACTGGAGAGAGACCTTATGAATGTAATGAGTGTGGGAAAGGCTTTGGGGGGAGCTCAGATCTTACTAGACACCAGAGGATTCACACTGGGGAAAGACCCTTTGAATGCAAAGAATGTGGGAGAGCATTCAGCCTGAACTCACATCTTATCCTGCATCAGAGAATTCACACCAGAGAGAAACCCTATGAATGTAGTGAATGTGGGAAAACCTTCAGAGTGAGCTCACACCTTATTCGACACCTGAGAATCCACACTGGAGAGAAACCCTATGAATGCAGTGAGTGTGGGAGAGCCTTCAGTCAGAGCTCACACCTTAGTCAACATCAGAGAATTCACAAGAGGGAAAGCCTATTAACGTAAAGAACTTAAATTCATAAGGAAATAGCAAAACGTGAAAAACATTGAATAAAAAATAAATACTGGGTGAGATGAATGACTGTAAGACCAATGTCTCTTTATTCTCTCTCTCATTCTCAGTTTTCTGTTCTGCATATGATCTTCACCTGTATGTGTCTGCTTTCTGTGAGACAGTGTTCTCTCTCTCATTCTCAGTTTTCTGTTCTGCATATGATCTTCACCTGTATGTGTCTGCTTTCTGTGAGACAGTGTTCTCTCTCTCATTCTCAGTTTTCTGTTCTGCATATGATCTTCACCTCTATGTGTCTGCTTTCTGTGAGACAGTGGATGTACCTCTTCCGTTGACTACTAAAATCAAACCAAAATAGCAGAATTTGGGGGAGGCTAATAAATGGGTTAGTCTACGGCAGTGAAAATAGAAAAAGAGGACGCTCTTGGGAAATAACCATGATTACAGTGTGGGGGGAAGAAGATTCAGGTAAAGAGACTGATCATCAACTCTAGTTAATGATTCTCCACAAGAGGAGGTAGGCTAAACCTAGGAATGGAATAGCTTGAGCAAGGTACTGCAGAACAGTTCTTTTGGAAGATTCCTTTAAAGAATGAAGACACAGCACAACTAAATTAGACAGTCACGTCAAACAAGAGGACATATGCAGTGGTGGCATTCCAGTATGTAAGCCAAAATCTGTGTTCAGAGGTCATGCCAGGAAGTGAACAACTGGAAGAGCATTTAAAGCAAGAGGCCATAATCCAGAGATTCAAATAAGACAGGAGGGGAATAGAAGCAAATTAGGCAAGAGCTAGGGTTAGAGGTAAGGAAAGGTGTTCAAATTGAAATAAACCTTAGAATTTGGAGGAGATACACAGTAGTATAACTGGGATTATACTGCCACGTACGCTGTGAGGCTTTTGGCACCCTCCTGGGGTAGGTGGATAGAGAGTGTAGTTCTGGGGAGCTCTCTTGACAGAAATAGGGTTCTCTGGCTACTGACAATTGTGGAAGAGGGCTGAAGGAATTAGTACTAAAAATATAGGTCCTGAAACTTTATTTCATTGCTGCTGGCTGCTATTCTCTCAAAAAAAGACCTAGAGGAAAAAAAATAAAATAAAATAAAAAATTTTAAAAAAAAGACCTAGAGGAGAGTGTAGAAAGGGTAGGTATCTGAGAGAAGAGTGGAGAGGAATCTGCAACAAGTTGGAACTCTACCAATGATTTCAGGATATAAAGGTGAATCCTGCTCTACTTGTTTTACCTTTTAGATGAGGCACATTTGAACTAATATGAGAAATAAAAACATATTTAAGGCCTAAATATTCTATAGTATATAATGCTTTTATATGAAAACTCTGGCTAGAAACAGAACTTCCATATGAGAAGTATAATCTAATGAACAAAATTTTCCACTAAGAGGCTTTATAAAAAAAAGTCTTAGCATTTATTTTTCAATGACCTTGAACTAGAAACGTCCTGATAGGATCTAAATAACCCAATATTTGTTTTACGGTAATGTTGAACCCATAGTTTATTTTTACAGGCACTGTGCTGATAAAACCTGTCTCATGATTGTACAAGTGCTGTTATTTTTACCATTTTATTTTATTTTATTTCCCATTTTATAGTTGAGAAAACTGAGCTGTAAAGTATCTGGCACAAGAACACATAGTAAATGGTGGAAGCGGGATATAAGCACACATACTATTCCAGTGCCCTAGTTCTTAACCTTAACCTTGACTATGTCACTAACAGTATGACAACGGGATATAAAATTAGAAAAGACGGGGCTTCCCTGGTGGCACAGTGGTTGAGAGTCCGCCTGCCGATGCAGGGCACATGGGTTCGTACCCCGGTCAGGGAAGATCCCACATGCCACAGAGCGGCTGGGCCCGTGAGCCATGGCCGCTGAGCCTGCGCGTCCGGAGCCTGTGCTCCGCAACGGGAGAGGCCACAACAGTGAAAGGCCCGCGTACTGAAAAAAAAAAAAAAAACCTATTCCTGACTGATCTCATAAAAGTTATCTTTACTTAAACCTATTTGTATTTTCATCATGTGTAATTTCATAGTCTAACCTCTACTGTACATTTAGCGCTTGCTCTGTAAAGTAAACTTACTCTTTTGTCTTAAAATTACCTTTTCTGACTCCCCTGGATCACCTAAAGCCATTTTGTACCCTCTTTCCTATTCCCTTATAATAGAAGCTACATCATCTACCTGATCTTTCAGACTCACCTAAGCCTTGTTTGTTTGGGTTTTTTCTTTTAGTCCCTGTAATCTTAAAGGGTCAGAAATGATTCTAAAATATCTCCTAGATCTGTCCTCTTCAGTATTACCTCCTCAACTGACGAAGGGCCCTTCTTCAATTTACCAGTTACCTGGAAGTCCTGCCATTTACAACAATATGGATGGATCTTGAGGGCATTATGCTAAGCGAGGTATATCAGACAGAGAAAGAAAAACACTGCATGATATCATTTATAATTGGAATCTAAAAAAACTGAACTCATAGAAACAGAGTAGAATGATTGTTACCAGGGGCTGCAGGTGGGGGAACTGGGGAGATGTTTGTCAGAGGGTACAAACTTGTAGTTAGAAGGTGAATAAGTTCTAGGGATCTAATGCACAGCATTGTGATTATAGTTAGCAATACTGTATTATATACCTGAAAGTTGCTAAGACGCTAGATCTTAAATGTGCTCATCACAAAAAAAGATGAGATAATTATGTGAAGTGATGGAGGTATTAGCTAACACTAAGGTAGTAATCACATTGCAATATATGTGTATCAAATCCAAATGTATGCCTTAAACTCACACAATGTTGTCAATTATATCTGAATCTTTTAAAAAGACAAACACAAAAGTATTTTTTAAATGTCTGTATCTTGAAATGGATTCACTCTGACATGAAACATGTTTTCCCAAATCCCACTATTCATATGTCATGATTATTAGCTTTTAGATTAATAATAAATAAATGAAATTTTATTTTATTTATTTATTTTTTCGCTGCACCATGCAGCTTGTGGGATCTTAGTTCCCCTACCAGGGATCAAACCCAGGCCCACTGCAGTGAAAGTGCTGAGTCCTAACCACTGGACTGCCAGGGAATTCCCATAAATGAATTTTTAAATTCATGCTATACCAAAAAATTGGATTTAAAAATGACTCTTCCTTTATTCTTTTCATTTTAAAGCAACATTTCTCAGTCTCAAACGTAACTTCTTCTTATAGACCCAAGTTTTGTTTTGTTTCCTGAAATTTAAAAAAAGTCTTAAAATATTAGAGCCCATCTTTCCCATCTGAAGGCACTGCTCTTCCATATTTTTTAAAGAACGAATATTTGGTTGGAAAGACGTCAACGTTTATGTCTTCTGAATGTGAAATTTTTATAAAGGCATAATAACAAATGCTCTGCAATATATAACTTAGGAAAAAATTTTGGTTTATATTCTGAAAACAAAATTGTAACCTGTTTCTTAAGTGATATTTGTAAGTTTTTTTTTTTTAATATTTATTTATTTATTTGGATGTGCCAGGTCTTAGTTGCGGCCCGTGGGATCTTCGTTGTCACGTGCGGGATCTTTAGTTGTGGCATGTGGGATCTGGTTCCCTGACCAGGGATGGAACCCAGGCCCCCTGCACTGGGAGCACAGAGTCTTAACCACTGGACCACCAGGGAGGTCTCTGTAAGGTTTTAATATATTTTTTATTTGTGTTTATTTCTTTATTTAAAATGTCATACTTTTTCTGTTCGTCCATTTTGCTTTGGCAGAGCCAATACTCACCTGTACTACAACATTCTTAGACCAGCACAGGAATGCATGTATTCAAGATGCCTTCCACATGATACCTTCTTTTATCCTCATAATATCCTTACTCACCACAGTTACAAGGTTTTTTTCTCCAATATGGTTTCTCCTGTGCTTGATAAGATTTGGATTCCAGCTGAAGTTTTTCCCACATTTATCTCCTGTTTGTTTGAAGGCTTCTCCACAGTTGCCTCCCTTGTAAGGTTCCCCACTGAGTCTGCTAGATGTGTAGTGCTAGCTTCAAATATGTGTGACTTATGCAGTCACACAGTGCCTAGCACTCAGAAGTGTCCGGCTTTCAGAAGGTCAAGAGCTTGGTTTAATGCCCTGTTGTCACAGTCTTGAAATTCTTAACTTTATCTTTCAAACTGTGTTTTGTAAGTGAAGTAAAATAGGACGATAGAGCATGTGCCTGAGCAGAGGATATGCCCCCATTCACGTGTAGCATTTGTAATCCCTCATGAGCACAAAATTCCAGTGGACCCACAATTCATGAAGAGTTCAGCAAGATGCAAAGTGAGTATGAAGTGGAGCAGAATAGGCTACCCAAAAATGTGCCACTTTGGAATGTGGATTATTTTGAGTTGAAAACTATCAAGACCCAGCAGGCTCAGGAAAACTTTTACCTCTCCCTTAACTACCGGAAATAATTTAGACTGGGGGCCTGTGCTGGAAAACGAGCTATTAACAGAGATAACTTTTTTCATTTAAAAGACGTATCTGCATGGCAGGGCAAACATCTAATTACCAAACATCTGCTCTTCTTATCATCCTGTTAATTACCCTCCTCCCCTTTGAAGCCCCAGACCCCTATCCCATTCATTAGCTCAGGATGGCATGTAAGCCTCTCTTATCTTCAGGGCTCCTAGACATAAAAAATTAAATTTGTTTTTCTTCTGATAATCTGTTTTATGTCAATTTAATTATAAGACCAACCAAAGAACCTAGAAAGGTAGAAGGAAAATTTTTCTTCCCCAACACCTGCTTCCCACTCCACTTACCAACTTAAAAAGCCTACAGAGTAGAAGTGTCCTTTACAAGCTACAGACCATCAGTTGTTAAATTTTTCCAGAAGACTCTATTCTCTACCTGGGGTTCTAATTTTCCTAGAGAAAACTTTTTTGGTGTCCGAGCCCTGCAGCAGTCTCAGTTTTTAATGTCAATACACACGATAAGCCTGGAAATTGTCATTTTACCTTGAGCAGTGGTGGTCTCTCTCACTGTGGCCACGCTGTAGGGATCCCAGGACAGGTCTTGGTCACACATGCGTGGGGTGCATCCTGTCCCTGGGCTGTGCAAACTTGGGCAGGTCACTTAAGCTTTTTGCGTGTTTCCGGGTTGTAAGTAGAACACACAGCACCGCACCCATCATAGCGTGCCTTACGCCTCCTCCTTTCCCTTCCTCTCCTTGTGGGTAATTTATGATCCAGACGGAGCGACTGTACTGATGGGAACACTGCGGACACATTCTGGCTGCGCGGTGTGCCTGCCTGGTAAATACATTCAGGTTGACGGAGGTCGGGATGGAGTGGGGGATGCTGTCCAGGGAGGCAGGTTGGCAGGGAGGGGAAGAGGACGCGGGGTCGGTGAACTGGAATTAGAGAAGTGATGCTCGGAGGGCAAGCGCGCCTAGGAAGGTCCCCGCCCGCTGCCCCGCGCGGGGGGTGGGGCGCGGAGGGACTCAACGACGCGGAGCTGGCGCTCGGACCCTCTTTTTAAGATGAGGCGAGTTATAAATCAAAACCCTATAGGCCTAGGCGTCCTGATGTGCAGACCTCGCTACAGGCACGGGGCGCTCGGCCAAGCCAAACGGCTCGGACCTTCCCGAAGCCGCCGGAAGCGCAGGCGCAGGGCTGGGCCGGGTTCGCGGACGCACTTCCGCCGCCGGCAGGTCTGGGGCTCCGAGGGGCTGGGTAGGTCCGGGGGGCCACCTTCCCCGGGCGCTGGTAAGACTGGCAGGAAGACGGCCCCGCGTCGGGGCCCGGGACCCCCAGGTCGGCTGGGTGCGGGTGGGAGGAGCCACCTCCTTGGTCAGTCGGCGCTGGAAGTGCCCGCGGAGACCCCGCAGCAGCCGGCCCAGCTGGCGGCCGGCGCCCCAGAACGTTTCTAAGACTCGCACTCCTGGGTTACTGGTTGCTAACACGAGTAGTTCTATTCTGACCACCCGTTTGTCCAACGTGGCCGCCTACTCCCGGAAGCCTTCTGTGGTCTGCCAGGTCCTTGTGGCTTGAAGGACACAGACAGCCGACACCTCCTGAGCCTTGGGCTCGTGGTTGGTCACAATGATGTGCCAGTGCGGTAAATGAGAACGGGGTTTGTAGTCTAGCCGGTCAACTCACTATATTGTCTTACTCTTTCGAAGATCCAAACCAGTGGAAGACATGTGTAAGCGGCTCCATGTCCTTTATCTTGAATGATTCCTAAAACAATCTTTCTCCAAGCCCAGTCTAGAATCCCCTAAATTAACCTTTAGGGCCGGGAAGGTGAAGGTGTTTTGGAAAGTTGCCCATTGAGTAACAGATGCCAGGCGCAGAGAAGGCACTAGAGGGCCTCCTTGCATCGTCCTATATTCTGTGCCCGGAAACCTAGAAGTGTACCTGACTGAGCTCGAGGCGTGATCCCTGGAGCCAGCACCTGGATGACCAATTCACAGTGGTAACTGCATCCCTCTAACTGAGGTCTTACTAAGTGCCAGGCACTGAATTTAATTGATTCTCAAAATAACCGTATGTAATAAGGTCTGCCGTTTAGTTAATCGCACTGTAAGATTATTTTCCTGGTTTTGTAATTGTGCTGTGGTTATGTAAGATGTTAACTAGGGGAAGCTGGGTGAAGGTTATAGGGATTGTTCTGTACCTTTTTTCTGGCAATTTTCTATAAGTTTAAAATTATTTCAAAATAAAACGTTTAAAAACCTCTACGATATTTTTACAGAGGGGAAAACAGAAGTTTAGAGATGTTAAGCCACCACACATAAGAAAAGAGGATTCAAGCCCAGGTCTTTTGGAATCCACAGCCCGTGCCCTTAACCACTGCCTGCCATGCTAATTAGTTGGTAATCCACATTTCTGCAAACCCGTAGGCCCTGCTTATGTCTGTTGCTACATGGAAAACTGAAGCCACCTACCCCCACACAGCCTACTACCTACACTAACATAATTTGACTGTTCAACTGTCTTCCCTAAATGTAACTCCACTATTCCACTTCTTTAGCAACATACCTTTACTATTACAGGAAATTCTTGCCCTAGAAAGTAAAAGTTGCCGATAATTATATTTGTTTCAAGAACTTGCCCCTCAATCCATTTATGTGAACATCAAACTCTTCAACTTTCAATGGATAGGATCTAGACATTTTGTAACCGTCAACTCAAATTCTGCACCTTGCTGTGCCCATCAATCCTAAACTATTGTATCATGATCCTTGCCCAATCCTTATCCTGCTTTGAAAGATCTGCCTTAAGCCCCCAAAACCTCATAAATATCCTGACTTTGCCTTCTTCCCTGGGAGACGCTACTAAGACTCTGTCAAGTAGTGCTCTCTAAGAATAAACTTGGGTTGGCCTTATCAACTGATTGTTTTGGTGTTATTTGGAGGAAGCAAGAATCCAACAATATTCCCAGTATTGTCAAAAATGCAGTCTCCTGACAAACTTCCCTTCTCCTACTTGAAAAAAGGTTTGAATTGCCTTAAACTTTTTTTTTTAATTTTCTTTATTAAATTCTCTTTAATTTGGGATTGAGCCTCCTTTTTCTTCTAAAACAGAAAGATTAGACCTAGTGTGTGAGCTCAAATATTGAATCAGCCTGCATATACATATCTTTCTAACTATGGTTTCTGTAACCTTAGGAGTGTGCCCTAAAGGATAACACGTATCAGCAATCCTCCTCTTGGCCCATTGGAGTGGGAATGGCTGCTGTTTTCCTTCCAGATGTTCCTGAAGAGCCAAAAGGGCTCTTTGAAGTAACTAACAAAAAAGGGCCTGGACTTCCCTGGTGGCGCAGTGGTTGAGAGTCCGCCTGCCGATGCAGGGGACGTGGGTTCGTGCCCCGGTCCAGGAAGATCCCACATGCCGCGGAGCAGCTGGGCTCGTGAGCCATGGCCGCTGAGCCTGCGCGTCCGGAGCCTGTGCTCCGCAACGGGAGAGGCCACAACAGTGAGAGACCCGCATACCGCAAAAAAAGGCATGCTGTGGGTCAGAGATCTGGCACAAAAGGGAGCAGCCAAAACAACCTGGAGTTATTCTGCCAGCGCTTCCAACATTCCTGCTACAAGGAGACTCCTGGGCCCCATGAGGCCTTGAGCCAGCTCTGGGTGTTCTGCTGTGAGTGGTTAAGGCCTGAGATACACACCGGGGAGCAGATGTTAGACTTGCTGGTGCTGGAGCAGTTCCTGACCATCCT
This sequence comes from Hyperoodon ampullatus, assembly GCF_949752795.1. Taxonomy (NCBI): domain Eukaryota; kingdom Metazoa; phylum Chordata; class Mammalia; order Artiodactyla; family Ziphiidae; genus Hyperoodon; species Hyperoodon ampullatus. The sequence continues at coordinate 84,013,378 of NC_136923.1, read as the reverse complement.
GCCTGAGGAGCTCCAGGACTGGGTACAGGATCCTCAACCAGAGAGTGGGGAGGAGGTGGTAGCTATGCTGGAAGATCTGGAGAGGGAGCTGGATGAATCAGGCCAACAGGTAGGAAAGGGCCCTGTGCTCAGCGGAGGGATAGTTGGGAGTGAGCTTCCAAGCTGGTCCTTTGTGGGGTCTCTGGGTATCATTTACTCTGTGGGCCCTTCAGATGCCTAAATGAGCTTGCTTGTCCTCAGGTTTCAACCCAGGCCTGTGCACAGGAAGTGCTTTCTGAGACATCGGTACCTCTGGATCCAGCTAAGAAAGCAACATATCTCCAGCCTCAACCCATGGAGATCCAGCATAAGGGTGAATCTCAGGACCCTCTACACCAACAGGATTGTAGTTAGTATTGACACTTAGGTCCTATGGCTCCCCTGGAGACCTTAGAATCATTCATCATTCAGCAGATGTATATTGAGTACTTATTATCTACCAGGCACTGAGCAAGGCACTAGGTGTAAGAAACAAAGTGGACATGATCTTTGTTTTCATGGAGCTTACAATAGTCTGACGACAGAGGCATTAAACAAACAACCACACAAATAAATATGCCGTGATAGATTGTATATGGGGGGAGAGGGATGACAGAGAAGGTCTCTTTGAGGAAATAACATGGTAACTGAATCCTAAAAGTAGAGTAGGAATAAACCAAGTGAATAATAGAGGGGAAAGTATTCCAGGCCAAAAGAGCATGTGCAAAAACAAGTGTGAAAGAAATTGGTGGGTTTGAAAGATGGCCAGTGTGACTGGAATGTGGAGAGACAGGCAGAGTAGCAGAGAGAAGATGGTCAGGAACCAGAAAATGGGGGCTTTGTGGGTCCTGTTAAGAAGTCAGTAAATCTTTACTTTTCACTGTGTGTAAGCCTAGCTCTGGGTTCTCTGAGGATCCCTGCCCTAAAGGGGTTGAGTATCCATAAAAAGATAGCTGTTGATTTGAGACAGTGAATGATTATGTGCCAAATTGGAGATCATGGTTCTTAGGAGAAGAAATCTACTTCAGGCCCTGGTGGTAGCAGAATGGCTAGGATTTGAACTGGGTCATAAAAAAAAAGGGGTAGCATTTCACTGGGCAGAGAACATCAGGAAGGCTGTTGCTCATACTCACTCCTCTTCTAGCTCTCTCTGTCCTGCTACCCTGTTCTTCAGCTCTTTAGTGGAGATTTCTAGTTATTTAGCCCATTTTTTTCCTCCCAGTGCTTCTTTCCTTCCCTGTCCTATCAGAACCATGACATATTTGGGTTTTGCTAATATGCTCAACATTCTCCCAGCCACTCTCACTGCACTGCCACACACATCACCACCCTGTTGGATTCATAAAACACCACCTGTGACCATACCTTCTCCACTCGCCTGCCAGACCAACTCGGAGCTATTCTTCAAGACGCACCTCAGCTGTCGCCTCCTTCAGGAAGCCTTTCTTGATACTTTCCTACATGTTTGAGTGATATGATACCTCTTGTGCATACCTCTGGCACAGCAGTTAGCATATTGTATTTCCACTTCACTTGTCTGAAGCTCCTTCTGTTGATTACAGTTGGTCATTCTTAGGAACAAGTTTCTTTTTTAAATGTGAAATGGACATTTTCTTTAATAGTAAGAGGTTAAGTTTTCTGACATGTTTTATCAATTTCTGAGGCACCATTCTTGTATGCCAGCACCTTTCCTCTGGATTCACTCTTGTTGAAGTTCATCCTTTAATAATTATTTTATTGAGTCATTTGTTGAGACATGGATGGATCTAGAGACTGTCATACAGAGTGAAGTAAGTCAGAAAGAGAAAAACAAATATTGTATATTAACGCATGTATGTGGAACCTAGAAAAATGGTACAGATGAACCGGTTTGCAGGGCAAAAATAGAGACACAGATGTAGAGAACAAACGTATGGACACCAAGGGGGGAAAGCCATGGGGGTATGTGTGATGAATTGGGAGATTGGGATTGACATGTATACACTGATGTGTATAAAATGGATGACTAATAAAAACCTGCTGTATAAAAAATAAAATAAAATTCAAAAATTAAAATAATAATAATTTTAGCAAGATTCTTTGGGTAGTAGACTTAGTCTTTGCATCTCGGAAAATACCCTTATTTTTCCCTCCCTCCTTTTTAATCAAAAAAGCAGCTAAGAAATGGAAAGATGGGGATAAACTCTACGAGAGGAGGAAAGCGAAGAGAAGTTAGGGAGAAAAGGGAAAGACCAGAGATGCCAGAAAAACAAACTTCAAACAGGAAATGGAAACAAAATTAGTGAAAACATAATAAATGACAAAGCAACCTTTAAAGAAACATGAAGGGTTGAGGGTTTGTAGAGGCTAGAGCCCATGTTTTGATTGTTAACCTCCCAGTGACTTCAGAGTAAAAATCAACCCTTTATTTCTATGCCATGTAGGCCAAATCCCTCATATGAAAGATCCTAACCCAAACCTGAGTTCACTACTCTAAACACCACTCAGGATCCTGGTCCTGCATGGGTCTCAGTGTTGAGACACAGGACGCCCCTCTTTACCACTCTAAGCCTCAACTTGTTGAACTCTACTCAGCCTGAACTCTACCTTCTTAGCAAAACCAAACAAGCAGAAGGATTCTCCTGAGGAGCAATAATATATTCTTGGCCTCTCTCTGCGAGGCATGTGGCTTGCCTGTTCCACTAAAGAGGAAAAAGCATGATGTTGTGAGATAGTAATATCCATTATAAATTAAATAATGATATACGCAAAAGGAAAAGCCCTTTTCAAAGTATAACAGTAATAGCTACCGTCTCTTGAACCCCTGTGTCCCAGACACTATACCAAGCACCTTATTATCAATATATATCTCATGTAAACTTTCCATCTCTTCTATAAGCACTATTTATTATATCTCAATGTCTACATATAATTTATTCGTATGAAAAGCTTGTAATAAAATGAAAAGTTTTTAGTACATTAAAATGTTAAATAGCCTGTTAAAGTGCCTTTAGAATAAAATCACACAACTGTGTAAAACAGATTAAAAATATCAAAAAGTGGAAGGGAATGACAACAACATGTCAATAGTGACTGTATTTAGGTGATGAAAATGGAACAATTCTCTTCTTTTCTTTCTACTTGTCTTATATTCCAAATGGAAAAGTTAGAATTTATCCTACACATGTAATAAATACTTTAAAAAAATTAAAATGCTACAGAATTTTCTGAGTCTTTCTGGAGATGATTCTTTGATAGTTTTTTTCAATTATTTCCTTTAGGATTGGTTTATTTAGACTTTTCTACTTCTTGAATGAATTTCGGAACTAATGGTTTTATCCCAGAAAACCATCAATTTCATTAAGATTTTTAAAAATTTTGGTAGCATACTTACCTCCTCATCTGCTATTATTTGTCACTGATAACTTAATTTTCTTCTCTCACTTGGATTTACCATAGGTTTGTTGTTTTTATGGGCTCATTTACAAAGATTTCATTCTTGGATTTATTTATTAATGTGACTTTTTCTATTTTTAATTCATTTACTTTTATTTTTCTTTTCTAACCTTTTCCTTGGGGATTTCTTTCTCATTCTTTTTCTGATTTCTTGAGTTGAATTCTTAGTGCATTTATTTTCTCTCTGTTGAAATAATGAAAGCAAGTGAGTGTATACATCTACCAGGTGCTGATATTTTTTTAAATTGTCCACTAGTGTTTTTTCTGCATTTTTGTTTTGCTTTGCTTTGTTTGTTGGTAGTTTTGGAAGATATAACTAGAGGGGGAGAAGGGAGGACTCTCCTTGTCATACATAGACTGTCTGCTTATGCCTTAGTAGAGAGGTCAGAGAGGCTTTATCGAAGTAGAGGAAGGACATACCTAAGCCAAGGGCAGAGCCAGGATTTTAACAGGATCTGTGACAGTGGTTGGAAGCCTCACTTTGTCTGGTGTTCAACTACTCGAGTTACCACAGCTGGTGCTCCAAGGCGCTGGTGTGTTGATTCTCTGAAGTTGACGAGTGACTGAAGCCAGGGGTACCTGAAGAATACTCTGGGCTACTCAGTAAGTTCACGGCCTCTAGCAAGGTTTGTGTTTGAAAACCTGATAAGAGAATTTGATACAACAAGGCACTAAATAAGAAGGAAGAAACATGCTGATAGTGCACCGTGCACTAAAGGGGGAACAGGAAATAGTTAAGCATTTTCTAGATTTTTTACTTGCTCAGTTGGCTATGAGGGACATATTATGCCAGTCAAGGGAAAGGGCTTTGGCTTTCCATCATGTAATTCTAATGAAAGAAGAACAGGGGTTATCCTTTGTCTAAATGTTTCTCCCCAGAGAGGAGAGTTTTCTAAAGCTTACATGAAAGTCACTCATTTCTACGCTTTCTAAATGTTCCACCCAGGTTTCTTTGATCACTTATATTTGCCCGAAGCACAGGGAAGTTAGATCTGATTTTCATCTTAAAGGAGTTATACTCTTTTACAGGATGACTTGTCAGGCAAAGAATTTCAGAGAGAGAAAAGAGATATTGATAGCATTCTCCAAACAGGAAAATTGTTTGTAAGTTGTGAAGAATAAATAGGGTTTAAAAGCAATTATCTTTTTCTATTTACACCAGTATTAAGTTTTTATAAAAAAATTAAACCTTAACAGAAATATATAATGTATAAAATGCAAGTTCTCTGTAAGTTTACCCCAAGTGGTAATCACTGAGAACACATTTAAGACGATTATTTTACAAAAATGATCATATCATACTGTTTTGTAACTTACTTTTTTTACTCAATATGTCTTTGGCATCTTATAGTTTTTAGTTTTAAAAATGATGGGGTATAAGGGCTTCCCTGGTGGTGCAGTGGTTAAGAATCTGCCTGCCAATGCAGGAGACATGGGTTTGAGCCCTGGTCCAGGAAAATCCCACAGGCCACGGAACAGCTAAGCCCGTGTGCCACAACTACTGAGCCTGCACTCTAGAGCCCATGAGCCACAACTACTGAAGCCTGCACACCTAGAGCCTGTGCTCCCAACAAGAGAAGCCACCACAGTGAGAAGCCTGCACACCAGAACGAAGAGTAGCCCCCGCTCGCCGCAACATGAGAAAAGCCCACGTGCAGCAATGAAGACCCAATGCAGCCAAATAAATAAAATAAAATTTTTTTTAAAGTGATTGGGTATATAGAAATTTAAATTCCCAAATGCTGGATATTCAAGTTTCCCAATTTAAATTAAAAATGTCTCTTTGTACACATGTTCAAACATTTGTATAAGTATTTTATATGGATAGTTCAAAGAAGCTAAGTTGCTGGATCAAGGAGTACAGACATATTAATTTTAAGATGTCTTCCAAAAATACACAACTAACAGTGCCTCTATTTCCACACACTTTCTAATATTGAATATTATCAATTTTTTGTCTTTAGTAATTGAAAATATTTTTAAAATCTCATTATTGTTTTAATGTAAATTCTTTAAGTAGTAAATTTGAATACTTTTTAACAGTCATTTTTGTCTGTCAATATTTGTGTTCTATAAATGCCGACTTAGGTCCTTTGTCAATTTTTCTACTGGCCTGTTCACGTTTTTCTTTTCTTTTTTTTTTTCAAGAGATCTTTGCTTATTAGGAAAATTAGCCCTGTGTCTTTGAGATGTGTGGTATATTTTACTCTGAGCTTATATTTTAGGTGGTTTTTTTTTTCATTCAAAAATCCTAAACTTTTCCATCACCAGTTCCGTTTATCTTTCTCTTCATGGCTTTTCAGTTATGTCTTTAGGGTTTTTTATGTCACACTTAGAAAGTCCCTCCCCACTCCAAAGTAGCAATAGCTTCACACAAGTTTATTTTTAACACAGCAGCCAGAAAAATCTTTTCAATGCCTAAGTCTGATCATGCTACTCCTCTGCTCAGAAATTCTGAATGGCTTTTCATCTTGGAGTACAAAACAATATCCTTGCACTCACGCAAGACCCTCATCTCTCTCTCTCTCTCTACTCCCAACACCCTTTTGCTCCTTCAGCTCCAGACACATAAGTCTCCTTCCTGTTCTTCGATTATTTCAAATACTCTCCATTCCAGGCCTTTGCATTTTCTATCCCTCTCCCAGAAATGCCTTTACCCCTAAGGGCCCACTCACTCATCTCCCTCAATCTTTGCTCAAGTCAATGTACTAGTGAGGTCCTCAATGACCACCCTATTAAAATTGCATTACTCCTTCATTCTCATCCCAAACTCCATATTTTCTTTATTTTCTCCTGAGCACTAACAACCACCATCTGATACACTATACATTTTTCTTGTTTGTTTATTGCCTGCCTCCCTACCCCCACCCTCCCACACACACACTTAGAAGTTTTATGAAGGCACAGGCATTGTTCTACTTTAAACTAGTTCCAGCTTCTAGAACAGTGCCTGGCACAGTAGGTGAATAATCAATATTTGTGAAAGAAAGAGAAAGGAGAAAAAAAAACTAAGCTTTTCTTACCCATCAGCTTGGCAAAGATCAAAATATTTTGTAACATTGTGTTGGCAAGTATAGGTAAACATCGCAGATGCGTTCTATGATTAGCAATTTGGCACTAAGAAAAGTACAAATGCCCCTACTCTGTGCTTTAGTAAATCTTTTTCTATGAATATATACTATGGGTATATCCTTACACACAAGAAATTATGATGTTCAGAGTAATTTATTGCAGCATTGTTTGAAAAATAAAAGAATGGAAACAACCTACTTGACCATCAATAGTGTCATTATTAATAAATTATGGCATAATTGAATACTATGTGATTATTCTTTTTAAAAAAGAGCAAGATGGAAGAAGCCCTTTATGTACAATCTCCAAAATCAATTAGTAGGAGGGGGAAAAAAACGAAGTTGCAGAACTGTTACCATTTGTGTATGAGTGTGTGTATTTGGGGGTGAGGGTGAGGGAATCTCAACCTGCGTAATATACCTATGGAATGATATAGCACGTGTCACGAAAAATGGTTGTCAAATCTAGATGCGGGGGCCAGTTATCCTTTTTTTTTTTTTTTTTTTTTTTTTTTTTTGTGGTACGCGGGCCTCTCACTGTTGTGGGTTCTCCCGTTGCGGAGCACAGACTCCGGACGCACAGGCTCAGCGACCATGGCTCGCGGGCCCAGCCGCTCCGCGGCATGTAGGAATCTTCCCGGACCGGGGCACGAATCCGTGTCCCCTGCATTGGCAGACGGACTCTCAACCACTGCGCCACCAGGGAAGCCCAGGGAAGCCCTGGGAAGCCCTCTAATCTTTTCTATTGAAGTTTACTTAATTTACAGTGTTGTGTTAGTTTCGAGTGTACAGCAGAGTGATTCAGTTATACCTATATTCTTTTTAGATTCTTTTCCACTATAGGTTATAATTCTTTTTAAACGTTGAACCATGTGAATGCATTACATACCCATACTACTTATTTAATAATGAAGTGGGGGAAAAAAATCTTGAGAGGGAAAAAGTTTTTTTTAAAGAGCAAAAAAAAAAAAACCAGCTTGCGGGCGCCTAAGTCCCACCAGTCCAATGTACAGGAACCGGGCCCTCCGCGGGCTAGAACTGAGGGTGGGAAGCCCGGTGGACGCCACCGAGGCGAGGCTTCCTAGAGCGGCCCGGAAGTGCCAAGCTGACAGCGACCCAGCGCCGATTGGTCGGTTTGCGTCTGACCTTTGTTCGGGCCGCCCAAAAGATGCTAGCTGTCGCACCTGTACCTCTGCGCGCGAGGTGAGTCTCTCCCGGCTCCTGGGTGGAGGAGGGGGCAGGGCATAGTCGTGGTCTGCAGCAACTGTCTCCCCACACCTCCCCCTCACAGGCTGTCCCCTCCCTCCAGACATAGCTACCAGAGAGGACTTGGGCCGACATCCCGGGAGAACGGAGCGAAAGGGAACACTGGTTACGAGTTGCTCTGCGAGGCCATTCATCCTAACCCCCTTCCTGAGTTGGCGCATGTACCCCACAACCACTGCATCCTAGGGACCCGTACATCTCAGGTTGTGGAATGAAAGAGCCTTTTAACAACGCTGTTAATACTTAGCGTTTATTTAGTGCTTGCTTTCAGGCCAAGGACTTTGCATACTTATTTAATCTACACGTCAACCCTATGAGAAACACGAGAATTTTTACAGATGAGGATCTAGTAACTTGCTCTAAATGACACAACAGCCCAGATTCAAATCCATGCTCCTGCTTCAGTGTTCTTATTTACAGCCTCCTGTCAGACTGTTTTCTCTACTCAGTTCTGGTTGCTTCCCTTTATCAGTGTTTATGTTCACAGCAGCTTTTGTCATTTCTCTATGGTAACAGATTTTTCTCTGAGACAAGATTCTAAGAGTTTCTCCTTGAATCAGTTCCAGATAGAGGATTAATCTCCTGAAAAACAGCCCAGAATGGCCACATCCCTGGAACCTGAGGAACAAAAAGGACTTTTAATAGTTAAGGCAGACCATTATGGGGGACAGGACTCCATCTCACAAAAGTACAGTCCTCACAGAAGGGAACTCTTCAGGCAGCACTTCAGGAAGCTCTGCTATCAGGATGCACCTGGACCCCGTGAAGCTCTTACCCAGCTCTGGGAGCTTTGCCACCAGTGGCTGAGGCCAGAATGCCACACAAAGGAGCAGATTTTAGACCTGCTGGTGCTTGAACAGTTCCTGAGCATTCTCCCTAGGGACCTGCAAGCATGGGTGCAGGCACACCATCCAGAGACTGGAGAGGAGGCGGTGACTGTGCTGGAGGATCTTGAGAGAGAGCTTGATGAACCTCGAAAGCAGGTGGGAAGGGGGCGGTCATTTGGCTGTGAGAGAGCAGGGTATAGACCAAGCCAAAGCAAAAAGCATATGAAAGAACACCTGAAGGTATTTAATATGTTACCCTAGAGAAGAACAAGGCTTAGGGACTGACTGCCAGTATCAAATAACTGAAGTGTGACTGAGTAAAAAGAGACACTAGGCTGATTCTATGTCAGTTTGGAAGGCTAGGATCAGTGAGAAGCTGTAGGAAGGCAAAAAGGTATCAGGAAAACAAACAATTTTCTAACATTCATGGTTACCTACACATAACATAGGATACCTTGTAATAAAAAACTCCCCTTCAAGGTTTGGTTCAAGTAGATAATAAGGGTAATACAGAACAGCATGGTCTAATTGTGACCCATTCACATTTAATACATGTAATTAAATATATATTTAATATATGGTAGTTAAAAATAATGTGAGCCCTATACGTAATTTAAATTTTTAGTAGCCACATTTGTGAAATTAAATACATTTCATTTAGCCAAAAATATGTAATCATGTAACCAATATTAAACATGAGGTATTTTACATTTTTTTATTTCAGTTTTCAATATTTGAATGTATTTTACACTTCACATATCTCAATTTGTATTAGCCACATTTCAAGTGCTCAGTAACCACATCTGGCTAGTGGCTATCATATTGGACCACATGGTTATAGAAGAAATGCCCCCATTTGGTGGAAGCTGGGTTCAATGATCTTTAAGGTACCTTTCAAGTCCCAAGACTCTGTGATTCTGGACCTCTGCAGATCACTGTTAGACGCACCGAATTTTATTCTCCAGTGTCCTGAACTGCACAGATTAGACTGCGTCTCTTCATTTTTAGTCATTATTGCCATTTGCAATTGAATCAGAATTTGTCCTCTTTTCTATGGCCCTGGTCCCTGGCACATGCTTCTTTTGATCTTTCTCTGAAGTTCTTTCAGTTCTTTCACAAAATCTACCTTGCAAGCCCAATCATACTTCACTGTTCCCAGGTCCCAGCCAATTCAGAAAGACAGGACACACTTTTGGACAAGTTGGCCCCCTTGAGAAGGCCACATGAGTCACTGACTATCCAGCTCTATCCCAAGAAGACCCAGCAGGAGCAGGAATCTGGGGAGCCCCGAAGGAATGGTAAGGAGCAGGAGTCTGTGTTTATGAGGGAAGTGATAGTCTACTTAACTCTGTTCCAGTTTCACTTCAGTCAGCATTTAACCTTGTTCTTTCCCTCTAGACTGTCAAGCATGTTGTACATATGGTAATCAAATGGTCTTTATGGACATATCCTCATCTCAGTGACGAGCAGGACTGGGCTTATCTGGAATGTAACTGATAAGGACTCTTGGATATACTAAAATAAAATTGGAAGAATGGCCCTGGCAGAAGATGCTAAAATGAAATACACCTAATTTCGTCAGTTCTGAAACAAGATCTCCTAGAATCCTATTAGCCTGGGAATAGCTGGCACTTGGAAGAGATACATAAAGCCCTGAAACTCCAGTTGGCCAAGTAGACTGCAGGTCCCTGAGATGAGAAAAATTCCCATTTGACAGTTTCCATACAATTTTCTTTATGTTGTTCAATTGCAGATGTAAGGGAGAGGGTTATAATTTGAATTGCTGAACAAGGAAAACTGACCCTGTATTTAAAAAAAAAAAAATCTTTTCAAGTCCTGGTGAGGGATTTTTCTCCAGACTTCTCCTGAAGTTGTAGGAGAGAGACTTATCCTAAGGACTGGTAGATTCCCCTGAAGGTGGTAAACTGACCACAAGTGCCAACTCTTTGTATCCTTCTTAAAAAGATATTCATCTTCATCAGTAAGCCACCGAAAACCAACCGTCAGTGACTCCAGTATGTAAAAGAAGCTGTTGAGCCAATATGTTGATGTTTGAAAACACTTTTCTTAATGGTATGGGGGTGTCTCTGATTTCTATGATTTGCTTAATGATCATTAACCTACTAACTTAGCAATACTTCTGCCACACATTATACTTTTACACATGCTTTATCATACATTTCATCATCTGATCAAACTATAGGAAAGGAGGAGGGCACAGAGGTGATAAGGAAACCAAAATGGTTATGATCTGCCAACATTTAAACAATTATCAGCAAAGCCAGGACTGATATCTGGACTTTCTGGCTCTGATCCAGTCCTTGTCATTTCTAGCCTGAGATAATATGGTATTTAGATTCCAAAACAATATCATTTTAGAGCAAATAACCAAACTTTAAGAAATATATTGCCTGATTAAAAAAATATATTGTAAGGAGGACGGTAAGATTTGAGGAAGATTTGGTAGGACGGGGACACTGCGATGACAATGAAGAATGGGGTTCATGGCACTCAGTCCAGAGCCAGTGTTTTCCATACCCAGCCCAGGAACTGAAATGTTCTAGTAGCTCTTGCTGCTGCTTCCGTCATACCAAGTGAACCACTGAAAACTATATGTGATTAAATGATTGTTGTACAGTTGGGATTCCTAGGCCTGTTGAGATGGAGGTTTCATCATAACCAAATAGGTGACACCCAGCATTAAGACCAAATAGGTTTACTCCCTCCAAATCAAAACACCTATTTTCTTATAGAATTCAACTCAACAAATATTTATTGAGTACTTGCTATGTGCCAAGTTCTATGCTTAGCTTGGGGTTGAGGATATGGGGATCAGAAAGACGGAGAGAGCACATCCGATTTAGGAGGTTAGGGAAGACTTCCTGGAGGAGACAGCATTTGAGATGGACCTTGAATAATAGCTAGGCCAGTGTCTCTCAAAGTGCAGTCCCTGGACCAGCAGTGTCTGTCATACCAAGAAGAGCAAATTTCAGGGCTCTACTCCAGCCTTATCAAATCAGAAGCTCTGGGGGTAGGTAGCACAGCAATGTTTTGATAAGCCATCCAGATGATTCTGATGCACAATAAAGTTTGAGAACCACCAAGCTAGGGTTTAGACAGGAGGAGAAGTTAGTGAGGACATCAGTTTCAGTAAAAGGATTCAACCCAGCACATACACCAGACCATCCACTGTCACTTCCTGCTTATCTTCCTCCATTTATCCTGACCTGCATGCTCTCTCTGCTTTTAGCTAACTATTATTTATACATACTTCTCTCCTTTAATGGTTCCGACTCACTATATTCCTCTCAGACCCCTGATCCCATTACCTTCTCCAGTCACTTTTACTTGGTTTTACTCCCACTTACTACCTAGGTTTCAGACCCCTCATGTTTCTCCCAAAATTTTACCTCCCTCCCCATCTGTTTTCTCATCTCCCTGTTTATCCCTCTTAGTTATCCTTGGCATGTGTGTAGTTCCCATTTACCACTCTGCATTTGCACAGGATTGCCAGGTAACCCCTTGTCCACATTTTTGCCTTTTTCTCTCTTCATAATCTATTCACAAATAATGTATCCTGCTATCTTCCTTACTGGCCTCTTCTTTAATTTCTTCCCTATATTGTCAATATATGTTTTGATGGTGCCAAATATCTAATTTGTGCATTGCATGTGACTTTTCATTTTTATAACACATTTTTAACATTTACATGTTCTTTATTCTGTAGGTTTTTTGCTTCTTAAACCTAGAATAGGACCTGTTTGTATACTGTTCATTTGTTACAGGTGATAAAACCAAGACTAAGAATGAAGAGTTGTCCCAGAAGGAAGATATACCCAAAGACATGGAATTCCTTGGGAAAATAAACAACAGACTTACCAAAGCTATTCCTCAGTATCCTGAATCCAAAGATGCTATTGAAAGTGAAGGCAGATTTGAGTGGCAACAGAGGGAAAGAAGACGCTATAAATGTGATGACTGTGGAAAAAGTTTCAGTCATAGCTCAGACCTTAGTAAACACAGGAGAACTCACACTGGAGAGAAGCCCTATAAATGTGACGAATGTGGAAAAGCCTTCATTCAACACTCACATCTCGTTGGACATCATAGAGTACACACTGGAGTGAAACCCTATAAATGTAAAGAATGTGGGAAAGATTTCAGCGGGCGCACAGGTCTCATTCAGCATCAGAGAATCCACACAGGTGAAAAACCCTATGAATGTGATGAGTGTGGGAGGCCCTTCCGTGTAAGTTCAGCCCTTATTAGACATCAAAGAATTCATACGGCAAACAAGCTCTACTAATATGGTGGAAGTAACAAAAGTTCTTTAGACACTCAGGCCTAATTAGTTATCAGAGAAATCTGCCTTGGAGACCTTGAGTATCCTGATGTAGGCAAAGCTTCAATCATCATTAAAAATTTCTCTGGCACCAGAGAATTTACCTGAGTAAAATTTCCTTTTATTTCTAAAGTAGTTCAGTTTCTTGGAAGGAACTAAGAGTTATTTCAGAAAGCCTTGTCCACTGCCAGCATTGCTCACTTGCAGCTCAGGATAACCATGTTTCCTGGTCCTGGTTGAAAGATGTGAATTCTACCTCTCGACTCTGGCTCCTTTTTCCTTGGCCACTCAGTGTATGACTTTAGACAAGACATTCATATTTTCTTTGCCTTCATTTTCCCATTCTTCAAAGTGCAGATGATATAATAGAAGCCCACCGGGTATGCTGTATTAAGTTAAAATAGATGAAAACTGCTTTTGAAATTAAGAACTAAAACCATACTGTTTTTCCCCATCGTTAGTGATATAATGGCCTAAATATTCCTTAAAGTGGGGAATATAATAATGTTGTGGAATATTTTGCTTTGCCAATGATAAAAAATATGAGGAAACCACCAGAAAAGATAGCAGGCTAAGAAAAACATTAAAATGGAGAGGAAAGCAATAAGTCATCAGTGGGAGCTGCTGGGAAGGGGGATGATGGAGTGTGTTAGGGATCTGTAACTTTGGATAAGTCACTTCTCTTCTGAATCTCAGGTCATTTAAACTGAGGGAGATGGGGAGAGGTTGGTCTAGAACTGCACTGTCCAATATGGTAGCCAGTACCCACATGTGGCTATATACATTTAAACTTAACTGAAATAAAGTGGAAAATTCAGTTCCTTGGTGACATTAGCCACATTTCAAGTGCTCAATAGCCACGTGTGGCTAGTAGCTACAATAATGGACAGCACAGATCCAAACCATTTTTTATCACTGCAGAAACTTCTCAATGACATTGCTGTTCAATCATTGGTAAGGTAACTTCCAGCTTTGGTATGTGATTCTGAGTTCAGGAAGGTAGCAAAAGAGATACCTGAAGAGGTTGTAATAGCAATAGGAGATAAAATACAAACACCTTAAAACAAAGTAATTTAGTAAAAATAACTGTGGTACTTTTTCAGCCTTAGAAAGAGAGTGTATTGTAATTGGAGAAAGATGATTATTAAGTAAATACAATAACCTAATAATCAAAATTGAAAGCTTAACTTACTACCTCATCTCTATAAAAAGAGTGTAATTACCTTTACAAGGTAACATCCCCTGTCAGTTACCCTATACTAATGAGAAACTGGGACTCTCAGGACACTAATACTTTAAGACACAGTGAACAATTTAGTTTTTCTTGTTCTTTTTGGCTTCAGAATGTATTAGCATTTCATGAATGTATTTGTGACAGTTTTACATCACTAGTTTGAGAATTTTATAGCATGACAGGAATTGTGACCAAAGGCCAACACGTTCAAATTTACAGCACCATTAAACTGTCACGAACCACTGATTCTAGGAATAGCCATCACCAAAATGATCAGGAAGTGATCTAAGCTCTTACTGAAGACATTAATTACACATACTTGCTTTGAGAGTAGGAAAAGCACCAGAATCAGTTTGTGTCTACTACGATTGGAAGATGACTCTTAAATCATTCTTCATAACACCATAAAGATAAACTGAGCTTTTATGTCTTTTGAACATAATGCTCCTTTTAAAATAAAAGTAAGTTTACTTTGAATGTATACATCAACTGATACAAATATTTTAAGACATCAAGTTTCACACTCATACTTGTTTTTTCATTTATCTGAGCACTGTTTCAAAACATTTGAAACAGGATTTTTTAATGATCATGAAAAGTAAAGTATTAAATCTTTAATATTAGAAACATCCTTATCTAAAAAATGAAGTTAGGTGCTTAATGAATGATAGCTTTTCCCCCTTTACCTTCAGTCTTGCTAAAAAACTGTCGTGTAGAAGCTGTTCACAGTCTTTAAAGGGGAAACTCATGTTTCTGACCTTATCCTTGAATTTAGAGTCTTCTGCAATGGTAAGAAAGATGATCTTGGCTACCACAACATTAAGTTTCCTCAAATGGGTAAAAACGATGACAGAGTGATTTTCCTCTAACGTACTCTGTATGATGGAACATTCTATTCAGGTAGTAGTTTTGAATACCTGTTGTGTATAAAGAATTGTTCTAGTCTTAGAGTTGTACACCCTCAAAGTCTGAGTGAAGAGTAGTTTGGAGCACTGAGACTATGCTACTCTTTTTAGTCTGGTGTTGATTCCAAATTGCCACCACAGTGTCCACCATCTGATCTTGACCAGAGGGGCAAGGATAAGAGTCAGGGAGGTACAGAAAGATTTGGGGCCAGAGACAGCCTGGAGTGATAGTGGCAAGAGAAGAAAGTCCAGTGGGACCTGAGATAACTGCTGGCATAAGGCAAAGGAGGCATGAGGTTGAAGGAGATCTAAGTAGTTGTTAGCATTATGAAGGATTAGGCAGTGTCCTAGTAAGTCTGTAGAAACACACCAAAAAAATGGTGAGGATGCAAGCAGTTAGAAGAGCTCTGAGTTCAATCACAACCACAGTTATTGGAAAAGAAGGTGTAATATGTTAGACGCCGTAATCAGAACCACTGAGTTCTAGCAGAGAGCCATCCTGGAATGATGGCACCTGCTCTAAAAGAACCCTAAACATGGAAGGCAGTTTCTCAAATAGTTGTGTCAAAAACATATGCATCACTCCTCCCAAATTTTTTGGAGGGTTTTTCTTTTTTTTGGAGGGAGGCAAGAACTTGTAGTTTGTAGTTTTCATGAACTACTAGAACAGACAGTGATTTTAAGAGGCATCTAAAGGGAGTACGGGGGCAGTTCTTTCAGATACAGTTGGGGAATGGTGGTTAAACTGGTGATTTTGAATGAGGAGCCAACAGCTATAAAGGGAGGAAACAGATGAGAGTTGGGGTAGGAGAGGATGTCGGAGGTATGCATGGGCCTTGGTGAACAGGGGGGAAACAAGATAGAGGAGAAGGGGATGGAACAAAAAGAGAATGATAAAAAAGGAACAAGGGTATAGGGAAAGGAACAAAGATAAAATAAGAGATGGTGATGGAGAAAGAAAAGAGTGACAAGTAATTCTAATATTGACATCAATTATAATTGAGACAGTGGGTCATATGCCACAGCCATACGAAGGTGAACAGATCAGCTTATCCCAAGGTCGTTGAGTCTTACATACACAGCACATATTATTTATGTTATCTTTATTGAATGGGTCTACAATCTCATTCTGAGCATGAAATTATTTCTTTATAGTCTAATCAAAAAGTCCATCAACAGTGAAACTGCTAGAAACTTTGAAATGCTTCAAAACAACCTGTTCTCCCCTTAGTAATATCACAAGGCAATTAGACTAAGGTTCTAAAAGAATAGATCTCTCAGTCTTTCTTACTCAAATCCTCTAGAGCACAGTTTCTCAACCTTGGTTTTATTGACATTTTCAGCCGAACAATTCCTTGCTGTGGGGGGCTGTCCTCTGCAGTGTGGGATGTTTAGCAGCATTCCTGGCCTGTACCTTCTAGATACCAGCAGCCCCAACTTGTGGCAAGCAAAAATTTCTTAAGAGATGCAGATGTTCCCTGAGGGACAAAATCTCTCCCCAGCCCTGCCATCCCAGTTGAGAACCATTGCTCTATAGGAAAATAATCTGATTTCCATGACCGTTCCACGTCTTATACAATAAGATTCAACTTAGAAATGTTATGTATGGCCAGCACTGTTAGACCCTTTTACTACCCCACAAAATGATTCCCAGAGTACCTAAAATCTATGCAGCAGTCATGCTAAAGAAGTAGTCTACTTTAGGAAGTCATACCTCACTTACTTTTGAGCACCAGAGGAATCTGTCCTCAAGTGTGACTTGCATAAAGAGCTTACATTGCATTTTTCTAGACCTTCTTCTTCCCTCTGTGCCATACTTCTGCTGCTACCCTCTCCTTTGCCCCTTGACCCAACCACAAATAGACACTTTATCCTTGATCCGCACTGTCCAATACATTAGCCACTAGGTACATGTGGCTATCGAGCACTTGAAATGTGGCTATGCAACTGAGGAACTAAATTTTTTTCACTTTAATTTAAATTTAAAAACTGATACTCAATTCAGTTATTGGAAAACCTTTAAGTATGTTCGGAGTATTTTGGGTATAGGAATCTATTTTTTCCATTCAAAATTTTATGTAATCTCAATACAGATCAAGTACTTCAATGAAAATTTAATAACTGAATTGAGATGTGTAGTAAGTATAACCACACTGGATTACAAAGACTTAGTATGAAAAAAGGAATGTAAAATATTTCATTAATAAGTTTTATATTAGATTTTAAAATAATATTTTGGATATACTGGTTTAAATAAAATATATTAAAAATTAATTTCACCTGTCTTTTTACATTTTTAATGTGGCTACTAGAAAACTTACATCCACATAGGTGGATCACATTGCATTCCTATTTATTGGACAACACTGATCAAGATCTTCTCACTCTCAGGGTAGGACCCATTCACTATGTTCCAAACCACCTCAATTCTGTGAGGCTAAGTTCTGTGCTGCCAAGGACTTTTTACCTTTTTCTTCTTATTCATTAATCTAACAGGTATTTACTGAGTGCATGCTATGTGCCACGCCTCTATTTTAGGTATTGGGGATAGAGCAGGATATAACAAGATATTTCCTTGTAAGACTGTGAGAAAAATAGCGAATGTTAAAATTAAAGGTATAATGCTGTCCTTTCAGATGGAAGACTATTAGGGAAAAAAAGGTGGGGCATTTCAGGTTAGGTGTGGGGAGGAAGGAAAGAAAAGAGGGAAAAATAGATTGTTACTTTGGGATTTCAATTTAATAAGATTTTAAGTTTGGTTTGTTTGGCAAGTCCAATAGCACAGCAATAGGGACTAAAGGTCTTTGGATATGCCATTGCATGAGAGGACTTATTAATGGTTAGACCTGCTTTATGCATTATTTTTAATACACACTTCATAGTATTTACTGCAGAAGTCTCTTTGGGGAAATTAGCAATGGAACAATTTCTATATGTAAGAACCATAAGTTCCCATGTATGTTGAATTAACCTATTATATATCACCATAATACTGGGTACAAGGAAGGAAATTTCATTAAACCAGTTATTGTGCCTTTTTGTTTTTCTCTACTCCACTCAGTAGATAGTCTTGGAAAACTCTGCTATAGCCTTAACTTTATCTCAAAGACATGAAGTGATTACGTGCTTTTGATGTTTTTTTGTTTAAAAATAACTTTCCTATGAAGAACAATCAACAGCAGTTAGATAATTATAAACAAATTCTATTTTACTATCTATATAAAAATACAAACATGAATATGAGGACATCTAAAAATGCAGAAATAGTTATATATTCCATGTATCAATATATAAAAACATAGCTGGAAGGAACTCCTTTTTCAGGATCAGGAAATAGTGCCTTATCTACTAGGTTAAAATCCTAAACCCTCCAGCAAGTGTATAATTCCATATTTCGAACAATTTTAGTATTTCATTGTCACATAAAATATGTAAATAGCTATTCACATTATTGTGGTGATTTGCATGTACAATAGGAGTCAGATGGGAAAGAAAATACCATTTTTATTTGTAAAGCAATGACAACACAATAAATCTGGAATCTTTGAAATAATTTGAAGTTAAAACATTTCTTCACCTACTGCATATATTTATAAGTTACATAATGTCTAACTCTGGCACAAGTTGAGTTTTTTGCATAAACACTTAATGCTACTTTCTAGGCACTCTCTTACTCAAGGGTTGACCTTAAATTCATTTTTCCCTTTGGATCAGTATTCTTGACACCTATGGAAAAGAACATCCTGGCTCCTCCAGAAAGTAGATAAAGCTAAGTCAGAAATAAAGAAGAAATAAACATGACACTCCAATTGGAAAAGTATAAAACCATCACAGTCAGACAGTTTGGCTTCAAATGAAGAGTAAGTAAATCAATACCTCCTAGAAAAATCTATGCCATTTCTTACACAAAACCCAAACTACTACCAGGACTTTGAGTTAGTTCAGTGTAGACATTCTACCAGACATAATGTATTTGATAAAGCTTCTAGCTTTTTACCTTCAGACTGGTTTGCTATATTAATTCAAGAGTCTCAGGAATATGAGAAACAATGACAATAATTCAAAATTTTTCATTATCTTTTCTTGGATGTGTCTTCATTTGTCACAACTGTTGGGCTATAATAAAGTAGCTGCTTCTGTCTTTTCATTAAAAAAAATCCCTGCTTTTATAAGCCTGTATTACAGTGAAGGAATACAAGACAAATATCAAATAGGAGAAGTGGTATATGGAATATAAATAATGAAATGAAACAGAGTGGCTGAATGACTACTACAAGTAGTCAGAAAAGGCTTTTCTGGAGAGCTGACATTCTAACTGAAATATAAATGTCCAGCCTTGGGAAGTTCTGAAGAAGACCCTGTCAGGCAAAGGGAATTGCTTATGCAGTCTCTACAGTAGGAATGAATCTGATGTGTTTACAGGAAATGAAAGAAGGTCATTGGGTCTAAAGCACTGGATTAAGGGGAATGTGGTATAAAATTAGGCTAGAGAGGTGAGCAGGGGCCAGGATATGTATTCTAAGCATGATGGGACACCACTGGAAGGGAAGGACATGATCTGATTTTTGTTTTTAAAAGATCATTCTGGTCCCTTAAGGAAGCAAGAGTGAGAAAAAAGCAGAAGCAAGGAGACCAGTCAAGAGGCTACTGCAATAATCCAGATGAGAGAAGGTGGTGGCACCAACCACAGGTCCAAAGTGGACATGAAGAGAAATAAAAGGATTCAAGGTATACTTTGGAGATAAAGCCAAAACAATTTGCTAAAAGATTGTTGTAGACTCCTAAATTCTCACACAAAAAGTGTTTAAATACTGGGTTAAACATATGAAGTTACCATTTCTGTGTGTCAGAAGCAGTCAAATATCAGCAATTTCAAATGATTTAACCTAGTCGAAACAAAATAAGAAGAGAAAAAAATTTATTCCCGCTCCACCACTTTCCTGTTAGGATCAAGGGCAATGTTTTTAACCTCTCTAAGCCTCGGTTTCCTCGTTTGTGTAAATCAGAATAATATAGTGCCTGTTTCATAGGATGGTTGTGGCGACTGTGAGAGTGCACGTAAAAAACTTAGTCTTTAGACGTTTCCCTCCCCTCCCCTGTATCTGCTATCACTCATCCATGTCAGACAAATAGGACTAATTAACCAACTGTCACTTTTGCTTTTCTGGAGCTCGTGTGAAGAAAAGTAAAGTGCAAGACTTGAGTAAGGGAGAAACCACGAAGAACACAAAAGATTGACAGTCATTGTGAGCTTCACATAGTTGCCCATCCCAGCATTTTCACCTCACTTGGATCCTGGCACATGGTAGGCTCTTGATAAGTACTTACTTGGATGAATGAGGACAGATCTAGGGAGAAGGAATTAAAGAACAGAAGGGAGAAAGTGAATCAAACTGACTAAATTTAGCTAGTTGACAAAACAAGCGAAACCACTTTTCTTGTCAGAAATGTATGGTAGTCACTAGGCTCCTGTGTCAGACAAAGGACTTTACTTAATGACGCAAGCATCATGAGCTTCATGCTCCCCTTGTCCTCAAAGCCAGAGGAGTGACTTGGAGGGGCCCCAGTGGGTGCTGCTCACACAATGGGTTTGCATCCTAGCAGAGGAACCCCAAGCATAGGAAAAGCCGGTCTTTGCCCAGACTTGCCCCAGAGTGAGGCAATATCTTTATTATCCTGGTCAGGAAACAAATCTACTCCACAAGGAGATACAAACATCTTTGAAAAGATAATCTGAAAGAAAATCTGTCAGAACCCTTGGAGAAATGTGAGAGACCCTTGGAGAATTGTTTCCCAACACTCTAGGTAATAGCATCTGGGGTTAGAGGAGATGTCAGCGTTTTTTTTTTTAAACTTTATATACATCAAGATTCTAGTTTTTATCATATTTTGTTATTTTAATTTTTAAAAATATAATAAAAATAAAAGGCAAACAGAGAAGTTTACATTTGTTTTAGTAAGGGATAAGGAGCCACTCAGGGTCTGTGACTGGGGAAATGATAATGATATTTAAAGAACATGAATCTAGTAAACATATCTGGAATGGACTAAAGTTATGAAGATTATCTCAAAGCTGCAGTCATGTAGGTATGAGGTAATTAGAACTGAGGAAGGTGGCTATAATAGAGAAGAGCAACATTTCAAAGGAGAAATCTGCTGGCTCCCACCCTGGAATTGATTTAAAGCAACTTTCAACTGGCCCACAGGGCCCCAGATCAAAGCCGGTTCTCACAGTGAAAATTTAAAGTCACCACACTGCAGTATAATGAGGATATGGCAACACCAGTCACAAATCAAGTAGGTGGCCTAGCTCAGCTCCTAGCTGAGAAGCTGTACCTGTGCCTTCTGGCCTCCCCTAGCTCAGCAGGCCTATCCACCAAGCTTGCAACTTCTGCCCTGCTCACTGTTTTGCATTTTTATACTGTTTCTGATCAGTAGAGATTCAAAGAATGTTTCAACCTAAATGTTTCTTTTTTCCACTTTTTTTATATTAACCCATTTCTATGTTTAGAGCAGCGTGGATTAAATACTTAACATACTCATTTACCTAGAAGACATCTGCCAAATTGGTCTTCAGCATTCATTCCCCAACTGATTTATTTAGTTTCCTTCTGTTCTCTGGATTGTCTCTTTCTTTTGGGGAGTCAGATCTCTTTGTTACTCTTGTCCCGCCTTTCATGCTCTGCACCTGATTTTCATTAAATGTCCTCTGGATTGGATGCTTATATTTAGGAATGGAGTCCTGTGCTGGTTAATTTAGGTAGTATGAGTTTCCACTGCAGTTGTAGGAGGCTGCTTGTGCAGCTGGTATTATCCCAATGGAAATTCTCAGTCTAGGTTGTATGTAAGTAGGCAGGCCTTCCTTTAGAGTGAGTGGGAGCAAGCAGACAGGCTGGGAGCCTACACAATTACCAAAAATGAGAACCCCTTTCTCCTCCTCCTTGTTCCATTGTAGAGGTCCAGAGTCATTTCAAATTTTGCTATGCTTCTTTCTGAGGCCTCAGTTTTCTTATTAAGAGCCCTCCCAATTATTTTAGAAAACAGGTATCAAGCTAGAGGGCAGAAGCCCCAGCTCCCAGTTAAAAAAGGGAGATATCCAACTGTCCCAAATGCAGTTCTTAAATGAATAGCCCATTCTTGCCATTTGCAGCTCTGGGTCCTGAGGTTTGAACTTCTCCAGGATTCTTCTGCAGATGCATACCTGGCCCTGGTGTCTTACAGGGCAATTTCCTCTGCTTCTCCAACAATCTGATCCCAATTGCTTATTCTTTTCCAGAAATTCCTCAAAATTTCTGCTCCACTCTTTATTTTCTAGCACTGTTATTTATTTATTTTGTTTTTAATTTTTTCAGTCATTTAAGTGTGTTCTTGGGAGGGAAAGGAAGTAGATATATGTCACCCTTCCAACTTGAACTTAAAACAAGCCATGTTCTTCTATACCACCTCTCTCTCATTTTCTCGTTTTTACACACCTCATTTTTGGATTCTTAGAGAAGTCTTTCTGATTAAAGTGAAATCTGAGCCAGACCTCAAAGGATGGAGTTTAGGCAAGTGGAGAGTAGTAGGAAGTACACTTCTAGCAGAGGGGTCAGTATGAGCAAAAGTGTGATACTGAATGAAGTAGCAGATATGAGAACCAAGCCACCTCCTATTAAGCCAGACATTAAAGAGATTTGCAAAATGTGAAATGATTCCACTCCTTTTACTTTTTTTGAAAATATAGTTAAATTTCATAAAATATTAAAGTAACAAAATATGTTACTTAAGTTAACATGTAATGGGTATGTTATTGCTAAAGAATAAATATTTTTAATTCCTCAGTTTTAATTTCGAACAAAGCAAATCTTGATGGATATGACCCATATAAACATAAGCTCTTTGGAGTCCTCACTAGTTTTTAAGAGTATAAAAGGAGTCATGAGACCAAAATATTTGAGAATTAACATGCTAGTCCATACACTATATGAAGTGATGCTTCTGAAACTAAAATGTAGAGCAACTATGGAAAACGTGGGAACACCCTTGTGGCCCTAGGTGTGGAAAATATTTGGAGTCTTATTAAAGACATGTCACCTGCTTATACAAATAAGGAAAGTATGAGTAACCAGGGTCTAACTTTTTTTGTGCTTTGGTGGGGCTGTCATGGTTGTTGGACCTAGCGACTCAGGCAGTTTAAAATATGTTCTAAACCCTGGTGTGGCTAATTGTAGTAGTGGTTTAAAAGGGTTAAATGCTTACTTTCCATAGCAGGAAGTCAATAGATAATATATCTATACCTGAAAAATCAAAAAATGGCAGTGTTAGCGTGTTATTTATAAATATGGAGGTTAATATCAAGAGTAAAAGGAAAGAGTTAAAGTGGTTGTCTCTGGGGAATAGATATTGATAACGGAAGGGAAGAGTGAGGCCTGGTGTTTTTCACACCATAAACCTGAGAGTATATTCAATTTTATTTACTTTTTTTTTTTTTTTTTTTTTTTTTTTTTTTGCCTGCGTTGGGTTGTTGCTGCCCGTGGGCTTTCTCTAGTTGTGGTGAGGCGGGGCTACTCTTCGTTGCGATGTGTGGGCTTCTCTTGTTGCAGAGCACAGGCTCTAGGCATGCGGGCTTCAGTAGTTGCAGCACGTGGGCTCAGTAGTTGTGGCTCGCAGGCTCTAGAGCACAGGCTCAGTAGTTGTGGTGCACAGGCTTGGTTGCTCTGTGGCATGTGGGATCTTCCCGGACCAGGGATCGAACCCATGTCCCCTGCATTGGCAGGTGGATTCTTATCCACTGTGCCACCAGGGGAGTCCCTACATTTTTAAAATGTATTTTTATTAGTAAAATGCACAAATCAGGTGTGCAACTCAATGAATTTTTACATATGTATGCAACCGTGTTAACTACAACTCCAATCAATGGTAAACATTTTTTTGTCTTTTGTCACCAGAGATTAATTTTACTTGCTCGTACAAGGCTACTTTTATTCAACATACTATTTTTTAGATTCATCTACATTGTTCATCTATCAGTAGCTCCTTTTAATTTCTGAGTAGTATTCCACTGTATGAACATAACACTATTTGATTCTCTGTTATCCTGTTGATGAGCATTTGGGTTTTTCCAGTTTGGGCCTACTATGAATAAAGCTGCTATGGACTTATGTTTTCATATCTCTTAGGTAAATACTTAAGGGTGAGATAACTGGGTCATAATGTAGGCATTATTTAACTTCATTAAAAATTGCCATTTTTCAAACTAGTTGTACCATTTTACACTCCCACTAGGAGTGTATAAGAGTTTCAGTTGCTTCATATCCTCATTAGCACTTGGTATTGTCAGTCATTTTGTTTGTTTGTTTGTTTTTGTTTTTGTTGTCAGTCATTTTAATTTTAGTCATTCTAATGGATGTGTAGTAGCTTTAGTTTTATATTTCCTTGATGAATAATGACCTTGAGTACCTTTTAATGTACTTACTGATAATTCATATATCTTCTTTGGTAAAGTGTGTGTCCATAACTTTTGCCTATTTATGTTTGTCTTCTTATGATTGAGTTGTAAGAGTTCTTTATATATTCTGGATACCGGCTGTCAGAAATATGTATTGAAAATATTTTCCAGGGACTTCCCCAGTGGCACAGTGGTTAAAGAATCTGCCTGCCAATGCAAGGAACACGCATCCAAGCCCTGGTCCGGGGAGATCCCACATGCCGCGGAGCAACTAAGCCTGTGCACCACATCTACTGAGCCTGCGCTCTAGAGCCAACGAGCCACAACTACTGAGCCCGCATGCCACAACTACTGAAGCTCACGTGCCTAGAGCCTGTACTCCGCAACAAGAGAAGCCACTGCAATGAGAAGCCCACACACCGCAACAAAGAGCAGCCTCGGCTCACCACAACTAGAGAAAGCCCACGTGCAGCAACAAAGACCCAACACAGCCAAAAAAATTTTTATTTTTTTTAATAAAATAAATAAATAAGAAGATATTTTCCAGTCTGTAGCTTCTTTTCACTTTCTAAATGGTGCTTTTGTTGAACAGAAAATTTAAATTTTGATGAAGTCAAATTTAGCAATTTTATCTGTTATTATTATCTTATCTGATATTATCTTTTGAGAAATCTTTGCCTAGGTTATAACACTATTTTACTTCTAAACTACCTATGTGTACAACTTTGGTTTCTAAAAATTATTTTTTAATGTGAAAAAAGAAACTGAGAGCATAGTTCTAGTCTGTTGCCAGTTATTTCTAGTTACCCTCCCAGCCGGGAAGCAAGAACTATGAGATAAAGAGCAAAAATAAGTGTTTTGAAAGAGCTGAAGCACTGTAACTTCTCAATGTTTATTGTTATTTGTTTCATTGTGATGATTAGATGACAAAACTCTTAAAAAAAATCAAAGCTACTGGGGGTAGACAAAAATATTTTTAGGTTAAGATTGGGGACTGGGGCTTCCCTGGTGGCGCAGTGGTTGAGAGTCCGCCTGCCGATGCAGGGGACACGGGTTTGTGCCCTGGTCCGGGAAGATCCCACATGCCGCAGAGCGGCTGGGCCCGTGAGCCATGGCCGCTGGGCCGGAGCGTCCGGAGCCTGTGCTCCACAACGGGAGAGGCCACAACAGTGAGAGGCCCGCGTACCGCAAAAAAAAAAAAAAAAAAAAAAAAAAAAAGATTGGGGACTGGATAGAAACATCGGTGGTGGCTATCAGCAGGAACAGATAAGGAGGGGAAATTAAGATGAAGACTGGAGGGACTTCCCTGAGCGCGGGTGCCACAACTACTGAGCCTGCGCTCTAGAGCCCGTGCTCCGCAACAAGAGAAGCCACCGCAATTAGAAGCACTCGCACTGCAACGAAGAGTAGCCCCTGCTCACCGCAACTAGAGAAAGCCTTTGTGCAGCAATGAAGACCCTACGCAACCAAAAATAAATAAATAAATAAATAAAATATATTTTTTAAAAAGTGAAGACTGGAGGGGAACCTGAAAACCTAAAATAAATGGGTAGTTAGAAAAAGTGTTAAAGGAATAAAAATGGGGGACCAAAGTAAAACAGTTTTCATGTGAAAATAAATTAAGGAAAAACCTCATTTAAATTGGAGTCAGGAAGCCCTGAAGGAGAGCTCTCACGCATGTACCACTGCTACAGCCTGTATAACCAGCAGGAATAAGGAAGATACAAATGATTTTAACGAGGTCAGCTTATACAGAATTCTTTGTATAAAATTTTCTCTGTCACAACTTCTTTTCCATGATAATAAGAACGTTACTTCTCTTCTGGTACAAGGGAGGACATTTTTCACATGGGAATTGCATCACCTGCTTTTAAGAAGATCACTTCTTGTCCCAGCAACAAGGCACTGACCACTGCTTGCAGCTAATAAGAAACCGCCATAACAACTAACACTTGTTCTTCTCCAATGAACTTTTATTCAAGACAACCCTCCCCAGTCTCCTCCTAAAACCTAGTAAAAGCTGACCTTCCCTTTGTCTCTTGCACTTGCCTATGATTCACTACGGCTTGCCTGACCGAAATTGCAATTCTCTGCTTTTCCTGCATAAACCCATTTTGCTGTTAAAATAATTGTGTTTTATTTCTAAGGTTAACATCCATAACCTCCACCCCAAAATCCTATGTAGTCTGAAAAGTTAAAATTGTAAGGGTGTATAAAGAATGAACATAGATTTGAACTTAGGTTTTTCGAAATTTATGGTATTAGAACTAGGGTCTACTACTGAAGCTTACGGCACAGATTACGTCATGATACTAAGCTTAACCCAGCACTAAAAATAAACTACAAAGCAGGTTTTGTAAGAGACTGCAATTCATTAAGATAGGAAAGGGTGGAACATATGTAAAGACTCGAAAAGAATTTACATTTAATTATAATTATTTTTTGAATACTTAATAGTATAAGGTGTACTATTACTAGGTGCCATAGGGGATTCAAAAAGCTATGAACCATGAATAACAAAATTCCTCAAGAAATCTGCAGTCTATGTGAGAGGACTGGACATATTTTTGAAGCGAGAACAGTAAAGTACAGGGGTAACTAACCCGGCCAAACGCCAGTCTAGTTAATTAGCATCATAAGGATCCTTAAGGTGCATCCTCCTCCACCGATACTCCAGCTTCCGCCTGCTCTCATCCCTGGCCCCCGCACGCCCTCGGATCAGCCCGCCGTGGGACGGTTACCTCCCCAGCGACCGTCCGGAGCGGACTGGGTGAGCCAGGTGCGCGGGGCAGAGGTGACACCACAGTCCGTTATTTCCCACGACTTTCCCGATGCCCTAGAGCCGCGCAACCCTGCGGCGCGTAGACACAAGAGGAACGCTAGGCCCAGAGTACTGGTGAGAGAGGCGCGGTGCCCCCGTCCCCTTAGTCGGCCGACCATAGAGCTTTCAGACCTCCAGGATTCCTAGAGAGCTCCCGGAAGTGGCTTGAGACAAGATGCTTGCTGGCCGGTGCTGTGCCTCCGCACGTTTGGAAGTTAGGGGCTGGAGGGTCCTGGTCCGGTTACAGCTTTCGCCCCTTTTTCTACCAGCCCTTCCTCCAGGTCTGTCCACACTTTGAAGCCTCACTTCCTCACCCGGGCCGCCGCTGGAACTCACGGTGAGTACGGTTCGGGCTCCGGGCCGGAGGAAGGGGAGCGCTTTGTGGCCAGACCAGGCCGCAGGTGAGAACAAGCCTGAGGGGTCTTGAGAGGGGACCTGAGCCGAGGTCGGCGCCCCGGTGATTCGGTGGATCAAGGGTCGCTTTGGTTGCCAGCGCAGGCCGAGTCCGCGTGCCTAAACTTTTTGCGAGGGAACCTTTAGTAGAGATTTGCTGTCTTCATCGCTAATCGTTTTGTGGCGTTATTTGCAGTCGATTTTGTCTTAAAATAGGAAACTGTTCCCGGGTTATCTTTTTTTTTCTCCGTGTTATCTTTCATCCTCCTCTTTCCACGATCTGAATTGTTTTTACTGTGCAACTTTGCATTTCCGTCACAATTCTCTTTTTTTTTTTTAAGATGTATTTTGCTTTTGGAAACCCCAGTTATCCTTGGAAACCTATTTTTCCTGCTAAGTTATTTTGCTCTTTGTAGTGTACTCAGAATGTGGTGGTGTGTTGACTGCATAAATGTACAAAAGAAACATTTTTTGACAACTTCGTGGTGATGTAAAATTCAGACTTATTGAGAATTCTTCGTTTATTAAATCTAATAGAAGCAGATGCCTGGGAACTCTTTAGGAGGGGCCCCATTTCCAAAACTCAAGTGACTCATGAGAAATTTTTGTCAGGCAACATTAAGACTGCCACTACCACCTCTAAAAAATAATCCCTATTTCTGTTTGATTAGTTCAGTTAGGTATACTTATGCAGTAATCGTTGTAGCAAATGCATACATATTTTGAATTTCTGCTGTGGTTAAGTGTAAAATGTGGTAGATGTTAAAACTTACGCAGTTTGAGATTCCTATAAAGCACAGTGTTTGCTTCACCTTTATCTTTAAAGCCTGGAAAATATCTCTTTTTTGTTTTATTTTCAGCTCCCAAACATCCCAAATTAGACTTAAATTAGTCTAAAGGAAGAAAACGTTCTTTCTTCATCTGTTGAAAAGATAATGCTGGTAAAATGGGTTGTGCTTTCAGTAGTTCACAGGATTATAGCGTTTGAGATGAGAAGAAGCTTTAAAGATTATTTTAGCTTCCTAAATCAAGAAACTTGATGAGGTATTCTTAAAAGATAATGTAAGAAGCAGTCTTTATCCACAAGGTGCTTACCAACCTAAATACAGGTGTAGATACTTTGGGAGGAGGGTACATAGTAGACTAATTTTGTAGTACATATCTTTGTACTTGGTTAGTTATAGGCTGTAATTTTCAAAAATTGTCTCATGGAAGAGGGAAGAGGCTAAAAATGGAAAAATAGCTACTAAAAAGAATAATCAGATGGATAATGGATAAGATTTGTTGGTTGATTGGTTTAAAATATGAACAAATCTGATAATTAGATGACTCCCATCCGTTTCACTACTGAGACTTTAATGTCATTTAGTATTATATTACCATTTTAACATATCAACATATAAAGTTCTTGCGTGATGCACACTTAACATTGAAACCTTTTAAAGCTAGTATTGACGAGCATTGATTATAAGATGGAAGATGGCCAATAGTTCAGTACTTAAAGATGAACCTTGACTTTAGGAAATTCATAGGAAAACATGGTAAAACTATGACTATGCAGAATCACATTCAAAACAATTAGAGCTCAGAATTCATGTCCCATAGTAGTGACCTTTTAAGTTTTTAAACTATAAGTATCTATTTTAAGAAATTTTAAGAATTTATTAAATTTTCCTTGATTTTTTAAATGAATTATTTTAAAACCATGGATGTTAATCCTGTCCAAAACAAAATTGTTCACCCCTTGTCTCAAACCCTCCACAAAATCTCAGCCTCTTGTCCAAATTCACTCTTCCCTCAAATCTCTGTTTTCCAGGAAATTCCCCACTTCTCTGTAAAGTTGTCTATGAATTAAACCCTCTGTTGTCAGTTACCATATTTAACCTTATCTCTTGCTCCTTGATTTCTCCTATCTGTAGTTTACTCCCAAAACTACTGTTAACCAGTCTTGTCTGATTTTAAAGTTAACTTTTCAAATTCTCTTCCTTTTCTGTCCACACTCTCTAAGTAGGGGTTCTTTACCTTCCTGGAGTCCTTAGGTGGGTGTTTGGTGTATGAACCCAATGAAATTGAATGTAAACTTTTGTGCCTGTGGGCTTCTTTATGGGGAGAAGTTCTGTGTTTTCATTAGACTGAGAGACTATGAGCCAACCCTACCCCACCCTCTCGGCCCAAAACCCCTGAAAGATAGAGACACTGCTTTGAAGACTCATGTCAGGAACAATATGTAATCTGATTTTCCTTATAAGTGCCTACCTCTTCTTTCCCTTGTCGGACTACAGGTCTGGGATTTTATCTTGATGTTAGCATTTCTTGCCAGTTGCTTTTGGATATGATGCCCTTGGTTATGCTCTTTTCCATTCTCTACAGTGCTGCCTTCAGTTATGTTTTTCTCTATCCTGTTGTCCACAGTGCTGCCACTGTGATCTTTCTGACATTCAAATATGTAATATAACTTCACTGCTTAAAAAGAGATGCAAAGAAAAAGGTCATGGCTACAAACTAACATTTGCAGGAAAACCATGGCCATAGGCCGACATTTGCAGTACATACTGTACACAGTGTGATAAATCCTATGTCTGGACCATGTAAAAAATAACTTGGCAAGAATGAGCACCTTAGGGCTTCCCTGGTGGCACGGTGGTTGAGAGTCCACCTGCCGATGCAGGGGATGCGGGTTCGTGCCCCGGTCCGGGAAGATCCCACATGCCTCAGAGCGGCTGGGCCCGTGAGCCATGGCCGCTAAGCCTGCGCGTCCTGAGCCTGTGCTCCGCAACGGGAGAGGCCACAACAGTGAGAGGCCCGCGTACCACAAAAAAAAAAAAAAAAAAAAAAAAAGAATGAGCACCTTAATTTTCTGAGGCAGGGGGTTGGGGGTATTGGCGGCTGAGGAGTGAGGGCAACAGGGAAAACCTAATTTAAAAGGTAATAGGTAAGCTGAGACTTTTTAAGTTAGAGTTGAATGATTTCCGGGAGACCAGGATTTATCAGCCTCGACATTGACACTTTGGACCAGATCATTCTTTGTTGTGGGGGTTATGTTATGCATTGTAGTATGTTTAATAGCATCTCTGGCCTCTACGCACTAGATACTAGTAGCATCCCTTCCCCTCAGTTGTGACATCCAGAAATGTTTCCAGACATTCCGAATATTGCCAAATATTCCTGGGAGACGGGGGCAGAATTGAGAACCACTGCAGCAGAGTGGAGATATGAGAAAGCCACATTTGGAAAAAGCTGTATGAAGGAGAGTTTATAGCAGATATAGCTAGGCAGGTTTACATATCATAAAGAGCCTTGCATACCATGCTGAAGAGTTAGGTTCCCCGCTGAAATATTTTAAGAGGGTGAGTTGTATTACATATTTGTTAAAACAGTCTCTCTAGCAATATATTAGTTGCATGGGGCTACAGTAACAAAGTACCACAAACTGGGTGGCTTAACACAACAGAAATTTATTCTCCCATGGTTATGGCAGCCAAAAGTCCTAAATCAAGGTGATGGCAGGGTCATGCTCTCCTAACATCTGGTTGTTACTGGCAGTCCTTGGCATTCCTTGGCTTGCAACTACATAACACCATCTCTGCCTCTGTAGTCACATAGCTCTCTTCTGTGTCTGTGTCTTCACATGGCCTTCTCTTTGTGTGTGTCAATCTCTGTGTCTCTTCTCTTATTAAAAATATACCAGTCATATTGGCTTAAAGGCCGACCCTACTCCAGTATAACCTCATCTTAATTTGATTACATCTGCAAAGAACCTCTTTCCAAATAAGGTCACATTCACAAATACCAGAGGTTAGTACCTCAACATATCTTTTGGGGGGGACACAATTCAACCCACAATAAGCATCTTTATGGAACATGAATGGAAAGAAAACATAACCAAAGGCAGGAAGACCACTTACCACTGCTACTGCAGGCAAGAGATGATGCCTAATACCAAAGGTAAAAGCCATAGACATATATCCCCCAAAGAAATAGGATCCTGTAATTGAACAGGTCTAAAGAAGACCTCAGGCCTTATATCTAAAACTTACTCTTCAACAAATATAAACACAGTCTGTGTCGGGTATTGTAAATAATAGCCCTCTAATGTTCTTCAGTTCTATCAGTAAGATAAAAGATAAAGACCTGTACTCATGGGAAACATACAATTAAGTTAGAAAGTCAAAACTCCTTTGCAACTAATAATACACAATTATGGCAAAAGTAACATTAAAGTAATACATACTTATGTAACAGATGTATAGAATAAGAGGGAAATCACTTCCAATTGGAATCATTAAGAAAGGATTTTAAGAAGAAAGCATTTTATCTTGTCCTTTGAGAATAGGTAAACAGTTTGGGTACTAATGAAAGAAATCAGAAGACTTAAATAAATGGACAGATATACCATGTTTATGGAATAG
The DNA here is from genome assembly GCF_949752795.1 of Hyperoodon ampullatus. NCBI lineage: Eukaryota > Metazoa > Chordata > Mammalia > Artiodactyla > Ziphiidae > Hyperoodon > Hyperoodon ampullatus. Next base: position 83,981,230 of record NC_136923.1, on the reverse strand, counting down.
AAAACAATATCGTTAAGATGTCAGTTGTCCCTCAACTGAGCTACAGATTCAACACAAATCCTATTCCAGGAATTTTTTTTTGTAGGAGAAGCCAATTATAACATTGATATCAAAAGGCAACAGAACTAGAAAAGCTGACACAATTTTGAAAAAGAACAACAGAGTTGCAGGACTCTTAATAATTTCCTGATTTTAAAAGCCACAGCAATCAAGACAGTTTTGTATTGGCAAAAAGATAAACATATAGGTCAGTGGAACAAAATAGACTCCAGAAAGAGATCCACATATGTATAGTCACTTGATTTTTGACAAAGATGCAAAGACAATTCAATGGGTAAAGTTTAATCTTTTTTTGCACATAGTGCTGGAACAATTGATATTTGTATGCAAAAAAATGAACCTCCACCCATACCTCAAACTCTGAACAAAAATTAACTTAAAAGCAATCGTAGAACTAAAGGTAAAACCTAAAACTATAAAACTTTTAGAAAAAAAAGAGGAGAAAATCCTTGTGACCTTGGATTAAGCAAAGATTTCTTAGATATGACACCAAAAGTACAATCCCTAAAAGAAAAAAGTTGACAAACTTCAAAAATTTATGAATTTCAGGGCTTCCCTGGTGGCGCAGTGGTTGAGAGTCCGCCTGCTTATGCAGGGGACGCAGGTTCATGCCCCGGTCCGGGGAGATCCTACATACTGCGGAGCGGCTGGGCCCTTGAGCCATGGCTGCTGAGCCTGCGCGTCCGGAGCCTGTGCTGCGCAACGGGAGAGGCCATAACAGTGAGAGGCCCATGTACCGCAAAAAAAAAAAAAAAAAAAAAAAAAATTTATGAATTTCTGTTCTTGGAAAGGCACTGTTGAAAGAATGAAAAGGAGGAAATACTTGTAAGTCACATATTTCATAAAGGACTTGTATCCAAAATATGTAAGGAATTCTCAAAGCTCAATTATAAAAAAACCTAATTTTATAAATAGGCAAAAGTTTTGAACAGATACTTACCAAAAAAGATACAGTTGTCCCTTGGTATCCATGGGAGATTGGTTCCAGGACCCCTCATGGATACTAAAATTTGTCGATGCTCGAGTCTCATATAAAATGGCATAGTCTTTGCATATAACCTACACACATCCTCACGTATACTTTAAATCATCTCTAGATTACTTATAATACCTAATAAAATGTAAAGGCTATGTAAATAGTTGGTGGTGTGTGGCAAATTCAGGTTTTCCTTTTGGGAACTTTCTGGAATTTTTTTTTCCCCAAACATCTTTGATCCATGGTTGATTGAATCCAGGGATGTGGAACCCATGGATATGAAGGACCAACTGTATGGATGGCAAATAAGCACAGGAAAAGAAGCGCAACATCATTAGTCAATAGAGATGCAAATTAAAACCCTTGTGAGATACCACTATATGCCTTTAGGATATCTAAATCTATATATATGTCTATATATATATATATATTTATTTATACGTCAAATGCTGGTCAGGATATGGAGCAACTGCAGTTCTCACATATTGCTAGTGGAATACAAAGTATTACAGCCACTTTGGAAAACAGTTTGGCAGTTTCTTATAAAGTTATACATATACTTAAAATATGACCTAGCAATTTTACTTCTGGATATTTACCCGGGTGAAATGAAAACTATGTTCACACAAAAACTCATATGCAGATGTTTATAGTGGCATCATTTGTAATCATCAAAAACTGGAAGCAATTGAGATATTGTCCACTAGAGAATGGGTAAACATTCATCCATATAAGGAATAAACTCCTGATACGTACAACAACATTGATGATCTCAAGTACAATATGCTAAGTGAAAGATGCCAAACTCAAAAGGCTACATACTGTATGATTTTATTTATAAAACATTCTGGAACATCATTAGTGTATGGGACTAGGTTTTGGGGTTGCAGGTGTTGATAGGGCATCCAGATTCCTTGGAGATGCAGGACCTGTGCTCCAAAGAAGAGTTACAGAGCTTGAGGTAAAGTCCATAGTAGAAGTTAGCCTGGAGACAGGGGGAAGGTGGCAGGGGGAGCACATGTATGATAATGTAAGGTGGAGAAGAAGAAAGTGTTAGGACAGTTCTTGACAATATCTTGAGCTAGATTATATGGACATTAGTCTCATGTTGAGAGTGAGGAGCAGGTTGAGAGCCAAAGTGTGTAGAAACAGTATAGCTGGTATAGCAAATGTTGAAAGGAGTTAAATCAGCAGCCCTGAGGGCCAGATGAGGTTAAATGCAGAATTTCAGTTAGACCCAGTCTACATGGTTTCCTGACTTTGTTTAGCCATGTTCCACATCCCCAAGAGAGAAAGCAGAAGGAAAGGGTTATTCCCAGATGGGATTGGCATGCAGAAGGCTAAGGAGGCAAGGAGTTATTTCTGGAGAGGATCACTTAAATGACTGAGCCATGAAGTCCATGTCATGGAAGGGAACTTGTTAAGATATCTCAGTAGATTACTATGACCTTTGACTTGCCTTTACACTACTTGTCATTTTCATTTTCTCTTCCCAAAGAAGTACCCTTAAAGAAGAGGCCCTCAGAAGGTTCTCTTAAGAAGATAAAGTAGTGGAAACGAGTCTCCTGAGCTTTTCTGGCCCTAAATGGCTGCAGAATCAAGGAAATCTTTAACCCCATCCCCACCAGACCAGGCTCCTGAAGAGGACCTTGTAATCATCAAGGTAGAGGAAGATCATGGTTGGGACCAGGAATCAAGTCTACATGAAAATAACCCTCCTGGCCAAGAGCTATTCCGCCTGCGCTTCAGGAAGTTATGCTACCAGGAGACACTAGGACCCCGAGAAGCTCTGATCCAACTCCGAGCACTTTGCCATCAGTGGCTGAGGCCAGATTTGAACACCAAGGAGCAGATCCTGGAGCTGCTGGTGCTGGAGCAGTTCTTGACCATCCTACCTGAGGAGCTCCAGACTCTGGTTAAGGAACATCATCTAGAGAATGGAGAGGAGGTGGTGACTCTATTGGAGGATTTGGAAAGGCAAATTGATATACTAGGACGGCCAGTAAGTAGAAGGAGGTGGGCATGCCCTGACTGAGAGTCCAGGAAGCTGGGTGGAGGGACATTGACACAACAATGGGAGAATAAATGCTGAGCATGAGTTTGTGTTGCAGGAGGATGAAAAGAGTTATCGTGTGGTATGGCTTGTATTTGTAGAGTTCTTTTTATTCTTGTAAAGGATATAAATCCATTTTTTATCCTCATAACATCCCTACAACTGTATTATTGTTCTGTTTGCCGGATGGGAAACTGATGCACAGAAAGCTTAACTTACTTTTTCAGGGGCACCCAAATAACTAAATGTAGATCTGAGCCTGTAACTCAGGTTTCCTAGTTCCTTATCAAAAGTTGTTTCCACTGAAGAGCACTGCTTTAAGCTTCTGTTTATCATTCTTCCCCTTTCTTGGGAATGCAGAATATCAGCATTGTGTGCAGCAGGGAGGGCATCAGCAGAAATCTTTTCCTTCAGTACTAAGCAGAAATGATGCCTTTCTGTGCAAATCAACATGTTTGTGTTCCTAAGTAAGTGAGATTCTGCTTCTTCCTTCCCCCAGTATGTATCCCTTTAGATGTGCTCTTGGTACAGTTACATTGTTCACTTCATTTCTCAAAGGGATTCCTTGTAATGCAGGTGTCTTGTTTCTAGGTCCCTGCTCGTGCACATGGACATAGGGTACTCTGGGAGGAGGTCATGCATTCCAAATCTGCACCAGAGCCTCCGGATACTCAGCTCCAACCTGTGGCAACCCAGCACAAGTCTCCAGTGCTCCAAGGGCCACAAGACAGAGGTGAGGAGCTAGATTTCATTGATGAGGAGTGGGAAAGCAGAGAGGAAAGAAAGTACATTTGGGACACCTGTCTAGTTCCTGGAAGGAACTAGCCTCTGCTGTTTACACACCAGCCATAAGACCTGATTTAAATGTTTATCTAGGCTTCAAATACAGACTCCTAGTCCCAGTGGTAAACTCATGAACAAATTAAAGAATTTGGGGGTTTTATGTATTCATACATTTCTGTTACCACAGCGTATTTACAACATAGGCATTTTGAGGTTTTGCTGGTATCATGACACTTTATTTGTAAATATTTAGTATGTATTTTCTTAAACAAGAGTGTTTAAGTGTTTAAGTGTTCCTAATTGATCACAATTAGGAAATCTAACACTGATGCAATACTAATCTAGCCCACAGTTCATATTCATTTTTTGCTGGTTGTCCCAATAATGTTCTTCCAGAGTCTAGTCCAAGATCCCACTTTGCAATTAGCTGTCCTGTCTCTTTAGTCTCCTTTAACTTGGAGTAGTTCCTCACCCTTTCTTTGCCTTTCACGATCTTGACATTTTTGAAGAGTACAAGTCAGTTATGTTGTAGAATGACAACAATTTGAGTTTGTGTGATGTTTCCTCATATTTAGATTCAAGTTGTACATATTTGGCATGAACATCCCAGAAGTGATTTTGTCCTCAGGAATACAACAGGAATTTGTCTGTTATTGGTAGTGTTATCTTTGATGACTTGGTTAAGGTTATTCTTGCTAGGTTTTTGTTACTGTTTTTCCCTTTGTAATTAATAAGTAATTTGTGGGGAGATACTCTTGAGTCTATGTAAATATCCTGGTCCTCATGAAACTTTTGTTGCTGAAACACTAATTTTAGTATTTATTGATGCTTCTTGACTGAATCAGTGATTACTAAAGTGATTATTTTCTAACTCTGTCATTTCTTCTACATTTATTTATTTATTGTAATGGAGAGTGTTCTCCTTCCCCCATTTTATTTTATTTATTCATTTTTTATTTATCAATATGGCCTCATAAATTCTTATTTTATTCCAGAAATGTTCTGTTACTATCTTTATTTTGATGCTTAAATTGTCTCAGAGTTGGCCAGAGGAGGCCTCTTCAGTCTGGCTCCTGTGTCCTATTGACATTTCTCCATCATTTTTTGAGAATTTTCTTACAGAACAAGATAAGATGTTCTAGTCTCATCTCATACTTGCCCTGAATTTCTTATTTTTTCATGTATGTGGTTTATAGTAATTTGTTCTAAATTAGTGGATTTTTAATATTTCTAAAGAAGTATAGAAACATTTTCAATTAATAATACAATCCTTATGTAAAATTCTAATGCCTGTTGCCCAAGACACAGTAGTCTATGTTGATTTTGATATTACCCTGTCTGGTTTCTATAGGAAGCAGATGCTGGCAGTCATGGTAGACATTTCAAAAAAGTAATAGAGTTAGTAAAGATAGATTGGTTCTCATATTCAGCTTGGCAAGAGATCAGGACCTAAAGAAATACTGTGTACAAGCACAAGGATGGAATATAGCTTTGGTGGTAGAGAAGAAATTGTAAAGCACTTCCTGTTAGGAAACCAGTACACTTTCTATTTTTGACACGTAACTTCAGGCTGAGTGGGACATCAAAGTGCAGATGTTTTGTGAGCAACCATAGGTATGAACCCAGAGTCCAAGATTAACAGCATTTCATATTCAAAATCTCTGGCTTGCATATCGGCTGAAATACAAATAATTTTGGAACGTGTTAGTGCTGGTTCCTATAACCACAGGACAAGGCTGGTCTCATTCATAGCTCCCTTCTCCTCTCTCAGCCATATCTGCTTCACAGAGTCCTACCCCTTCCCAGAAAGGAAGTCCTCGAGACCAGGAGATGACAGCTACACTTCTTACAGCAGGGTTCCAGGTGAGTTGTGCTCCTCACTGAAACCCCATAGCTCCATTAAGAACTTGCCCCATGTTCTTCTGCATAGAGACAGGTTGATCCTTGATTTTCCCCAAATAAATCTGGTGCATTTTCCTGTTCTTTCCTGCTAGCTATGCAGATCCCTTTACACAGTACGTTCCCATCTCTTGATCCACTCCAACCCTGGTGGATCTCTCTGACACTCTGGGTTTGAACTGTGGAACAGTCCCAGTCCCAGATGGGCATCTTGTTTTGTTTCAGACTTTGGAGAAGATTGAAGACATGGCTGTGTCCCTAATTCGAGAGGAATGGCTTCTTGATTCATCACAGAAGGATCTGAGTAGAGATAACAGGCCAGAGAATTACAGAAACATGTTCTCCCTGGGTAAGGAGAGCTCTGGTTATTATTATCATTTACAATTTTGTGTTTGTTCATGTGTACAGTAGCTTTGAGCTTTCTGAAAGACATAGTTGAGTTTAAACTCAGGATCCAACAGAAAGATAAAATATTGAGACTTCTGGAGTTCTAAAAGGAACTTTTGCAGCCACTATGGAAAACAGTATGGAGGTTCCTTAAAAAACTAAAAATAGAGTTACCATATGATCCAGCAATCCCACTCCTGGGTGTGTATCTGGAAAAGATAGAAGCTCTAATTCGAAAAGATACATGCACCCCAATGTTCATAGCGGCACTATTTACAATAGCCAAGACATGGAAGCAACCTAAGTGTCCACCAGCAGATGAATGGATAAAGAAGATGTGGTGTGTGTGTATATATGTATATATATCTCAATACAATGGAATATTACTCAGCCATAAAAAAGAATGAAATAATGCCATTTGCAGCAACATGGATGGACCTAGAGATTATCATACTAAGTGAAGTAAGCCAGACAGAGAATCTAAAAAATAGTGGAATCTAAAATATAGTATGAATGAACTTATTTACAAAACAGAAATAGACTCACAGACACAGAAAACAAACTTATGGTTACCAAAGGGGAAGGTGGGGAGAGGGATAAATTAGGAGTATAGGATTAAGATACACACTACCATATATAAAATTGATAAACAACAAGGATTTACTGTGTAGCACAGCAACTATTATATTTAGTATCTTATAATAACCTATAATGGAAAAGAATTTTAAAAAAGAATAAAGATATATACACATATATATGTGTAACTGAATCACTTTACACCCAAAACTAACACGATATTGTAAACCAACTATACTTCAATTAAAAAAACAAACAGAAATAAAATAACGAGAAAAAAATAAATAAATTTTAAAAAATAAAAGGGCACTTTTATCCTCTAATCTAGGACTTACCTTACAGTTTGTAACTGGGTATTGGTCTCTTTGCCAGTTGGAAATTGAATCTTTTAGTGCTCTCTGAGTTCACATAGATTCTCTCACTTAGACCTGTTGTGCTCCTCCCTTTTAATGACTGGGACTTTTTTCATTCCTTTTCCACTTATTAGGTCTTTTCGTAGTTCCATATTCCTTCCCACTCCCCAACTTCCACTTCTCCGCAGTTGATCCCTTCTCTACTTTAGTCCTCCTTCCATCAACCCTATTTTTTGATGGCAGTTCTTCCCCAGTTGGTGTGTGGTACTTCTGTTTTACCCTGCTCCTTTCTCCCCATATTAACGAAGGCATTTCAGAGACAGATGGGAGCCTTGCATTTACTTGTAGCTGTTCCAAGTGTATTTTCCTTTCCCCCATCTTTGATTTCTTTCTCCTAACATAGAGAATAGGAAGTGACGTTGGCTTGATGTTTATTACATTTTTATTCCAGGTGGTGAGACCAGGAATGAGAACAGGGAATTAGCTTCAAAACAGGTAATATCTACTGGAATCCAACCACATGGAGAGACAGCTGCCAAATGCAACGGGGATGTTATCGGGGGTCTTGAGCATGGAGAAGCCCGAGACCTTCTGGGCACATTAGAGAGGCAGCGGGGAAATCCCACCCAAGAGAGACGACATAAATGTGATGAATGTGGGAAGAGCTTTGCTCAGAGTTCAGGTCTTGTTCGCCACTGGAGAATCCACACTGGGGAGAAACCCTATCAGTGTAATGTGTGTGGTAAAGCCTTCAGTTACAGGTCAGCCCTTCTTTCCCATCAGGATATCCACAACAAAGTAAAACGCTACCACTGTAAGGAGTGTGGTAAAGCCTTCAGTCAAAACACAGGCCTGATCCTGCACCAGAGGATCCATACTGGGGAGAAGCCGTATCAGTGCAATCAGTGTGGGAAGGCTTTCAGTCAGAGTGCGGGCCTTATTCTGCACCAGAGAATCCACAGTGGGGAGAGACCCTATGAATGTAATGAGTGTGGGAAAGCTTTCAGTCATAGCTCACACCTCATCGGACATCAGAGAATCCACACTGGGGAGAAGCCCTATGAGTGTGATGAGTGTGGGAAAACCTTCAGGCGGAGCTCACATCTTATTGGCCATCAGAGAAGCCACACTGGGGAGAAACCCTACAAATGCAATGAGTGTGGGAGGGCCTTCAGTCAAAAGTCAGGCCTTATTGAACATCAGAGAATCCACACTGGAGAAAGACCCTATAAATGTAAAGAATGTGGGAAAGCTTTCAATGGGAACACTGGCCTCATTCAGCATCTGAGAATTCACACAGGGGAGAAGCCCTATCAATGTAATGAGTGTGGGAAAGCCTTTATTCAGAGGTCAAGTCTCATTCGACATCAGAGAATCCACAGTGGAGAAAAATCTGAATCCACGGGAGTTTAGGAAAAAACTTTAGTCATAGATTGGGCATTATTCAACATTAGAGGAACCATGTGCTAGTGAGAGGTCTTTCAGTGTAACAAAAAGACAGAAAGTTCAGCATCATTACAACCTTATCTAGGGTCAGAATTGATAGTGGTGACAAAGTTAGAATAGCTCTTCAGTAGTTTGGGCCCAGTGCCTTGATGCAGGTTGATTAGCTTGACTATCTTGGGAGGTGTCTGATGGAGTGGAGCTCCCGATGGCCTAAGGTATCCTTTAGAAGCTTAAAATAGCATTAGAGCAAGTTGCTTGTCGTGGCTTGAGGCACTTAACTTTGTCTTTCTGGTGAGTAGCTATAGGTTTGAGAGAGGCTACTCCTCTAGTTCCTCTGCTTCTTCCCATCTGTGATCCCTTCTCCCATTTATTCCCCTAAAGGTGCACTTGTGCTCCTAATCTGATCTAAGAAGCTGCTTTAGAGTTTGAAGCAGCCTCTGTGTGAGACTTATATTTAGCTTTCTAAGATCCTAGTTCTAGGGAAATTTTTACAGACACCTCATGTATTTTGCTTAAGTGTGCATTTTATTTTATTCTAATGCTCCTGATAGTGGAAATCCATATTCCCATGCAAACTCAGAATGCTATATTTTTAACAGCACTCCAGCATTTTTCTTCATATATCACCTTCACTGACTCCACTGAGTCATTGAGCATCCATACGTATCCTTCACCACTCCCAGTCCCAGTACCTGTGTCAGCGAGGAAGTGGACGCATTAGTGATGGTTGTGGGAATGATGCAGAGAAAGAGGTGAGTGGAGACTCGGCCCTGCTGCTCTTGAGCTTGGATGGTTGTACCTTTTGGTGACTTCTGACTCTGCTTTCCACCTTCCCACTGTACACGGTGGTACAAATAGTTGTTTACACTATCCTCGTTAAGGCATCACATGGGAAAAAAAAGGAGACAGGTGCTTGAAGAAGACATAAAAATCCTTACAAAGAATGTATGCTCATCTCTTTTGGCCCATTACGGTACCACTCTCTCAGGGGTCTGCACAAACCCCCTGACTAGATGGTCTACACTCTTGTCTTTACCCTGGACCCACCTCCTTAGATGGCCTCAGCACCTCACTCATTCTTCATCTGTTTCTTGCCATATCTACAGCGGTAGTCAGTTGAATACTTCACCTCACAGTTCCTCATTCTTCTGAATTCTGGTGCATTCCATCTGTAATCCAGCAAAGACACAGTATTAAACTCATCATCACCAAGCACTATATTTCATCTTTGAAGCTTTCAGTATACCAGAGGATATTGTATGAAGTAATGAGGCTGGTTTAAAGTAACACCTAGAACTTCCAGAAGAATCCAAATATGGGTTGTCCTTTAAATTGGGCAGTTCTAGCTATTCTAGTAGTGCTATTATTCCAAGTGCTACCACTCCTCTAGATGTTTGAAACATTCTCAAGATTCCCATTTAATAGACCATACCAGAAAACTCTATTACTCTTGAATTTCATCTCATTTTTGACCATTTGATTACTCACTTATTCACCATATTTGGAATTGAATAACTTTTGGCTGTTTCCAAAATTGGCTGTCAGAATCGGAATTGATTCCATTAATCCTATCCAGAAGAAAATGATACACATTGTGATGAAAATTCCAAGAGAAATTATGAAATTTCACACTGACTATCATGAACAGGACAGCACTTTCTAATCATGTTGTTTTATGATTGATGTTTTCAAAAATCAGTCATAAAATCATGTGTCATAGAGGTCCACCTTTTGGATCATAAATTCCTTCCCTATAACATCCCTTCCCTACTCCAATATGGCCCATATTGACCACTAATAACATCAAGGTTATCTACATCTATTTCATTGAACCATTGGTACCCACTTGTCATTTGTCATCCTGGTTTCCTTGGTTAACTTCTTCAAAACAATGCTTTTCAGTATCCTTTATTTTCTTATCTTACCTCCTCCTTCCTCCCTCCTCCCTCCTCCCTCCTCCCTCTCCCTCTTTTTGGCCTATAGATTACCATTCCTAATTCCCTTGTACTTGAAATTACAAGAAACCAGAAATAAATCTAGTTGTCTCTAGATCCTTGCTCTCCACTTTAGTTGTGCCTTATTGTCCTTAAGATACTAATTCTACCTGAGGCAAATGCTACCTGTGTACAGATATTACATAGGATGAGTACATTGTCAGAGGGAGGGTATGTGTGTGTGTGCATGTGCATGTATACACACACTCCTCCCATGTATTGATAGTTTAGGGGAACAGTTGTCTCCTATTCCAATGAAAGCTCTCAGCAGAGTACCATATTGAAATGACTGTAAATGTACCAGTTAACATCTCTTTACTCAAGAGTAATGTGTAGCCAGACTTAAATCTCAGAATTACTAAGCATCTGGCAGAAATTTAAAGAAAATATGACCAGAAAGATTAGTATTATACTGGGATGCATGTGAGAAAAGAATATGACTTGAAAGAACGATATATACCAAGGCAGATTCAGCACATCTATAGAAATAGCCAAGTAGTATAAGACAGTAGAAAAAGGCTATTGTTTCTTTAGGGGCATAAGTAGAAGCCCATTCTTGGTCTCCTGTTTTCACTCTTAGCATTAGAATATTGTTGATCACTCTGTATGACCTTATTTTGCTCCTAACTATGAGTGACATGCACTGAGTTCCTTTATCCTGCATATTCTGTTTTTATGCTCTTAATCTGAAATGAACTATTCACCAGTACTTTCTTCTCCCATCCTCAGCTTTTCGTTTTAGGACCTGGTGTAACTGAGTGGTTCTTCCGTAACTGTTGCGATCCAGCATAGTCCTAGGAGAGACATCTTAGGTTTCAAAGATTTTCTCCATTGAGTAAGGTGGCAGTGCTAGAATGCAGTGATTGATTCCCATATGGGAACAGTTAGTTTTACCCTTGGTTCTGAGGCTCTAGATAATAATAGCTGACATTTATTGAGCACTCACTATGTGCCAAACCCAGTGTTACATATTTCTCATGCTTATGGTAGATAATATATACTCCACTGTATGGATGAGGAAACTGAGGCTTAGAGAGCTGAATGAGTTGATCAAGATCACAACTAGTAAGTGATAGAGCAGGGATTCTAACCTACATAGTCTGATTCTCAAGCCTGTGCTCCTGACAGCTGGTCTGCTGTGTCTCTAATGAACACCCTAACCCTGGCCAGCCATTTAAAAATCATGTATTCCTGGGTACTAAGGGAGGGAATGTGCAATATAGTGCAGATCTGTTACAGTTACTGGAAAATTGGTTGAAAATGTCATTTTGGTTTATAATTATATCATCTTTAAATTTTGATACTTTTGATGCTTTGTAGTACTAGAAAGCTAAATTCTGCAAGGAAAACATGTTTAAAGAAGTAAAACATGTTTAAAAACTGGGAGGACAGGGGCTTCCCTGGTGGCACAGTGGTTGAGAGTCCACCTGCCGATGCAGGGGACGCGGGTTCGTGCCCCGGTCCGGGAAGATCCCACATGCCGCGGAGCGGCTGGGCCCGTGAGCCATGGTCGCTGAGCCTGCGTGTCCAGAGCCTGTGCTCCGCAACGGGAGAGACCACAACAGTGAGAGGCCCACATACCACCAAAAAAAAAAAAAAAAACTGGGAGGACAGAGCTTCCCTGGTGGCGCAGTGGTTGAGAGTCCGCCTGCCGATGCAGGAGACACGGGTTCGTGCCCCGGTCCGGGAAGATCCCACATGCCGCGGAGCAGCTGGGCCCGTGAGCCATGGCCGCTGAGCCTGTGCGTCCGGAGCCTGTGCTCCGCAACGGGAGAGGCCACAACAGTGAGAGGCCCGCGTACCACCAAAAAAAAAAAAAAAGCTGGGGGGACAAAGCAGTAACTTATAGCTTCAAGTACATTTCTCTCTAAACTGCCCCAGGGAAAGTAGCATTGTGGAGGGAAATGAAATATCCATGCCCTAGGCCAGGCAGATGGACAGTCAGGATGACACCAGTAAGTTCATCTACAGCATAAAATGTGTAAAAGCTCCAACTTTACTGTTCATTTCCAACTACCATTTTATTCTTCTGTCATTCATGGTTTTTCAAACATGTCATCCATTGTTAAACCCCGTTTCCTCATTAATCTATTCTTAAAACTTCTCCTTGTTGGCTTTTGTATTCCACTGAAATATCCTCAGAATCACCAGTGGATAAATATTAATGCCTTTTCTTAGTTCTTGTCCTTCTAGATCTATATTTCATACTCGGGAATTTCCCCTGCATCTCAGGAATTCTCCTTTGACTTGTGGGATCCTTTTTGGTCAGTTTTCTTCACTTTTAGGTTTTCTTTGTTGGTCTTTTCTTCCTCTCCACTGAGAAAATCTCCATGTCTTAATCTTATTCACTACTTTTTCTATACTCCTATTTAACCATTGTGATTGTTTACACTTACCTTCTTATATTTGAGTAACCATATTTCCTGCCCTGTGGGTTGTCTCTCACAGGTACTATAGGTACCTGTGAACTTTTCCACAGGTACCTATACAACTTGGTATTTGAAAACAGAACTCATCACTCTGTCCCAGCCCCTGTTTTCCTTTTAAATAGGCATCTTTGCTTAACATCTTTACCCTGAACAGACTCACTACCCTTCATATTTCTTATCCCAATCTTAGAGTGGTCTTTTAGTCTTTTCCTGGTCTCCATCGTTCACGTTCAAAATCTTGCTAAGTTGTACCAATTCTTAGTCAGTTTTCTCCTTGAGGCTGGACTTTTTTACGTTTCTGCCATCACTTCATATCCTTCTCTGCAGATCCATATCATCTGAGGCCCGGGTTATTGTAATTCATTCTTTTCGGTTTACTTGCTCCCAAGATCCCCACCTTGTATGCTTCCAAGATGGTCCTCCTCAAACTCCATTTTCATGATATCTCATTTTCACTCAAGAACACCCAACAAATAATTCCTAACAAATAATTCCTATCAGAGCCAATGATGTTCAAAGTTCTCCATTACCTTGCCCTCCATACTTAATCTGCCTCAGCTTCATTACTCTCTAGCATATTCACCTTGATTTATCATGGTTCAACTTCCCGTGACCTTCCACTGTTGTCTTATAAGCCCTTGCCTCTGTGCCTTTCTCATGCTGTTCCTTTTGCTTAGATTTCTCTTTGGCCCCAGCCTATGTTCATTACTCCCTTCAAAGCCTAGCTTCCATTACATCTTCTGAATGAGCTCTCCCTGACGATTTCACCTCACACTGAGACCTCCCTTGTTCTGTGCTGCCTCAGCACTGATCCTTTGAGTTTGTACTATGGTCCATGCACTTACTAATATGTTGTTTTGTAATTATTTTCTAGCATTCTGTATTGTAGTTTCACATTTGTATTTATTTCCCAAGTTAAATTGTAAGCTCCTTGAGGGCAGGAATAATAACTTTTACATTTGTATCTTTGCACCCCTTAGTGCCTAGTACAGTGCTGAGCACATAGTAGGCGTTTAATAAATGCTTGTCGAATTATTGTGTGGATTATTTTTTTATATACAGAAATTTTTACACTGCTTTTGAGGATATATGTCTCTTCTTATTTTGTGCACAGACCCATTTCCATTGTACATCAATAACTGCCTATACCTAAGACTAAAGACCAAAATATTCAACTTTAGGAGGGTATGTGTGAACAGTTGAAATGTGAAGCTTTTTATTTGTTTGGTCAGAGTTATTTATTGGTTAAGAAAGAAAATAGGAAACTCTAAAGATTACTGTTTATCATTGCAAACGTGCTTGAGAATAGGCTTTTGTATCTCAAGTTAGACCGGTGGTTCTCAACTGGAGAAATCTGGCAACGTCTGGAGACAATTTCGGTTGTACCTTTAGTGGATGGCTGGGATACCACTGGCATCTAGTGTTAGAGACTGGAGATGTTGCTAAACATCCTGCGTGCACAGGAGAACCCCCACAACAAAAGAGTTATCAAGCTCCGTATGTTTAATAGTGCCAAGGTTGAGAAACCCTGGTCTAGATATATTTAAGGTAAATAGGAAAAAGAAGAGAGATGAAATACTAGATTTTTTTACAATTAGAAAAATTAGCTATGCCAAGCTTTATGAGCATCCTAAGTGTTTATATATTTTGTAGTTTGTAAGATTACAAAAAGCCTTAGCGTTTGGAGTTTACAGCAACACCTGTATGTTTTAAGATTGCTTTCAGCATCAAATCTGCCTCCATCCTTTATACCAAGTGGAAGATGTTGTAGGAGTACAAGTCTAGTTTTAGCCTTCTGTATCTTGGTTCATTACATAAAATACAAGGTAAAACACTGGGGCCTATCTCTTTAGCAGGGGGCCTGCAACTTACCAAAGATTTAGCTTTGGGGACAAAACATGACCCTCGACAGTCCCTTGGACAGCCACTAGACAGGAATAACTGCCAACTTCCCAAGGAAACCCCAAGCCAGAACGTTGTCAAAGTTTGCCAAGTATCAAAACACATTCCCACTTAGAAAGTTTTTAACATACTCTGTTAATCCTACTTAAGAAACACATGTAGGGGGAAATATTAGTAGGAAATTTAGTCAATTAGGAAATTGAGTAGTGTAAAAGAAGACTTTTTAAAAACTAGTCTCCTTTTGTAACTCAATGGTACTTCCTTCAACAGGTTTAAAAGTAACAATACCAGAGTTAGAAAAATCAGTTTATGTAATACAGCAAAGAAATAACTGTGTTGATCTGTTGTGTTTACTCATACAGTCTATAGAATGCTAGGTTTGGAAGTGACTTTTGAGATCATTTTCCAGCCCGTTATTCTGTAAATGAAGGTCCAGAGAGGTCATGTGGCTTGCACCAGGTCACCCATTAAGTTAGTGGTACAGATGAAAATAGAATCCAGGCTTCCTGAGGCTTTGCCTATTTCTTTTTTGGCTAGTCACGACCCTTGTTGTTTTATGTTCTTGATTCATACTGTGCCATGGGATGTATTCATACTTATTGCCTCTACTTGTAGTGTTTCATTTTAGGAATTCCTTTTGTCAGCTTGTATGTCCAAACGAGTATACTGACTGGTGTCTTGAGTTAAATTCTTTAATAAACGACTGAGTAGTCCAAGGGATTTTGCAGTACCGCCGCCCTTTTGAAAGTCCTGCCTTCTCAGGTCTGGTTCCTAATCTTGGAGAAAGCACATAGGGTGTGCAGCATTGGCTTCAGAATACTAATAATGAAGACCAGAGCTCTTAGGGACCTGTGTGTCAGTTTTAGGAATCCTGTAGGGCCCACACTGGAGATGTTGCCCTTTCCCAGCTGCAGTGTCTTTAAATTCCAATATTCAAGGGTGATCCTACCCTGGGTAAAATCAGGAAGCAAAAAATCACCTTCGTGACGGGTGACGCAGGAATTCGGAGTCTTTCAACGACTCGGGCAGAAAAGTTCCCATAAATAACAGTATGGACCAGACCCCACAACTGCCTGCCTGGGTACAAGCTAGGCCCCGCCCCGGAAGTGCTGAGAGGGACTTCCGCTCGCGGGGAGCTCTCGGAGCAGGTTGTTGCTCGGGCGGCAGTGGGGTCCTTTGCGTTTGGGCGGTGGCGTGGTGGGCGTTGCTCAGCTGCAACCCCTCGGATTCCCTTTCCTTGGTCGGGCTGGGGTGGAGCGTTGGCATGAGCCCCGAGAGGCAGTCCTGGGACGGTGGGCACTAAGCCCAGATGCAACCTCCCAGGGAAGGGTTTTTCTCGTGATTTAGTGCTGCTGGAGTCCACATTTGGACTACTTCTCTCGGGATTATAACCCCTATCTTTCCTGAGGTCTTCAGAGATTTATTGAGTCGCATTAACAACGTGTACCCCTGGTACATTTGGAATCAATGCCCACCAGACCCCTCAGCTTGCCATTCCAAACAAAAGGGAGAAACTGCAAATGATTGGAAGTATTAGGAGCTCTAAATTTAGGAGAGGTTTCCTCTTCCACATCTGCGTTTCGTGCCCATACTTCCTTTAGAATGCAGAATACATCTCTGTATTTCAGCTTGGCAATAAATAATCGCCCTTCCCCTTTAGCAGTAACTTTTCTGTCCACACGTGTGCAGACCCGCCTACCAGCAAAGGCGGTGCTGTTCTCTCCCGCTGCACGTCTCCAGGCCCTCTCCCAGTAGTGCTCCGAGGCAATGGCAAGGAGATTCCTGTGGCACAGGGCCACGCCTGCTAATCCCAGTTTGTGATCTGACAGCCCTTCTTTGCAAGTTAGCCCCTTATTTGACATGGCTTTCTTTTTCTTTTTTTTTTTCTTTTTTTTTCCTCCCATTAACCTCAGTAATTAGTGTAACAGCTGTGGCAATCTGCTTTTTCTTTGAGTAAATTAATGTTTCTTTTACAGAAGTATTCCGGAACAGGGAGGCCCTCAAGAGGAATCTTACTGAATTGCAGACTCTCCAATTAACAAGAAAGCTGCATGTATGCATTTTTAGAAGAGCTGCTTTCGCTGGTTCCAAGGATTCTGTTACTGGAAAACTGCTCTGAGCTGGCTCCAGCAGCTCGGTTGACAATGGCTGAGTCCAGTTCCTGACTATTCTGATGAAGAATGCCAGGTCTCGGAATGGGAGTGGCATTGGGGGGAGAGGTGAGAGGGTCTTTGGGAAAGTGGCTAAGATGGAGGACCTCAAGAGGGAATAGGATGAACCTAGACAAGAGGGCAGCAAAGGAGAGGTATTATCAAGTCATCTTAAAACTTTCAGCCTCTTAGTGATGATTCTTCTCTTTTTTTCCTTCGTTTTATGTATGCAAGTCTAAAGTCAGACTGATAGTAGCCAAATAACTTAATCTCTGTGCTTCCATTTCCTCGTCTGTAAATGAGGATGATAAAAGCAACTGCCTTTTATATTACATGAACATTACCTGGTATATAAGAAGTGCTATCTAGATATTTGTTGTAATTATTTCTTCCTCTCCTTACCTTCCTGGGACTTGGCCTGCTCTGCTGATTTATTTGTTTATACAGTGATTCCCTCATAATTTCACATGTTTAATTTTTTCTAGGTCCCATTTCTTGCACACAGTCAAGAAGTGATCTATTAATAAATGTCAGCTCTGGCAGCAGAAGGAGAACCACTGTCTCTGTGGCTCCAACCCAGGAATACACTATTGAAATATTAATTACAGGGACCCTTCTCCCTACAGGAGAGTTGTTAAGTGTTAAACTTTGACATTCTGTAGTTTTCTGAAGGTTCTGGATGTAAGGGACCTGAGGACACTTTTTTTCTTTTTTCTTAAACTTCTGCTTAATGAGATCAGCATAACTGTATGGTTATGAATGCTCAGCAATCTGGTTAGGTTCAAAATGAGGGTGGAACAATAGGGAATCCAGCTCAGCTCTGCCAATTCCATGATTTTTATTATTCAGAAGTTCCCCCTTTGCTGTCTGTTGTCTGAGCTATAAGTTGTAAGTATATTTTCCATTTTTTATTTGTTTTTCACTCTACTTAAGTGGTTTTTTTTTAAATTTTACCTTGCCGGAGTATGGATTTTTTGCGGGGTCAAATTTATCAATCTTTTCATTTATGGCCTCTGGATTTTGGTTCGTAATTAGAAAGAAAGGGCTTCCTACTCTGAAGTTATAAAAGACTTCTCCCATGTTTTCCTCTGGCACTTGTATGGTTTCATTTATAACATTTACAACTTCTATTTATTTGAAATATTTACCAGTGTACAAAGTGAGGTCGGAATCCAGTTTAATATTTTTCCAGATGATTACCCAGTTCTCCGCATACATTTATTGAAAAGTCTATTCATCTTTTTCTTACTGATTGGCTACCTTTATTATATGCTAGATTTCTGCCTGTGATTGCATCTATTTCTGGACCGTCTAGTCTGAATCATTTGTTTATCTCCTTCACCAGTGCCACACTGTTTAATTATTGAGGCTTTATAGTATGTTTAAAATTCTTTAGGACAAGTGCCCCTTCATTGCCCTTCTTTTTCAGTTTTCGCAGGCGGAGTCTTACTTGTTTAGTTTTCTATGTGAACTTTAAAATCTACTTATTACAGAGTTCGTATTTTTTTGGAATAGTGTTAACTTTACAAATTAATATAGGGATTACTTTCTAAGACCTAAGCCTTGTGATACCATTCGCTGGTTCTGCTGGGAGGCAAATGGAAGGAGATGGGACTGTAACAGATCTAGGTTCGAATTCCACCTCGGCACTTTTATTAGTTGTCCAACCTCAGAAAACTTATCTGCTTCTTAGATTTCTTATATACGAGAGGGTGACTGTAACGTCTGCCCTGCAGGATTAAAGGAGCTAAAAAGCCTAAAATGCCTTTTTCTATGTAAATAGAATCCTTTCCACTCTTGCTCCTTTCAGGTCCTCAGCTCATGAACCACTGAGAGGGAAGCCTCCAGGATCCCAGAGCGGACCACCAGGTGCCTGGGGCGGGGTTCCGCGGAAGTCGACCTCTCCGACCTGTCTGTTCATCAAATCACGGTTTTCCAGGTGAGACCTCTCTCGTCTTTCTCCTTGGGTTTGGAGTGAGCTGTAGGGCGAAGAGTAGCAGAGAGGGTTACTACGCGCCGCACCTCGTTGCCTCACACCTGCCCCTCTACCTTGCGCCCCGACCCTTTCCTTCCCCTCACCCTGCCCCTCCTCCCCTTTCCCCGACTTCTTTGCACACTCCTCCCTTCTCTTTTACTATCTTTTCCTTTCTCTCTTCCCACGGCTTCTTTTTCTGTCCTTTCCCTCCTCCCTCTCCTCTGGGCCGTTGCCACACTGGCATTGCCGACTCCCCCAGAGACCCCCGAGTTCCCCAACAGCGTTTGGGAGGCTCGGAGGACTGACAGTCGCTGGAGTGACCCTCCTGGCTTTTCTGGCGGGGCCGATTTCCAGGCGGGTGTGGGGAGGTGGAGGAGACTTTCTTTTCTCTTGGCCGTGTACCCTCAGCTCTCCTTTGTTCTGATAACCTTAGTAGCTGACGGACACTTGGCAATTTTATTTAGATGTTCTTGGAATACTTTCATTTTGCCTCAAAGGAAAAAATCAGTTTAGCTGAATGCTCTACTGACGGAAACTCCTTTCTTTTGGTATCTATATCGCATTCCCCTCTGCCTCCAACCTTTTTCTTCTGTTTAAATGATGAAAGCAAATGTCCCTCTTTCTTATTGATAGCTTTTCTTTGGAATTAAAAATCTTAAGGTATCTGATAACAGCTCAGAAAGGTAACTTTATACATATTTGTAGCCTTAAGATAATTTATCCAGAAAAAATACTGTATTTATTATCCTTTGTAGTTGCCTAAAGTCAATATCAGCAGTTTGGGGCTGTGAGGGGAATATATTAGGGAAAAGAAGGCACATTGAGGCAGCCACAGGAAAGGCTAATTCAAGTGTGAGCAAGCTACAGACCAGAAGGGGTTTGGGTAGGACTAGGAGTTCTCTGTGTTTTGCTAAGGGCAAAGCGACTTGCACCACAGGCTTCCATGGTAGCCATGTTTCTGGACTCTGGGCAAGGGTTCATTTGCATGTGACCCGTGCACTGAGTTAGCCTTTTTCATTGTTGCCAAGGAGCTACTGTTCAGAGAAACTTGATAGAACAGCATCACTTAGAAATGGTACAGTTCCTAAGCCATGGAGGGTATAGTGTCCATATGAAAGTAAACCTGTGACTGATTTGTGGGGCTCGAAACTGGATTAAGGAAATCAGAGGCTTAAACAGTACATGTTTGTATAAAGAAATATTGGAAAGACACAAGAAGCTAATAAAATTGATTACCTATGGAGGTGGCAAACTGAGGGGGGATCAGGGTGGAAACAAGTCTTCCTTTTATATATCTTTTGAGACCATTTTGACTTTTGAATTGTATATTACCTATTCAAAAACATAGACAAATTTTTCAATAAAATTTTTTGAATAGTTTCTGATCTCTGGGCATTTTAGATTAGCAGAAAAATTGTGAAGATAGTACAGAGAGTTCTTATATTCCCCCACACACCCAGTTTCCTCTTCTTCTTTTTTTTTTTTTTTTTTTGGGCTGTGCCACGTGGCATGTAAAATCGTACCCAACCAGGGATCAAACCTGTGCCCACTGCATTGAAAGCATGGATTCTTAACCACTGGATCACTAGGGAAGTCCCCAGTTTCCCCTGTTATTAACATCTTACATTATATAGAATACTTATCACAACTATTGAGTTACTATTGCCTATTATTATTAAAGTCCATACTTTATTCACGCTTCCTTAATTTTTACCTAATGTTCTTTTTTCTAGTCCAGGATCCCATCCAGCATACCATATTACATTTAATTGTCATGTCTCCATAGGCTCCTCTCGGCTGTGACAGTTTCTCAGACTTTCCTTGTTTTTGATGACTTTGACAGTTTTGAGGAGTACTTTCAGGTTTTTTGTAGAATGTTACTCAATTGAAATTTGACTGATGTTTTTCTCATTATCATGCTGAGGTTAGAGGTTTGGAGGTGTTGACTTATCACTATTGAGACATAAAACAATTTGTAAGGCAGAGGTGTAATTTGAGTTTGAAGCAAAAGTTTTATTAAGTTTGGAGATAGAATTGAGTTTGTTCCCAGGGGATAAGAGAGTGGGAGCAATCCAACAAGTTATCCACACATTGGTCTGAATTATAAAGATGGAGTGGACCCTTCTTTGGAGAGATAAAGGGTCTGTTCTGTCACAGTTCCAGAGAAGACAAAGCACCCCTGTTGCTAAGATACTGTCTGTTATAGCAACATCAGCTGCAGCAATAGTAGAGATAGCAGTAGACAGAGCTTCTTTTATCTCCATATCTCTCTTCCAACCCAAATAGTGTGGACTTGTGTGAATAGTAAAACACAACGATGATATTACTGTCATTTTTCCCAAACTAATTCATTATCAGTTGAATTTCTGGTTTTTTGCCTTCTCTATTCCTGTGCTCCTTCATCTGCTCTGCTATCTGCAAATCTCTGCAACTCCTGTCTTGTTTCCCAATTTAATTAAATATGATAAAAAGTCTTAAGTAGAAACTATCTATTATTTTCTATACTCACTTATATCCCAGATTTTGTGCTTTAAATACCTTTATAAAGAGTAGACTTAGGGCTTCCCTGGTGGCACAGTGGTTGAAAGTCCACCTACCGATGCAGGGGATGCGGGTTCGTGCCCTGGTCCGGGAAGATCCCACATGCCGCGGAGCGGCTAGATCCGTGAGCCATGGCCGCTGAGCCTGCGCGTCCGGAGCCTGTGCTCCGCAACGGGAGAGGCCACAACAGTGAGAGGCCCATTTACCACAAAAAAAAAAAAAAAAAAGAGTAGACTTAAATAGTTATTTGAGTCAGGTGTTCATTCCAATAGTTCTGTGGTGGTGCAAACTGAAGAAAAACATTTGATCTGGCCACCGTGTGATCGGTATGTCCTGGGTTTGTGGAACATGTTTGAGAGTCCTAGTTTAGTCTTTATTACATCATATTGCTTTAGCATCAGGGAATAAATTACATTTGAAAGGTCTGTTTATTTCAGGAATCAAGGCCAAAGGTATGAACAAGGTGTCAATTCTGAAGGGAAGATTTTTGTAAGGATGGACCCACACCTGAAGGTCCCCAGCATATATGATAGGGATACTTTACAGATTCCTGAGAATGAAAAAGCTTTTCAGTATGAGGACCAGTTAGAAAGGCATGAGGACAAGCCTGAAGAAGAAAGATGGTATAAATGCAGTGAGTGTGGAAAGAAGTTTGCCCAGAGCTCAAGCCTTGTTCGACATCGGAGAATCCACACCGGAGAGAAACCCTATGAGTGTGATCACTGTGGAAAAGCCTTCAATGCGCGCTCAACCCTCACTGTGCATGAAAGAATCCACACTGGTGAGAAACCCTATACTTGTAATGAGTGTAGGAAAGCATTCAGTGTGAGGGCGCACCTGATTATACATCAGAGAATCCACAATGGAGAGAAACCCTATGAATGTAATGAATGTGGCAGAGCATTTAATGTGAGCTCAGACCTCATCAAACATCAGAGAATCCACTCTGGTGAGAAACCTTATGAGTGTGATGAGTGTAGGAAAGCCTTCAGCGTGAGCTCAGACCTCATCAAACATCAGAGAATCCACACAGGAGAGAAGCCGTATGAGTGTAAGGAGTGTGGGAAGGCCTTCTATGTGAACTCAGCCCTTATTAATCACCAGAGGATTCATTCTGGAGAAAAGCCCTATAAGTGTGGAGAATGCAGGAAAGCATTCAGCCAGATCTCAACTCTTATTCTTCATCAGAGAATCCATACTGGAGAGAAACCATACGAGTGTGACGAGTGTGGGAAAGCATTCCGTGGGAGCTCTAATCTTACTAAACACCAGAAAATACATGCCAAAGGAAAGTGTCATCAGTGACTTACATGGTGAAGATATTACAAAGGCCTTTTTTTTTAATATCAGAAGTTGTCACCAAAGGAAGTGTATGGTAAAAGTTAATGTTTTAATTGACACTTCGTTTCTTGGTATATCGAAGATGTGAGAAGTCAGTGAAAAAGGACTCCATCATCGTAATGATTGACTTAAGTCTCTAAGATCACATCTACTTCTGAGAATGCAGTTTTACAACTCATCAGGTAAATTATACCATAATGTAGTTTGTTATGGTTTAGTAAGAGCAAACTTCAGTATTTCAAACATGATTTTTCCTTTTCTTATGTGCAAGCCTTTTGTTTTTGTTGTTGCTACCAGTATTATAGGTGAAACATTAAATTTTGAAATTGGAAGTAATGTTGGTTGGTGAGACAGGGACTACATGTCCTCATTGAATCTGCAAATAACTAACCTATTGGTCTTGATTTCTTTGGCTTTGATGTACTACTATGCTCTTAGAGATGGTTAGATGAGTTAGTGACCTCATGGCAGAAGGCATACTCTGTCTTTTTGGCTAGGAATCCCAACTGATAATTCTTCAAGGTTATTCTTTTTTTATTTTTTTGACCATGCCATGCGGCTTGCAGGATCTTAGTTCCCCAACCAGGGATCAAACTCAGGCCCTCTGCAGTTAAGGGGCTGAGTCCTAACCACTGAACAGCCAGGGAATTCCCTCTTCAAGGTTATTCTTGCTTAATTACAGCCCCAGGCCTGGCTAAGACTCTGCACTCCCAATGCAGGGGGCCCAGGTTCAATCCCTGGTCAGGGAACTAGATCCCACATGCCGCAACTTAAGAGTTTGAATGCCCAACTAAAGATCCCGCATGCTGCAATGAAGATCCCATGTGCTGAAGCCAAGACCCAGCGCAGCCAAATAAATACATAAAAATAAATAAATTAAATTTTTTAAAAGGTTAATTATAAGCCCCAGGCCTTTTGGACTTAATAATCCAATAAACCCCAGAACTTAACTGAGCTTCCTAAACCACTCTCAAAGAGTGTCAGGTACTTCCGACCCTTGCATTTAGTGTTTCTCAAAGTGTGATGTGGCATATGCAAAGACTCAGAAGTATGAGAATGGAACAAGCTTGGGGAACTGTTGTTGAGTTGGGGTTGGCATTAGTCTTAGGATGGCTTTCAACGATCTGTTTGAGAATAGAGATGCAGACGCAGAGAACAGAGGTGTAGACACGGGGGTGGGGGGGATGAATTTGGAGATTGGGATTGACATATGTGCATTGCCATGGTGTAAAACATAGCTAGTGGGAACCTGCTGTATAGTGCAGGGAGCTCAGCTTGGTGCTCTGTGGTGACCTAGATGGGTGGGATGGGCTGGGGGTGGGAGGGAGGGGATATATGTACACATGTAGCTGATTCACTTCGTTGTACAGCAGAAACTAACCCAACATTGTAAAGCAACTATACTCCAATAAAAAAAAAAAAAGATCTATTTGAGTGACTATGTGAAACTCGATATCTGTAATCAACCAGGAGAGCTCAGAT
Organism: Hyperoodon ampullatus; assembly: GCF_949752795.1. Lineage (NCBI taxonomy): Eukaryota > Metazoa > Chordata > Mammalia > Artiodactyla > Ziphiidae > Hyperoodon > Hyperoodon ampullatus. The sequence continues at coordinate 83,956,883 of NC_136923.1, read as the reverse complement.
TTGGGAGGTGGTAGAAAGTTAATGAATTCAGTTAGAGAAATGTCTTTGTTATATCTGTGGAAATCCCAGTAGAGCTGTTCACCAGACTATAGCCTAACTTCCTAACTACCCCCAGGCCTAAAACTCAGACTCTGTATTCTCTGCACATATGAAACTCAAAGGAAATCTGGAGTTTAAAATTACTTTGTTATTATTTTTCTATTTTAGTAGTGATTTCTTTCTCCTGGGTAATGGGCCTGAAATCCTTTTGATCCCTGAAACTTAGTAATTCGAGGTTCCAGGTGAGCACTAAATTGATAGAAATTGCAGATTGCTTTGGTCCACACTGTGGACAAACAGGAGGGAACACTCTGTGGGAAGTTGAAGTGGTATTCACTTTAGAGTAAGACTCTGTGTTGCAAAGGATGCACAGTTTCCCTGAATTCTCATCAGCAATTCAAGCAAGTCAGCTATAAGACACACTGGATTCCAGGCAGCTCTAAGCTAACTTGTGCCCTCCAACACTGAGGTCACAGACGCATGTTAAAAAGCACATCATGAAGTCTCTGTTATTGAGATGGTGCTTACCACACTACTCAGGTAACTTTAGGCCTGGACATGGGGCCTGAAGGCGGAGAATGTCATGGTTCTGCAGCTCAAATTGAGGAGATAGGACCTCACTCAGGGCATGAGGCATGTTAGAGAAAGTGAGGCACGTACTTACAGGCAGTGAAAGGCCTCAAAGTAGCACCAGGAAGTTGACTTTGCTGTGCTGGGTTGAAGGTGTTAATTCTTTGCCCTACTTTTTCCTGCCTTTGGCAATTGAAGGACACTGTGGTTTCCCCCTGCTCTGCTCTGGAGAGACTTCCCTGTCACCCCCTGTCTATGTTGTTATCACCATTGTTTTCAGTACTTACCTCTTTGGGCCCAGCTGTCTTGGTTTGTTCATAGGATGGTGGTTTGCAGACAGAGTCGTCTGGGTGGAGCACACCCTTCCAGGATCAGCACTGAAGTGATGCCAAATCCCACCCAGACCAGCACAACTGTGATTCCTAAGCAGTAAGTGGTGAGTATTCTGAAAACTTTGAAGGAACAGATGTTCTGGAAGAAGAAATTTCATTTACTGAAGAATTGAGTGTTAGGATATCAGGATATATGTAACATGGTTATTCCTTATAAGCTCAAATTAAGGTATTAATGATTATCTATTTTAGGTTGGGCCTTGTGTCAGGTACTAGGAATACAAAGATAAATGAAAAAAGCACCCTACTCTCCAGAGGCTTACAGTCTATTTGTGGACAGGGAGAAAGGAGTAGATAGGAAATAATAATTACAGTGATAAAGCCATTGGATTTATACTGAATGCTTTGCATTGTAAGTGTAACGTACTTACGAGAAGGTTGGAAAAGCTTTGAAGAAGGATGAAATCTTGAAGAAAGAATGAGTTCTTCAGCCACATGAAAAGGAATGAAGGAAGGTACAGTAGGAATAACGTGAAAATCATGGTGCATCTGGGGGAGGAGAAGGAAGTTTTCAATGTGTATGATTTTCAGACCTGATCATAGGCAGTTACAAAGGCTTTATCCCTCATGGGTGTAAAGCTACGCTCCTGCACAAGGCTTTGAGGTACAGCCAGAGCATGCAGTCTCTGAAGGGAGTTGCAGTCAAATACTCAGACTGCCTGGCCAGCCATGCTTTTAGGCATATCTGTACTCTTAGCCCAGGCACCTCCTTTTGGGGCCCTTTTTACTGGGGGTCTTGCCCGAGTAACTCTTCAAGATTCTCTCACCCCAATAAGGCATGACACTTTTCTCCACTCTGACTCAGTACTAGTACTTTTACACTCCTAGCCTTTCCCCTCTTTCTTCCCCTGGCCCCCAGGTCCAGAAAATGACTGGAGCCTTTTGTTTGGTGCTGTCTTGGCAGTGACACAGTCCGCACACCTGTGCTGATTCACCTGATCCCTGCCTGGCACTGTTGCATTGGTAAGAATAAAACACTGCAGGAGCCAGCACTTTTTTGTTGTTGGGCCTCTTGCTAATGCTATTGCAGTAAGTGATTAAAGGCTTGGCTGTTACTTTCATTTTTGCCTGTGTTAACTGACTAATGCAACACATTCTCACCACTCTAGGATCCAGGCTAGAAGAATACTCCTACCTTGAATATGCTGCTGTTATGGCAAAAGAAAAACAGTGGTAGAACCACATTATGGCTTTTAAAGCATCTATTCAGGAGGAGCATATGTCATTTCCACTTATGTTTCGTTAGTCAAAGCAATTCAAATCACCAAGCTTACTATCCATAGGGTGGAGAAAAATAAAGCTTACAAAGAGGACAGTGAATAACTAAAAAAAGTAATATAATTTACCATTGATATAGTGGAGCTACCACATTGGCCAATATTTTTGGAATGCTTGCTATGCTGGGGCTTTTTCTGAGTACCTTACATGTGTATTTTTCTCAATAAAAAATAATGAAATGAGATACATACTACTATATTCCCATTTTACAGCTAAAAATATTGAGGAACAGAGACAGCTAGGAAACAGTAGAGCCAGGAATTGAAACCAGAAGTTCAACTTGACAATGTTTTCTCTTAACCACTATGCTATATTATGAAAGTTTTGATCTGAAGGTTGTTCACGCAACACAGCGGGCCAGTGTGTTATGCTGGTAAAAACTTTAAAGGTGAAATTCAAGAGCCCTTGGTCTCAACCTATCTTTACCTCTAAGTAATCCTGTTACCTAGGCTAATGCCACCTAGCTGGGCCTCAGTTTTACATCCTTAAAGATAAGGAGACAGGCTAGATATTCTCTGATACACCTTACAGCTTTGAGGTTTTTATCATCTCACCAAATAGATAGTAAAATGCTTTGTTATGTGATGACCTCTTCTTTAATCTGCTACTTTATATATTGTTATGTTCACTGGAGCTCTTGCACAAATGAGTCTCCTCACCAGTCCCTTCTTTCTATTTTACTTCTCTTGATTTACATTAGTGATGATACTAATAATGAGTAGCTTCCATCTATTTAGACCTATTCTGTTCCTTGTACTTTTTCAGGCTCCTTAGGGTAAATTATTTCATTTAAAAGTATGGATGCTATATTTAGAAAAGAAGCAAAGGTGAAAAAAAATGCTCTAAACATCCCTTTTGAGAACTTAAAGCACAGGAAAATAAACCCAAGAAAACAGAAGGAAGAAATTGCTAAAGATAAGAGCAGAAATTAATGGAAAAGCAAGTATGTATTCTTACTTAGAACTTTCACACATAAAGAGTTGTGTTTTGGGCTTCCCTGGTGGCGCAGTGGTTGAGAGTCCGCCTGCCGATGCAGGGGACACGGGTTCGTGCCCCGGTCTGGGAGGATCCCACATGCCGCGGAGCGGCTGGGCCCGTGAGCCATGGCCGCTGAGCCTGCGCGTCCGGAGCCTGTGCTCCGCAACGGGAGAGGCCACAACAGTGAGAGGCCCGTGTACAGCAAAAAAAAAAAAAAAAAAAAAAAAAAAAAAAAAGAGTTGTGTTTTATGTAGTTTCTCTCTGTAGGCTACTCTCATGTATGTTACATTTGACTCCCTCTTTCTGCCTCTGGGGAAAAGATGCTAATTTCATGATCAACCTGTTCTTTCAGATGGTGACTCCTGGCCTTAAATAAGGAGTCTGTTTCAAAGCAGAGTTTTCCAGAAGAAGTCTAACACACAAGGGAGATGTTCAGAAGACTAAATGGGAACATCAGCAGGGGCTCCACACTGGACAAGTTCATGGACTTCTGAATAATTTACCCAAGTGGGAGAGGAGCCCCTTTGAGGACGCACAACTTATATTGCCTCAAACCATGGAGAATATCACTCCGATAAAGAGGCCTAAGATACCTGGGAGAATTCACCCTGAAGTTCAGTCCTGTCGATGCTGTGGGCGTGGGAAATTCTCCATTCAGCTTGTGCACAATTTCCAACTTCAACTGTAATAAAAGAAGCAGCCACTCGTAAAGTGAGTGGAAGTCACTAAACCAAAAATATCCCTCCCTTGTAAGACAAACCCTGGTACACCAGCAGCCCTGACCAAGCACCAGCACATCCAAACTTAAAGAAAGCCCTATAGATCCTCAACCAGGAACGACCTTCAATGTAATACCAAGTCTCAATAAACAACAGAGAAGCCATCCTGAAAAGAGTTTCATGAGAATAAAGAATGTGGCAAAACCTTCAGACACTGGAGTGATCTTAGCCATCAGAGAACCCTTGGGGATATCTTCAGTGTCAGAAGCCTTCTCTGTGAGGTCAAGTCTCATTGAACATAAGCAAATTCATTTTGGACAGGAACCTTATCTATGTCACAAATGTGGCAAAGCCTTTAAGTTCTCTGATAGCCTTGCTAAACATCAGAGAATCCACACTGAAGAGAAAACTTATTGGTGTAAAGAGTATAATACTGTAGGATTCATTGTGTTTCGAGTCTGGTCACCCGCCAAAGAACCCACGATGGAAAGCACCATTATGAATGTAGTGAGTGGGGGAAGGCCTTCGTTTGGAAGCCAGCACTTAATTACCAGAAAAATTACCAGAAAACCCATGCTAGAGAGAAAATCCATAAATATTAAAATGTGGGAAGGCCTTCACTTAAAAGCTCAATCTTATACATTGGAAAATCCATACTGGAACAAAACCCTATGTATGTATGACCACTGTGGGGACGCTTTCAGCGTTAGCTCAACTCTTAAAGTGTAGCAAAGATTCCTTGTGGGGAAAAGCTCTTAAAGTGCAGCAAAGATTCCTTGCGTAGGAAAGCCTTCAGTCAAAGTTCATATCTTATCAGGAATTCCCTGGCAGTCCAGTAGGACTCCACACTTTAACTGCCCCCACTCCATAAAAAAGAAAGAAAAAAAAAGTTCAGATCTTATCAAACTTCAGGGTCCACACTGGAGAGAAGCCTTATGACTGGGACAGGTGTGGGAAAATCTCTTGAACTCATCTTTTACTAAACATCAGAGGATACACAACAAAAATGAACCTCAATAGTCAAATATGTGGTAGAGGTATAACATAGAACTTTCCAACATCAAATGTCACCACTAAGAAAAAACCCAATTGCAAAAAATCACTTTAACTGGCATTATTTTATGCAGTTAGACAAGTATTACCAGAGAGACTTTGTCAGGTCACTTTGGGCAAAGCTGAATTAAAACAGATGCCTGTGACAGATCTCAGTGGATATTTAACTGTCTTTGGCACAGTTAGCTTTTCATTTTCTACAGTAAATGTAGAGAGAGTAGGGGGATGTCTTTAACCACAACCTTGGATAATCCAAATATTATTTATTACATTTATTTTTTGTTTGGAATTCATGATGCTAATTAAATACTTTTTCTAAGAATGATTTTGGCATTGATTCCTGGGACGCAACGGGTATACACTTCTACCAGACTTACTCCCTTTTACTTTTTTTTTTTTTTTTAAGATGTTGGGAGTAGGAGTTTTTAAAATTTATTTATTTATTTTTGCTGTGTTGGGTCTTCGTTTCTGTGGGAGGGCTCCCCCTAGTTGTGGCAAGCAGAGACCACTCTTCATCGCTGTGCGCGGGCCTCTCACTATCGCGGTCTCTCTTGTTGCGGAACACAAGCTCCAGACGCGCAGGCTCAGTAGTTGTGGCTCACGGGTCTAGTTGCTCCGCGGCATGTGGGATCTTCCCAGACCAGGGCTCGAACCCGTGTCCCCTGAATTGGCAGGCAGATTCTCAACCACTGCGCCACCAGGGAAGCCCTACTTTTTTTTTTTTTAAGGAATTTTGCCTTTTTTATAAATTTTATTTATTTATTTATGGCTGTGTTGGGTCTTCGTTTCCGTGCGAGGGCTTTCTCTAGTTGTGGCAAGTGGGAGCCACTTCTCATCGCGGTGCGCAGGCCTGTCACTATCGTGGCCTCTCTTTGTTGTGGAGCACAGGCTCCAGACGCGCAGGCTCAGTAATTGTGGCTCACGGGGCTAGCTGCTCTGCGGCATGTGGGATCTTCCCAGACCAGGGCTCGAGCCCGTATCCCCTGCATTGGCAGGCAGACTCTCAACCACTGCACCACCAGGGAAACCCCCCCTTTTTTAAAAAAACATCTTTATTGGAGTATAATTGCTTTACAATGGTGTGTTAGTTTCTGCTGTATAACAAAGTGAGTCAGCTATACATATACATATATCCCCATATCCCCTCCCTCTGTCTCCTTCCCATCCTCCCTTCCCACCCCTCTAGGTGGTCACAAAGCACCGAGCTGATCTCCCTGTGCTATGCGGCTGTTTCCCACTAGCTGTCTATTTTGATGGTGTATTTATTTGGTGGTGTATGTATGTCCATGCCACTCTCTCACTTCGTCCCAGCTTACCCTTCCCCCTCCCTGTGTCCTCAGCTCCATCCTCTACATCTGCGTCTTTATTCTTGTCCTGCCCCTAGGTTCGTCAGAACTGCTTTGTTTTTGTTTTTGTTTTTTTGATTCTGTATATATGTGTTAGCATACGGTATTTGTTTTTCTCTTCTGACTTACTTCACTCTGTATGACAGACTCTAGGTCCATCCACCTCACTACAAATAACTCAATTTTGTTTTTTTTTATGGCTGAGTAATATTCCATTGTATATATGTGCCACATCTTTATCCATTCATCTGTCGATGGACACTTAGGTTGCTTCCATGTCCTGGCTATTGTAAATAGTGCTGCAATGAACATTGTGATACATGACTCTTTTTGAATTACGGTTTTCTCAGGGTATATGCCAAGTAGTGGGATTGCTGGGTCGTATGGTAGTTCTATTTTTAGTTTTTTAAGGAACCTCCATACTGTTCTCCATAGAGGCTGTATCAATTTACATTCCCACCAACAGTGCAAGTGGGTTCCTTTTTCTCCACACCCCCTCCAGCATTTATTATTTGTAGATTTTTTTATGATGGCCATTCTGACCCATGTGAGGTGATACCTCATTATAGTTTTGATTTGCATTTCTCTAATGATTAGTGATCCTTTTTTATCGTGTTAGTATATCTGGGAAATGCAGCAAATATCTGTGTTTTGGTAAATCATTTCACAAAATTTCCTATCCTTTGTTAAAAAAAAAAAGATGGCGAAATGTGGGTGGGCCATGTGTACATGTGATATGCTGAACACAGACCGTATTTACCTCATTCATCTTTGTGTCTCTAATATATAAAATAATGACTGACGCAGAGAAGGCTTGTGACACATGCTGTTGAATGACTGCTTGAAGGGCTCTGTTTATGGGTTGGTATCTATTCAGCCTGAAGAGGGGTCTCTAATCGTTTGCTATAGGATCTGCCCTCTTCCCAGACCTGGTCAAGAAATGACCTTGGGTGCTCAGAGGGGATTGATTACAAACTCATTTCATGGTGCATCATAATCATTGGTCTGTGTGTGGCCTTACTTTCAATTTTATACATTTAGGCTTTTAACCAACTCCTTATAAACAGTCTTGGTCTGAACACCTTTGGGAGTTTTTCTGGAAGACATATGCAGGAATGAAATTGCTGGGTCATAGGTTATGCACTGTGTCAATTTTACTAGCAGGTAATGGTTCCTGTTCCTTGGGAACTAAGAGATCTATCTGGTGCCTTACATGATCATGATGTCACCTTTTCTGTGTGGGTTCCTAAGAGAAGCAGATATCCCAACCAGCCAGGCACCCTCTCATCTGGTGAGGATGGGGTGAGGTGAATCTCCAAGGTAGAATAAAGAACTTCAATTTCAAGAATAATGCCTGACTTCTCAGGGTCTGTTGAAGCAAACTGATTCTACTATTTAAAATACAATGTGGTTAGGGGCTTACCTGGTAGTCCAGAGGATAAGACTCCGTGCTCCCAATGCAGGGGGCCTGGGTTCAATCCCTGGTCAGGGAACTAGATCCCACATGCCACACCTAAGTGTTCACATGCCGCAACTAAGAAGCCCACGTGCTGCAACTAAAAGATCCCACATGCCACAACGAAGATCCTGCATGCTGCAACTAAGGCCTGGCGCAGCCAAAAATAAATACTTTTAAAAATACTGAAAAAATAAAATACAGTGTGATTAAAAGCTACATATCAGACCATGTTGTGGATAAAGGGGAAAATGAAAGGTTTTTCCCTTCTACCCAAGAACATCATCCCGGAAAGGGAGTGTACCGAGTGCATAGGTCCTGACATTGGGCCTGGAGACACCAAAATTGGATTCTGGGGACTGCCAAGGTGAGGGTTAGTGCTGGTGAATTCCTTCCCTTTGGTGTGTGGAACGCCAGATGACCACACTCTAAAAATAAGGGTGAACCACACACAGGCTCACCCAGTGGGCTTCAGCTCAGCTTTTGAATTTCTCAATTTCTACAGTTGGATTTAAGTGATTCCATAATGCTAGTGCCCTCAGGTACCAGGAAATCCTCTCTGTAAGGACGTAATAGTCTATTAGCTCTCAAATTATTTTTACAATCTTGCGAAAACTTTTTTTAAAACTAGGCACAAGAGAAGACAAATAATGCAAAGAAAAGTCAACAGAAGCAATTGAGAGTAGAAACATTTCTACTGGGAATTCAGAATTTGAGTTACTGGGCACAGATTTTAAAATCATACGTACAATGTTCAGAAATGAAAGATAAGAATTTTAACAAAAAATGGGAAACAGTGAAAAGAACTAAATGGAAATTCTGAAAATGAAAAACAAAAACAAAGAATTTGTGGATGCATATAGCAGCAGATGAAACAGCTGAAGAAAAAATGAGTGAACTACATAGTTGAGAAGAAAATATCTAGAATGAAGCACAAAAAGGACAAAAAGGATGGATTATATAGGAAAAGGGTAAGAGAGAGAGAATACAGATCTAAAATATTTGTAATTAGGGTTGCAGGAGAAATTAACAAAAACGAAGCCAGACACGATATTTAAATACATAAGAACTTCCTAAAATTTAATTTAGACACGTGGTTAGCTCCATTGACAACCAAGCCCCAATCCTTACGTGCTTTCCAAAACTCACCCCATTAACATAAAAGATCTCAATATTGAGGAAATTCCAAGGTTTTTAGGAGCCTAGTGCCAGGAATGAGGAGGAAGACCAAATATATTTCTCTTATTATAAATCACAATAATCACAGGCACAATCTACCAAAACCCCAGCAAGGATAAGTAGATCATCTGATTGGCCTTTATTTATTAAAGAAAATGAATCAATAATTAATAATCTTCCAAAACAGCACCAGTACAGGTGGGTTCACTGGTAAATTCTACCAAACATTTCAGTAGAAATTTTATAATATTATTTCTTAACAGATAATAGAAGTGGAGGGAATACTTCCTAATTCATTCTGTAAGGCTAGAATTACCCCAGTATCAAAACTAGACGAAGACATTACTTGAAAGGAAAACCACAGACCAATATATTTCATGAATAGATGCAAAAATCTGCAACAATGTATTAGTAAGTTGAATCCAACAATGTATAAAAAGAATTATACAACATGACCAAATGGGATTTATCCCAGGTATGCAAGGTTGGTTCACCATTTAAAAATCAGTTAATGTAATCCATCACATCAATAGGCTAAAGAAGAAAAAATATATAATCATATCGATAGGTGCGGAAAAAGCATTTGACAAAATCTAACACCCTTTCATAATAAAAATTCTCAGCAAACTAGGGATGGAGAGGAACTTCCTCAACTTGATAAAGAACATCTACCAAAGACTTCCCTGGTGGCACAGTGGTTAATAATCCGCCTGCCAATGCAGGGGACACAGGTTCGAGCCCTGGTCCGGAAAGATCCCACATGCCGCAGAGCAACTAAGCCCACGTGCCACAACTACTGAACCTGCACTCTAGAGCCCACGAGCCACAACTACTGAAGCCGGTGTGCCTAGAGCCCATGCTCCGCAACAAGATAAGCCACTGCAATAAGAAGCCCATGCACCACAACGAAGAGTAGCCCCCACTCACTGAAACTAGAGAAAGCCCATGTGCAGCAATGAAAACCCAACACAGCCAAAAATAAGTAAATAAATAAACAAATAAATAAATACATAAATAAATAATAAAAGGTAAGCAGTAGCTTCAAAAAAAATCTACCAAAACTACAGCTAACATCATACTTAATGGTAAAAAACTAGATGCTTTCCTGCTAAGATGAGGAATAGGACAAAGATGTCCCTTCTCACTTCCATTCAACATCATACTGGAAGACTTAATGCAAATAGAGAGCCCAGAAATAAACCCACATACCTACAGTCAATTAATCTTTGACAAAGGAGGCAAGAATATACAATGGGGAAAAGACAGTCTCTTCAGCAAGTGGTGTTGGGAAAGCTGGACAGCCACATGTAAATCATTGAATTTAGAACACTGCCTCACACCATACACAAAAATAAACTCAAAATGGCTTAAAGACTTAAATATAAGACATGATACTGTAAAGCTCCTAGAAGAGAACCTAGACAAAACATTCTCTGACATAAATCGTAGCAATGTTTTCTTAAGTCAGTCTCCCAAGGCGATAAAAATAAAAGCAAAAGTAAACAAATGGGACCTGATCAAGTGTATAAGCTTTTTTTGCATAGCAAAGGAAACCATAAACAAAATGAAAAGACAACCTACAGAATGGGATAAAATATTTCCAAATGATGCGACAGACAAGGGCTTAATTTCCAAAATGTACAAACAGCTCATACAACTCAATAACAACAACAACAAAAACCAAATTGAAAAGTGGGCAGAAGACCTAAATTGACATTTCTCCAAAGAAGACACACAGGCCAACAGGCACATGAAAAAAATGTGCAACATCAACTAATTATTAGAGAAATTCAAATCAAAACTACAATGAGGTATCACCTTACTCTTGTCAGAATGACCATCATCAAAAAGTATACAAATAGAGACTTCCCTGGTTGTCCAGTGGTTAGGACTCCATGCTCCCAATGCAGGGGGCCTGGGTTCAATCCCTGGTCAGGGAACTAGATCCTGTATGCTCAGCTAAGAGCCTGCATGCTGCAACTAAAGATCCCACATGCCGCAACTAAAAAAACAGATCCCGCATGCTGCAACGAAGATCCCACATATAGCAACAAAGATCACTCTTGCCGCAACTAAGACCTGACCCAGTCAAATAAATAAATAATTTTTTTCTTTTTAAAGTATACAGGGACTTCCCTGGTGGTCCAGTGGGTACGACTCCATGCTCCCAGTGCAGGGGGCCTGGGTTCGATCCGTGGTCAGGGAACTAGATCCCACATGCTGCAACTAAAAGATCCTGCGTGCCACAACTAAGATCCGGTGCAGCCAAATAAATAAATAAAAAGAAATAATAAGAAAAAGAAAAAAAGAACATATATATTCTTTTTTATGGATATGTATATAACTGAATCACTGTGCTGTACACCTGAAACTAAACACAACATTGTAAATCAACTATCCTTTAATAAAATAATTTTTTTTGCTTTATAACAAATTTAATCAGTTATACATATACATATGTTCCCATATCCCCTCCCTTTTGCGTCTCCCTCCCACCCTCCCTATCCCACCCCTCCAGGCGGTCACAAAGCACCGAGCTGATCTCCCTGTGCTATGCGGCTGCTTCCCACTAGCTATCTACCTTATGTTTGGTAGTGTATATATGTCCATGCCGCTCTTTCACTTTGTCACAGCTTACCCTTCCCCCTCCCCATATCCTCAAGTCCATTCTCTAGTAGGTCTGTGTCTTTATTCCTGTCTTACCCCTATGTTCTTCATGACATTTTTTTTTCTTAAATTCCATACATATGTGTCAGCATACAGTATTTGTCTTTCTCTTTCTGACTTACTTCACTCTGTATGACAGGCTCTAGGTCCATCCACCTCATTACAAATAGCTCAATTTCGTTTCTTTTTATGGCTGAGTAATATTCCATTGTATATATGTGCCACATCTTCTTTACCCATTCATCCGATGATGGACACTTAGGTTGTTTCCATCTCCGGGCTATTGTAAATAGGGCTGCTATGAACATTTTGGTACATGTCTCTTTTTGAATTATGGTTTTCTCAGGGTATATGCCCAGTAGTGGGATTGCTGGGTCATATGGTAGTTCTATTTGTAGTTTTTTAAGGAACCTCCATACCGTTCTCCATAGTGGCTGTACCAATTCACATTCCCACCAGCAGTGCAAGAGTGTTCCCTTTTTTCCACACCCTCTCCAGCATTTATTGTTTCTAGATTTTTTGATGATGGCCATTCTGACTGGTGTGAGATGATATCTCATTGTAGTTTTGATTTGCATTTCTCTAATGAGTAAAGATGTTGAGCATCCTTTCATGTGTTTGTTGGCAGTCTGTATATCTTCTGTGGAGAAATGTCTATTTAGGTCTTCTGCCCGTTTTTGGATTGGGTTGTTTGTTTTTTTGTTATTGAGCTGCATGAGCTGCTTATAAATTTTGGAGATTAATCCTTTGTCAGTTGCTTCATTTGCAAATATTTTCTCTCATTCTGAGGGTTGTCTTTTGGTCTTGTTTATGGTTTCCTTTGCTGTGCAAAAGCTTTTAAGTTTCATTAGGTCCCATGTGTTTATTTTTGTCTTTATTTCCATTTCTCTAGGAGGTGGGTCAAAAAGGATCTTGCTGTGATTTATGTCATAGAGTGTTCTGCCTATGTTTTCCTCTAAGAGTTTGATAGTGTCTGGCCTTACATTTAGGTCTTTAATCCATTTTGAGCTTATTTTTGTGTATGGTGTTAGGGAGTGATCTAATCTCATACTTTTACATGTCCCTATCCAGTTTTCCCAACACCACTTATTGAAGAGACTGTCCTTTCTCCACTGTACATTCCTGCCTCCTTTATCAAAGATAAGGTGACCATATGTCCATGGGTTTATCTCTGGGCTTTCTATCCTGTTCCATTGATCTATCTTTCTGTTTTTGTGCCAGTACCATACTGTCTTGATTACTGTAGCTTTGTAGTATAGTCTGAAGTCAGGGAGCCTGATTCCTCCAGCTCCATTTTTCGTTCTCAAGATTGCTTTGGCTATTCGGGGTCTTTTGTGTTTCCATACAAATTGTGAAATTTTTTGTTCTAGTTCTGTGAAAAATGCCAGTGGTAGTTTGATAGGGATTGCATTGAATCTGTAGATTGCTTTGGGTAGTAGAGTCATTTTCACAATGTTGATTCTTCCAATCCAAGAACATGGTATATCTCTCCATCTATTTGTATCATCTTTAATTTCTTTCATCAGTGTCTTATAATTTTCTGCATACAGGTCTTTTGTCTCCTTAGGTAGGTTTATTCCTAGATATTTTATTCTTTTTGTTGCAATGGTAAATGGGAGTGTTTCCTTGATTTCACTTTCAGATTTTTCATCATTAGTATATAGGAATGCCAGAGATTTCTGTGCATTAATTTTGTATCCTGCAACTTTACCAAATTCATTGATTAGCTCTAGTAGTTTTCTGGTAGCATCTTTAGGATTCTCTATGTATAGTATCATGTCATCTGCAAACAGTGACAGCTTTACTTCTTCTTTTCCAATTTGGATTCCTTTTATTTCCTTTTCTTCTCTGATTGCTGTGGCTAAAACTTCCAAAACTATGTTGAATAAGAGTGGTGAGAGTGGGCAACCTTGTCTTGTTCCTGATCTTAGTGGAAATGGTTTCAGTTTTTCACCATTGAGGACGATGCTGGCTGTGGGTTTGTCATATATGGCCTTTATTATGTTGAGGAAAGTTCCCTCTATGCCTACTTTCTGCAGGGTTTTTATCATAAATGGGTGTTGAATTTTGTCGAAAGCTTTCTCTGCATCTATTGAGATGATCATATGGTTTTTCTCCTTCAATTTGTTAATATGGTGTATCACGTTGATTGATTTGCATATATTGAAGAATCCTTGCATTCCTGGAATAAACCCCACTTGATCATGGTGTATGATCCTTTTAATGTGCTGTTGGATTCTGTTTGCTAGTATTTTGTTGAGGATTTTTGCATCTATGTTCATCAGTGATATTGGCCTGTAGTTTTCTTTCTTTGTGACATCCTTGTCTGGTTTTGGTATCAAGGTGATGGTGGCCTCGTAGAATGAGTTTGGGAGTGTTCCTCCCTCTGCTATATTTTGGAAGAGTTTGAGAAGGATATGTGTTAGCTCTTCTCTAAATGCTTGATAGAATTCGCCTGGGAAGCCATCTGGTCCTGGGCTTTTGTTTGTTGGAAGATTTTTTATCACAGTTTCAATTTCAGTGCTTGTGATTGGTCTGTTCATATTTTCTATTTCTTCCTGATTCAGTCTTGGCAGGTTGTGCGGCAGGTTGTGCGTTTCTAAGAATTTGTCCATTTCTTCCAGGTTGTCCATTTTATTGGCATAGAGTTGCTTGTAGTAATCTCTCATGATCTTTTGTATTTCTGCAGTGTCAGTTGTTACTTCTCCTTTTTCTAAAATGAATTTTTTTTAAAGAAGGACTGTTATCTGAAATATACAAAGAACTCCTAAAACTCAACAATAAGAAAACAAACAAGTCAGTTTTTCAAATGGGCAAAAGATCTGCACAGACACCTCACCAGAGAAGATATACAGGTGGTAAATAATCACATGAATAGATGCTCCACATCATATGTCATTAGGGAATTGCAAATTAAAACAAGGAGATACCACTACACACCTATTAGAATAGCTAAATTGCTAAACAGTGACAACTCCAAATGCTGATGAAGATGTGGAGCAACAGGAACTCTCATACATTCTTTGTGGGAATACAAAATGGTACAGCCACTTCAGAAAACAGTTTAGCAGTTTCTTACAAAAGTAAACATACTCTTACCATATGATTCAGCAATTGTACTCCTCGGTATTTATCCAAATGAATCGAAAACTTATGTCCACACAAAACCTGCACAAGGATGTTCATAGCAGCTTTATTCATAATTGATAAAACTTGGAAACAAGAAAGATTTCCTTCAATAAGTGAGCGGATAAACTGTGGTACATCCAGACAATAGAATACTCAGCAATAAAAAGAAATGAACTATTATGCTATGAAAATCCATGGAGAAATGAATGTTATATGCTTTTTGCTAAGTGAAGAGGCCAATCTGAAAAGGCTACAAACTCTGGTTCCAACTACATGACATTGTGGAACAGGCAAAACTATGGAGACAGTAAAAAGATCAGTGGTTGCTGGGGGTTATAGGGGTTGGAGTGTGGGAATGATGAATGGGTGGAGCATAGGGGATTTTTAGGGGGGTGAAACTGTTTAGTATGATGCTTGTAATGGTTGATGCATGTTATTATGTTTTCTAAAGCCATAGAATGTATTACACAGTTTATATTAACCTTAATATAAACTATGGACTTTAGCTAATAATACTTTATCAATATTGGCTCACTGATTGTAACCAAAGATACCGCACTAATGCAAGATGTTAATAATAATAGGGTTTTTGTGTAGCCGGGGAGGGGGTTTGGAGGGGCCATGTGGGAAGTCTATACTTTCTGCTCCATTTTTTCTGTAAACCTAAAACTACTCTTTAAAAATAAAGTCTATTAGGTTTTTTAAAGCTATTTTTCAGCAAAAAGACATCGGTTGGGAGTAAAAAGGGAAGTGGGAGCCGATATCTGGTGTTCATATAACAAAGAGCTCATATCCAAAATGTAAAAAGAACTTTCACTCATCAATAATACACTACAAAAAGGGCTCTGAGCTAACTCCTGGAGTGTGGCAAGTCTCAGCAACCTTGTGGGTGATTTGAACTTTATCGACTGGCTCAGATTTCCTCAGGAGAAGGCAGGGAGTGAGAAAGAGAGGAATAAAAATCCAAACGCCAGAATGAAGCGCTCCTCCCGACCTAGCCGAACCTGGTGAAGGCAGTAAAGTCGGCGGAGTAGTAAGGTTGATCATAGAGAGGACCGCGCCTCCGGATTCCTAGGCGGGCACCGGAAGTGGCCTCGGGGTCCTGGGCGCCTTTTGCTCGGCCGTTTTGGGTTCCTGGTTGGCCCGGCGGGATGGTGGCCTAAGATTTTGCCATAACTACCTGCCAGGGCTAGTCTCCAGGGAGCGCCAGTCATCCCCAGAGCTGTGGGTGAGCGGTCGGGCTTCTCCCCAGCCAAGCTGCAGAACGCCCCATCTCTGTTGTCCCACGGGCCAGAGGTGGGACGGGGAGGGGGTCTTTGCGGCTTGCGTGTCCTGTTCTCCCCCCAGCACGTGCACACAATGCTTGGTAACGAGCTCAGTGACGATTTGTGTCTCTACTGTTCGGTTTGGATTTGTCGCTGTTATTTTGACTTTATAATATAGCGTAAACCACTCAGATTTTGCTTAATTCTCATTCTTTCATACACGATGGAGGCGGGGTGGGGTGGGGTGCGGTGGGAGAGGGAAATGTCTCAACTGAGGGTTAGGTGCTTAATCCTTTATTCCCTGAACGAGCACTATAACCAGTTTATGGAGCTGTAGTGTATTACTCCTATGTAATTGATTCCTTTAAATGTCGTGAAAGTTTTACTGGAAAAATAACTATGACTCGGCTCATGTGTATATTGTCATAGTAAGTTTACTAAAGTGTGGCAAGATCCATCTTCCCTTACCTTGCTAAGGATCAGGAAGCCTCCTTTTCTCTCTACAGGAGTGTCCCAAGACCCATCCTGCCCTGCTGAAGCAGTTCTATGAAGGGGTGGTAGATTATGAGTATACATGAAAGAAAGCCTTGGCAAATGAGCTATGGTGGTCCCCAGCCTTCGCTCATGTGCTTTATTTCTTCCTGTAATGTAGTTCTTATAAACTAAAAAGTCTTTAAATTCTGAGAATGTGGCCTTATTTCCCACAATAGAAGTTCTAATGCTAATATTTATGTAGCACTTTTCTGTATATCAGCAGCCAAGTGCCCTTTCTCAGTAATTCTGATCTATTTTCACGTTTCTTAGGAATATTATCCTGCTAACGTTCCGCTACTCAGGAACATCACCTTGGCAGTGAGTCTTCATTATTAATAACATAGGTTCTTGACTGCTCTAGTTATTCTGCTGTTTTAATAGTGTGTTCTCCTCCCACAGGAGTGCTCTGATCCTAAGGTTCTTCCTGATTCCTGGTATGTAAGACAAGTGAATCCTATCCTGAGCCACTGCACTCTAAGATGTCCACCAAGTTGAGAGAACACGCAGCCTTGACTCCTGTGGTGCACACTCGAGAGGAGCAGGAGGGACTGAGAATCGTGAAGGTAGAGGAAGAGGAGAACCATGCTTGGGAGCAGAAGCCGCGCCAACTAGGGAATGTGCACCCTTATCAGGAACTTTTCCGCCAGTGCTTCAGGCAGTTCCGTTACCAGGCGGCCCCTGGACCTCGAGAGGCTCTGAGCCGGCTCCGGGAGCTCTGCCAAAAGTGGCTGCGGCCTGAGATGCACACCAAGGAGCAGATCCTGGAGCTGCTGGTGCTGGAGCAGTTCCTGACCATCCTGCCCGAGGAGCTGCAGGCCCGGGTATGGGAGTATCATCCAAGGAGTGGAGAGGAAGTGGTGACTGTGCTGGAAAATTTGGAGACAGAACTTGGAGACAAAGGACAACAGGTGGGAAAAGGGTAATCTATTGTTCATTTATGAGAACCCCAGGGGTCTACCAGCAAAGAGAGTGGGCATGGGTAAGCAAGAGGATTTTATAACCATTATTTTCTGGGCTGACGCATTATCCTCTGTTTTCCCTTTAAAGCTCTGCTGCTTTTGTGAACTGATTAAGACACTGGTTTCTTCATCATTCTGCTTTCTGTACCCATAGGAAATTTTATGTTTAATCAAACTTTGAGGTTTAGTTAGCTATTGCTGATCCTCTCATGAACCCAGCTCTTCTTGTATGTCCTTAGGTCCAAGCCAGTGCACATTACAAACAAGAAGTGCTGTGGAAGGAAGTAGGACCTGTAAGCCTTGCAAATCAGTCACTTAACATCCAGCTGAAGTGTGATCCTTGGGAGCATTTTCCTCTGCAAGAGAATGGTAAGCTTTAAAATGTGAATCTTTTGTGATCTTTTGGAAGCACTGAGTATAGCGTCTGCTAGGAAGCAGTATTTCTGGTGAAAAAAGTGGTATCTAGAATAGCAGAATAAGTTTAACACCAGAAGGTTATTTACAAAGTGAGCATATCTAGAGTTGATTTAATTTTGCATTGGGATATGTGGTATTTTTTAATTGGGTTATGATAGTGGTTTACAATTCTAACTGTGAATCCAAATCATTATGGAACCATTTTAACAATACAGATACCCAGATCTATCATAGATTTACTATAGTGGGCCCTAGTACTATATGTTTTAATTAGCTACTATAGAACAATAGTGGTAGCTTATATTTTAAAAATTCAAGTAGTATAGAAAAATACAAAATGAAAATAAAAGTTCCATTCCAAAGAGTTAACCACTGTTAACATTCTCTAGTATATACTTCTAAAATTTTTCTTGTATATTCAAGCCTCTCCCCACTTTTTAGGGAAAATGGTATCATGATGTATTGACTATATTTTAAAATTTTTTTATATTTTTGGTGCTCTGGCATTTGGGGCCTTGATCATGGACAGACTGTCCTTCCCAGGGCTAGCTAATTCCTAGAGACAGCAAAGGACTCCCCTGCAAGTGGGCCTTTCATATACAGTCCAACCAATCTGGAACCCAGTCCCCCAACCATCTCCTTTATCAAACCTTCACACACCAAGCCAATATTCCCCCTGCCCTAAATCACCCCAGGGTCAGATACCAGAGAACTAGGGACCATCCCTATAGCCCAGAGTGTGCCAAAAGTATTCAAATTATCCATCCTAAGCTTGCTCAGCATACCTACCCTGCCTTATCCATTCCCTCCTGGGGAAACTCCAATAAAGGCTCTAGGCCATGCTCTCCCCTCTTCCCCTTAGGCCTCCTGATCAATCGTGGTGCTTTCCCATGCAGCCCTGCATGGCAGACTACGTCTTCTGTTCCTTGGGATCTACGAGTGTAAAAAATTTCTTTCTTCGTATAGTCCTTTCCATGTCTGTGTGTCTTACCATACCCACTGAAAACAAATCCTGGATACATTTTAACATACATATTATACACACCACTTTGCATTTTGCTTTTTTTTTAACCTAATGAGAATATTCAGGACATTATTCATTCATGCACCAAATACTTATTGAACATCAACTACCTGTCCAGCAGTATTCTACGCATTGGGGATATAGAGGTGAACAAGAAGGCCAACATCTCTGCCCTCATGCAACTTACATTCTAGTTAAATCAGTGGGTACCACAATCTCAGTTCCTTCATTCAGTTGCAGTCGATGTTTGTGGCCTAGAGAAAACCTGCAGAAATAACGTTATTCTTATCAGTAGAGTTATTTTATTCTTTTTGATGTTTAGTTTTCTGTTGCATACATGTATAATAGTTAACAGTCTCCTACTGATATGCATTTAGGCTGTTTCCAGTATTTTCGTTATTTTATTTATTTATTTGGTTGCGCCATGTGGCTTCTGGGATCTTAGTTCCCCTACCAGGGATTGAACCTGCACCCTCAGCAGTGAAAGCATGGAGTCCTAACCACTGGACTGCCAGGGAATTTCCTCTTTTTGTTATTTTAAACATTGCATCAGTGGATGTCTTTATGTAAAAGTCTTTTGGCTCTTGTGTGAAAATATTGGAGGAAAAAAATTCCTTTAAATGCAGTGAGAGATTGATAGCCACTGGATTAAAGTAGAAAACTTATTATGTAGCCAACAAAGTTATAGTGATTACCTCTAGGGAAAGTAAAAGGGCACAGGGTGATGGAGAAAGATGAATTGGGGTTTGGACTTTTTACTTTTATACCTTTTGTACTGTTGAAATTTTTACCATGAGTATCCTTTTTATAGTAAAAATAAAGAGCGCGGTCTTTGAATTCAGATAAACCTGAGTTTCAGGCCGGGCTTTATCACTTAATAGTCATGTGATCACAGACCAATTATTTAATTTCTGTATTTCAGTTGCTATATCTATTACCCAGCTCATTGTGTTGCTGTGAGCATCACCAAATATTGGGTGATCACTTGGTGTTTTAGCTATCCCATTTCCATGTAACAAACCACTCCAAAACTTAGTGGCTAAAAGGAACAACCATTATGTTACCTCTCACAGTTCTCTGGATTGACTGTGATAAACAGGATGGTTCTTCTACTGTACATGATATCAATTTAAGCTGTAGTTATTGGGGGGCTTGCCTGGACTGTGATGCTCGAGATACTTCACTCACTTCTCATACTTTAGCAGGAGATGGCTAGAAAACTGGGCTTAGCAAGATTCTGAGATGGATGGGCCTCAGGTTATCTCATTCTCTCACTCTTCATGTATCTCTTTAGCGGGGTAACTGGACTTCTTACATGGTAACTCAGGGATCTCAAAAGCATCTTTATACAGTCTTAATCCTTGAACTGACGTATCATCACTTTCACCATATTCTGTTGGATAAAGCAAGTCACAGGCCAGCCTAGATCCTGTGTGGGAGGGGGGTGGACTACACAAGGGATGAATGCTAGAAGGTATGTTCATTGGAGACCCTTTGAAGACTCTTGGGAAATTTACATTTCTTTCCTGCCATTCTGAGTTTTTAGATCTGGGCTGGGGCCCAAACGTGTTTTATTTATTTATTTTTATTCTCTATGACTCAAAGGTGCAGTGAGTATCAAAAACCATTAGGATGATAGTTCTTGCTTATTTAGCACAATCCTTGATATTACTAAGCATTCATAATGTTATCAATTATTATTACTAATCTTACTTCCAAACGTATATGTGGGACATGTGGCACTTAAATAATTGACTTGCTCTTTCAGCAGGAGCTGAGACCAGGAATATGACTGGTGAATTTGCTCCAAAGCAGGTTTCTGCAGAAAGGAATTCATTGGTTGCTTTCCAGGATCCAAAGTGTGGAGAAACTTTTCAATATAGGGGTAAATCAGAACAGCAAAAGGTCAACCCCATGAGAGTAAAACGACACAAATGTAAGGAGTGTGGAAAGGCCTTTGCTCAGAGCTCAGGGCTTGTTCGACATTGGAGAATTCACACTGGAGAGAAACCTTATAAATGCAATCAGTGTGGAAAAGCCGTCAGTTATAAATCAGCCCTTCTTTCACACCAGGAAATTCATAATAAAATAAAACGCTATCAGTGTAATGAATGTGGGAAAGCCTTCAGTCAAAACACAGGCCTGGTTCTTCATCAGAGGATCCATACTGGGAAAAGACCTTATGGATGTAAAGAGTGCGGTAAATCCTTTAGTCAAAGTTCACACCTTATTGGACATCTGAGGATCCATACTGGAGAGAAACCCTTCAAATGTAATGAGTGCGAGAGGGCCTTCACTCAGAGGTCAGGACTCATGGAACATCAGAGAAGTCACACTGGAGAGAAACCGTATATGTGTAAGGAATGTGGGAAAGCTTTCCGAGGGAGCACCAGCCTTACTCAGCACCTGAGGATCCACACTGGGGAGAAGCCCTATCAGTGTGAGGAATGTGGACGAGCCTTCATTCAGAGGTCAAGCCTTGTTCGTCATCAGAGGATCCACAGAGGGCAGAAGTCTGTTTCTGTATCCTAATTGTAAGAAGGCCTTTAATCATAAATCAGGCCTTACTGAACACTTTAGAAAGCTACGCTGAATACAGACCCAATCACTGTAATAAATTCAAGAAATTAGGGATGTGGTGTCTCCATTGTTATTCTAAGTAGTCAAACTAGAAGAGATTCTGATATCTTCCAACAGATTGAAAGACGCTGGTCGCTTGTCACTGGGGCAGACCATTCACATTTTGGCCTGAGTCTGTTGTGGATGCTGCTATTTCTTTCTCCCATTCTTTTGGTCCTTCTCCTTTGTGATCCTTCAGCACTTTTGCTCCTTGAAGTCACTACCATCACATACCTTGAATAGCCTGGTGATACAGTGGCTCTCAGAATTTGAACAGAAGATCACTGAGACTGTTAGTGTGCATATTATGCAAAGGAGAACTTAGCAGGATGAACAGGAAACGTGATGCTGTTGTTAAAGTTATATACATGAGGGGTAAGCTAGGTAAGTTACACTTAAAAGTGACTACTCAAGGACACAGCTTGCTGTTTTGTTTGCCTCCTCTTCACCCTGTTGGTGAGGGAGGAAGTCCTACCCTAGGATTTGGAAGATGGCCAAACACATGACACCCGACACTGGACAGATGGGATTGACAGCAGTTAATTAGCCGCTTATACTCACAGCCTAGGGGAGGAGGGCCACTTGGGAGCAGAGTGAACAAATAGGAGCTCTGGGATACAGGCTTTGTAGTAATAAGATGGAGTGATGTCTGGTTTCCTTGGGAGGATATGATTGGCTTGTTTGAATAATTTCATGGGCAGGCAAGGAGGTGAAACCCAGTAGGTTGAGGAGTGTAGTTAGTCCAGCTGATGGGGAACAAGCCAAGTGGGGTCACTTCCTGCTGGGTGGGAGGCATATATAGCAAGAGCAGAGGAACCGATGGTTAGGCTTTTGGGTCCCTGTGAGGCTCAAAGATGTCAAGGCAGCACAGGAAGTTTTAGGCCTTGCTGCTCACTTTGTCAACTTAGAAAAAAGGCACAGTTTTTAGGAAAGAGTTATAATGTATATCTGTGCCCTCAAGAGTGCTGTTTATTCATATGTACTCTTTTTTTTTTTTCTTTTTGAATCTCAGTGATACACATTCCTCCTCCAGTTTATCTCTAGGAAAAAATCCCAGAAATACCTTTGACCATCCAGCATGCCAGTTGGACTTGATCCCATATTGGTAGTGGGATTGAAGAGACATCAGGTAGCAGAGTCTATAATGCTTCTCCTGCATCTTTCTGACTTTCTTATGCTAAAAACCAGTAGAGATCTCAAGCTCAGCTCCCTCACTGTCCACTGTTATCGTCTGGATACCTATGTCCTCATTATGCTTTAGTTTATCTTTTCAACCTTTGGAATAGACAGTCTGAAAAGCATTGGTGTTGTCTTCTACTTTGAATGAAATATACTTTTCACTATTAGGAGGATTTGAGAAACTAGAAAGTTTATAAGGTAGAAAATATATAAAAGTGGGGTATTTCACTATATTCATATTTTTATAGGGACGGTATAAATAAATACCAACCCAGAAAACTCTGGAGGTGCTAATTGTTCATGCTTAGTGCCGTCACTTACTTTGTTTTGCCTTGTTTCAAGGCTCAGGTAGGAAATACCTGAGAGGTTGACGTCTACAGGTCAGAGGGAAACACCTATGACAAAAATAAAAGAGAAGTGGATAGAACATTAAATCTCCCTGAAGTGAGACACCTTCAAATTTAAAATGCAGACTTTCACAGAATACTTGTACATTTGAGGAATTTTCAACCAAGTGGATGAATTCTGTGAAATGTGCTGATGAACTGAGCTTTTCTGGCAGTGGGAACTATGTCAGGGATGAAAACTGGCATCCTAAGGATCAGATACATTTGGCAGACATTTGCGTAGCTCATTCATTGTTTTTAGGAATTGAATTAGCTGTCAACTTAAAAAAACTTAGAAATTTTATGCAGAAATGGAATTTCCATATTATTTTGAAAAAAATAAGATCTGGCATTACTGGGCCAGACCTCTTACCTTCCAGTTCTTTCCATGCCCCACACTCCAGCTTCATTATGTGTCTGAGCCCTAGAGACATTTGAATTTGCTTATCTGGAGAATGACTACTTCAGAGGAGGGTTTTATTTAATCACAGAGTAAACTAAATAGAAACAAGGTGAAGTCATCCTTGACTTTTTGATAGGTTGTTTGCAAAAAATGGAAAACCATAAATTGAGAAATTTGAAAAGTAGGATACAGGTTTCCCCTGCTACCTGAAAGTGAAGCATTCCTATGAAACTTTTTGTAAGCCGAAATGGCATAAAGCAAAGAGGCAGTTACCTTAGGACACATTTTGCTAACGAATGCACAAAATCGAGATAAAGCACAGATGCTCACAGACACAGTTCAAAGCTATAGTGGCTTAATGCTGAGATGCTGAGTGTAGTTCCCAGGGAAGGAGCTTGGTGGTGCCACTCTTGCTGCTTGATTTGTGCGATACCTCTCTACAAGGCTGGCTGCAAAACAAATGCTGAACGCTATTTTCGGTTTTCACCTTTCTTGGCAAACAAAATCCTCTTCGGCTTTCTTTCAGTTAGTGAAAACAGGTACTAATGTAGGTCTTTATTTGTAAAGGCGAAGAGGCGTAAAGCAAATTTTCAGAAAGCAGGGGATACTTGTATTTCTTGATTTAGTTTAAATAAAAATAATGAAAACATACATAAGTGTCAATAATGTTACCTTTGTGGATTTGCTAACCTTAGAGTTAGGGATGTGTTTACAAAAGTAAATATAACAGGTCTCTCCACAGTGACTTGGCTAGTATACATTTCTGAAGATATGTGTTTAAAGAACGGTTATTGCCTACATATGTGTCATGCATTTTAAGGGTATTTTAAAAGGTAAATAAAACACGGGTTCAATGGTGAGTTTACAATTCAAGAAAGAAAATTTACAATACAAAACAAGGATAAATGAACACAAATCAAAAACAGTTCTGCCTGGGAGAATTGGGAAAGTATATAAAGAAGGTGGGCATTTGTGGGACTTTATAGATGAATAGGATTTTGGTTATTAGTCGAGATTCTAAGAGAAACAGAGTATATATTATTTTAAAAAAAAAGAATTGGCTCAGATGATTTGGGGCTACTAAGTCCAAAATATGCAGGGCAGGCTGGCAGGTGAACTCAGGCAGGATTTCTGTCTTACAGTTTTAAGGCAAAATTCCCTCTTGGGGATATCTCAGTTTTGTCTCAAGGGCTTCAGCTGATTGGATGAAGCTCACCCATTATGGAGGGTAATATCCTTCGCTTCAAGTCAACAGATTGAAGATGTTTATCCCATCTACAAAATACCTTCACAGCAACATCTACACTAGTGCTAAAACAACGGCACCGTAGGCAAGCCAGGTTTACATATAAAATGTAACCATCACAGATATATAGAAAAAAGTAGAAGAAGCTGTTAACACCACACGTGTCACTGATATCGCACAGGGGTGTGTTATGTGCAATTCCTTTTAAAGGGTGCTGTGTAGAGTAGTAGGTTATATCAAGACTTGTTTCTCTGGGCTGTTTACATCAAAATTGTGTCTTATTTGCTTAAGTATGCCTCCCATGTTAGAGTCCACTTTAAAGAAATTCAAAGCACTTCGGAGGTAACAGTGTAGAGGAACAAACCCAAGAATGGCATCAGGGAAATCTCACCCTGACTCGCCCAGTGCCCCTTAGAAAGCATAAAACTTGGTTGGTGAGCTAAACAGGTTGGAAAAACTTTCCTGAGTTCATTTCGTTATCCATCCACACATTTTATAATAAATCTGACCTGTCGATATAACTGACTGGTCCTTGGAACAGAGAAAGTGAGTGACTTGTTTAAAGTGACCTAGTGCAAGGCTTTAAGATTTCTTGACTCCAAGTCTGGCGTCCTTTATGCTACTGGTTTCCGACGTACATTTCCTGGGTGCAGTGGTCGACTCACAAACACCGAGAGGGCGCCAGGCTGCTCTCCAGAAGAGTCTGGGTCTGCAGAAGCTGTGAAGGAGGGGGAGCTCTGGAAGGCGGCCTGGAGAGGCCGGCGGCAGGGCGGCCCGGGTGAGGAGGGAGCGCCCGGTAACCACCAGTGGGGCGCCGGCGAGATCATAGAGATGCTCAGACCTTCCAAGTTCCTGTACAAACCCCGGAAGTAGAGTCTCCGGGACCGAGATCCTAGGTGACTTGTCCAGCTGTATACTTGTGTGCACGTGTCGGGTCGCACTCCAGAGCTTCAACCTCTTTTCTCTAGAGCAGAGCCGGCCGTTTTCCGGCCTCGTGGTGAAGAACCGGGGTTCCTGAGTGGGTTGTAAAGAGAGGGCAGATGCTAGAGTCGAGTTTGGGGGGCGTGGGGGCGACGCCCCGCTCTCCGTGCGCAGCCGCGGCTGCCAGGTGCGCCCTAACCCCCACGAGACCCCCATAGCGCATGCGGAGTGTGACTTCGTAGGGGTAGGGGAAGCAGGGTGGGCTGGATTTCCCTGGAGTTTGCTGCCATGCAAAGACATACCTGTCTCCGCAGCCTTGGCAACAGTTTGTCCCTAAACTGTTAGGCTTGGTTTGTCACTATTTTATCTTATAAAGTTAAAAAGCTTATGTAAATTCTTGGCCACCCAGGTAATTTTGTTCTGTTTACAATACGTTCCTATCCCCCAGAGCCCAGGAGAGCCTTCACCTTGACTCTGTACCCTAAGTCAAGTGAACTTTGTCTTGAGCCATCATAGCCCAAGATATCAAAAGTTTGGTGTAACCCTGACTTCTGTAGTTCACGTTACTAGGAGCAGGAGGGTTTGCACGCAGTGAGAGTGGAAAAGAAGCACATGCTTGGGAGAGGCCTAGATTGCCTGGGAAGGTGCATCCTCACCAGAAGTTCGGCCCCTAGCGTTTCAGGCAGTTCTGCTACCAGGAGATCCCTGGACCTCACAAATTTTGAACTCTGCCATTACTGGCTGAAGCCAGAGATGCACACCAAGGAGCAGATCCTGGAACTGCTGGTGATGGAGTAGTTCCTGACCCTGTTGGAACGGGAGAGCTTTGTACTTAGATACAGGAGAATCATCCAGCTAAGAGGCAGTAGTTGTGCAGGAGAGTCTGAAGACACAGCTTGGATATGCAGGCCAGCAAGTGGGAAAGGGGTAATCCAATATTATGTTTTAAAAATGCCGAATCCTGAGCTTCCAAGAATGGGAAGGGATAGAAGCAAATCAAGATTTTATGTCCTTTCTTTACTGGGGCTAAAGCAGTGTCTTTCCGTTTTTCTTCGTCAAAGATCTGCTGCTCA
This sequence comes from Hyperoodon ampullatus, assembly GCF_949752795.1. NCBI lineage: Eukaryota > Metazoa > Chordata > Mammalia > Artiodactyla > Ziphiidae > Hyperoodon > Hyperoodon ampullatus. Next base: position 83,930,051 of record NC_136923.1, on the reverse strand, counting down.
TTGCTCTTGAGACTGTGATATTTGTCTGTCTCCTAACTCCATTGGAAATTTTCTTTTTAACTGAATGCTGAGGTTTTAGCTATTAGCAATGATTTCACAAACAAATTGGGCCTGTTTGTAAAGGAGCAGTGAGTGTAGTGGTCAGACTGCAAGAATTTATATCTAGACTGTACCGCTTACTAGCTCTGTGATCTTGGGCAAGTTACTTAATCTCATCAGAATCCTTTACATGTACAATGAGAAAAATTTTTTTATCCTTAGGTTCAAGCCCATGCACAAAAGCAGAAAGTACTCTGGAAGGAGGCAAGATCTTTAACCAGAGAAGTCATTGAATATCTAGCCCAAGAATAACCCTTGGGAGCCCACCCCTCTATAGCAAAGTGGTGAGTATAAAAAAGAGCCTTCTGGGAAGAGGTAGTTTCTCAAGTGGCAACATGACATGCCTGTCTTTATGCTTCATAAGGACAGCCAGGTCTGATCTGAGTAGGAATAAGGCAGAAAATTCATCTTACATGTAATGATGCTTTGCCATCAGTTACACAGAACCGAGAACTTAGCTTTGGGGAGAACTTCTCAGCTACCATCTTAATTGGGGCTTGGCCGTTGGATGTTCTTGCTCTTTACACTGTTTATTTATTTTTATATTTATTTTTATTATATTACTCCTTGAGTGACCTTTATACCACCATTTAATTTTTGGTCAAAGAAGCAAAGATGCAAGGACAATGCTTTCCATTTAACCTCCTATTTTCTATTAACTTTTGCAAAAATAACCTGTCAGGGTTAATGAGAAAAGGTATACTGCTTTTACAAAAACTCAAATCAGAGAAAACATTTGAAAGATGAGGGGTATGCATATCATGAAACAACCACGTGAAAAAGATACACATTTCCTTCAGATTAATGTATGATACAATCTGAAAGGCACCTGTTTCCCTCAGAGTAATTTATTTATGGTCTACGGAACTTTAGTTTGCCATGCACAGTTTCTTGCTTGGGGAGACTTAATGAATGCTCAGTTTCCTCTGAGGAATTAAGTGAATTGCACTAATAGTATCTCCTGTGACAAATGGAAACCAAATTCTACCTGACCTTATTCCCATAGAAGCACTATGTTAAGTCAAAATGATGTAAAACACAAGCATTTAGAACCTGTAGAGTTTTTCTACTTGGTATATTAAGTTTGTTATGTTTTAAATTCCTATCAAAATATAAATATGGCCGTATATCCTATTATTAATTTCATCTGTATGAAACGTTCAAGTATATTCCCTAGTCTTCTTCAATTTTTTGGGGGGGCTGTGCCAGGTCTTAGTTGTAGCATGTGGGATCTTTAGCTGCGGCATGCAAACTCTTAGTCACAGCATGTGGGATCTAGTTCCCTGACCAGAGATCGAACCTGAGCCCCCTGCATTGGGAGCATGGAGTCTTAGCCACTGGACCACCAGGGAAGTCCCTATTCTCTAGTCTTTTTCCCAGTATATTTAAGGCACAAAAAGTACACTCCAAGTTAAAGTACAAAATAAATCCAATCCTCTTTAGGCTGTCCTTCCAGAAGGAAAGATGGAAAACTGCATGATTGGGATATGGTGGGATATGTCTACTACTTATTGGTGGACAAGGAACAACTGAGTTTGAGGGACCTCCCAGCTTTTAGTGTAGGAAAGTAGGAGTGGGGATCCTTGGTGTCTCTGTGCCAGATGTGTCTTCAGCCCATAGACAGGGCCTAGAGTAGTGCAGCTAAAGGAATGGTACTCACTGGCCAAAAATGTCTCTTGGATTATTTTCTCAGGTCACATTGGGACCTGATATTTAAAAGACATTTGGGACATTTGATATTTAAAAACAAAGGAAATAAGATCAGATACATGAAAGCCAGAGATGGGGAAAGTGGTATGTCTTCTGCATACTGGCCTCTTCTCCTAGGTTGATTGGCATATTGAATAGTTGTATCAGTCATTCAGCCAGCTAATCCCCTGATGTGTGGAGTTCCGTGGTTGTGAGAATTCAATAGAGATTAAAATTACAAGAGATTTTAGTCTAATGACAGGGAATAATATGAGGAAAATACAATATCCCTGCTTTATGTGATATATTCAGTGGGTGTAGCTGTATCAAATAGTGAGAAGATGTAAGTTGAGGAAATTAATAATTTGATTCTTTAGTCTAACATTATAATATTAAAGAAAAGCAATAAAGCATACCATAAATATCAGCCTGAGCTTTTTGGACCTTCCTCATCCATAGAACCAAGAGCCTCCATAAATCTAATTATAGCAGCCCCTCAGTGTTAACCTAACCCCAGCACATGCTCCTAAAAGTATTAGTCATACAGAGTATGTATTTATGAAGCCCTTCCTGTGTGTCATTAACTATACCAAGGACGTATGCAGAGATTAGTAGAACATGAATTTATAATGTATTAAAGCAGAATAGGCTACATAAATAAGTAATTATATTATAAAGTCCAAATAATGTTAAAGCACATTAATTCTGACTGAAGGAGTCAGCAGAGTCTTCACAGAAAAGAAGACATTGGTGGTAGCTTTTAATAAGTACAACTTTGAAAAAAGGGAGAGAACTTGTTGACACCTTATTTGTAATTGTAATGTACAAAGATGACATTCAAAACAAAGAAATGTGGGATTTCTTTACAAAAGAACACTTGGTGACAACACATATATGTGTGTGGATATGTATACACACCTACATATACAAGCATACATTTCTTATACATTATTATAAATCTATGTGAAAAATAGTGCCAAAATCAAATATGATTAGGAAGGCACATTATGCCAATAAAAAATATGAACAGGGACTTCCCTGGTGGTCCAGTGGTTGGGACTTCCCCTTTCAATGCAGGGGGTGCAGGTTTGATCCCTGGTCAGGGAGCTGGGATCCCACATGCCTCGTGGCCAAGGGGCCAAAGCGTGGAACAGAAGCAGTGTTGTGATGGGTTCAATGGAGACTTTAAAAATGGTCCACATCAAAAAAAATTTTTTTTTAAATGAACAGAGTCTTTTTTATTGAGGTACACTTCTATTTTTGTGAATTGTCTGAAATGATATTAGGAAATAGACACAATCCAACATTGAGACAAGATTGCATACCTTCCAGGAACATCCTGTATGGAAGAGGGAAAATGGTTTGGTTATTGAACTTACATCCCATTTGTCTAATGAAAACAGGTTGTCCTTGTTGTATGGTCTGTAATTTACTAAGAAACAAGCAACACCACAAAAAGTTGACCTCACTGTCTACGTGGATAGATCCTCTAATCAGTAATATATCCTTCAGGGGTGGCTCACCAACACTTAATCAGAAAGGCCATACTCCAGAGGAAGTTAGCATTAAGCACAGCAATTAGCTCTATCTCCGATTAATAGCAGAGGCTTTACTAATTTACATACTGAATGTTAGAAGTGAGTTTTCATTGGTGGAATTTGTGATATTAAAGATATATAGTGACTAAAAGAATTTAGAGTCTCTTCCTTCTACCTTTGCATGAACATCTAGAGTCCTTCATGGCTCACCTTTTAGAATGGCACTCGAGGCTTGATTCTCAACCTTTTCTGATGTCAGAAGATTCCGTTTGCCTGATCCTGACTCTTAAGGTTAACTGCATCCTTAGCAACATTTCCTTCCAATGAACCTTTCACCCAAGATGTGAGAGGAGCAACCACGCAGACAGAGAAACTGGGAATTCATCATGCTCCCAGAACAGGCTATATGACTTCTGTCTATGCTTGCTGTCAATGTTTCACTCTTAAATTGTTAAGGAAAATGTTTCTTATAAATATTAGGTTATAAGTATTAGAGTAAGCAATCATTTCATATAGTTCATCCTAACAAATAATGAGCAAGTGTCCAAATTTTATTTAACTCATTAATGGAGGAGCCAACAGAATGGCAGACTTGATTCCACAAGAATATACAACATTGAAATTCATATAATTAGTGAGGGGGAAATGTTGCAATAAAATTGCTAAATTAGATACAAAATTGGTTAGTATTCTCTTCTGGGCAGGGGAAATTTTTATATCTTTTCAGTTTTCTATAAGTTAACCTCTAACTTTATAGGACTGTAAAACATTTGAAATCTAATCAATTGTGAGTCAATGTTAAATTCCCCAAGAGAGTCAACATGTTCTAGCATATTTTTGCCTATTTCCAAGTTTTGATAAATTTCCTGAACATTGCTAATAAATGTCTGTATGCATAGCAGATTTCAGTCTAAAACCAGAACTGATAGCTGGGGGAGAGGAGCCCAAAGCCCTCATGAATCTTGATTGCTGGCTTCTGATACTTCTCAAAATGAGCCTAATAATTATGAATGAGAAAATTAACTATGTTCAGTTTACATTACAGTCATGTTCAGTCTTGAGACCCCTCCACGTTTTCAGAAGTTGGCACATGTAGATATTTTAAAATCACAAGTACCTAGGAGCAAGATTGATGTAACATGTTTTCTGTTTTGTTTTTGGGGTTTTTTTGGCCAGGCTGCGTGGCTTGCGGGATCTTAGTTCCCCAACGAGGGATCGAACCCGGGCCCACAGCAGTGAAAGCACGAAGTCCTGACCACTGGACAGCCAGGGAACTCCCAAGATTGATGTAACATGTTTAAAAGATTTGCCTTTTCCTTGCGTTTAGTCTGGGAAAACTCTTTATGTAACCATAGCGAGTGAAGCAACAACTTCAGGGTAAGAGTGGACGCAGGGCACTCCCTGAAGAGGATAAAGATCTGAGCAGATCTTTGACAGCCTTTCTAGACTGTGCCCTGCTGGTCATCTCCCCCATCCTGGAGGCCTCTGGCCAACTGCTGTTTGCCAGCCTCCTAGTTCAGTTCACAAGCCTCCTTTCCATTTCTAGCCCCAGGATGGTTTCCCCAACTCCTGAACCTTTCCCAACCTGAGAAGGAGGAATTCTTAACTTGCTCCCTTTCTCCAGGGCCCATCCTGCCTTCCATATCTCCCGTGAAGACTCTAACCACTGGGACTCAGTGAATCTCCATACTTGAACTCCTTCTACATTTAAATCCAGGACCACATAATATATTTACATATTAACATTCTGTTGTTCATCAGTGTCAGGTGTTCTAGGTCTGTGCCCTAATTACATAATAGGCCTCTGGATTATAAAGATCATGTAATTTTTTTGGTATATGGTTCAGGCCCAAGGAGGACACTAATTTGCCCACTTTATATCTTCTGCAGATCAACTGACCCCTTGTGGGCAGGCTCAGTAAAAGTGTGTACTTTACACATAAACACAGTAAATGGGATGGATACATTAGTCATTTCTCCTTAGACTCTCAGGACTCAGAGTTTTTCACAAATGCTAAAGCTATCCATAGTGTGTACTCTGTCAGAAACTCTGCTCGTGGTTTTCCCTTGTGTGATCTCGTTTAATCCTCTTGATGCCCAGTGCTCTTAGTTTTCTTATTGTCCCCTAATTGGAAACAGATTTAGAGAAGTTAAGTGACTTGCTCAAGGGGCACTGCAGCACAGGAACCTGAATTCAGTGACCCCAAATTATAAGCTCTTAACCACTGTCCTATACTATCTGATCTCACTTATTGGATTTTTGATATAATTCCTAGTAAGTATAATTTGACAGATGTTTAGCCACTTTGGACGGGGAAGGGAAGAAATGTGAGGGATGTTTACAAGGCAGGGCTGCTTTTGCTCTGGACTCTGCTCTGTCATTCAGCTCTCCACATCCCCAAGGTGCCAGCCCTTCTGTGAACTGAAGATCCTGGGTGTGGGGTTCAGAGGCTTCAGTTCCTACACATGTGAGCAGTGGTCAACTCTCCAGTCTCCTCAGGAAGCCGTGGTTGCTTTGTGGTGGTGTCCTTGGTATTTGCCTTGAAATGTAGCATCTTCAGTGTGGCTTTCTAAGATCTGACCATTAAGCTCATTCCAGGTGCTTTCAAAATAGCTTGCTTTCCCCTTTTCTACTCAGTAATAATCCCTTCAGTATCACAACACTGGTGTCCTTTCTCCTCTTTCTAGGTGAAGGGATTTTGAATTTTCTCTGAGGTATCAAGAATTGAGAGAGAGGGACTTCCCTCGTGGCGCAGTTGTTAAGAATCTGCCTGCCAATGCAGGGGACACAGGTTCGATCCCTGGTCCAGGAAGATCCCCCATGCTGTGGAGCAACTAAGCCCGTGCGCCACAACTACTAAAGCCCACATGCCTAGAGCCGGTGCTGTGCAACAGGAGAAGCCACCGCAACGAGAAGCCCATGCACCGCAATGAAGACCCAACGCAAACAAAACCAAAACAAAACAAAAAAAATTAAGAAAAAAAAAAAGAAGAATTGAGAGAGGAAAAAGAATTGAGAGAGAACTAGATTGTTTTAAGATATGCACGTCCTGCACTGTGAAGGACGAGGAATATCTGCCTCAGCACAAGAGAAACTCCAAAGTGAGCAACATTGTTTCTGTAGGGCCAGTGTTCTGAGAGTCTTGCTTTCCTGTGGAAATAGCCATGAAGAATCTGTTCCCAATACACCACGGTCCCTGCACAGTGGGACAAGGACAGCTTTACAGTTCTGGCTGGTTTTTCAAAATTCCAGCACCCTACTTCATATGTTTATTCTCCTTTTTGTGTCTGCCACTCCCTTTATTATTCCCAACCCTGTGTTGCTGACTGACTAAAGCAGCGACTCACTGAGGAACCTCCCTCAGAGCAGTGAGCTCACCTACTTCGATCGCCCCCTCTTCCAACTCTTCCACAGTAGAACCTCTTCCATCACTTAATCCTCTTCTGCTCTTAGGGTCATGCACTCTCGCAAATTTCCACTGCCTTCTGGCCCAAGCTCTTTGCCTTAACAGCTCCCACTTTTCGACCATCACTGTTTTCTGTGTTTCTTCCTGGTTTCAGTATATTCACGAGATCCTAAAGGCTAGCTATCGTGTTCCTTCCTGAGAAGGAGAGGGTTCTGGGCGCAGAGGAGATGAAAGCACCCAGGAGAAGGGCAGAGGGGAGACAAACAGGTAGTGATGCTGACCGCCAACGGCCTACTTCCCGGGAACGCTCTTTATGGAAGAGAGCAGTCATTTTTCTTCTCTGTTGTCATCTAGCACTCCTCCCCTACATTTTCAGTTAAGAGGTCCTGCCGGGTTGGCAAGAGGCGGGTGTCCGAAACTTTTTTTTTTTAATTTCAGAGATCCAGGAACTGGGTTTAGTGTTAATTGTCAAAGCACAGTTGCTACTTTCACCGCCTTTAGTCCCGAACCGCTCGAACTGAACACGCAGCGTACCCGGCCGCAGGGTAACTAGGAGACGCTGCGCACGTGGGTGGAGGCGGGTCGCGGGCGCGCGCTCGGGGGCGTGACCTCCGGGAGACGCCGGAAGCCGGCGCGCCTGAGCGTCCAGTTCCGGGAGCCGCACTTCTGCGTCCCTGTCAGGTGAGTGTACGGGGGCGTCCCTCCGTCTAGATATAGGGTTCGGCCTTGCGAAGCCCCGGACGTGTTGAGCCGCGTGGGGCAGCCAACACCGGCCCTGGTTACGGCTGGAGGACACCGGTTCGGGGCTACGCGGCTGGGAGCAGACGTCTGTCTGGGAGGCTCCGGAAAGGCCGGCCCCAAGGCCCCCAAGACAGGACCCTGTCCCGGGACAGGGGATCCCCTTCTTGGGAACCGTGATCCCGACGCTCTGACTAAACCAGGGCCGCCAGCACTGTGTGAAGCGAGGTGGGGTTTCGCTCTCAGTTTTGCCAGATTAACACGAAAACATCAATAATTTTCTGGCTGTGACTAGTAACTTTTCCTCTCCCACAGGTTGGGTCGTATGTATTCAAGTATGGAAAAACGGTGCCAAGTGATAACTTGAAAATTTGCTTTAGGTTAGGGGCCACATACATGTATTTAATTGCCGGATTTGGAGAAACCTTCCTCCATTAAGTGCAAGCCTTCATTCCACACACACACACACACCCAGCAATTATATATTTTTATTTATCTCCGTAACATACTCTACACTTTTCATATTTGTTTTGTTTATTGATTGCTCCTACTAGAATGGACACTCCATGATGGCAGGGATCTTTGTATGCTAATGCGTCTCAAACACCTAGAACAGTTTTTATACAAGGTAGGCCTCTAAAAAATATTTGTGGATTCAGTGAATTAATAAAATTAGTTACCCTGGTTACAGGTCTTCTTTCTTGTGTGCGTTCTTCGAAGTATATGCCGTGTATCCCTTTATCACTTAATTCTTATTCCCCAGGGTGCCCTCAGAAGCCTCCAGTTGAAACTCCAGCAGAAGCCAGGCATGATGGCCGTGGACACAAGAAAGTCTGCTGGCCAGCTGTTCCAAGCCCCATGGGGTCAGCAGAGGCCTGTGATGGTGAAAGTGAAGTTGGAGGAAGACCACCCCAGGAATCAGGGTCTCAGCCTTCCAGAGAACCAGCCTCCTGCCTGGGAGATCTTCAGGCAGCAGTTTAGACACTTCTGCTACCAGGATTGCCCTGGTCCCCAAGAAGCACTGAGCTGGCTCCGGGAGCTCTGCCATCAGTGGCTCAGGCCAGAGACACATACCAAGGAGCAGATCCTGGAGCTGCTGGTGCTGGAGCAGTTCCTCTCCATCCTGCCCCAGGAGCTGCAGGCCCAGCTGCAGGAACATCATCCAGAGAGTGGGGAGGAGGTGGTGACCATGCTGGAGAATCTGGAAAGAAAGAGAAATGTACACATAGGAAGAGACTAGTATGGTATGGTTGCAGGGAACTGGGAGCAAAACTTTCTCAAGTGTGAAGGCTCTGAGAGAACAGTGGGAAAACCTAGCATTCAGCAGGGAACTGAGCTTCTTGCTAAGCCAGTCAGGAGGGGAAGAAGGGGAAGGGTGGGAAACAGCAGATTCGGGGATGGTGAGTAAAGATAGTGAAGGCATCGTGCTCCTTTACTGGTCATTCAGCATCACAGCAGCAAAGATGTAGGTGGTATCACACATGAAAACTAAGTTCGGAGAGGTTGTGTAACTTAGCCAAGGACACATAGCCAATAAATGAAGTGACAGAAACAATATTTGATCAAACTTTGCTTTGCTTACCTTTCTGGCTGCCTCTCAGCACCCTAGGGCCTGGTTTCTAGCTTCTTCCTCCTAGTCCTTCTTGGGGGATGTTTCTTGGGGACTCCTCCCTGAGGTTTGGTCCCTGTTAAATTCATGATATCCTTACAGGCCTAATGAGTGCTGCTTGTCTCTAGCTTTCAGCCTGTGCACTGGAACAGAAGATCCTTTTGCAGACAGTGACACTTAAGACACTAGATGAAGAATCTTCATGTACCCGAGTTCAGCCTGCAGCAGTCCAGTTCAAGGGCGAAGGACCTGAGCCCCACCCATCAGAGGGAAGAGGTGAGGCAAGAATTTCTCTAGGGAATTTAGACTGAAATGAACTCTCCTTTGGTTTTTTTGTGGAGTGTGACTTGTTAATTCCTTGTGATGAGAGTTGTTAAAGAGTGACAGAGCTGACATTTTAGGTAATAATGATTAACAGGTGATAAGTCATCTCAGAGCAGCCTCAGCAGTATGTCGGTTTTAAACATCCACAGTTGAATTTTCTGCAGATTGTCTATAGCAAATGTTACTTTCAAGTATTTTGATGCTTACATAAATAGACCCTGATAGAATATTAACCTTGTAAAACTACATTGACTTTTTTGAAAGTTACCTCTTATTATTACCAGAGAAGTATATATGCATTGTAGAAAGTTAGAAAATACAGAGTTGCAAAATAAGAAGGCAAAGCATGATATTCTTATCACCCAGAGATCACGATTGATGACTTTTTATTTTATATCTGTATATCTTTTATGTGCACATGTGTGTATACACACATACACAAATTCCTTTCACCATAAAGGGATCTTTTCTATGTGTTATTTTATAATCTATTTTGCTCAGTTAATAATCTTCCCTTTTCCCTGTCAATACATCTTAATGTTATCTAAACTCAATCCAAATTCAAACTGGTCCATTTTTTTCCAAAATGTCTTTAAAGCTGATTTGTGCAAACCAGGATAGAAGCCAGGGTCACATAACACATCTGGTTGTTATGCCTTTTAATTCTCTTTTACTTTAGAACAGTTTCACTGTCCCATTTTCCCTCTCACAGCCCAGACTTTTTGATGAGCCCAGGCCAGTCTCCTACCCTCTGGATTTTTCTGGTTGCTTCCTCATTGTATCATTTATTTTGCTGCCCCTGTACCCTGGATTTCCATAAACTGGAAAAAAGATTGAAAGGCTCAAGTTAAACATTTTTGGCTAGAATTAATATTAGGTAATAGTAGACATGAATACCTGGGTGACCCACTATAAAATCCCTGGCTGGCTTAAGATGATGAAAGTATGATCCCTCCATTGAACAGCTAGTTTTTTCCCTTGTAACGGTGTGGTGTCACTTTGGCACTTTGTGAGTGGCCAGTTTCCCATCAACAAAATACAAAATATTTGAGAATTCTTGTGTGGGTCAACCATTTTATTAAGGGTTACAGAATGATTTTATAATCCTTTTGTTCCTTCTACATTATTAACTGGCATTCTTCTTTATAGTAAAGGAATGGTCAAATCATCTACTTGTTGGTTAGATTGACTTGACTTCATATTAAACAGTCAAGATTGATGCTTAGTTTTCCTCCTTTATTTACCAATTTTCATATCCAAGGAATGGTTTAATAGGTACCTCAAATGGCGACGTGAGATTTTAGGACTTTCTCTGTATTAGTATCATTATGGACTTAGTAATTTTCATTGAGTCAGTGTGTTTCAATTTACCACAGTTATTACTCTTATTAATGCTCAGACTGACACATCTTTGCCTTGTATGGATGTCTCCCATCTTGCCCCTTTCTCTTTTTGCGATGACCCTATGAATTTTGAATCCTTGCTTTCCGAACAAAATTAATTGTTCCAGGCTCACCTTGTACTTTCCCTAGACCCAGATTTGGTATCAACCCTTTCTAAAGGAGCCTTGATTCTTCTTAATGGAGAATGCTACTGATGTATAAAATCTGGGTGCTAGGGGAGTTCTTTACCACTAGGGTAACAATACTTCTAACACATTTTATGGGTAGAGCTAGAAGTACACTTTTTTTTTCTAAAAAATATGAGTTCACAATGGTGTATTCAATTTTGTTCTACCACTACAATGTTCCATTATTTTTCTATATTGTATTTTGTTTCTGCATTTATTTTTGTTAATTCCTTCCTTATGTTCTCACTTTTTTTTAAATTTATTTATTTTACATTGTAGTAATTTGTATCAGAGTTGTTCCCAGGAAGCCTAAGGGAGGGGAATGAGACACAGAAGGGAGAAAAGCCAGTAAAGTGTTCCTAAATGAGCAAGTTATCTTGGTTAATTAGTTGTCCTTTTTAGGTTTTAACTTCTGGGCTGGATTGATCTATATATCTGTTACTAATATAAATATTTGATGCTACAGATATTTTATTGAACACAGGTTTTGATGAATCCCAAATGTTTTGAAATATAGTGTTTTTGTTATTTTCTAGAAAATCGGAAATGTATGCTTGTATTTTGCCTTTGAACCAATAATTGGAAGTTTTAAAATTTTCAGATGGAAGGGCTTATTTTCTGATTTTGTTATTAATTTTAGATTTATTCCATTGTAATCAGAGAATGTTTGTGTTGTTTACACCTTTTGGACTTTATTATGGTTTTCCTATGACCCAAAAAATAGTTTTCATTGAAGGTCACTACACATCTGAAAAGATGTTCTATTTTCAGGATACAGAGCTTGATATACATATTTATCCATAAGATTTAATTTTGTTGATTTCATTTTGTAAATCTTCCGTATCTTTATTTTTTTGCCCATTTGGTGTTTTTTTAGACAGAGAAAGGATGATTAAAGTCTGTTATTTGTTTTGTCTCTTTATGTCATCTATAATTTCTGCTCTAGGAAAGTTGCTCCTCTGTTATTTTCTGCATAATTAGACATATCTGTTCCATTGTCACTGTAAATTGTATATTTAGCATTATAAAGTTCTCTTCTTTGTCTAATTTCATGCTTTTGGCCTGAATCTCTCCTTTTTTCTGAAACTGAGATCATGATGCCTTCTTTCTTTTATTTGCATTTGCTTAATTTTCTCTTGTTCATCCTTTATTCATAACTTTTCTCTATCATTTTATTTTAGATGTGTTTCTTGTATATATAATAGAGTTGGGTTTTGCTCTGTGACCAAATCTAATTTTTTTCCTTTTCTTTTCCTTTTTTTTTTTTTTTTTTTTCTGGCCACACTGTGCTGCTTGCAGGATCTTAGTTCCCCAACCAGGGATCAAACCCGGGTAGTGAAAGCACCAAGTCCTAGCCACTGAACCACCAGGGAATTCCCTAATTTTTTTCTTTTAATAGATAAATTCAGCCATTTGTGTTTATTGATAATAAGTATAAACATATATATACACATATGCATAAATACTTATCTGTGTGTGTTCATGTATGTATGGATATACATATACATGCATATGATTTTCAGTGTGTGGTTTGTTTTCCCTCCTCTTTTTTTAATTGTAGTAGTTCTTATAGTTAGGAAGCTTTGTATTTTTGTAGTAGTGGTACATTAGTTATCAACTGCTGCTTAATGAATTACCACAAACCTAGCAGTTAAACGACACAGGTTTATTGTCTCATAGTTTCTATGGGTCAAGAGTCTGGGTATGGCTTACCTGGGCCCTCCACTTCTGGGTCTCTCACAAGGTTGCAGTCAAAATGCCAAAGATGGGATCTCATCTGAGTTGTGACTGAGGAAGGATCCACTTCCACCCTCACATGGATGTTGGCAGGACTCAGTTCTCTGTCAGTCACTCACACAGACAGAGGGCCTCATTTCCTTGCTGGCTACTGACCAGAACCCACCTTCAGTTCCTTGCCACATGGGCTTCTTCATATGGTGGCTTTCTTCACCAAAGCCAGCAAACCAGCAAGGGAGAGTGTCAATAGAGAAAATCTCATAGTACGTGGAACTTACAGTCTTAGGTAATCACAGAAGTGACATCCTATCAATTTTACCATACTCTATTGGTAACTCGGCCATGCTTTATTCTTTCTCACTGCCACACCTGTATTACTCCCATTCCTTCTACTTGGCTGACCTGTTTCTCTGAACCCCTGACACTAAATAAAGAAAAGATATAAAATCCTCTGTTAAATCTAAAATAAAGATTAACCCTCCTACCTGTCTGTCTCTTAATTTTGAGTTACCTTTTCTCCTCAAGTTATATGATGTGTTGTTTCAGATGGTGGTGTGAGGACTGAGAACCTGACATTAGAAGTGAAGCAGGAACGTTATGAAGAAACATTATGGTGTAGGGAGGGGTCTGATGGACATGATGAAACTGTGTGTCAGCATGCCACATACAGAGGGGACAGTGAGCCTAGTGGAAGTTTGGAGTTGCAGGATGGGGATGCCACAGGTGAAAAAACATATGAATGTGATGAATGTAGGAAAACCTTCACTTGGATAAGAGGCCTTCAGGTGCATAGGAGGATCCACATTGGGAAGAAACCATATTCCAGTACAGAATATGGAAAGGCCTTCATCAGACGTGGAGAACTTACCCAGCATCAGGGGCTTCAAAGCAAGGGAAAACCTTATCTGTGTAAAGAGTGTGGCAAAGGCTTCAGTCAGAAAGCAGGCCTCTTCCAACATCTCAAAATCCACACTGGAGAAAAGCCCCATCAATGTAATAAATGTGGCAAATTTTTTAGTCAGAGATCAGTTCTTACAAAGCATCAAAGCCTCCACACTGGAAAGAAACCTTTTGAATGTATATACTGTGGGAAAACCTTCTGCCATAGTGCAGACCTCACTGAACATAGGCAATTCCACAACAAAGAGAAGCCTTATGAATGTAATGAATGTGGGAAAACCTTCAGGCAGCGTTCAAATCTTACTGAGCATCAGCGAATTCACAGTAAAGAAAAACTCTGTGAATGTAAAGTATGTGGAAAAGCCTTCGCTCAGTATGCAGGACTTAACCAACACCGGAGAATCCACACTGGAGAGAAACCTTTTGAATGTCCTGTATGTGGACGAGCCTTTAGCCGGAGCTCAGAACTTATAATACATCACAAAATTCACTCAGGGGAAAAACCCTATGAATGTGCCGACTGTGGAAAAACCTTTAGAGTGAACTCAACCCTGGTCATACATCAGAGAAGTCACACTGGAGAGAAGCCCTATAAATGTGATGAGTGCGGTGAAGCCTTCAGTCAACACTCGGGCCTCAACAAATACAAGTTAGGAGGGAAGCACGGAAACCCTCCTAAACCAAGAAAATATACATGTGATGTATGTGGGAAGACCTTTACGCAGTTAACTGGCCTGAGAAACCACAAAAGAATCCACACTGGGGATAAGACCTACCAATGTCCTGAGTGTGGCAAGGCCTTCACAAGGGGAGAGCATCTTACTGAACATCAGGGGATTCACAACAAGGAGAAGCCTTATCAATGTAAAGAGTGTGGCAAAGCCTTCAGTCAGAAGACAGGTCTTAGTCATCATCTCAAAATCCACACAGTAGAGAAACCTTTCAAATGTTCTGAATGTGGGTGAGCCTTCAGCTGTAAGTCAAATCTCAATAAACATAAGAGAGTCCACTCTGAGGAAAAATCCTATACATGTAAATAGTGTGGGAAGGCATACAAGCAGAGAGCAATGCTGATCCAACATCAGAGAGGCCACATCCTACTAAGTCCCAGCAGTGGTGAAGGAGGTGAAGCCTTCAGTAGAAGCTCAGTTCTGATTAAGCACCAGAGAATCCACTAAAATGACTCCCTGCCAAGGTGTTTGGTGACAACTTCAAGTAGAATTCACATTTTTTTTAATTGAGATAAAATGTTTCTTGAACTTCCTTATTTAAAGAACGTCAGAGAGAACACATTGAAGAGTTGTTTAAAGGTCAATAAATGCTGGAAAAGTTGGGATTTTGGAAAAGTAAACATCAACAAGAAATTTACCTGTGATTACCTTTGTTAAATGCAGTGAAGTGTCATTTAATACAATGAAAAGGTACACAAGGGCAGCTGTAAAAAATATATTTTATACTGAATTCATGAGTTTTTATGTTTTGCTTTTTCACATCATTCTGATTTCTAACTAGCCTTAGCCTAGTCTATTGTTGAAATTGCTTCTCTTAGTACCAATTCAGGTCATAGGACTATCCAAGAGCTTAAAATGTGTGAGATGAGTTGTCTCTGTTTCCCTCCCACCTTGGCTACCTAACCAAGCCTCTTGACCATAAGTGGGTGGCCTGCAGACCCTTCCTGATCCCCACCCCCAGAACTAGCATTTCCTGGTGAAAAAGGACATGTTATATTCTAAGTGATACGGAGATCATAGAGGTTTGGGCCCCCAGTACATCAAAATCTAGTGTGGCCATCATGGCTAAAGCACAGAGCATACATTTTGATTGTGAACACAGCTCCTTGAGCTCACAACAGAGGGCAAAAGAGAAGAGGGGAAAGCAAGCCTTTCATTCCAGCATTTTGCATCTCCTACAAAGTATATTTATACAACTGAAACCTCTTTCAGCTTCAGCACTGCCTATCTCCCTCAGTCAATGTAGTGAGGGACTTTGCTGAAGCTGATGATAGTTTTCAAGTACTGGAAGAATATTTCCTCATTTTTGTGACTGCTTCTGACTTCTACTAGAGTTACAGTATTTATAGGGCAACATAATTCCTTGTCAATAGAAAGAAACTCTGGCCCAGCTATGGTAAAAAATTTTGGTGAATTTAAGTCTCCCTTAGGCTATCTAGTCTGCTAATTTGTCATTCTTTCGCTTTTCTTTTCTGCTCTACTGCCTCTGATCCTCTGAATATAAGACTTGAAACTTTCCTGGTCATAGAGAATGTTTCTCATTGTCTCTATAGTTTTTACCTTTCACTTCCATGGTGAATAGAAGTGTCGTTTCTCTTACAGGCCAGTGATATTTAACTATCTCCAGGTTCCAGCCTATCCATATAAATACAATGTTTTCTTAAAAGAAATGGCAAATATGGGAGCATCAAAAGTTATTAAATGTTATGTCAGTCCTTAAAACCCAATTCAAGTGTGAATCGCCACAAGTCCAACACTTTTTTGAGATGTAATTGACATTATATTAGCTTCAGATCTACAACAAAACAATATTTGTATATACTGTGAATCACCACAATAAGTCTACTTAATATCCATCAACACATACAGTTAATTTTTTTTTTGATGAGAACACTTAAGATCTACTCTCTTAGCAACTTTCAAATATACAGTACAGTATTAACTATAGTCACCATGCTGTACATTACATCCCCATGACATTTATAACTGGAGGATTGTACCTTTTGACACCCTTCACCCATTTCACCCCTACCCTCTCTCCCAACTCTGGCAACCACCAATCTATTCTCTGTATCTGTGAGTTTGGTTTGTTCTTGTTTTAGATTCCACATATAAGTGAGATCGTATGGTATTTGTCTTTCTCTGTCTGACTTATTTCACTCATCATAATGTCCTCAAGTTGTTGCAAATGGCAATATTTTCTTTTTTATGGCTGAACTATATGCACACACACACAACATTTTCTTTATCCATTCATCTATTGGATGGACACTTAGGTTGCTTTCATGTGCTGGCTATTGTAAATAATGCAGTAAACAGGGGCAGGAGGAGCATTGCGGGCTGGTGCAGATATCTTTTTGAGTTCGTGTTTTTGTTCCCTTTGGATAAATACCAAGGAATGGAATTGCTAGATCATGTTCTATTTTTTGAGGAATCTCAATACTGTTTTCCATAATGGCTGCACCTATTTACATTCCCACCGACAGTGTACAAGCATTCCCTTTTTGCCACATCCTTACCAACACTTATTTCTTGTCTTTTTGATAATTGCCATTCTAACAGGTGTGAGGTAATATCTCCTTGTGGTTTTAATTTGCATTTCCCTGATGATTGGTGACATAGAGCTCCTTTTCATGTACCTATTGACCATCTGTGTCTTCTTTGGAAAAACGTCTATGCAGATCCTCTGCCCATTTTTTAATCTTTTTCTTTTTTTTTCCTTTTGAGTTGTATAAGTTGTTTATACGTCTTGGACATTAACCCCCTATTCAGATAAGTGATTTTGCAGATATTTTCTCCCATTTGGCAGGTAGGTTGCCTTTTCATTTTGTTGATGGTTTCTTTTGCTGTGCAGAAGCTTTTTAATTTGATGTAGCCTCACTTTTTTTTCTTTTACATTTGTTGCCTCTGCTTTTGGTATCAAATCCAAAAAATGATCACCAAGACCAGGCTCAAGGAGACTGCCCCCTGTTTTTTCTAGGAGTCTTATGGTTTCAGGTCTTAAATCCATTTTGACTTAATTTTTGTGTATGGTGTAAAATAGTGGCCCAGTTTCATTCTTTTGCATGTGGTGGTCCAGTTTCCTTAACACTATTTATTGAAGGGACTGTCTTTCCCCTTGTATATTCCTGGATCCTTTGTTGTAAATTAATTGATCATATATGCATGGGTTTATTTTTGAACTCTGTTCTGTCCCATTGATCTGTGTATCTGTTGTAAGCCAATACCATACTGTTTTGATTATTATAGTTTTGTAATATAGTTTGAAATCAGGAAGTGTGTTGCTTCCAGCTTCATTCTTCTTTCTCAACATTGCTTTCGCTATTTGGCGTCTTTTGTGGTTCCATATGAATTTTAGAATTGTTTGTCCTATTTCTGTGAAAAATACCATTGGAATTTTGATAAGGATTGCACTGAATCTGTAGATTGCTCTGGATTGTATGGCACAGTGTCAAAGTTTAAAGTAACTTCTTATAAGGGATTCTTATCTCAGTGAAAATATTGGTTCCCAGCCTTCAGCACTGGGTTATCAACCAAAACAAGTCCTTTATAAGGCACAGCCTTACCCACAGACAGTAAAATCTTGTAAGGGATTCTGAAGACCCTCAGTGAAAACTAGTCACTTCCAGAAAATGGAAAGAGGGTTTTTTGGGATTCTATTCTTTAACTCTAGGAACATGAGAGCTTTGTATTCTCTTAAAAGTGATGTTAAAGGTAGAATTTCAGGAATGTTTGTAATTTCTTTTAAAAATGAGAAATATCCATTAAAAAAATAAGTGTAGGGAAGAAAACAACTGAGTAGTATTGATTCATCAGAGACTGGGGGAAAGTAAGCCTACCATATGACCCAGCAATTCCACTCCTGCGTATATACCTGAAAAAAATTAAAACACTAAATTGAAAGGATACCATGCACCCCAGTGTTCATAGCTGCATTATTTACAATTGCCAAGATATGGAAGCAACCTAAGTATCCATCAACGAATGGATAAAGAAGATGTGGTATATATATACAATGGAATATTATTCAGCCATAAAAAACAATGAAATAATGCCACTTGCAACAATATAGATGGACTTGGAAGGGTATTATGCTAAGTGAAATAAATCAGAGAAAGACACTGTATATCACCTATATGTGGAATCTAAATATAAACTAGTGAATATAACAAAAGGAACACAGATACAGAGAACAAACTAGTGGTTACCAGTGGGGAGAGTGAAGGGAGGAGGGGTAATGTAGGGATAGGAATAAGAGGTACAAACTATCATGTAAAAAAGAAGTTACAGGGGCTTCCCTGGTGGCGCAGTGGTGGCGAGTCCGCCTGCCGATGCAGGGGACACGGGTTCGTGCCCCGGTCCGGGAGGATCCCACATGCCGCGGAGCTGCTGGGCCCGTGGGCCATGGCCGCTGAGCCTGCGCGTCCGGAGCCTGTGCTCCGCAACGGGAGAGACCACAACAGTGAGAGGCCCGCGTACCGCAAAAAAAAAAAAAAAAAGAAAAAAAAAAAAAAAAAAAAAAAAAGAAGTTACAATGATATATTGTACAACACAGGGAATATGGCCAATATTTTATAATAACTATAAATGGAGTATAACCTTTAAAATTTTTGAATCACTATATTGTACACCTGTAACTTACATAATATTGTATGTCAACTATACTTAAATTAAAAAAACAAGTGAGCACTGATTCATCAGAGACTCTGGCAAAGCATTTCCTTCAACTACAGAGAAGGTCTCACTTGGCAGAAAGATAAGGGTCTTAATCTCAACGTCCAAGCAATATCCAGGGAGAGCTCCTGCACTGGACAAATTTCCACGAAGCTCTTCCTGCATCCAGCTCATTAGCATTCCCGGGTAAGAGGAAAAGTCAGCCACGCTCCCCACCAGATTTTCCCTATATCTGGTCTGGAAACAGGGAAGGAGGGCAATTTGAAAGAAAGGTCTGTGGTCTTGGGAACCTCCGAAAGCTAGTTGGGTGGACGAAAATTATGGCCCTGCTAGGATCCAGATGTTAACACGGGAAATTGTTGGATCCTTTTCCTGGTCATTATCCACCCTATCGTCCCCTCTCTCCCGGCTTTGACTATTTCGAAATTCCAAGATCCTCTATACCTACAGAAAGAACGGGAGGGATACAGCCAAAGGGAGGGATCGGGCTACTTTCCTGGGATTTCACAACCTAGAATGATTTCAGAAACTCAAGTGCATATCCCAGCGGGAGCGAGAAAGGCTGCAATCACGTCACCGCCTCCGAAATTCCCTGCAATTCACGTTACCCTCCTTGACTTTTCTTCTCCGTGCTCCTGGGGACACATACTTCTCGGAGAGGGTGGTCAGTACCTGGTCCCCGGTTCCCTTCAGGATGCAAGGAGGTGCAGTTTTGAAATATTAGCTAAGATTCTCCTTCAGATGGGAAAGGTTCAGCTCTGGGCAACTGATTTGAACAGAAGTGGGTATTGTGACCAGGGCAGGAAGAGCCAAGCGGAGCGCGTTATAGAGCTAGTTACAATCACAGCTTTCTCCGTCTAGAGAACTGAAGCCCAGAGCAATATCCTTCAAAAATCTCCAGAAAAATCGAGGGAAGCTTTCACCTCCGCACTGAGCAGATTTTGTCTCCCGACTTTTGGTTTGTTATTTGGCAAATTAAGTCCCTAAGAATGGCTTCTGGTTTTCCCAGCGTTCTGCTTCTCTTTAAGACTTTTGACACCACTGGTTTCCCCTTCTCCCTTCCCTCTCAAGCCTAAAACAAACCACTCAATCAAACACGATCGCGTCTCCATTGAATTTTAGGGGAAAATAATTTGCCATTTTCGCGTTTGAAATACTGCGTGGTAGTTAACAGAATGGGCTATGGAGACGGACTGCCCCGTTTAAACCGCATCCCGGCAACTCTGCGTGAGGCCCTCGGCAGGCACCCACCTTACCAGAACGATGCTGGGATTGCCTTAAATATTTAAAAATTTATTTTATTGAAGTATAGTTGATTTACAATGTTGTGTTAATTTCTGCTGTACACCAAAGTGATTCAGCTACACACACACACACATATACACACTTTTTTCCATTATGGTTTATCACAGGGTATTGAATATAGTTCCTTATGCTATACAGTAGGACCTTGTTTTTTACCCATTCTATATATAATAGTTTGCATCTCCTATGGGATTCCCTTTATTAATGCGTGTAAAGCACTTAGGAGTGTGCTAGGCAAAGTAGGCTCTGGGTAGGAGTTTGCCATCATCATTATTATTATTATTATTATTATTATTATTATTATTATTATTACCCAGCTATGAAAGACTTTAGAAGACAGAAACCAGGAATTTTGTAAACCTCCAGAGAGGTCCCCACCTCCCCCGACAAGGAGCATGTCCGGTTTAGCAGCATCGCCACCAGCTTGTGCTCCACAACCTTCTGCGCTTTCCAGGGAATAAAGTAAGAGCTAAAGCTTAGAGCGCGGGGTCGTTGCTGGCGAGGGGTCTTTACCGTCGGGTGGAAAGGTTTGCGGCCTGCGGGCGGGTGAGCACTTCTCATGCAGCTGTCAACCCGTGGACGGCGACGCTCTTCAATTTTGCAGTTTTACCTGCATGCCTTTAGGTTCTCGGTAAGGAGTTTCCGACAAATAAGGTAATAACCCCTCCCTCACCTTTTCTTGTCAGCAGTTATATATGTCTTTGCTTATTTACTTGTACTCTCCCTGACCACTGCATTAATTCTTCCTTGCAGGGACCATGACATCGGGCATAATTATGCAATAAAGTGAAGTTAAACATATTATAACTGTTAGTATGTACATTTAAATACACAAAATAAAGAAAATGATATGACGTAGCCTAATGTATTCATCACCCAACTGCAAGAATTAGCAATATTTTTGCCAGTCTCTCTCCCTATATATATATATGTATATAATTTATTTATTTATTCATTTATTTATTTATATTTCCCGACCTTTTTCTCGTGTATTTTAAAGAAAATCCAGGCATCATATAATTTTATCCATAAGGACTTCAATATGTAAGAGAGATAGAGTTTCTAAATATATGCCCTTCTTATTTAATGGGGATGGCTAGCAGGGGGGAAATGGCTTCTTCAGATTCCTTTGTTTTGTCCTATTTTATTTTGATCAGTGTGTTAATTTTCTTAGAATGAACTTAAAGTCTCAAGAGAACAATTCCATTGCACAAAGTTGGTGGGGTGAGTTTTGCTTTACATGGTCAGCAAAATAATTTTCCTTCTAAGGATCAGTGTTAAATATTGATCTTATCCTTATTAATTTGCACTTAATCAGCAACATTGTTTAAGAACCGAGCCACCTAAATATTCATGTTCTTGGCAGTGTGGGGTATCTTCCCCTACTTCTCAGCTCTACTTGAATGCCTTGCAATTGTCTCCTAAAAGTCTCCTTTCCTTAAGTTTTATATTTCTCCTTATTTTTAACCTAAGACATTGTCTTAGTCAAAACACACTCTCTTTATAGAAGTTTGCACTTAGGACCTTCAGTTTTCAAGACTGACCTTAAGTCTTTCACCTTTGCTAAGAATTTCACTTTTGCTAAGAAGACATCAACTAATCAATTATTTTTATTCCAATTAATGTGGATTCAAACAAATTGGCTGTCAACGCTTTTGCAAGATTGGAGGTTTTCTTAAAAGTTTTTTCTCTTCTTCTTTTTTAGGGTTTTTTTTCTTTTGGAGGAATTTTTTTGTTTGTTTGGAGGCTTCCCTTTTCTTTTGAATAAATTAATCTTACAATTTCACCTTGCAGCATTTAAGTAAATGGACAGGGCTTCCCTGGTGGTCCAGTGATTAAGACTTCACCTTCCAATGTAGGGGTTGCAGGTTTGATCCCTGGCCTGGGAGCTAAAATCCCACAGGCCTCATGGTCAAAAACCCAAAACATAAAACAGAAGCAATATTGTAACAAAGATTCAATAAAGACTTTAAAAAAATTGTCCATATCAAAAAAATCTTTAAATAAATGGACAAAGGAAAGAATAGAATCATTTAAAAATGGGAAATAAACCAAGGAATCACCAAATAATTTCCCGTGAATTAGTTTCATAGCAAGAAAGAAAAAATTCCAGAATCTTTACCATTTGTAGTTAAAATCTTGAAAGAGGAAAGAAGTTACTCATTATGGATATAAATCTGATTTTTTTACAGTCTTTTAAAAATCAAAATTCATCAGCTGACTCTAATATGAAGGAAAAAATATTCTACTTCAGACATCTGGCTTAATGAGATTATGTGCAGTCTTAACATACAAAAGCTAAATTGTCATTCCCACAATACCTGTTACTCCCCCAATCCTCCCAATTTCAATAAACACTTTCTCCATTTGCTCCATCACTCAAGTCAGAAGCATGAGAATCATCCTTTGTCCTTCCTTGTTACCAGATGTTTGGGTTTGCTTGGGACTGAGGGGGCTCCCAGAGAGGCACGTCTTGCAGTGCTGAAACAAAAAAGTTCCAGAATCCAGCAGTAGTTAGTCACCCTACCTGTCCCTCACAGTGTGTATCCAAATCATCATCAAGTCCCGACGATTTTATCTCCAAAATATATCTTGGATTCATCTACCTCTCTCCATTCCTGTAGTCATTCTTTTAGCCCAAGCCACCAACCATCTTTCATGCTGACTGCTGCCATGGCTGCCCAATGGATCTGCTCAAATCTATTCAACCTGTTTTCTCCACAGCATCCAGAATGATCTTTCAAAAATATTAAACAGATCATATACTTCCTCTACTTTTAAGCTCCAATATGTTCCCATTGCAATTTGGGTAAAATTTTCAAATCCTGAAAATGGTGTCCAAGGCCTGTATTGATTTGGCCAACTTCTCCAGTGCCATTTCCCCACTGTCTCCTTTGCTCACTTCTGTTCAGGTCACACTGGCCTTCTCTCAATTTTCCTAATTTTCCCAGTTCTTCCTGTTTTTGGAACTTCACACATGTTTTTCACTCTGCCTGGAATACCCTTTGCTTCACTTTCTGCCTCCTTGTCCCGTACACTTCTCTTGAATTTTATCCTAAATGTCACCTATTTATCCAAAGGATATCTATTTAAGAGACACATTTCCTAATTTCCCAGTTAATGTTAATTCTCCCCCCATGGTTTTTCTCAAGACACTCTATGTTTTCATATCCCTTAACAAAATTTGTGATCATATACCTCTTTGTGTTCTTTTTTGTCTAAATATCTGTCTTCCCCCCTAGACAGTGCACACTGTGCATGGCACAGTGCCTGGAATAGAAGGGACATATGTTAAATAATTGTTGAGAGAATGGGTACATAGATGGTGGATGGTGTGATTTTATCATGCTTCAAGTACAAATTTGTTTCCTGGCAGACTTGCTGCTACTATAGATTATTAAAAATGATCTAAACAGAGAGGTTCCAAGCTTCAACAGTAAGTTCCCAGACCACTCAGTGATTTGGCTCCATCTGTACATGTAGGGAAGGAGAGAAAAAATAGAATAACAGGCACAGAAGACAATGAGATCTGAAGGTCCTCAGAGCTGAAGAATCAAGAGGATAAGCAGGTTATTAGAGAAAGGGGCTAATGCAGGGCACCAAATGGGAAATCTGCTCAGACTCTGCTTCAGAGAGGTTTGTAGTCAAATATCTTTTTCTCGAAATTGTATGCTCTACCTGTGGAAATAGAAAGTGAATCCAAATCCCTCTGAGAAAATGTGGGGATATAAAGCTCTAATCCTCTGTAGTTTGGTGAGAAGTAAGATGTGAGATTATGAAGCTTTGGTAGGAGGAAAGCCCAGGAAGGAGCTTGAGGTACAAAAACAGCTATTACAATCACTATGCTATAGAACACAATGAAAAGGATGCTTTCATTGTGCTGTGCTGAAGTAGTCTGTGGAATCAGACCTCTTACAAGTAGTGTAACCTTGACCTATAAAGATATTATGATGACACTCTACATTATCATATGTAAAAATTGTTGTTGTTAAATCTAGTGGTCATTTCTTTTTTTTTTAATTTATTTATTTTTGGTTGCGTTGTGTCTTCGTTGCTGCGCGCGAGCTTTCTCTAGTTGTGGCGAGCGGGGGCTACTCTTTGTTGTGGTGCGTGGGCTTCTCATTGTGGTGGCTTCTCTTGTTAGGGAGCACGGGCTCTAGGCACGTGGGCTTCAGTAGTTGTGGCACGTGGGCTCTAGTTGTGGCTCACAGGCTCAGAGCTCAACCTTAGTAGTTGTGGCACACAGGCTTAGTTGCTCCGCGGCATGTGGGATCTTCCCGGACCAGGGCTCGAACCCATCTCCCCTGCACTGGCAGGCGGATTCTTAACCACTGCACCACCAGGGAAGTCCCTAGTGGTCAGTTCTTAATTAATATCTCCATTTATGAGTAGGATTTGGCTCTGTTCACCACTCTTCCGTCTTTAAAAAAAAACTTGCTTAAATTTTTCTTTACTTAAAAAAGTAAATTACTAAATAACATGTACTCGTGGTAAAGAAAAAAATCTTGAAAAATGTTTTAACATAGAAAAGTTTAAAGTTTCTGATACTAGCTGTTTACAATTTGTATACATCCTTCAAGATATTTTAATTTTATATCAATCGGAGCATTCCAGAATTTGCAAAAGGTTCATGTCATCTTCATTACCAGTATATAAAAATAAAGAAATGCCAAATAAGGTTTGAAGATATTGAGATATGTTTAAGATCCTTCAGTTAACTCAAAAAAGAAACAAACAATTGTTTATATAATATATGTATAGATATACACATACATACATAATACTCCTTTGAAGACAACATGAAAAGTCTAAGTGTGGGGGCTTCATAAAATTGAGGTTAAAGCTAAATGGCCTTCACTGATATTAAATATCTACTCTCTCAGTCTATTATCTAAAACAAACAAAAATACTATACATACTGTTCTGCAACTTGCCTTTAAAAAAACTTAACAGTGGGAAAATATTTATTTGTAAGTTACTACATGTAGATATGTATTAGTCTTATTAATGAACACATACTGCTCTAACGTTTTGCTTTATCATAAGTTATTTAACTCAATATTACATTTGGTGGACATTGGATAGTTTTTAATAGTTTAACTAAAAAGTAGTGCTCCACTGTATATATATATAATGTGTGTGTATACATACTTTTCACACTAGTGTTGGCATTTCTCCAGCATAATTCTCTGCTAGTAGGTTGACTATTGGGTTTCAGGAAGGGAAGGAGGGAGGGAGGAAGGAAGGAAGGGAGGAAGGAAGGAAGGAAGAAGGAAGGAAGGAAGGGAGGGAGAAAGGGAGGGAAAGAAGAAAGGAAGGATATGAATTTCGTAAATTTTAATAGTTCTTATGCAATTGTCCTTCAGTCTGATTGGGCCGATTTACGCTTGCATGGACAGTATTTCAGAAATCTAAAGTGGGAGTAGGGGAAGGAGAATGATATATTATTGCTTTAAATGGCACATCCTTACATGAGTTAGGTGGAGCATCCTCAGTTACATTTATTAACCATTTGGTTTCCTTTTGTGAATTGACCATAAGTGTTTTGGGGTTTTTTGTTTGTTTGTTTGTTTGTTTTGCTGCGCCTAGGCTTGCGGGATGGGACCCTGGCCATGGCAGTGAAAGTGCCGAGTACTAACCACTGGACCGCCACGGAATTCCGACCATATATGGGTTTGTTTGTTTGTTTTTGTTTTGTTTTTTCCCCCTACTGGGTTTTCTTTTCGTGTTGAACACAATTTCATGTAATTAATTATTAGTGTATTATTTATTTTGTTAGTAATAAAAACAACTACCATAATATCAAATGATTTACACAGCAATTACTATTTGCAGGACAATTTTTTTTGAATTTTTGAATTTTATTTTATTTAGTTTTTTATACAGCAGGTTCTTATTAGTCATCCATTTTATACACATCACTGTATACATGTCAATCCCAATCTCCCAGTTCATCACCCACCCACCCACCCCCCGCCGCTTTCCCCCCTTGGTGTCCATACGTTTGTTCTCTACATCTGTGTCTCTATTTCTGCCCTGCAGACCGGTTCATCTGTACTATTTTTTCTAGGTTCCACATATATGCGTTAATATACGATATTTGTTTTTCTCTTTTTGACTTACTTCACTCTGTATGACAGTCTCTAGATCCATCCACGTGCAAGACAATTTTCTAAGCATTTCACTGATGTTAACTAATTTAATACTCATCGTAACCTTATGGTTTTTTAAAAAGTACGATTATTAAACCAAAAGTTTTAATTAATTGAAAATATCCTTTCTAGGAGCCTTAATTCTAAGGCTTAGATTTGGTATTAAATCTGTTAACAATACTTATCGTTTGCTTACACGGACACTGGTGTATTAAGACCAAAACAAATACATTCCCTGCCCTCTTGCTGGAGCGAGAGTGGTCTAAGTCAAACTTCACCGAAGCTCTTAGTTAACAGCAGAAATCCAGCCCCGCCCGAGGCTTCCCCTAGGAACAGTTCTGAAGTCACTGGTGTGAAATGAGCTTGCCTTTGAGTCTCTGAAGAGTAAGTGTGAGTGGTAGCGGATGACTCAAAGTGTAACAATACTCAGAGGAACAAGTATTGTTTCATTCAGTATTGCGGATGAAGTACCTCTAAAGGTTTCGTGCTGATCGAAGATATTTTGAAGTTCGGTGAACTGGGGTGAGAGAGAGGAGTCCCTCCCAGCAAAGCTGAGAACAGAGCTAAGAGATTTCGTAGAGAGGAAAAAGGCAACAACATTTTTGTAGAAAAGAACAATTCAACCTCCAAAATTCTGCACTAAATATTTAAAAGTACACAAACTCTCACGAGTGGAAGAGGTTTTTTGTTTTTGTTTTTCTGCCGCGCCGTGCGGCTTGTGGGATCTTATTTCCCCCACCAGGGATCGAACCTGGGCCCCCAGAATTCTTGATGGTCACTTTATCACAGAGGTTGTCAGAGCTGCAGGGGATGTTAGGGGTTACTCAGTCCGGCCTCCCTAGTGGGGCTTAGGAAAGAGCCACAGCCAGGAACTGCACCCTGCCTCCTGCATCAGGGATTACCCACCCCACCGGTCCAGGAAGAAGCTGAATAAAAAAAGACTCACATGTGACGAGGTGGCCGAGTGGTTAAGGTGATGGACTGCTAATCCATTGTGCTCTGCACGCGTGGGTTCGAATCCCATCCTCGTCGGTTTGCTACTCATTAGAAGAGTGAATGCTCCTTTTTGGTGAGTTAATTCTTTACTCATCACTCAGTTGAGTAATTCCTTCTAATCCCCCCTATTCTCCACTTCCTCAGTAGCATTTTCCTGGCTGTGAACTTTGTTAACTGATATACTTGGTTCATGTTTCATTCTCCCACAAAATGTTCATTCCATTACAAGTTTTGCTTAGCAGGGATTCCCCATTGAGGAAATAATTGAAGAATTGATCGAGGACCATAGAAAAACATTGCCTAATAAATTTAGAGGAGCTGATAAAATTGTCTATAGAGTAATGTACACAAAATTATGGGTTATTTAAGGCATTATCGGGCTGATTTTATCTCTATGCAATTTTTGTCTATTATCTTTTAACTTTAAAGCAACCATTATTGTCTAAGTATCCCAGTCTTTGGCCAGGAAGAGTATGTATCTCTTAGAGATATGACAAAACTAAAAAGTACACGCTATACAACATTCTCAGTTAGGGCTAAATATTTCTTCCTGAGAAAAGGTAATAAAAATATAGGACTCCCCTGGTGGCCCAGCGCTTAAGACTGCACTTCCCCTGCAGGGGCCAGGGGTTTGATCCCTGGTCGGGGAAGTAAGATCCTGCCCGCATGCCGCACGCGATGCACACCCCCGCCCCCCCAAAAAAATGTTAGTAACGTGTAGTTTCTACATGTGACTTCCATATTAGACCTTGGGAGGAAAAAAAAAAGAATAATGTATTTCTTCATTTATTTATTGCCATTTTGGAGTAAGTACTACATTCACATGATTCAAAAACTATAAAAATCTATACACCAAAGTTTTCTCACCAATACTGGCCTTCATGTGTCATTCCAGAAACAAAGAATGCGCGTGTAATATTAAGCTCTCTAAGATATATTATTTTTTAATTGAAGTATGGTTGATTTACAATATTGTGTTAATTTCTGCTGTGCAGCAAAGTGATTCAGATATATATATATACATATATATATATACATATACATATATATATACATACATATATATATTATATATATATATACATACACACACTCACATTCTTTTTATATATATGTTCTTTTCCATTGTGATTTATCACGGGATTTGAATATAGTTCCTTGTGCTATACAGTAGGACCTTGTTGTCATCCATTCTATATATAACAGTTTGCATCTGTTAACCCCAAACTCCCAATCCTTCCCTCCCGAACCACCCCTCCCCTTGGCAACCACAAGTCTATTCTCTATGTCTGTGAGCCCATTTCTGTTTCATAGATAAGTTCATTTGTGTCATATTTTAGATTCCACATATAAGTGATATCATATGGTATTTGTCTTTCTCTTTCTGACTTACTTCACTTAGTATGATAATCCCTAGTTCCATCCATGTTGCTGCAAATGGCATTATTTCATTCTTTTTTATGGCTGAGCAATATTCATTGTGTATATGTACCACATCTTCTTTATCTATTCATCTGTCGATGGACATTTAGGTTGTTTCCGTGTCTTGGCTATTGTGAATAGTGCTGCTTTGAACACAGGGGTGCATGTAACCAAGATATATTGTTAAATGAAAAAGAGCATAGTGCAAGACAATGTGTATAATGCTACTTATAAAAAAAGGTAAATATATCTATATCTGAATATATACAACATTTTGCATGTGTGTGTCTATAGCAATAATATAAATGTCTAGAAGGAGATAAGCTGTGTTCTAGGGTGTATTCATTTGTAAGATGTTGCCACATTTCCCCCATAGGGATTGTACTGATTTGCACCCCCAACCAAATAAGTAGAAAGCAGACCAGACCACACCTGCTTCTGCAGCCCTATAAGAGGGATTATTTCAACTAGCATTGTCACAGATCATCCAAATGGAAGCACAAGTACCCACAGTGGAAGGAAATACGAATCCTGATTTCTCATAAGCTTGGTGACTTTGGTTTATTACAGACTTTCTGGATAATCAGTGGCAGTTTATAGACTGGACTGATTAAAGATTCAAGATTTAATGGATTTGGGATATTGGTGAGATTGAGCCGCTGCGTGGTTTTAAGGTAGAACTCATTTAATTGTTTTATTAGAATGAAAATTTTAAATGTCTAAATCAGAGATCTGAAATTGGATCACTGGATTCGAAGCATTAGATCATATGCAACTGATGAGATTACTCTAGTTCAGTCATTCTCTAAAGTGCAGTTCTCCCAAGCAACAGCATTATCATCACCTGGAAACTTGGTAGAAGTATAAACTCCAGGGCTGGGGCCCAGCAATTTGTGCTTGAACAAGCTCTTAGGATAATCCTGATTTATGCTAAAGTTTGAAAATCTAGTTTTGTTTTGTTTTATTTCAAAACATGGTTAACCTAGTTTCTGTCCATCTTGGTAATATATTTTCTCTCCAGGATGCACATTTCTCCCATCATTCCAACATCAACATGAGTGTCTATCTTGATTTTCCCCTGCTCTGCCAGGATTAATCGTTCTAACCCCTACTCTGCCCACAGAGCTTGGACCCACAGAGCAAGCTAATGTGGTGTAAAGACACCAGCCAAAGACCACCAGAAACAAACCTGACAAAATCAGTGTAATGAATTAATGCAGCGACAGGATACTCCAAGGTAACCGGGAAATACCTCTCAACAAGAGAAATGAGAGAAACCTCTTTTATTAATAATCGAGTTACTTTAGACGACTCTGAAGAGGCTCTAAGGGGAGCGGGTCTGGGTTGGTGGCTATATCTGAGGCGGGATTAGAAGAAGCGCGGATTAGCTAGGGATTGGGTATGGTCATGAAGAGAGGGCTGTTTTAGGTATCCCAGTAATAGGTGGACGTAGCCGACCGGGTCTCTGGCGTCGTAAGAAGGCAGTTATCACTCAAAGTGGTGGTGGTGGGGGCGCGTAGTGGCATTTTACAGCTGCTGCATGATCTTGGGGAAAACATTGTTTCCTGTTTACTTTGCAGCTGTCATTACCTGTATCTGTCCTCCCAGCCCAATAACAGCAGCTTCACTTTTTTCTTTTTCAGTTGGAGTAGGTTTTCATCTAGACAGGTTCCTGAGCCTCGGCTTCAAGGAACTACTCCCCGGTTGCTTCGACTTTGGCTGTTCAGGAGACTTTGGAGAGGAAGGAGGCCGAGGTTTCCTCCTTTTCACCCCAATCCACGGGGCCTAAGAGACGAGGCGCAGGAGAACGGCCCGCAGAGGGAACTTGCGCTCTCGCATTCTCTGCCTGCTGCTGGGTTTTGAGGCCTTTCCAGGCTAGGGTTGGGGTCGGGGTGGGTGGTGAGGAAGGCAGAACAGAAGGCCGATTCGCGTGAATTATCCCGGCGAATTGCGAGGTCTCCTCCCGCGGACGCCCAGCTGCGAAGAAAGCGCCCCCCGCTGGAGGTCGGTGGTAAGGTTGCCAGGTAAAACAGAACTCCCAGTTAATTTGAATTTCAGATAAAGAACGAACAATTTTTTACATACAAGTGTGGCAAACCTAGTTGGTGGCTGCGCCTCCGTGATCGGCCTTCAGGGCAGGGCAGGCGGCAGGGAGGGTTCCCTTCCTCGACGATTCAGAGGCCAGAGGGCGTCTCCATCTCAGGAAATGTCACTCTCCCGCCCTTTCCACCGGCTCCCGAGGGTTTGTAAACTTCCAAGAGAAAATGCCCATTTCTGACCTCTCCAGGGCTCAGCCCACTTGGGAACCTCAGAAAGAGGCATTAAATGATGGCTTGAGAACTCCTTCGCTTTGAAATATAACTCACTCCTTGAAGCTGAATGACTATATCATTATGTCGGAAAGGAGTGTTACTCAAAAAAAAGGGGAGAGATGAGCTCCTTCAAGTCACTTACCTGAGAGGCAAATGCAAAACTAGACCCAAAGGTCGCATCGAGATATGAACTCCGATCATCAGATTCAAAGTCCATAATGCTAACCGTTACACAGCAGGACAGTTACCTGGCGGTGTTTACGGTGATGTTTAAGTGAAATGAACTAGCGGCCTCGGCTGCGGTGGAACGGGCGGCTCCTGAGCTCCCACTGCCCCGGCGGAATCCTCCGGCCTCCGCCTTGCGCTCTCTCAGTCCGCTTTTTTGCTCCAAGTCCAATTCTTTCGTTTCTTCATTCTCTTGCATCTCCAGTTACCGCGAGTCTTCAAATAACCTGGCTGGAAGAGCGAGCCTGTCGAAATGGTGTGTTATGCGGCGATGCGGTGCCCCCTCCCGCTCCAGTTTCAATCCTGAGGTTCGCTGTTCTCTTTGGGGTGAGTTCCTGAAACGCTCTCGGTCGCCGGGCACAACCCGTGGTGGCCGGAATGTTCGTAACCGCAAATGCAGGTAAAACTAAAAGATACTACCCGAATCAACGCTATGCAGAATAGTTTTAAGAACCTGGTTGCAATGTGTATGTATTTCTAGAAAATATAATATACCGAAACAACTTTAGAAAAAATAGAAAATCTGAGCAGACCAGTTACAATTGAAGACATAAAGTTGTCAACAAACTACCCCCGAAAAAATATCAGGCATAAGTTTCACAGGTGAATTTTAATAAACTAGTTACAGAACAGATAATTCCAATGCATTTAAAACTGTTCCAGAGTATAGATAAAGAAGAGAATTTTCGGTCTTGGAAGGCGGGGTGGGGGAGGGAGAACAATCCAAATAATGATCTTGAAACCAAAACTGATTACCAAAAAGAAAGCCACATATTCTTATTCTTATTTATGCTTAGTCCTAAATAAAATAGGAGCAGAATCCAGCAGCACGTTAGAGTAAATCATTTACTATGGCAAAGTGGAGATGAGCATGAACATTGTTTAAAATTTTCAGAGCTTTAAACACAATTCACCATATTAGCATATCTAAGGAGAAACAGCATATATGCATTTAATACATGTGGGGATGGCATTTTATTATGTTAACATCCATTTTGATATATTAAAATTTTTAAATAAAAAGAATAGATAGTTCCTTACTTAACGTGATAAACATATCTAACTAACATCAACATCATCCTGCTTTTCAGAGGAAACATTTTATGCCTTCTCTTTGAAGCTAGCTAGCAACATGTTAGAAAAATGTCCATTCTCACTACTATTATTTTATATTATTCTGGAGGAACTAGACAATGCATTTAACAAGAGAAATAAATGAATTTGAAAGAAAGAGTTAAAATTATATGAAGGTATCCAAGGATTTGATAATAAAATTAAATATATTTATAAAAATAAACAAGAGAAATCAATTGCCTTCACACACACACACACAACATGAAAGACCCCCATTTACAATAGCAACAAAAGAGATAAAACGTTGAGAAATAAACTTTCTTCAGTTTTGTTTATTCATTTGTTTTTTTTAAGATTCCACATATAAGTGATATTATAAATATAAATATAATATAATATTCCATTGTGTATATATACCACATCTTCTTTATCCATTCATCTGTTGATTGACACTTAGATTGCTTTCACATCGTGCTATTATAAATAATGCTGCTGTGAACATTGGTGTGCATGTATATTTTTGAATTAGTGTTTTCATTTTCTTTGGACACATACCCAGGAATGGAATTCCTAGATCATATGGTAGTTCTATTTTTATTTTTTTGAGGAACCTCCATACTTGTTTTTCATAGTGGCTGCACCAATGCACATTCCCACCAACAGTGTATGAGAGTTCCCCTTTCTCCACATCCTCTCCAACATTTGTTATTTACAGACTTTTTGATGATAGCCATTCTGACAGGTGTGAGGTGATATTTCATTGTGGTTTTGATTTGCATTTCTCTGATGATTAGAGATGTTGAGAATATTTTCATGTGCCTGTTGGCTATCTGTATGTCTTCTTTGGAAAAATGTCTATTCTGGTCTTCTGCTCATTTTTTAATCAGGTTGTTTGTTTGTTTTTTGACATTGAGTTGTATGAGCTGTTTATATATTTTGGGTATTAACCCATTATCAGTCATATCATTTTCAAATGCTTTCTCTCATTCAGTAGGTTGTCTTTTCATTTTGTTGAGAAATAAATTTAAGAGCAAATTACAAGATCAATAGTAAGAAAACTTTAAATGTTGTTGACTGAATCAAGATATGGAGAGGAAGGCATATCAATTTTCTCTACATGTTACTCTAGGTGTTTAATATAATGCCAATAAAAATTAACATAGAATTTTGTTTTCAGACTGGATAAACAGCTTCTAAAGTTTATGTGAAAAGTAAACAAGCATTAGTAGTCAGGAAAATTCAGAAAGGAATAACAAAGAAGACACAGGCCTTTGGGGTTTTAAAACATATTACAAGCTATAATGAATAAAACATTGTAGTATGAACAGGATAGAAAAATCCAAGAGTAGGCACAAATATTTAAGAATTTGATAAAAATGGCATTTCAAGTCAGTGGAGAAAAGATAGATCATTCAGTAAATGGTACTGGGACAGCTGGGTAGACATCTAAAAAAAATTAAGTGTAATCCACACCTCACATTTTACAACTGAATAGTTTCTAGGTGGTTCAAAAATTTAAAAAGGAAAAAAATAAAACCATAAAATTCCTAGAAGAAACCACATGAGAATTTTCCTTTATAGTCTTGGCACAAGGGAGGCCTTTCTTGAAATCACAGGAAACATAAAGGATTAGTAAATTTACTTTAAAATTTAAAATTTCTATGTAACTAAAATGAACATGAACTAGAGTGGAAAAATTCCAAATTACCACTACGGGCTAATTTCCCTAATATAAGATGATCATGCAAATCAGTATAAAGACCGTCACAAAAGGAAAAAGGGAAAGGGTATGAACACAAACTTCACAGAAAGAAAATGTACATGAATATTAATTTATTCAATTTTGTTCATATTTAAAGAAATACTAATTAATACTACAATAATATACCATTTTTTCTTATTTTGGCAAAGATCAAAAAGTTTGATGAAAATTGGGGGTGGTATCACTTTCAGATATTATTAGAGAGCTGCAAATTTTCATAACTATTAATACTTTTGAGGGCAATTTAGTAGTCTATATACATAAGTGCATATATTCTTTGACTCAGAAATTCTACATCTATGAATTTACCCTAGAGATATATCATACATGGGTAAGATGATGTATGTATGAAACTATTTAATTTAGTATGGTTTATAAATAGAAAATAATTGGAAATAATCTAATTGCTCATCCATAGAGGACTGCCTAAAAAAAAATCTACATGATGAAATATTATACAACTGTCAAAAATAAAGAGGTAAATCTATGTCTATGGCTATGGGAAAAACTCCAAGATATATTGTTAAATTAAACAAGCAAAATGGGGAGCTGTATGCATAATATTCTACTATTTGTATAAAATAATGGAGATAAATTATAAATAAATATTTGCTTCTATATGTATAAAATATCTCTGAAGACCTACAGAAGAAATCAAAGGTTTTGGCTGTTTCTAGGGGATGAAATTAGGTGATGGGGGGTAGGAGTAGGAAGGAAATTTTTATTAAATAGTTCTTAAATTTGAAAATGTTTAAATAGACGGGGGGAGGAGAGGGAGAGAGGGAGACTAGTACATATCCAGGATCCCTTATCCACAGTTCCAAAATCTATAAAATTCTGAAAACTTTTTTCCGCCATGAATTTGGCACTAAAACTCATCTGAGGCAAATCTCGAAGTGAACTGAACTCGGATTTTTTTTTTATAGTCTTAAAAAATCTGAATTCTGAAACACAGTTACTCCCAAAGGTTTATGTGTAACAAACATCATATACTCACCTACATTTATAAGTATTCATTTTGCCATATTTGCGCTCTCTCTCACATACTCTCTGGCTGAAGTATTTGATAGCAAATTATAGACATCATGATAATACCACCCTTGAACACTTCAGTTCCCATCTCTAAAAAATAAGAACATTTTCCAGGACTTCCCTGGTGGTCCAAAGGTTAAGACTCTGTGCTCTCAAAGCAGGGGGCACAGGTTGAATCCCTGGTTGGGGAAATAAGGCCCCGCATGCCACACAGTGCAGCCAAAAAAAATAAAAAATCTTAAAAAATAAGGACATTTTCCTACAGAACTGCAATACCATTGTCAAGCTCAATAGAAAAGTCAAATGGAGATGTTTCAATGTATTCCCTTTTGTACTTTTTGTATTTTGAATCCGTGGCTCTATAACTTATTCAATAGATAATACAATTTTAAATTAGAAACAAATTGGATGAGACCTTTAATACATAAAATTGACCAGAAAGCTATGGGATCTGTCAAGGCATCATTAAAGGACAGGAAAGGATTCACAAGTACCCAATTAATAATAGAGATTGAGGGGAAAATCATTTCATTTTAATGTCCAACTAATTTGGGGCTGGTGTGCGTAGAGCTTTCTTCAAGTCAGTACTGGCAAAAGCATGGTAGGCACAGAAAGCCAACCCAAATCCAACACAAGTGTCTATTGCTTTGAAGTAAGATTTTGTTCTCTCTGTCATAGAGAGTCCAATGTAATCAACTTGCCATTAGGTGACTGGCTGTTTCCACTGGGATATTACACCATATCTAGGGTTTCGGATTTGTTGTGGCTCAACAGTGGTGGTGTCTTGATTAGCTTTAGTGAAAGAAAGGCTTTTTTTTTTTTTTTGAGACTATGCACATCCTTTATCATGGTAGTCATGGTCACCATGTTCAAAAGTTCCTTGATCAAACACTGAGCTGAAAAAACAGTTGCTGACATCCATAGAGCAGATCAGCGTACCCATTTGCTTACTGAAACCTCTTACATGGTGGGTTAGTGAAGATTTGTATGGGACACACTTGAATCTAACCACATACCAGCTAGTTCCCTCAATCTCTGTGTTACCAATCCTCCAAAACATTTCCTCCTCCTTCTTCTTTTTTTGAGCTTACGACATAACACACAGTAAAGTCAGTATCCCAATATGCCTGTTTCCAGATTCAGGTGACCCTCAATCTTTTTAGTAAGGCATGTAGTCAGCATTTCTTGTTGTCTCTGAGCTAATGGCATTTTAAATATTTTGAGTAGAAAGTCCCAATTCTAAGTTAAAAGTAATCCCTTCTGTACCAAGACACTCATCAAGGTACTGCTATAGGGGAATCTTCCTCCAAACAGACACGTGGGAGCCAGTCTTTCTCTGGACCACAAGGAAGTCCAATGTGCTGTCCACTTGACCCTAGAGTCTAACCGGCCTGAGTCCTATAGTTGACCTACTTAACAAGCACACATAAACCAGTTAAAGAGCCTAATTAACTGTTAGTGAGATATTTGAGAGCATGAAAACCGTGTTTACTTGTCACAGATAGGCATCAAAAATGGAAGAGAATAACACATTTAAATCCCAAGAGAAGTTGAGCATTTACTCTCATTTTATAGTTTTTAGGAAAGTTGTACTGAGGGCTTTGCAAGTGAGGTATGCTGGAGAAAGTGATCAGGATTGGGGGCAAGTTTTCTTCATGCTGGTGCTCTTAAGACATAGTTATTGGATATTTGGAAGAAGCTGAAGTAAAGATGAAGCTTGAGTTTATTTAATGACCTCAGATGGCTAGGTTGCGTAAAACAACTAAAGAAATTTACACAGCTACAGTTTTGGAGTTAAAATGCATCATGGGGGCTTCCCTGGTGGCACAGTGGTTGAGGGTCCGCCTGCCGATGCAGGAGACACGGGTTCGTGTCCCGCTCCGGGAAAATCCCGCATGCCGCGGAGCGGCTGGGCCCGTGAGCCATGGCCGCTGAGCCTGCGCGTCCGGAGCCTGTGCTCCGCAACGGGAGAGGCCGCAGCTGTGAGAGGCCCGCGTACCGCAAAAAAAAAAAAAAAAAAAGCATCATGGAACCTCCATTAATATGCAAGGTGCTTTCTTATTACTGTGATAAAATAAATAAACAACGAGGTTCCATTAAAACAAAGCAAAACATAGTTTAATCTATGAATTACCACCATTCTGTTTGGCATAATAAAATTAATGAATGACAAACAGTACTTATAATTATGCTCTTTGGTACTAATAAAGGTAATTTAATAGGTTTTGGACAGATTTTATATTACTACTAAGAATCCAGACAACTTTGTAGCAAACAAACAAACATATAAAACCAAAACCAAAACAAACAAACAAACAAAAAACAAAAACAAAAAAAGAAGGAAGGAGGGAAGAAAAGTAGGAAAGAAAGAAGACCTCTGTCAGTATGTAGGGGCCTGGTCAAATAAATTTCCAGGCATGTACTTGATGTACTATTATTATGCAGACACTAAATGAGTTAGACCTACCTGACTGATAAAGATGTCTGGGATACATGACGTGAAAACGTTAAAATAAGTGATGGGGGAAAAGCTAAATGTAAAATAGGTCAATGCCTGTCTATCCATCTATCTATCTAACGTGTGTGAGAGACAGAGACAGAGATGAGAATTATACTTGCAAATTCCAAGCTAACGGTGACAGCGGTTATCTCAGGGAAGTGAGGCTTAGGAGGGACAGGGTGGGATTTCACCTTTTACTTTATCAATTTTGGCATTGTCTGAGCCTTTTAAAAAGTCATAGGTAATGTATTAATTTTTTTAATGTGTTAAAAATAAGTATTTTCAATAATTAACGGTTTGTGCTTCATCTGTGTTTTCAGTTTAAAACCTATCTGGGGGGCTTCCCTGGTGGCGCAGTGGTTGAGAGTCCGCATGCCGATGCAGGGCACATGGGTTCGTGCCCCGGTTAGGGAAGATCCCACGTGCCACGGAGCGGCTGGGCCCGTGAGCCATGGCCGCTGAGCTTGCGCGTCCGGAGCCTGTGCTCCGCAACGGGAGAGGCCACAACAGTGAGAGGCCCGCGTACCTCAAAAAAATAATAAATAAATAAATAAAATCTATCTGGGGCCCACACACGTAACGAATTCTGATTATGTGATTCACCGTTGAAATCGAACCGAACGCCCAGGAAATCGGCGGCTGGTTCCAGGTGAGGCACGCGCAGGAGGTAGGAAACGAGACACTGAATCCTAGACCGGCCGGAAGTGCCCGTGCCCGGTGGGCCCCGCGGTGGGCTGGCGTCTTCCCCGCAGGGTCATTGTTCCCGGCGCGCTCCTCCCAGCGTCGGGGCGGGAGCCCCCAACCTCCTCACCTTTTCCAGGTCCGGTGAGTCGGCCCGGGAACCGGGGTTGGGTGGGTGTGCCTGAGAAAGGGGTGTGGAAAGTGAGCCTCGGCCCCGGGGAGGGCGGAGTGGGGGGAGGGGGCGGTGGTCGTGCCCCGCGTTCCTGGAGCCGTTCCGTCACCTGGGCTGGGGGGACGTTACGCGGGAGAGGTCTCGGGGAGGGTCACCGCGGTGAATAACGGCAGCAGGATTAGGACTCAGGGCAGGAAACGCCTGGAGTCTGGGGAAATATCCTCGGGGACAAGGAAGTTAAAGACAATTTTGTAAAGACTTTTTGCAGCCTTCCTCGTGGAGAGCCAGTGTCTATACGGTTCTAAAAGCAGATGAAGGGGCGTTGAATGGACTGCTTGTCAAGTGCAGAATGTGACATTTTCCGATTCCCTTTCCCTTAGTTCATTGATTCTCAAACCTTGGAGTGCGTACAAATCCCTGGGGAGCCTAGAAATTAAAGGTACACAATCAGGGCTCCCTGCTCTTCCCCTCCCACCCCTAAGCCCCGGATTCCGATTTCCTAGCTGTTCTGCCACAGGGCCTGTCAAGCTGGAATTTAGCTTCTGGTCTGCACTCCTGACATTTTGGAGACACTCAGTCCTCTTGGGTCACAGGCACTGCCTGGATATGAGCACACTTTTCTCTTGGGCTTCTATGGATTCTTAGGACTGTCCGCACAAAGAATTTGACCTTAAGAAACTTACTTAACTTCCCCTGGCCCCCATTTCTTATCTAGTGAAATAGTGATTGTAATCAAACCTCAGAGGGTAATTGTGAGGATTAAATATGGTCTTGTATCTGAAAGCATGTTGTAGACTGTTGTGCAGTGTTGGCTGCTACTCTTAGGAAGCAGCAGAGCAGTGTGGAAAGCTCACAGGACTTGCAGTCGACCTAAGCTTTCCTTTCTGTAAATTTAGTAAAAATGAAACCAGCCTTAATGGTTGTTTTGAAGATTAATTTAAAAAACTCAAGTAAAGATTTCAATAAAAGTTAGTTCATTTAGTCAAAGACAAGAACAACAGGGACTTCCCTGGTGGCCCAGTGGGTAAGACTCCGCGCTCGCAATGCAAGGGGCCCCGGTTCTATCCCTGGTCAGGGAACTAGATCCTGCCCCCACTAACTAAATGATCCCCTGTGCCGCAAATAAGACCCGGCGCAGCCAAATAAACAAATTTTAAAAAAATTATTTTTAAAGGCAAGAACAATATTTCCATTTATTCTTTCTCTAATTTGATTTTTATACAGTGAGTCTGAACTTTTTAACCATTCTGAGTGACCTGTATGGCCCTTAATTCCTCTGTGAACTCCGTATGGTATTATTGCTATTTCTTTTTCACATTAAAAAACTGAGATTGAAACAAGATAAGAAATTGGCACAAGGTCGAACAATTAGTAAAAGTTAGAACTGGAATAAAACCTAGGTCTGGGTAACTTGAAAACCTATGCTTTTTGTACATTATGACCTTATATTTTCCACTATTCTTATCTTTGGTCACCAAGTCACTTTACTTTCAGTGAAGAGCTTTAGGTGTATGACAGTTGCTTATATTATCAGTTTTTTTATCATTAACTATTGCCATTTTTCTACCTAAACAATGATTTTTACTGCTCAGGAGGGAACTTCCAAAGGTGTTTCTAAAACATAGCTCCAGCTAGAGGGTGCCTTTTAAGCTGTTCAAGGTCAAAATGAATACAGACTCCAAGGAGGTTATATCCCTGGATGTTCAAGCTCGTGATGTTTGGGAAGAACTGACAGTGAAAGCAGAGGTAGAAAGTCACCTCCAAATGCAGGAATCCGGACTGAAACGCAGTAATCCACTGGCAAGGGAGATCTTCCGAAGGCGCTTTCGACAGCTCTGCTACCAAGAGACCCCTGGACCAAGGGAGGCTCTCACCCGACTCCGTGATCTTTGCTACCAGTGGTTGAGGCCGCATGTGAGCACGAAGGAGCAGATTCTGGACCTGCTGGTGCTGAAGCAGTTCCTGTGTATCCTGCCCAAGGAGATGCAGGGCTGGGTGCAGGAGCACTGTCCAGAGAATGGGGAAGAGGCAGTGATTTTGCTGGAGGATCTGGAGAGAGAGCTCAATGAACCACAACATGAGGTAGGAAGGGAGATTCACCAGGGAAAGAGTATATGTAGGTCACCAAGGACCTTTGTGTCCTCTGCTTTGTATCCTCTTGACTTTGCTGATTAAATAAGACAGCTTTCTGCTTCTCTCTGGGAAATGTTTCTTTAGACAGTTAATTTCTTCAAAAGTCAAATCTTGTCTCTTTATTTCTAGATGCTAGCCTACAGACACCAACGAGAAGTCCTCTCTAAAGAGACAGTGTCTCTAGGAGAGCAGATGTCACTGGGCCTTCAGTCCCAGCCTAAGGAGCCCCAGCTCACATGTGACCCTGCTCAGGAGCCCCACCGTATTGGAAAGACAGGTGAGGGACAGGATTTATCTGGTGTTGAACATATCCCACCTGGTCAAGTACAAACCAACAAAAAACCAGAGCTTGGAAACCAGGGGGTCAGAAGACGCTTTACCAGCAATGTTCAGTGCTTCCAAGTGCCTAGTGTGCTTGTCTTTGTCCCGATCCCCTGCATGCAGTCTTCCCCTGGGTACCATCCTGGAAGCTCTCTTGTCTCCTGCCACGTGGTACATTAGGAAGACTTTTAGGAATCACTGTGGAGCACAACTTTAGAGAATGGGCTTCAAGGTTTGACAGACAGGTTCATATCATAGCTTTGCCTCTTGGAAGCTGCTTGTACCTGGGCAGGTTACTTAACCGATTGATCAAGGTTTCTTCCTCTGAAAAATGGGGTTAATAATAGTATTGTCGGGCTTCCCTGGTGGCACAGTGGTTGAGAGTCCGCCTGCCGATGCAGGGGACATGGGTTCGTGCCCTGGTCCGGGAAGATCCCACATACCACGGAGCAGCTGGGCCCGTGAGCCATGGCCGCTGAGCCTGCGCGTCCGGAGCCTGTGCTCCGCAACGGGAGAGACCACGGCAGCGAGAGGCCCGCATATCACAAAAAAGACCCCAAAAAAACCCGAGAAGGTGTGAGCACCAGCCGCAGGCCCTGCCCCTTTCAGGGCCAGGAACCAGGGAGTGACTCCTTACCTTCCCTCAGAGTGGGGACACACTGTTGCACCTGCTTCTAGGCTGAGGTGCCAATAAAAAATAAAATAAAAAAAAAAGAATAGTATTGTCTTAGTCTGCTCAGGCTGCTTTAACAGAATATCACAGACTGGTTGGCTTAAACAACAGAAGTTTTTTTTCTTATAGTTCTGGAGGCTAGAAATTGAAGGTCAGAGTGCCATCAGAGTTGGTTTCTTGTGAGACCTGTCTTCCTGGATTGTAGAGAGCGGCCTTCTTGCTGTGTCCTCACATGGGCATTCCTCTCTGCATGTGCCTGTGGAGAGAGGGAAAGAGAGACAGAGAGAGAGTCAGAGAGCGCTCTGGTAGTTCTTCCTCTTCTTCTAAGGACATCAGTCCTATTGGATTATGGCCCCACCTTTAATTACCTTAATTATCTCCCTAAAGACCTTGTCTCCAAAAACAGGGCTTCAGGGCTTCCCTGGTGGTGCAGTGGTTAAGAATCCGCCTGCCAATGCAGGAGACAAGGGTTCGAGCCCTGGTCTGGGAAAATCCCACATGCCGCGGAGCAACTAAGCCCATGTGCCACAACTACTGAGCCTGCACTCTAGAGCCCGCGAGCCACAACTACTGAGCCCGCGCACCTAGAGCCCGTGCTCCGCAACAAGAGAAGCCACCGCAGTGAGAAGCCCGCGCACCACAACGAAGAGTAGCCCCCGCTTGCCACAACTAGAGAAACCCGGGTGCAGCATCGAACACCCAATGCAGCCAAAATTAAATAAATAAATAAACAAAAACAGGGCTTCAACATGTGAATTTGCAGTGGGGATGACACAGTTCAGTCTATAACAAAAATGTACCTCAGAAGGTTGTTGTGAGCATTGAATACAAACAATTTGTGAAAAACACTTGGCATGCATTATGCTTAATATATAGTAACTGGTCTTATCAGAAATTACCAGTGCCACCCTTGTCAATTTGGGTTTACATTTGCGGTCAGAAGATATGAGATATGCTTAGTAGGTGGCAGACTGGATGAGAAAGTCCAATGGAATAGACTTTGCCATTTCCTTGTATGCAGTCTCCTTAGTGGTGTCAGTACTGGGCACCAGTGGGTATAGTAGTGGGCACTTGGGGTATAGTAGTGGGCACTTGGGGTATAGTAGTGGGCACTTCCCATTCTAGCTCTCCCTGCAGCATTTGGCTCCAAATTCTGTCTAATTTCCCACACATAACATCACAGCCTCTTTCTGACTTTTTGTTACCCTTCTGGTAACCCATCTACAGCAGAGGTTTCCTGTTTTCATTTTCACTTTACCTCCATATGTATCAAAGTCACAGCTTTTCTTGCCGCTGTGCCTCCTACTTCTATTTATTTCATTTATCCTACCAATCATACAGTTATCATGGATTTTGGAACACATCTCTTGATTTAAATTAAAATTATATTTGATGAGTAAATTCTGTGCACACTGCAGACCTTCCTCTGACTCCCATGACTTCATCTTATTAAAATTCTTTCTGGTTTCATTTTCCCCCTTTATGAGCATCTTTCCAGTCAGTTCCTTTGCTACTTTCTTCCTCCTCTCCCCATAGACTTGGATTTTTCATTTTCCATCTATTTTCTCCTTTCTTCTACTTTCCAAACTGCACCTAGAACCCTGCTGAGAACCCTTCTTCCAGGGTACATCTGAGTAAGTCTATTCCCCCATCCATCCATCTAGTCATTCATTCATTCAACAAATATTTATTAAGCATCTACAGTGGCTACAGGAGAGTATCCAGAGGGCATCTACAGATCAGAGAATTCTCCCTATAGGACTATCAATGCAGGTGTGTGTTATACATTTAGGACAAGTTTATTTTGTAAAGTAACATAGTGTTTGGGATTAAAAGGACCAAATAGAAGTTCCAGCTGTTTGGCTTTTTAACCAAGCAACATTTAAAGTTACTTTATATCACCAAGTTTGAATTTCGTTTAGAATTCATAGTGATAGTAAAAAAATTCCAAATAATGCATAAGTTTACATAGTAAAAAGTAAAAGTTCCTCTAAGTCCAACTCCCCAGGAGTAACCACTCTTGTCAAATTGCTGTATATTTTCCAGACTTTTTTCTAAATATAGAGTCTGTCTAGCTATATGTCTGCCTTCCTTTTTATTTTTTTCCTAGTTCTTTTTTTCCCCCTAGTTCTTTAAAGAAGTGGGATAATAGCATCAAGGGGGTTTGTGGT
This sequence comes from Hyperoodon ampullatus, assembly GCF_949752795.1. NCBI lineage: Eukaryota > Metazoa > Chordata > Mammalia > Artiodactyla > Ziphiidae > Hyperoodon > Hyperoodon ampullatus. Next base: position 83,886,104 of record NC_136923.1, on the reverse strand, counting down.
GAATTAGTTTGATAATGTATGTGAAAGTGCTTTGTAAGTCATGGAAGGCTGTATAAATGATTATTATTAAAAGGTGAGAAATATCTTCATTTTTATATTCTATCCAGTTCCTTTGTGCATTTCAGATATAAATGTGAAGTTTGGGCAGCAGTACTGATCTCACTTGTGACCCATTTTCTGCAGGCACATTTCTGTTTTGCAAACCTGTTGTCATCTCCCAGCTAAAAGGAGAAGAACCATGGTCTCACCCCAGAGGAGTCCTAAGAGGTACCTATCCAGGTGTGTGAGGGACAGTGCAGTTAGATGTGGGAGAAAAAGCCAGATGTTGGTCAAAGGAGGGGGTTGGGGACAATTTTCCTTGGGCTTTTCTGGGTTGCAAGGTGGGAATCACACCTGGGGAACCCTAAGAATTCTACAGCAGCTGCTCTCTAACGTTTAGACAGTTTGGGTCTGTTTGTCACCATTCTCACCTTCACTCCTCCAAGCAGAGAGGGTCTAATTGGGTTGGTTGGACACTGTCCAACATGAACCAGTCCTACAGGCAGCCTTTGCCTCAGTGCTGGTCCCTGGGCCAGTCAATTGAGGCCATAGTAATAGCACTGATTTCAGTCCTTTCTCTTTTATTCATTCAGCAAATATTTATTGATCAGCCACTATGTGCCAAGCTTGCTTCTCAGGGAATAAACCAGAAAGATACTGTTTCCGTGAGGATGAGATTGTAGCAAGGGGGAGACAATAAGCATATAAATAAGGAGATGATATGTTAGGAGGTGGTGTTATAGAATGAAGCACAAATAGAATTGACCAAGGGGGATTATGACTGCTATGGATGGGGCACACAGATTGTAGGGGGGTTTTTTGTTTTGGTTTTTTTTTTGAGGTACGCGGGCCTCTCACTGCTGTGGCCTCTCCCGTTGCGGAGCACAGGCTCTGGATGCGCAGGCTCAGCGGCCATGGCTCACGGGCCCAGCCACTCCACGGCATGTGGGATCTTCCCGGACTGGGGCACAAACCCGTGTCCCCTGCATTGTCAGGCGGACTCTCAACCACTGCGCCACCAGGGAAGCCCAGATTGTAGTTTTAAATAGAAAAATTAAGGTGAGAATTGAGCAAAAACTTGAAGGAAGTGAGAGAGTGAGGCTTGCTGTTATCTGAGGTCCGAGCTTTCCAGAAAGAGAGAGGCGCTAGAGCAAAGGCTTTGTGCTGGGGATGTACCCGGGATGGTTATGGATTAGAAACAAAGTTCTGCCTGAAGCACCTAGAATAGGAGAAGCTCAGCACTTGTTCCATAAATGACTGAATGAATGAATGTATACATGAGGTCAGTTTCCTTGGAAAGGGTCACTTGGAGGCTCCCTGCCTCACAGAGGGTAGGGAGTTCTCAGGGAAGACCAAAGAAGCCACTCTGATCCTGACCCTTCTCTTCCCATGAAGAAGTATAAAAAAAATTCTCTCCAGGCCCCATCCATGTTGGGGTGGACCAAGCTGCATTTCACCAAAGAGGGCAAACCTCCCTCATCACCTAGAGGAAGGTGTTAACACACTGGCCCTTCTGCTTCTAACCTCCTCCCTACTCTATGACGTAGAGTGACATCAGGATAGAAGCACCTTGCATTTCTGTGCACATAGTGACCCTCCTGTCACTAGGCTCAGGGAACAAGTGACATTTACCTGGTCTTTTTTATTTCAGATGGAATGACCAAGACTGAGGACAGAGAGTTGGTGCTAAGGAAAGACTGTCCTAAGAGAGTGGAACCACATGGGAAAATGTCTTACGGACAGACCTGGGAGATATCACAGCAGGATCCACAACACAGAGAAGTTGGTGACCACAAGGGTGGGGTAGAGAGGCACTGGGGAAACCCCTTAGGAGCCGGACCATACAGATGTGAAGAATGTGGGAAGAGCTTTGCTCAGAGCTCAGGTCTTGTTCGACATCAAAGAGTTCATACTGGAGAAAGACCCTACGAATATAATGAGTGTGGGAAAACCTTCAGTCGGAGTTCGGGTCTTTTTAATCACCGAGGAATCCACAATATTCAGAAACGGTACCACTGTAAGGAGTGTGGGAAGGCCTTCAGTCAGAGTGCCGGTCTCATCCAGCATCAGAGAATCCACAAGGGGGAAAAGCCCTATCAGTGCAGCCAGTGCAACAAGAGCTACAGTTGGCGTTCATTTCTCATCGAGCATCAGAGAAGCCACACAGGGGAACGACCTCACCATTGCAACAAATGTGGGAAAAGCTTTAATCGCCACTGCAACCTCATCCGCCATCAGAAGATCCACGTGGTGGCAGAGCTGGTCTAATCCAAGTTGTGTGCAAGTTTTCCAAATCACTGGCCAAGTCGTACTGGGTAGGTCGAGACTAGAAAATGCCTTTCTTCCTGTCTCCACTAAGTGTATTTTGGTCTGGAGACATTCAGAGAGGCAGGTTTGGGTTTTTGAAGCTGCTACTTTCCTTTTGGTTCCTTCGCGCCTTCCTGTTTCTTACTACCCCCATCTCTCTTATTTATTCTCTTTGAGATGGCTGCTAAACTCTTCTAATAATGTAATAAATGGCACTGCTGTAGCCAACATGCCAGGAAGATCTGTATCTGTGTTTAATCCCTAAAGATCCCGTAGAGCTCTGCTGATGTTTTACAGTAAATGGGTCTTTGGTGTTCCCCGTGTCTAGTACCTGCATAGTAAACAGCTTTTGTGCCTACTGCTTCCCTCTGACACCTGCGTGATGCTCCCCTGGGATAGTGACCAGCACTGGCTGGGGCGTTGCTGTTTTTCAGAGTGCTTCCACTTACTTAACCACAGCTGGTCCTCACAACAACCACACAGGGAAATGAGTATTATCATTATCCTGTTTTACAGATGAGGAATTGAAGATTCACAAAACCCAAGCCTCAGCACCAAGGCTTAAACCCTGGACTTTTATTTTTAGTAACTTTAAATTATGGAATAATTTTAGACTTATAACAAAGTTGCAAAGATAGAGTGCTTATATACCATTCACCCAGCTTCCTCTAATGTTAACGTCTCACATCGGGTCTTCTTAGTTAAACCCTTGGCTTTTGACTCCAAATTCCAATCTGTTTACGGTGTCATGCTTCATACTGGTATTCTCAGATTCCCTCATTTAAGCTTAGTCACCTGAAATTCCCTTAGTGCTTTCCCATCACATCTTCAGCGTTACAAAAAGTCATCGGTATTCTGAGTATAAGACATCAGAGCATTGGGTCATCATCCATAAGATGCTTTAAAAACTACCATATTAAATCTCCTGAGCTTTTCCCTTCTGTTGCTTTGCTTAGGTCTGGAACCGTCTGCTGATGTTCTGATCTAATCTCATGTCCGTTGTTTTTTTCACACTTAGGATCCTGGTGAATGCTCCCATTCAGTGTTCTACATACCTTCCCGTTTAACTCTGTATTTTCTTTGGAACTGCTATCCCTTTATCAGTCCTGACCTTTCCATCTGAAACAATAATCCAGTGAAAAGAAGGGACCTGTTGTAAGGGAGAAAATCTTCCAAATGAAATGCAAGAGTAGGAAGTTTGTGTATACCTGAAAAGTATATGAAAAGGGAATAATATGAGAAGGGCATGAGAAAGATGAAATCTGTGGTGCCAGGGGCCAGAAACACAGAGAACATGTACATGGGATGAAGAAAGGAAGGAAAAGTTCAGACAGTGGACATCAGTCGGTAAAAGGACTGAAGATGGGCATAGGAACTTATCCAGAATGGTACAGAATGGTTATGGATGTGTCAAGATTTGACTGTGCAGGGCAAATATGCAACAAACTGTCAACATGGTTAACTAGGGTGGATGGGGGATTATACGGCCCTTTCACATTCTGTGTTACATATCTTTGAACTGTGAATGTGATGATACTACAGAGGTGGTATCCACCCCCCTTCCCAGTTACTAGGGATGATGCCATGCACACACACAAGAATGTATGAAAAATTTATTACTCTCATCATGGAACTCTCTGGGGATAGCAGGGCAGCACCCAAGCTGGTCCAGAACTGGCTTGAGTAGCATAAGGAGAGTGAGAGCTAGTGGCCCTGGTTTTTATTGTGGTTTTTATTGTGGTTTTTATTGTGGTTAGGGGATGGGTCCAGGAAATAGTTCTCACTGCACAAATAGATAAGGGCTTGCATAGCTTGAACTTCCTTCAGGTGCCAAGTGAGGAGGCACTGGGATTTCTTATAAACTTGCCCAGATGTGGGGCAGAAGGGAAGGGGAAGATAGAGGTTGAAAGCTGTCAGAGATCAAACATCAAAAACGGAGTCAAGATTTTTTAAAAACTACAGTTTAAAGAGAATCAATTCAGGAGATGTTTTTATTTACCATGTGATTCTGGTCTCTCTGTCCTTATAAACTAAGGAGTAATTACAAATTTAGCATTCAATCAATTTTTTAAAAAATGTGTGTAACCAGAAAAAACGTGTTAAAAAACCAAAAATTCATACTTGTCCATTTGACTACCTGAAACTCTCACTTCTGCAGAGTGGCTCACCACTCACTGAAGTCAGCTGAGGCTTTCTAGAAAAGGTGAGCCCCCAGAGGCAGCCTTTCCCCTCACCAGCCTCTTAAAAGGGATGCGGCTTATGGGACCAGAGGTGAAATTTCAGGGATTCCTGATCTGTTTGGAGACAACAACTTTTTTCCTTCCCGAGAGGATCAGTTGGGACCTATGAGTAATTAAGAACATTTAGATTCAAAAGGGCATTACTATGGTAGTGGTTAATTTTAATACACTGAGGACCCATATTGTCCATCATATTTTCAAAAGTGTTGGAGAACTAAATGAAGTCAAGAACCACTGCTCGAGGGGTGGTGGAATGACAAGAAATAGGTGTGGTGGAGCCTATTCAGAAAGAGCCCTGACTCACCCACTTTCGTTTTGTATCATACACACACACACACACACACACAGAGTCCCACATCAACCTTTTCATCTGCTCTCCTGGTTCACCAAGTTCTCTCTCCAGATCCTCCAGCACAGTCACCACCTCCTCTTCACATTCTGGATGACATCCTCACACTCGGACCAGTTGCTGGTCATTCTACCCTTGAATATTTAACAAGATGATACCCAATGCATCAGAGGCCAATGCTTTGAGGGCACTTTTAAGGTATAGAACTAATTGTTGAACAGAAAGGTATTACTATCAGATGAGCTAGATGAAGGCTGTAACCAGGAGATTCTCTGAAGCTCATATAGCAAGAAGTTAACTCAGAACTCAACCCACAATTTGGGAAATTCTAGATGTCTTCTACATTCTGTTCTCCCTTAGGAAACTTTCTTTGACTCATAGAGAAAATGCAGGTATCTAGGGCAGTGTTTCCAGGTTTGCCCAATCCCCTTGGGAGCAAGGTAGAGAAATGGAGAGAGAAGGAATATACTAGACTTCTCTTTGAGATCACATCAAAGGCTGGCTTTCATCACAGCTCATGCTGTAGCCTTTCACAGTGGCAGTACCTAACCAAGTGCTTGATGTCATTTGCCACTTTCCAAATTCCTCCACTTCTATTATTTACTTTCCTGAATCTGTTTCCTTAGGTATGACTGAAATTCCAGTCTTATTCACGGGACTGTGGACTACCCAAGCCAGGAGAGTCACCACTGTTACCTGTACAACAGCTGATGAATAATGTAGGTGAGGGGTACTGTTCATGAGAAACAATATAGGTGGGTAGAAATCTTACTAGACAACTGAAGCTCTGGGTAACAAAGCTTCTAGTGCTAATTTTGCTAGTAATTAGACGGGGAACTTGTGCAGTCCCTAAATTTCTCTGTGTTTCAGCAGAGAAGTGAATCTTTTCGTTTCTAGGGGGTCTTTAAAAGTGACCATGGGGAGGAGTTAATAAACTGAAATATTTTTAAAGAGTCTACAAATTAGCCATAATACCTTTAATTTTTTCTGACAGCAAGGTGACTGTTCCTCAAGAGGTAAAAGCAGTGCAAGAGTTAAAATGTGTCTAGAGTGAGTGCTGGCCATACCAATATATGTATATATCTTGAGGGAATTAGAATTATTAAAAAATCATTATGCATACAAAGCTTTATCACTATAATACTGAAAGGGAATATATGTCTAAGGAAAATTCATAAGTAATGCTCCAAATCATGAGATAGATATGTATGCATAACCAGAGTCTTTGACCCCAGAACAAATACATGCAAAAGGACATCGACAAAGACTGTTGGACATATTTTCTCAGATTTTAGGGGTCTGGGATTTCATTTTACTCTAGTAACAAGCTAATTAACTTAGCCTGTGATTGTTCCATGGAATCTGGCATAAAATACGAGTTCCTGGGTCAGAAACAAAGGATTTTATATGATTCCAAGGAGGCCCAATGCCTTTTACATTTTGCCTTCAGAATTTCATTGCGTTTCTCCAATGCATCGATGCCCACCCACCTCCCCCCCCCCACCACAAATAGCCATACTATTTAAAAGTCTTTGTAATTGTTATTCTTCTCCAATTCTCAAAAACCTTAGGCATGACAGTCCTCCTTGGGCCTTTTGTGCTCCTACATGTCTTGTTGCATGGGTCCAGGATATAAGGCCCTGATCTTTTTTTTACTTTTTTTCTTTTTTTCCCAGCCCATTTCTTATAGATAGCAAGCCTAACACTTGTTATTCATAGATAGCAAGCAGCATGAGATCATCGTATTTGCATCAGTTGCCTTTGCCCCCAAGTCCCAAGGAGGTGACATGATGGGCTCAGGTGGATGCTATACACACAACATGCCTATGTTGCCTCCAGGGAAGCCTGAATTTAGGAAATCCTCAGCTTTTATAACAAGCAGTAAATAAGCCTGGTAATTGACCACTGGGATGTGTTATCTCATCTTTCAAGATTACCAGCTACATAAACAATCTTGAGGAATAGACTGGAAAAAAAATGACCAGGGTCTTGTCCTAATTCTGTTTTATTCTTTTATTCCTTTTTTAAAAATATTGTGCTCATGACGTCCTATTAAAATTTATGTATTTATTCTTCTCATAGTTTATTTTTTTGTCAATCCCCACTGGAATGTAAACTCCATGAGGGCAGAAATCTTTGTCCTTTTTTTGTTACTGTTGTATCCTGAATATCTAAAACAGTGGCTGGCTCAGAAAAGTGACTCAATTAACATTGTTGTTCATGTACCAGACTCCTACAGGTTAAATAATTTAAAGCTGTTAAATCCATGTGTATATCATTTTCAACTTTACTATACAGTATATACTGACATAGCTTTTTTTTTTGGCCGTGCCATGTGGGATCTTAGTTTCCTGATCAGGGATCTAACCCATGCCCCCGGCATTGGGAGCACAGAGTCTTAACCACTGGACCACCAGGGAAGTCCCTGACATTGCTTTTTAAGATGAGCATACCGGCTTACACACCCATCGGCTGTGTACAAGAGTTCAAAATTTTTCACATTCTTACTAGCAAATATTATTGAAGCTCTGCAAAATTTTGCTGAGGTATGGGTATGAAATGGCTTAAAATTTATCTTCTCTTAGTAAATAATGAGGTTAAGGATCTTTGCTTATGTTTGTTGGTCATTCCAGATTCCACATCTATGAATTGCCTGTGTATAGTTCTTGTCAATTATTCTGTTTAATTGTTGGCTTTTTTCTTGTTTATTTGTTAGTGCTCTCTGTGTAGTCTGTATATTGATCCTTGTTGATCATATGGCTTGCAAATATCTTCTGTCAGTCTTATATTTGTAGTTTCTACTTGTTTCCGGTATCTTTTGATGTAGTTTTAAATTTTAATGATGTCAAATTTACGAAATTTTTCCTTCACATTTTGTGCAGTTTGTGTATTTTAAAAGAAATCTTGCTTTATTCAAGAGCATAAAAAGTGCTTCTAATTTTTTTCTAAAAGTGTGAAAGTTTTCCTTTTTGACTTTTTTTTTTCCTTTTGCGACACGCGGGCCTCTCACTGCTGTGGCCTCTCCCGTTGCGGAGCACAGGCTCCGGACGCGCAGGCTCAGCAGCCATGGCTCACGGGCCCAGCCACTCCGCGGCATGTGGGATCCTCCCGGACCGGGGCACGAACCTGCGTCCCCTGCATCAGCAGGTGGACTCCCAACCACTGCGCCACCAGGGAAACCCTCCTTTTTGACTTTTAAGTCTTTAAACAACTGGGTTATTTGTCAACCAAATTTTATTTTTTTCCATTTATATCAAAACATTGCAGTGCTATTTATCAAATACTGTATATACACGTATACACCTACATGCCTACATCTATATTTATTTCTGTAAGTAACTGTAGATATTGGGAATTGAGTTCACGCTGATACCTTCAGTTCCAATCCAACACCACAGGATTCATTTTGGCCTTTCTCTTTTTCATGTTTGTAACTCCTTTTCTGACATGAGGAATCTGGCTCCCAATATCTTGTATATTTACTTAATTGATTAATCCTTCCTGTGTGTAATCAATTTCCCCATGTCGTCTTGCTCCTCTCATGGGCTCAGACCTCAGATCTTACGTTGGTGAAACTTGGATGGGGTCTGTGGAGTAGGTAGTTGTAATGTATCAGTGGAAATTTTCCTGCCGTAGCTTCCTCCCTTCACCCCTCTGAACACTCTTCTCACTCACTGGGGCTCCGAACTCACTCTGGGCTGGGCTGCCACCTCCTCTCCCACTTCCTTTGTCCCTACCTAAAGGCTTTTGAATGGAATTATTCAGGAAGGAAGGTAGGATTTTGTTTAATTTAAAAGAAAATTACTATGGAAAATTTCAAACATATATAAGTGTAAAGAGAATATTACAATGAACCCCCCTCTGCCTCTCACGCAACTTCAACAACTCTCATCTTTGCACCCTTTTCTTTCTTTCTCTGTTTCTTTCTGAGTATTTCAAATCTAGACATTATATCAGTTCACCCACAAGTACAGATTTCAGTATGAATTTCTAACAAATGAGGACTTTTTTCTTAACATAAACAGTATCATTGTGGCAACTAAATTGGTAGTGATTCCTTAATGTCATTGTGTTATAGTTTTCCCAGTTGTCTCAAATATGCCATTTTACAGTTGTTTTGGTCTGATTAGGGCCCAAATAAGGTTTACCGTTGCATTTGGTTGGTATATCTATTCAGTCTCTTTTAATATATGACAGCTCCCCTTTCTCCCCTGCCTTTCTGAAAGATGCCATTTATTTGTTGAAGAACCTGAATCTTTTGTTCTATAGAATATAGAATGTCCCACATTCTGGATTTGGTTGATTACTTCTTTTAAGTATCATTTAACTCATTAATTCTCAAACTCAACTGCATAGTGGAATCACCTAGGAAATATTTAAAGTCATTCATGCCTGAGTCCCACCCTCTGACATTCTGATTTAATTGATTTCAGTTTCAGCCAAGGTATCAGGATGTTTTAAAAGCTCCCCAGTGATCCTAATGTGCTGAGGTGTTTGAAAACTGCTTAATTTGCTTCTGTATCTCACCTATACAAAGGCATTAGGATCTAGAAACTAGATTCAGGTTCACTTTTTTTTGCCAATGCTTCATGGCAGTGCCCTGTACCTTGTGGCAGCTCATCAAGAGAAGAATATTTTCTAGTAGTTTTACTTTGTAACAGCCTTGACATCTCTCATTTTATTAAGTTTTATCTCTTTGTTATCCCTTGAACTGCAGAGGGAATAAAAACTAAGGAATAAAAGCCCAGAAAGGGGGCTTCCCTGGTGGCGCAGTGGTTGAGAGTCCGCCTGCCGATGCAGGGGACACTGGTTCGAGCCCTGGTCTGGGAGGATCCCACATGCCGCGGAGCAACTGGGCCCATGAGCCACAACTACTGAGCCTTCGCGTCTGCAGCCTGTGCTCCTCAACAAGAGGCCGCGACAGTGAGAGGCCCGCGCACCGTGATGAAGAGTGGCCCCCGCTCGCTGCAACTGGAGAAAGGCCTCACACAGAAATGAAGACCCAACACAGCCAAAAGTAAATAAATAAATAAATTTATAAAAACAAACAAACAAACTCAGGAAGGTATCAGCATGGTATTCTTCCATTTAATAAACTTCTACCCAACTTGTATTCCATTGGGTAGAAAGGGGACTTACTGACATCTTGGTCCACCAGAATAACTTTGCAGTCATTTCTGGCTTAAAATCTAATCCTGCCTGGTTCAAAGGAATCTCGGGGCTTCCATTTTAGGGTAGGCCTAATTTATTATAGGCCAGGCATTGTTCTAAGCACTTTACACAAAAACTCACCTTAATGCTCACAACATCCCTTTCATCAATGCAATAAACAATCTATAATAATAATAGAAAAGAGTTTCATTCGAGCCAAACTGAGGACTGTAACCCAACAGACATGGATTCAAGAAGCACTTGAATTATGTTCTGTCAGACTACAAAATGGGGGGCAGGGGCTTAGGTAGGCAAAAAACTATTTGTACACAAATTGTCAAGAATTAGGATTGGAGGGGACTTCCCTGGTGGTCCAGTGTTTAAGAATCTGCCTTCCAATGCAGGGGACATGGGTACGATCCCTGGTCAGGGAACTAAGATCCCACATGCCACAGGGCATCTAAGCCCACGTGCTCTAGAGCCCACGCGCCACAACTAGAGAGCCTGCATGCTGCAACTACTGAGCCTGCACATGCGCCACAACGAAAGATCCCACATGCCACAACTAAGACCTGACACAGCCAAATAAATAAATAAAAGAATTAGGATTGGAGCTGGCAAGAAGTAAGGGTGCTTGCTAAGCAAGGGTTGGTTGGGGTCCAAAATAGGTTACATAGTTACAAGGAGAGACCTTGAGACCTTAAGGTTGCAGCTGGCAGCTACTAGCAGATATTGTTTTGAGAACAGCTGGTAGTGTCCTTGAGTTTGACACAGTTCAGGAAATTCAGGTTCTCAGTGACACAGGAACATTTCTGAAACCACATGCACAATGGTTACCCAGTTCCATTTTGGATGCCTGAACCACAGTTTCATATCTTGTCAGAACAAAGAACAAATATCAAACATGACAGGGGTGCGTTCCTTCAAGGTTTCAAAAGAGACAGATTAGCACATACACAGCAAGTCAGCATGACCTTGGTGTCTGGGAAGGGACCCTCATCTTCGAAGGAGTAATAGCATTGGCATCATGGGCGGGATGGGGGGACATTTATCTCTATCTTCAAAGTGGACATTGTGAACAATATGGTAAATGCATTCTTTTTTAATGGTTAGAACAGATGTACATCATATAAGTCAGAATGACTTCCCCATACCTCAACAGGTGAAAATTTCCTCCATCACTATCTACTGTTACTACCCCCATTTATAGATTGGGAAAGTCAGGCACAGAGAGGATAAGTAATTTACCAAGGTCACCCAGCTAGTACGTAGTACAGCCAGGATTACATACCCAGGTAACTTGGCTTGAGAGTCAGTGAATCTAACCACTATGCCAGACCATAAATGAGGGCTGGAAAGAAACAAGAAGAATGAAAGCCCAAGGTAATATGGTCCCTGATGCCAGGGACTAGAGAGTTTCTGGTAGTGGGAAGCCTGGAAATCCTGGTTGCCTGAGAGGAAGCCATGGAAAATAGAAAGTGGTAACTGTTGTGTGTGGAGGGGGAGAGGGACAGAATCTCTAGTTACTTTTGCAGGAGCAATCTCAATGGCTTTGTTGGCAGGTTGCCGCCTACAGTGTGTTAAGGTGAGGTGAGGACTAGAGTCAGAGATAGGAGGGCTTTCTTTCAAGTAGTTTAGCCTTGAAGGGGAGGGAAGAATGGCAGCTGGAGTGGAGCAAGAGCCAGGGGGAGCCACTGCTTCTCCAAGCAAGTGCCTGGTGATGTGGTCTCGATGTTTCTGAGAGAAAGGGCATGTCCTCCTGCCTGGTGCTCTGAGGAAGCCCTGCTTTCTACTGAATTTTAGTGTCAATTTTATGCCAGCTCTGTAGTCAAGCTTTACATCAGAGCATGGTGGGGGGGCACAACAGCATCCTTACAGGACTGAAAGATCTAGTCTTATTTCTTATGATACAGAGCCTGTCATCCTTTTTTTCTCCTTCCCCTAACTGCTTCCCTTGAGTGGAGGTAAGGGCATGGTTGCTAACGGGTTAACTCGAGGACAACCACCGAGAGGTGCTTCCTAGAGAGCCCGGGAAGTGGCATTGATTCCCACCGAGGCTTCCTGTGCCCCATCCTCAATTTTTCTCCAGCATCTGGAATCTGTTCATTCCACCAAGACATCCTTTGGGGTTACTTATTGTGGGATTCGGGGTGGGGTGCAGAGGAGGACGCTGCAAAGGCACGGACTACAGGGGGCAATCTGTGAAGTTGCGCCCCAGGGGTGTCCTGGGCCCCTGGACACGCGGAAGGGGACCACTGCAGTTTTACAGTATAATTGTGATTTCCCACCTTTCAGGAATTTTCCGAAGAAATACAGCTCCCAGCTAGAGTGAGGCCCAAGTACTGCCTTGGTCCAGGATGGCTAGAGACTCGAAGGAAAGCGCAGCCTTGGACGCCCAGTCTGCAGAGCACCGGACCGGGATCCTGACCGTGAAGGTGGAGAAGGAGGAAGCCTCCGCCTTGGCTACTGAGGCGGGCGCCCCAGGCAGCCCAGCTCCGGGCTCCGAGCACTCCCGCCAGCGCTTCCGAGGCTTCCGCTACCCAGAGGCTGAGGGGCCCCGCGAGGCTCTGAGCCGGCTCCGGGAGCTCTGCCGACTGTGGCTGCGGCCAGAGGTGCACACCAAGGAGCAGATCCTGGAGCTGCTGGTGCTGGAGCAGTTCCTGACCATCCTGCCGGGGGACCTGCAGAGCTGGGTGCGGAAGCAGCATCCGGAGAGCGGGGAGGACGTGGTGGTGCTCTTGGAGTATTTGGAGAAGCAGTTGGATGAGCCGATGCCGCAGGTAGAGAGAACAGGTTTATCTTCTGAAAGCTGTGGTCTGTTTCTTCCTGAAATCTCCAGATCAGAGTGAGGGGCTTTTCTTTAAGATCCAGAAGTTCTCAGTCTCTTTTTGTACCATGAACCTCTTTGCCAGTAAGGTGAAGTCCCTGGACTCCTTCACATAATAGTATTTTTTAAATACCTAAAGGAAAATATAAAGGATTAAAAAGAACTCAATTATATTGAAATACAGTTAGCAAAGCATTAAATGTATGATAAAGTTATATATGTGCTTTTTTAAATTAACGCACTAAATAGTAACATCTAGGGACAGACCTAATAACTAGTATAATTTCAAAGTGGTGATGAATGACTTTGACATTTACCTGGTTGTAATGTGGTATGAGAACATCTGCAGTTTCAGCTGGTGACAGATTCCTGTGTACTTCTTATAACACCTTGATTTGTTGCTTCCATTCATAATTGAAGGAAATGCTAAATTTTGCTTAGAAGCTAGTAAAAATAAAGTTATTTTTCCTATTCACATTCATGGAATACGTGGGAGGGAGTCGGTGGACCACAAGTTAGAAACCCCAGGGTTCATTTTTACTTGCATCTTCCTGAATGTTGTATGAGTCTATTTTCCCTTTGCAGTATCCTGTGTCCTTGTGTGTTCCTTTCAGCGTGTACATAACCAGACCAAAGACTTCTAACCTGTGACCCAGAGACCAAGGTTCCTGAGTTGGCATTAGTGCCTGTTAGCCCTGTAACAGAGAGGAATCATTTCAAGTCTCAGCTTCAGGCTCTTCATTCTTTACAGAAGATATAGGAAATTCTAAGCTGCACATGAGCTAATTATTATGAAAGTGACTTGAAAATTAATTAATGACAAATGTCTGGAAGGAAACCTTCATTTAATGAGGACATACCATGTACCAGGCCCTGTGTTAGGTGATTTCACACACTACAATCTTATTTGCTGGTCTCCAAAACCCTATAATCTAGAAATTATTATATTCATTTTTTAGGTAAGAAAACATATTAGTATTCTCTGAGAACTTGACCCCAATTCCCAAAGAGTTTTCATAAAAGCACAAATATATATAACGAGGGAGCACAGAGTAATGCTTAAGAGCGTGGGCGTTGGATTCATTCTGCCTGAGCTACCATCCTAACATTTCTGCTTTTACCTGGGTGACCTTGGGCAAGTTGCTTAAACATTGTGCCTCAGTTTCCCCATTACAAAAATACAGATAATAAAAGTACCTAGCTCATAAGGTTGTTGTGCTCTGCATCAAGTGAGTTAATATAAAGCTCTTAGAAATAGTGCCTGGGAAATAGAAAGTACTAGCACATAGAGAGTGTGATAGAAGTGTCTGATGAATAAATAAATGAATGACTTCTAGGTCCCAGGTGGTGACCAGGGGCAAGAACTGTTCTGTTGCAAGATGGCAGTGTTGACACCAGCTCAGAGGTCACGAAATACCCAGTTCCAGCCAAGAAAGACTCCACTCAAGCATGAATCTCTGGGATCCCAGTCCTTACCAGACAGAGGTGAGTATTATCTTCTGGGCAGTATGAATTCTGCAGACTTCAACCAATTTTATTTAAGGATCACCTAAAAGATCTATTGATAGGTGTCTTATATGCCCCTTGCAGATCTACTTTACTTTGAGACTGAGACTAATAGGGAAATTTCAAACAATAGTGGAAAGCTTTCCTAACCAAACCTGGACATGGTAAATAAGACTTTATTAAAATTGGTGTTTGGAAAGAGTTGATTTTTATAGCAACACAGTGATCTCCATTCATTCAACATATATTTCTGGAGGCTCCCTACATGGTAGCCAGTGTTGTAGGTACTGGGGATAGCAATGTCAGAGGGACAGATTTCTTCCTCCAATGGAACTTACATTCTAGTGAGGAGAATAGCAAATAAATTAATATGATTTCAGATATTGGTGAGTGCTATGAGGAATATAAGGCAGAATATGTAAAGCCAGTCAGAATATTCCAGAATTGTAGGATTTCTACAAACCAAAGAGTATGAATCTTCTAAACCTGTCACTTAGAACAGGGTGAAAATCACTCAGTAGGAAACTGTTATATGTTCCCGAGTGTTCCCCATGTACTGTGAACATCTGGGCAGATTTCCAAGACAAACAGCACTGGGATACACCAGCCAACAGGAAATCTTTATTTCTGAACAGAGGTCCTAGCCTAACCTAACTTGTTTCCTGCCTCCAGCAAAGTTCACCTTTCATAGGAAAAAGTAAAGTTCCCCTTTACTTCTCTCAAATCTGAGCAAGTTCTATATAGGCAGACTCCCATTTCCTCCTTTCTGGGCCCAGCCTTATCTGACTCCTCTTAGTCTTTCAGAACTAAAGAATAAAGCACCCAGGGCTTCCCTGGTGGCGCAGTGGTTAAGAATCTACCTGCCGATGCAGGGGACACGGGTTCGAGTCCTGCTCTGGGAAGATCCCACATGCTGTGGAGCAACCGAGCCTGTGTGCCACAACTACTGAGTTTGTGCTCTAGAGCCCACAAGCCACAACTACTGAGCCTGCGTGCCACAACTACTGAAGCCCATGTGCCTAGAGCCCATGCTCCGCAACAAGAGAAGCCACCGCAATGAGAAGCCTGTGCACCACAACGAAGAGTAGCCCCGCTCGCCACAACTAAAGAAAGCCTGCTCACAGCAACGAAGACCCAATACAGCCAAAAATAATAATAATACTAAAAAAAATAATAAAGCACCCAAAGAGCTACTAAAGAAATTTTAACAACAACAAAAATCCTTGGGACTTCCCTGGTGGTCCAGTGCTTAAGACTCCATGCTTCCACTGCAGGGTGCGTGGGTTCAATCCCTGGTCAGGGAAGTTCCTCATGCTGCGTGGTGCAGCCAAAAAAAGAAACCACAGAAATCCTCTTATTCCCTCTCTCAGCAAAATTCAAGATTAAAGACTCTTCAGATGGAATGCTTTGTTTTGTTTTTATGTTGCTACCATTTCTTACCAAGGATCCAGCCCATCGTTTTTTTGCATCTGTGGAGTACACCACATCTCTTCAGGCCGTAGGATTTGAGCTGGCAGGGATCAGGAATTTTGGAAAGACACACTGTATAAACTTCTTTATGGCAATTTATGCAGTTTTTGAACTTGGACTTCACGGCTCAGGGAGGCTGAATGCCAGGGAGGTTGAATGTCAGGGTCAGTCTCATCCAGAGCTTCTTTCCTTCTTAGTTCTCCAGGTTCCTAGGCTTGCCTCTGGAGGGCGCTGCAGAGAAGATGAAGTGGTAGCCGCCAGGCTTGCCCCAGAGTCCCAGGTGAGGTGGAGCCCCTGTCCCTCCCCCAGCACCCAGCACCCTTCACTGCTGATGGGCTTCCCATCAGATCCCTTTCTCTCCATGCCTCCTCCACCCTCATCCTGGATCTACATGGAGTTTGAATATTCTCATTTATCCCAAGGTTGCTAATCATCATCTGTCATTATTTTGGTGTTCACTTAAGAGGATTTTCCTGTTTCACTCCTAGCTTGGAGACTGTGCTTCCCTGCTCTTCCTAGCCATCTGTTTGGTCAGCTCCTTCATCAAGGAGATTTTCTTCTTCAGCAAGGGAAATTTAGCAAATACAAACTGAAGATTTTGTTGTGATGGTGATGTAGTTTTGTTTTTTTAAGTATCATAAACTGTGCTGCTAGTGAGGGATATAAAGTCATGCCTGCTGCCCTCTAGGAGCTTAAACTTGAAGGAACAGATAAGGCATGTGCTTTTAGTCTAAGATTTAATATTACAATTTGAATAGTCTTTACTTAACCTGGATTTTAATTTCTTACCCAATCTTTCATGTCCTGCTTGAAGATCTCAGTATTTGAGGCTCTGTAGAACCTATTTTCCCTGGTTTTTCCTCACCTTAGACCTAGATTTCACTGTATGTTAAAATCATTAATACAAATAAGCCCCCATCCCCACTTTGCCAAAGCACACCACAAATACTTTGAAAAGTTTGGGTATGGTTCCACTCCTTTCACTGCACTGGCCCTTGTTTTTCCAAACCTTTCACCTCTGTACTGTTTAGATGTTTATATGAAAGTACTGATAATGTGTATATTTCTTTCCTTTAATGGTTATTTTTTTGACAGAGATGTTATTAGAGATACGGTTAAGTAGGCATAAGTATGCCGTACTTGCTTCTCTGTAAAGAGCTCCATGGGGCTTCCCTGGTGGCTCAGTGGTTAAGAATCTGCCTGCCAATGCAGGGGACACGGGTTCGAGCCCTGGTCTGGGAAGATCCCACATGCCGCGGAGCAACTGGGCCTGTGCGCCACAACTACTGAGCCTGCGCATCTGGAGCCTGTGCTCCGCAACAGGAGAGGCCGCGATAGTGAGAGGCCCGCGCACCGCGATGAGGAGTGGCCCCCACTCGCCGCAACTAGAGAAAGCCCTCGCACAGAAACGAAGACCCAACACAGCCATAAATAAATAAATAATAAATTTATTAAAAAAAAAAAAAAAAAAAAAAGAGCTCCTGTAAAGGGGATGCTCCTTCATTGCATGTACCCAGGTTTGGGAGTGATTTTGGGCAAGAGGGATTACATGAAATTACTCATTGTTTCAGGGGCTGCTGAAAATGGAAGATGTGGCCCTGACCCTCACTCCTGGATGGACACAGCTGGATTCATCTCAGGTGAACTTCTACAGAGATGAAAGGCAGGAGAACTGTGGCAGCCTGATCTCCTTGGGTAAGACTAATGGGCACTGATTTCTTATAAGGTTTCCTGGCTTCCTTTGTATATTAAAATCTGCTAGGCTGTTAGAAACTGTTTGAATTATGTTTGGAATTAGAACCACCATTTCTGAATCCCAACTACTAACCAGCTGTGTGACTAGTTTATTAACCCTTCTGAGCGTTGCTTTTTTATCTGTCCTGCCAGTGTCCTGGTCAGTTCAGTTTAAGTGGGATGAAGGAGGTACAGCCCTTAGTACAGGTCCGGCTCATAGTACATGCTCAGTAAATGCTGATTTCTTCCCCTTCCCTTCCTGTTGCTAGCCCTGATA
This sequence comes from Hyperoodon ampullatus, assembly GCF_949752795.1. Classification (NCBI taxonomy): domain Eukaryota; kingdom Metazoa; phylum Chordata; class Mammalia; order Artiodactyla; family Ziphiidae; genus Hyperoodon; species Hyperoodon ampullatus. The sequence goes on along the minus strand of NC_136923.1, from coordinate 83,868,204 downwards.
GTGCAGGAGAGCTGAGGGATCTCTTCAGGAAGTGGGCCATGGGACCATAGAGTGAGAGCTAGAAGTGAGCCAGAGATTGACTGCAGAGCCTGGCCTTAGAGATGAGCGTGCAGTGCAGAGGCGCACAAGATTGCCTGGCTTGTCTGAGTTCACATAGCTCACTCGCAGCACAGTGGGGGCTCCAGCTCAGATCTCCAAGCACTGATGCCAGTTTTATTTGGCAGACCCTGCCTCTGCCTGGGGTGCAGCCAGAGATGACTGCACCTTCCAGTGGTCAGTGAGTTCTGAGTTCCTACTTTCCCTGTTTCTCATAGAACATTTCAGAAATCCTTTCACTTGCCTTGTTTACTGTCACCTTCTGCTCAGCCCTTTTAGTATCTAATGCTAAGCACATGGCCCTGCCTTACTTTCTTAGAACTTAGAGCATCCGCATTTATCCCCAGCACAGTCTTCAGGCCTCACCACCTTCCCTCCAATCTTTCCATTCCCAGATTGTACCCTTCTTCCAATGGCCCCATTCTCATTCTCGGGTCTCCCTCCCCAGCACCCCTGTTCTCCCCCTTTATTCCCATCTTTATTCTAATACTTAAATCTTCATCCATGGCATATATACACCTCTATAATTCTTGCCTCCCTGGGACTCATCACAAAGCTTTCCTCTGTGGCGGGGCATAATTGACAGTTGCTGGCCATTTGTTGTTCAGGTGGTGCAGTGCAGACGAAGATCAGGGACCTGCCTCCAGACGAGGACCATCCAGGACAAGAGTCTGGTCAGATACCATGCCGCTTGGGTGAAGCCATTGGCAAGATTCCTGCACGTGCAGAAGCTGGTGATCAGGAGGGCAGGTTACAAAGAAAGCAGAAAAGTGCTGCAGGAAATAGGCGGCATTACTGTCATGAATGTGGGAAGACTTTTGCTCAGAGTTCAGGCCTGACTAAGCACAGGAGAATCCACACTGGGGAGAAGCCCTATGAATGTGAGGAATGTGGCAAGACCTTCATCGGGAGCTCTGCCCTTGTCATTCATCAGAGAGTCCACACTGGGGAGAAACCATATGAGTGTGAGGAATGTGGCAAGGTCTTCAGTCACAGTTCAAACCTTATCAAACACCAGAGAACTCACACCGGAGAGAAGCCCTATGAGTGTGATGACTGTGGGAAAACCTTTAGCCAGAGCTGCAGCCTCCTTGAACATCACAAAATCCACACTGGGGAGAAGCCATACCAGTGCAATGTGTGCGGCAAAGCCTTTAGGCGCAATTCACATCTCCTGAGACATCAGAGGATCCACGGCAATAAAAACGTTGAGAATCCTAACAGTGGAGAGACCTGGGAGAGTCAGGGGAGGATGGAAAGCCAGTGGGAAAATGTTGAGGCTCCCGTGTCTTACAAATGTAATGAGTGTGAGAGAAGTTTCACTAGGAATAGAAGCCTTATTGAGCACCAAAAAATCCACACTGGTGAGAAACCCTATCAGTGTGATACATGTGGAAAAGGCTTCACCCGAACTTCATACCTTATTCAACATCAGAGAAGCCATGTTGGGAAAAAAATTCTATCTCCATGACCCACGTCTCATATGCCACAGTTGGTGCTCACTCCTCGTTGAACTGAAGCCACCCTGGAGCCCTTGCTGACTAGAAAATTGTGAGCTGGGCTTTATTTACTCCCACACATCATCAGGTGTTTGTTAGAAAATAGAAACTGGCTGAGATGAATTATCTACTACATCTTAGAAGGTGATTTAAAAAAAAAAACAACTTGTTTGATAAGAGGCTATGGGAGAGTTGTCTGGAAGAGGTCAGACCTGAAATGATTCTCACCTTTTAGACTTAAATGGGCTTCTAGACTGGCTAATTAATCACCCTCGGCCAGCACTTTATGACGTCTCCTGGGTTGATGGCTCTGATTTGGGGGGCTGATACTCTGACTGTTCATTTTGCCTATAATGAATTCCTCACCAGTTAGTTGGATCAATGATGTCTTATACCCCCATTGTGCCTTGCATACAGGTGCTATAAGCATTTATTAAATATACCAGTGAAACGACCTTCATAGCTCTGAAAATCTAATGTTGTCTAGATTTCTGAGGACTATCTAAGGCCATTTGTGTTCGTCTAATTCTCTGAGGTTCTAGATTCTGGGTCTAGAATATTTATCTAGATTCGGATTCTAGTACATTTATTGTCAAATACGTAAGATTGTCAGAGTTGGGGTGGAGGAATCCATATTTCTTCACCAGCATAGTAGTTATAGTAGGAATGCCTTAAACAGCTTCTTTATCATTAAGACATTGTGAGACTGCTCCATCTGTACAATTCCAGTCTATAGTCAACGTTAACTACACTAGTTCATATTAATTTTGCTACTCTTTAGGGGGAAACCTTTCACATTCAGGTAAATAAAAATCAATTTATCAAGTCAGATCAAAACTATTATGAATCTTGATGAAAATCCTATGATACGAGAATTCCCTGGCCGTCCAGTGGTTAGGACTTCACACTGTCACTGCTGAGGGCCCATGTTCGATTCTTAGTCGGGGAACTAAAATCCCACAGGCTGTGCAGCCAAAAAAATTTTTAAATTAAGAAAAAAAAATCCTATGATCCTCAACAGCTTGTTTCTCACCTTTCAGTTATCTTGGGCCTAACCAAGTGCCAAGACCCCATCCGTATCCCTCTCTCCCAACTTAAAGCCAGGTGTGCATGAAAGCTCATGCCAGCTAAGCTTAAACTCCCTCCAGGTCAGAGGATTCACACCAAACGTTTATAACAAGTATTGTTCATGTTTTCAAAACTGCCCTGTGGTTGGGGAGAGGGCGATTGGGTCAGAGGCAGCCAATGTTGATAGAGACCCGAGTATGGGCAGTAGGAGAAAATGTATCTTTTCAGAAACACATTGGGAGTCCTGGGTATCTGACCAAAACGATTCCACAACGTTCAAAGTATCAACCTGTGAGGTCAAGACTCTCAATATGAATTTCATGATATCTCCTGTTTTCACCCAGATCACCTTCTGCTAAGTTCTTCAGAGACTGCTACGTTCTTCGTAGGTGCCTGAGTGCCCGTCCCCAGCTTCCAGCTTTAACAAGAATGGGTTCTGCCTCTGAGGAAATCCCAGACCACGTTTTGTTCAGTCCCCAGCATAGCGTTTTCTTCTGTTCTCAAGTACCCTTGCTGGATTCCTGCTCTGAAGTACCCCTGGCTGACTAGGGACTTTGCAAACTGTGGGGCTCTTCCTTTATCACTTCCCTACAATCTTTCATTGCCTTCATTATCCCCTTGTTGCAGTATAATTTAAAACTTTAGTGTTCTAAAGTCCTGTAGACGTCCTCCAGTTAATCTTTTCTAGCCTTTTAAAATTTCCTTTTAAATTAACCATATTTTTGTTACCTCTGCAAAGCTAGCCATTTCCTCTTGTCTCCTTATCTTTATTTTTCCTAAATATTTGCTAATATCCCTGATCTTAAACACTGTTCATTTTTCTTTGGTGTTTGTTTCTTATGTCATGTGAAGAGATACATATAAAGCCTTTCACAAACCAGAAAACATTATACACTTAATAAGTATAATTTATTGAGATTAACAAAGGACCACTGCACCTCCTTTCACTCTTTCTGCGCCTTCCAAACCTGAAAGACTTCTCCATAGAGGAGGGAAAGATTATAGAAAAATACTTTTGAGTGCCTACTATGCCTGACAATGAAAGCGATAAAGCATACACACACACATGCATACATACTTGGGCTTAGGCTTTCAGTATAGTAACATTGATAAGAATTGCACGTAAAAATAAGACAGTGCCATGGTAAATAACTTGTGAGTGGTGAACTGAATGCTGTGGAAGTTCAGAGGAGGGAAAGGTTACTTCTGGCTGTGTGCTATTATTGCATGGACAGGGTGACATGTTAGCTGAAAAGACTAAAGGAGTTTGTCAAATTTAGTAACTAAGGCAAGTTTGAAGAGATACATACATTGTAGCGGCCTTCAGTGCCAGAGCAAGGGGTTGAAATTTTATTCAGTAACACTGGGAAGCCACTGACATTTTATGATAAAAATATTATTTAGGAAACTATCTGGCATTGTACAATTTCAGATTGAAAAGTTACTTTGCTGATAGGCTTTTAGACACCCCACTTTTGTATATAACAAATGTGTGTTTATAAGTAAGTGAATTAGAAAATGGGTTTAACTCTAGCCTATTTAAAAGGATGGTCAAAAAAATTATTTTCAGATGAAATTAGACCCCATAAAATAAGCTGCTTAGTTAGATATAAGCAGTATATAAAGTGGAATAAAACGTCACTTTTCATTCTTTTAAAAATTGTTTTTAAGAATTTTAGTGTCAATTAGCCATTCTGTTGGATTGGCCAAAAAGTTCATTGGGGTTTTGGAAATTTTTGGCCAACCCAATACTTCACTTCTCCAACTGAAACAATGCTGAAATCCCCCATTTTCTTTCTTCTTCCTTTTCATTAATAAGTAATTATAGCTATTTTTTCTACTTGGGTAGAATGAATAGTTACAATGAAAAGAGATTTTTGATGAATAGCCCTCCTAGATGGGTTCTTAATTTTGGTAAAGATGTGTGTATTCCTGCAAAAGATTCTGTTTTGTTTCCTTTTCCGGCTGCGTTGGGTCTTCGTTGCTGTGCACGGGCTTACTCTAGTTGCGGGTGAGCGGGGGCTACTCTTTGTTGCGGTGCATGGGCTTCTCATCGTGGTGGTTTCTCTTGTTGCAGAGCATGGGCTCTAGGCGCAGTTATGGTGCAGGGGCTTCAGTTATGGTGCAGGGGCTCAGTAGTAGTGGCTCACAGGCTCTAGAGCGCAGGCTCAGTAGTTGTAGCACACGGGCTTAGTTGCTCTGGGGCACGTGGGATCTTCCCGTGTCCCTTGCATTGGCAGGCGGATTCTTAACCAATGCGCCACCAGGGAAGTCCCTCTTCCTCCTCCTTTAGTGGGAAAAAAAATAGTAGGAGTGCCAACTTACTTCACAGGCTTTTGAGGATCTGCTCATACAAATAAGAAGTGCTGGGTAAATAATCTGAAAACGTTAATATTGATAGAGAAATGGAGGTTAAACACTTTGTTAGCCAAAACCTCTATATATTGGAATGACAATTGTTTAATAGTAAAGGCTCTCTAAAAAAAGTGTCCTGACACAAGCGTGTGACAGTGTTGATCTTATCTTATAATGATGTCCCAAATCATCTGTGTGGTTCCATCTCAATTATTCATAATGAGAACTTTACTCAGTAAACTTAATTTATCTACTTTTCTCTAAATACATTTTTTAGTCTATCTTTTGTTACTCCTTGTGATAGCTAAAATTGGGTCTGACGAATTCAAATGCGGGAACTTTTTTTCGGTCAGCTCTGTAGATGTGGTACCTATTTTGTACGTTTCAAATGGAGTTGCTGCTACAGAAATATCTGGGGATGACTACTTTCCTGTGGACTTTTTTTGTTAACATAACATTTTATTGTAGAAATATCCTTTTTTTTCTGCATCTACCCACATTTCTCACTTTGTCTGTAGCATTAGCAATTCCTTTCTATTTACCACATCAATCTAAGACCTTGGAATTTGAACATAGCAAGTGCTCCTGGTCTCCTTTCCCAATTAATGGCTGAATACTATGATATATTCCTGCCTGTTCCATGTATTTTGTTTATTAGGAATTGGGTTGTCATCCAAAATCCTCTGCACAACTTTCCAAATTCCCATTTTTATTCAAATTTCTAAGCTACTTCAAGATTTTTAAGGGTCTAGGAAAAAAAAAATCTGAACAACCCTAATGTAACTTATTTGTATAATAGTAATAAACCATGTGATTATTCATTTCATCTGAGTGAATTCTTAAACAGCTAACACATTGCATAATTTCCAAGCAGAAAATAACTATAGTTTCAGGTATTAACTAAAGTGTTAAAACTTTTAACCGTTTTTTTCCCTCTGTTCCTCACCAATTCTGCCCATCAGCATTGGGATCCTCGGAAATGAAGTTTGTAGCCTTTCAGACCCGCAACAGCGGGGGGTATAGAAGGGCTGAGTCATGTGTGTGAGATAAATGACAGGCTTACCAGAGCATCCTTAGCCCCTAGCAGAGTTGCTATTAAATGAGTGAATCTGGAAATTGATCCAGTTTGCTCTTTTGTATTATTTGTGAAATAAAATTCATATTTTATGGCAAGACAAGGAAATTTAAACATAAAAAATTTTCTCTGGGGACTTCCCTGGCGGTCGAGTGGTTAAGACTCTGCATTTCCACTTCAGGGGGACTGGGTTCGATCCCTGGTCGGGGAACTAAGATCCTGCATGCCGCGTGGTGTGGCCAAAAGAAAAATAAATTTTTTTTCTCTGCCCTTTGGCCTCCTCTCTTTCCTCTACTGTGCATTGTGTATCTGCATTATGCATCAACCAAACCTCCCCATCAGCAGAAATACCTGTTCAACCATAAAGAGCAACATTCTAGCACCAACAAGGTACTCCTTAAAAGGTAACATTCCTTCTTAATGGGAAAAAAGCCCCTTAAAATGAAATGTAGAGAAAAGCTCTCTCTTCATGTTTGGGCCTCTGTCATCATTAGAAAAATTCACTCTGGAGTTAGTTTATAAATGTGATCATATTGTCTATGGCGCTGCTTTTGCTCTACAATGGCAGCACCCCAATTAAGCAAAATGTTATTTTCTCAAAAAATTTTTTTCATTCTCCCCATCAGAAGACCTGTATTATGAAAAATTGTACTCAATTATTATAGTTTGAATAAGATAATTATATTTCATTAATAAAAATGTGTGGAAATTTGTTTTCTGTCTTATTATATAAGTGCATACATAATATCCTCAATTTTGTCTCTTGGCCCACAAAGTCTGAAATATTTACTATTGGCCTTTTACAGAAAAAGTTTGCTAATCCCTGTTCTAGATAATAGTTTTCTTAAGGAACAAAACTATATTCTAAAACTAATTTCCCCATATATTAGCTGAAAGAGACATTCCATCAATCAATCAATATTTGAAAACCCCATATAATACTAAGTGGCTTAATTTTATCCAAAAGAATTTTTTTTTTACATATAGTATGACATTTTTATTTACAGAGAATCTGTAATACTTTATCCATTGTGATATTTTCACCATACATGTAACCATTTCATTTTTAATACTCCCTCCTATTTGCCAGTTCCTAAGGTAGCATAGTTTATGGCAGGGCACCATGCCAGTCCTTGTCTCCTTCAATCACATTACTAAAATTTTACTTAGATCAAATGACCTCATTTGATTCTATTTAATTTAATTTCTCCATTTTATTCATTTAGATGCCTAGCATCAGGAAAGCACCATTCCTAAGTTCTGACTTAACTTTTCTGTCACTTTCCAAGTCTGTCAACTAACAGCAGGTCAACTTAACTGTAGAGAACCAAGATGACGGTAATGTCTATGCACATTTTAAGATCCAGGGGAAATAATCTTGCATGAAATGTTTGCCATTTTAGAGAGTGAACAAAGTGTGTGCAGAACGTGGTTCCCAAACAACAGTTTCTGAAAAGCTCAACTAGATAAGGAGACATCAACAAGCCTGGGTTAGATGCTTCCCTGTGTTTCTGTGAATTTAAGAATACAAATCATGACTCCGGTCCTCACTTAACTCAGGCTGAGCTCAAACTCTGATTTTAAAATAAGTTCTGGTTCTTGCTTCCAAGTGGGATTTGGTAGTCATTAATAAACGTAAACGTATCTCTGCCATGAAGATGGTGGACAAGGTCCTTTTTAAGGAGTTAACAAGAGGAGCGTGAGAAGTAGGGAAACTTCACCAAGGGGTAAAGAGGGCGGAAGTGAGAATGATAGGAGAGAGGGTATCAAGATGCTTAAAGGCAAGTAACCAGGTAGAGAAGGGAGTGTTTGAACAGTAGAGGGATTCATTGATGGGAATTCCTCTTTTTACGTTCCCACTGGGCTCAGGATGGGGAACGTAAATCCTGACAACAGGCGCGGCCGCGCCCCCTTTATCCGCTCTTGCGAAGAGGCCACCACGCAGCCTCAGCCAAAACGGGCCTCACAGCCCACATGCTGATTGGGCTTTCTTCTGGCAAGCGCCGGAAGCGGAAGTCGTGCGCCGGACCGTTGCTAGAGCTCTTGCGTGGCCGGGAGTCGCCGTCAGTCCAGTTCTTTGTACTAACTGCCCTTGTGAAAGCGCGGCTCATGGTGCCAGTGTCCCGGTCGCGCTACCCCGAGGACACCCCAGGCTCTAGGAGACGGCGACGCAGCTCGTCGGGGAGCCTGCCTTCCGCGCAGGCCAGACCATCCCCGTGGGGCAGCCGCTCCCACTCCCACTCGCACTCCCGCGGCCGCGAGGGCCTCAGGCCTCAGTGGGGTGGTTCGGGCGTCGGCGCTCCTTATACCTTTAGCCGCTCTGGATCTCGAGAGCGGCCCACCGGTTCCGCAACTATGCTTTCTCGTCCTCTTCTGTCTACTATGGCGGATACCGCTACGATCACCACCACTATGCAGGCGACAGGCAGTGGGCGGAAGACTATGAGAAGGAGAAGGAGGAGAGCTATCGTCAGGGGAGGCTGAAAGAGAGAGAAAAGACTGGGGAGTTGGGAGCACCTGAGGTGTGGAGGCTGTCTCCAGAGTTTCCTGAGCCAGATTCTGGTAAACACACCTGGGTTGAGGATAAAGAGGTAAAGACTAAGAAGAGCAGCAGTTCACATTCCTGCTCCAAAGAAAAAAAGAAAGAGGCCAGTCGTTCAAAAAATAAGAAAAGAAAGAAAAAGTCCAAAGGAAAACACAGGAAATATTCTGATAATAGCGACAGTAATTCAGACTACAACACTAGCTCTGATGATGATAAAAAAGAGAGCAACAAAAGCCAAGAAGAAAGAGAAGAAAAAGAAACACAGAGCTAAAAAGCCCAAGGAAAAGACGAAGAAGACTAAAAAAGAATCCAGTGACAAAAACTGTAAGGATTCAGAAGGGGAGTTGCCGGAAGATATCTGGATTGAGCAGTCAAAGATTGCAGATAACATGGCTCTAATAGGTCCAGAGGCACCTATAATACACACCTCTTAAGATGAGGAACCTTTGAACTACGGCCATGCTCTGCTTCCAGATGAAGGTGCAGCTATGGCTGAGTATGTAAAAGCTGGAAAGCGTATCCCACGAAGAGGTGAAATTGGGCTGAGAAGTGAAGAGTTTGCTTCTTTTGAATGCTTAGGTTATGTTATGAGTGGTAGCAGGCATTGCAGAATGGAGGCTGTGCAACTGCGTAAAGAGAACCAGATCTATAGTGCTGATGAGAAGAGAGCCCTTGCATCCTTTAACCAAGAAGAGAGATGGAAGAGAGAATAAGATTCTAGCTAGTTTCAGAGAGATGGTGTACCAAAAGACAAAAGGGAAAGATGACAAGAACTTTTGTTCTATAGCTGGACTTTTAAGAATTTTATATGACCAAAATTAAAAGGCTTTATGATGCTGCTGTACCTACTATAAGTTCCTCAAGAAAAAACTGCTTTTTGAGATCTCTTTAGCAATTTATTTTTTGTTATTTTTAATTTTAAAAGTAAAATGTGCCTGTTTTAAAAAATACTCAAACACTACAGGAAGAAAGTCAGTAAAATGTAAGTCTTTTACCCCAGCCCCTGATCCTTCTCCCCAAAGAAATCTCTTTTTGGAATCTTCTATATCTGTCCATAAGCTCCGTGTATATACAAACATGTATGTTGCAGGCTAAAGTTGGATCTATTAACCTGAAGGGTTTTTTGTTTTTTTCCCTGTTGCTCTGACTTTTCTCTCCTTGAGGGCTTCATTGCCTCATGGAGCCGTTCATTTACCCCAGGGAGAACCAGAAGAACCCCAGAAAGAACAAAGGATTCAATTGAGTGCATACTTCTGGTTTCCATTTAACACTGAGTTAAAAAGTAGAGGTTTATTGGCTCATTTTCCTCTTCTGGCTGGTTTCCCTTAAATAATGAAACGGCTGCCAAAGCTCCTGAGTTTGGTTATATATTTTCCTGGTCCACCTATGAAGAGAGAACATTTTTGTCCTGGCATTCCAAACAAGAATACTGAGATGCAGCCTAATTAGATTAGCTTAGGTCACATGCCCTTCCTCAGAAAAGGAATTGTTGCAAGGGAAATAGAATGGCCTACTCCTGAATCTGCAGGTTTTGTCACCCTAATGAGCTACATGGGCAAGGAATGGATACCTGAGAGAAAATCAGAGTAATGTTGGGAAGGGAGGGGTAGGCAACCAACAAATGCCCACTGCAGTTTTGAATGACTTTTTTTTAAAATATAGAATAGAGAGTACAGGTGCTGAAAGCCAAAGTTTTCTTGAAGAAAAGCTTGGCTTTGACTTAGAAGCCGACTACCTGATTGAAGGGATGATAGGATTTATCCATAAAAATAGACATAAAAAAGATAACGATCCAGAGTGCTTGAGTATTCCAAAGAGGAGATTAGGCACCAGCTAGACTAGGAGGAGAAAGAACAAAATGAGAATAAAGGAGGAGCTCATGAAAAGGAGATCAGATCAGGAGGGACCAGGTGGACAAGAGAGTTAACATTGAGAGACTGGCTAGCACCAATGCTGGAAAAGACTTTTAGAGTGAGCTCCACTCATGTTCCGTGGTAAGGCTTTTGTTGTCATCCAGTGACATCTTCCTGAACTCTGAGACTTCAGCGCTAACCAAACTAATTTGGATAAGCCCCTTTTCAAGGCTCAAGACCCTGGTAACCCCACAGAGCTGAAGAAGGAGCGCAGTTCTAGAATCTGGCAGGTAAGAGTGATGTAGAAGGGCACTTTTACCCCAGTATGTGACTTGATTGACACTGGACCACACTAGCTTGAGATTTTCCCCAAAGAGAGTTGGGTGAAAGCCGCCTTGTTACATATGTATATTTCCATTTTTAGAAACAAACCATACCACACTATACAGATGGATCTATACCTTGCTTTTTTCACTAAACAATATATATTGGAGATATTCTATATCAATGCATGTAAATCTATCTCATTCTTTTTAATGACTTTATAATCTATTGTATGGAAGAACCATGTTTTATCCAATGTTTAAGATGTTTTCTGTATTTTGCTATTCTACAATACTTGCAGTGAAAATCTTTGTGGATGTATGAGAGTATTATCTGTAGCATACTCATCTAGAAATAGAATTAATTATTGGGTCAAAAGTGCTTTGGGTGATCTAAAAATGGCCATCTAGAAGTGGAATTATTAAATCAAAGGGAAAATATTTATAAATGCTTTCTATGTGCTAGGCACTATAGCATATATTAGGGATAAACCAAAGAGCAAGTTAGGCTTGACCCCTGCCATCAAAGAATTTTACATTCTACTGTGATACTTGTAACTCATAGCTGTAATGCAACAGTGCCTCTGATCATATAGAAAAGGAAGCTTTTATTTTAAATATCCTATGAATGGACCGGATGGAAACATATAGACGACCGTTTTGTTTACAAAAATGAAGATAATCCTGGAAAATGAAAATCTCAAGTTCGAAAATTGATCTGTATTATTAGTGAAATGTAGCTCTGTCCTGGTAAAAATTGCATTTTGAATTGTTCGCACCTTATCTACCTCTACCCCTTCCAAAAGATACAAACAGACTACATAAAAATGCACACCTTGAATTTTTGTTGAAAAACTCTTGTTTGTCAAGCTGCATTAAGTGTATTTATTTTCATGGGATAAACAACGCAATGCCAATCATCTCAGCCTTGATAATATGAGTGACATTTAAGAAGCCAGCCATGGTAGGGAGTTTGAAAGGGGGTAAATGAATTTGAATACATTTACTTCCTTTTAAAATTAAAATTTATGTTTACTCCTTGCATAATTTTTTTGGGGGAAAGCTCTTCTTTATAAATTTGAAAAATCAAATGTATGTTTTCTCTTCAGGACAGAATATTAACTTCTAATTAGTGAAATATTTGCATTGACTGGATTTGTTAGCCCAAGGAAAAGTTTTTAAGTAAATATATTTTACTTTAACTTTTAAAAGATATTTTCGAGCTCTGACCCTCAAGGAGAAGATAAGTCTCCTGATGATAGAATTTTTTTTTCTTTCCTGTTATGAAAATTTCAGGCTTGAAACAATATGAATTATGTCATAAAACCATGGTTAGTATGATATTTGTTTCAAAATTATCAATGATTAAACCAAAGTTTGTTCAGGTTTTTTAAAGGGTTTATTTTGTTCACATACTATAAAAATACAGTTTGTGATGAGGTGGGCAAGAGAGGGAATATTTGTTTTCTTCTGCAGAATTTATTTTTGTAGTGATATATGATCCCCTGCATCACCCCCTCACCCCCATACTTTGCAGAGAATAATCGTTGATTATTCTCTCCCATAGTAATAGACAGACTGTAACTGAGCAGGACCCTATGGGGCCTTCCCAGGACAGACACCTCCCCCATATCCTCTGCTGTAGCTTCTCTCTGAAGTATAGATACATAGATAATAGTATCTGATGCATTCTTCCTGAGTTGTTTTACAGATGCTAAAATTACCACCAAATGGAAGAAATTAACTACTTGATGATCATGAGCCCCCAGACCTACAGGCTCCTAAGAACTGATGTTAACCGCCCTGTTACCGCAACACCAACCAATCAGAGAAGTGTGTTTAGGAGCTTGATCACCGTCACCTGGCTTTTAAAAGAATGCTTTGCTGAAAACCTTTGGGGAGTTGGGGGGTGTTTTGAGCACGGACCACGCGTTCTCCTTGCTTGGTCCTGCAATAAACCTTTCTGTCTTCCAGACTCCGACGTTTTGGTTTGTTTGGCCTCACTGTGCGTCCAGCTCACGAACCTGCGTTTTGTAACAATTCTTAATTTTTTATTACCTTAAACCCTTCAATCCAAATATACGTTCATTGTTCAATTTAATCTTCAAAATACTTTGACATTTATTTTTTCCACTGTATTTGATTTTTTTTTAAATTGGGAAGAAATGGTAATATATGTGTCCGTGTTTTAATTACGTGAGTAAGCAAAGTGGAACGCCAGCTGTTTGTGATAACAGTAAAGTGAGCTGGCCCGCTTTTTACATGAATAAAATAAATTTCGGCTTAAAAAATGAAAAAACCGTAAGCGCACACCGGGACGCCCCTCTCAGCCGCGGAACTTGGAGAACGTTCAGCCAACCTTTGGAAACTTGGCCGCCTCCTGCGAGGAGGGAGCAGAAGGCCATAGAGCCGCGGTCCTCCCGCAGTCCTAGAGCGACGCTAAAGTAAACCGCGGAGCGAGAGCCGGAGATCAGTAAAGAGCTAAGACGGGGCTTTAGAGCGCTTGGCCCTTCCTGCCGGTCGTCGGAGCGGTGAGTGGTGACTGTGCCCCACCTTGGGGAGGAACTGCAGCCCGTGGGCTGGGGATTAACTGATTCCCTGAGGGTGGAAGTGCAGGGAAGCCTTACCCGACAGAGGGGCCGTGTGGACTTGGGGCGGGGGCGAGCGAGAGGTGTCAATCCTGGGCCCTAGGAGGGGAATCATGCTGTGGATCTAGTTATTGGGGCACAACCTTCTGCTGCATATTTTTCATCCACTGAGCTCAGTTTTAAATACCTATTAAAGGTAAGCCTTAGAAGGTAACATTTGAGCAGAAACCTGAGGGAGGTTAAAAGATCTGTGTGGCCTTTGGGGGTACGAATTTTCTAAGCAGGGGGGAACAGCAAGTGCAAAGGCCCTAAAGCGGGAGCTTGCTTAACATATTTGAGGAATAGCAGGGAAACCAGAGTGGTTGGAGCGCAGTGAACAAGGGGGAAGTGTGTAGAAGATGATATCAGAAAGATTGGGGGGTGGGAGGAGGCCTGGAGAAAAAGTGGACATTGTATTGTGTAAGGAATTTGGTCATTTCTTGGCGTGAAGAGTTGTCGGAAAATTTTAAGCAAAGGAAAAACATCTGACATGTTTTAAAGCATCTACAGCTGGGAACTCATGATGAGAACAGACTGTAGGAAGGCAGGAAAAAAGCTGGTCCCAGTTTGAAGGCTGTCAGGCAAGGAGAATTTTCTCTTGGGGAAAGTCAGCCTTTTTTATTTTCTATGCTGGCCTTCAACTGATTGGATGAAGCCCACTCACATTAATGAGAGCTATCTGCTTTACTCAGTCGACTGATTTAAGTGTTAATCTCATCCAAAAACGCCCTTACAGAAACACGAGAGTAATGTTTGGCCAAATATCTGGGTATTCGGTGGCCCAGTCAAGTTGTCACATAAAATTAACCATTTTTATTTTCTAAGAATCATTATTTTCGCAGACTTTTTTCTCACTTTCATTAAGAGTTCCGTTGCCTTGAACAATGCCAGGGTTAAGGGCTCCTACCCCTAGTGCAGTCGAAAATCTGAGTATAACTTTACAGTCAGTCCTCTGTATTCACAAGGCCGCATCGGAGTTCTTTTATCTCTGTGTCTCAGCAACTAAGAGAGTCTGGCACATTGTAGACAATCTGTAAATGAGATGAGTTATGAATATCCGTATATTCTTTTAGTTAATTCTGATACTGGCTTTAATTAATGAACCTACAAGCAGTTTTACTCATTTTGTGTCTTTTTTCCCCTCTCAACATTTGGAGAATTTTCAAATCTACCAAAAATTTGAAAGAGTAGTACAATTAATACGATATACCCCTCATATAGCAGCAGCTGTAAACTTCCTGCTACATTTGTGTTCTCTCTCTCTCTCCACTTACCGCCCCCTATAATCCCCCCTCCCCAAAACATTTGAAAATAAGTTTTAGTACCATCTCCTGAGAATAAGGATATTCTCTTACGTGACCACCTGAGAAAACTCTTAAGATCTACGCACTTTTTCTGTAAAGGGCCAGATAGTAAATGTTTTGAGCTTTGCAGGTGATACGATCTCTATGGCAACTACAGTTGACCCTTGAACAGAAGGGTTTGAACTGCATGGGTCCACTTATGTGCGGATTTTTTCAGTAAATATATCAATTGTATCAATACCTGTGTTTTCATTTTACAGATCTTTAAGTGTGGGGAAAAGTTTGTGTTTGATTAGAGATCACAATATGTGGAGTCAAAAGAACTAGAGTTTGAATCCTGATCCTGTCCAAGCTGTTTCAGCTTCCTACCCTTGGTTATCTACCAGTTCCTTTGTGTTTGAGGCAGAAATAGTAAGTAGTACACCGATTTTTGACTACACAGGGGTCAGTGCGCCATTGTTCAAGTACTCAGTCCTGCCAGTGTATTGTGAAAGCAGATGTAAACACTATCTAAGCAAATGGGTTTGGCTGTATTCCAGTAAAGTTTTATGTACAAAAACAGCCTTTGGGCTCTATTTGGTCTGCTGGGCCATAGTTTGCATATATATATTATTCATATTCAGATTTCTGAATTCTTCAAAACATATTTGTATCTTTTTTTTAACTTAAGAGCAAATTTCACACTTTGCATTTTGCTGTATCTCTTTAATCTAGAAAAATACCTTCCCCACACCTTTTTATTTTCACGATATTGATTGTTTGGAAGAGTACATGCCTATTGTAGAGACGCTGCATCCTGGACATTCTGGATTTATCTGAAAGTTTCCTCATTGTTAGATTCATGTTAAATACTTTTAGTAAAAATGCTACATAAGTGATAAGGCACAAGGTCAGTTGTCTTGCTGTTGGTGTTACTAGGTTTCATTTGATTAAGTTTGTGACTGCCAGATAGCTCCATTTTTCCCCTTGTAATTCATAAGCAATCAGTGTGGTGATTCTCTGAGACTATGAGATTGTCCTTTCCCCCTACTCCTTTCACCCAATGATTTCACCCATTTGTGGTCCTTGATTGAAACAGTTATTTCCTCAAGGGCTACAAAATGGCGATTTTTTCAAATCTGTTATTCCTGCTATGTTAGCTGGCAGTCTTCTGTAAAACAGAGTCTTCTCATTTTGTATGGTTGTTTCAGAGAGAAAAAAAAATGGATAGTAATTATTGGAAATGTATAAACCCAACAAAGGGGTGTTGCTATGGTTGTTATTATCATTACTACTACTATACTATTACTGTTTCTGTGATTCTTGTTACGTTTTCAGGGGTATCCCTGAGGAGGCCGCCAAAAGAAAGTTCTCCAGAACAGAGAGAGCAGTCTGAAGCTGGGCATGGCGACAGCATTGGTAACCACTCCTTCCCCGGCTCCTCTGAATCTGAAGAAGGAGAGACTTCACTTAGTGAAGGAGGATCACCTCTCTCCTCGGGAGCAGGGGGTCAAGCTGCAAGGAAACGGCGCAGGCCTCGGGCAGGAGCCATTGTGCAAACAGTTCAGGCAGTTGCGCTATGAAGAGACCACAGGACCTCGAGAAGCGCTGAGCCGGCTCCGGGAGCTCTGCCGACAGTGGCTGCAGCCCGAGGCCCACACCAAGGAGCAGATCCTGGAGCTGCTGGTGCTGGAGCAGTTCCTGACCATCCTGCCCGAGGAGCTGCAGGCCCGGGTGCGGGAGCATCACCCAGAGAGTGGGGAAGATGTGGTTGTTGTACTGGAGGATTTGCAGCCAGAACTGGGAGGAACAGAACAACAGGTGGTAAGGGTCAGATGTGCTCTTTTGTAGGAAAGCAGGAATTGAGACCTCTGGCCAGAGCGGTGGCCATGAGCTCACCAGTGGGAGAATCGCTAAGCTTTGGTTCAGTTTCTTTTCAGTCTGGCTGTTCATTGCTGAAGGTCTTAACCTCAGCCTTACCTGTCTCTGCTGGGAGGAAACTGAATGTGCTCCAGCTTCTCAAGCCTCTTTTCTTTGCCCTTCTGTGGTTTCTCTTTGCTCTCTTTTCTAACATTGAAGTGTTTTTCTGAACAGCAGTTTCCTCCTAAACCCACGTGTACCTAATCATCCCTAGGACCCAAACCAGGCAAAGAAACAGAAAATGCTTGTGGAGGAGACGGCCCCTCTGAAAGCAGTGCCGAAGCTGCAGGTCCAGCCTGAGGGTGAAATTCCCAAGCCCAAGAGACAGAAGGGTAAGAAGTAGGCTGCATCTTCCTGCATGTGAGATGTGGTGGGCTTCGTGGTCCCCTCGCACCCAAGGCCCTGCTCAGCACCCTTGGCATTTTGCGTCTTGTTCTTGCTTTGAGTCAAGTTTACTGAGGTGTAAATTACACGCAGTAAAATTCACTCTTTGTAAGTGTACAGGCCAGTGACTTTTCACAAACATGAAATAATTGTACTTGTCTAATAGTCACCACAGTCAAGATATAAAAGTTTCCATCACCCCAGACATTTCCTTTTTCCCTAATCCTTGTTTCTGTTTTTGGATGTTTCTAGTTTGGGTTTTTTTTGTTTTTTTTTTTGGTACACGGGCCTCTCACTGTTGTGGCCTCTCACTGTTGTGGCCTCTCCCGTTGCGGAGCACAGGCTCCGGATGCGCAGGCTCAGCGGCCATGGCTCACGGGCCCAGCCGTGAAGCCCTGGGGTTTTTCTTGTTCAGTTAAAACTGAATGCTTCTCCTGTGTAGACCATAACCTTCCTCTTCTCCCCATTACTGTAGGAGTGAATTAAAAAAGGAGTGCTAGTTTCTTACCCAAGGCAAAGAATTCCAGCCACATGATTCATTACTCATTTTTTCTTACCACATGCAAATTATTGTAAACGACTACTGTCTTTTACTTCTAAATGTTGCCTGAATTTTTTTTTTTTGCTCCACCATATTTTCTTTGACTCTGAATTTCTCTTTCTAATTTCTATCCCTTTCATTTTCTCCTCTTTCCAGTCTGATACAAGCCCTGCTTCTCTTTTTGTTTTACTGTCTGTCATTTTAGTGCTTCCACTGAAGTTAAATTACCTCCTGTTCATTCTCTGTTATTTAAACACATTCATTAATGTTGCTCTCCTCGTTAAAGCCCATCAGTGAGCTAAGTAATGTTATTCTTTCAAATTTTTTTTTGATGTTTGAAAAATTCCATAATAAAAAGTAAAAAATAAAAACCAACCCACCACCTTCAGTGACTCCCAATAGCCTTTAACAAAGGCCTCACACGGCATGTTCTGGCATTTGCAGACCTTGCAGTGCCATGTCCACTAACATCACCAGCTTGCTCCGATTTGCTTGGGACTTTTAGCTCCAGCTGTTGCACGTGCTGGGAAACCCCTCAGTCCCAGACACATTGGGACAATTTGTCCCACCTGCTCACACTGTGTGTTCCCCTCATGCTGAGTTGCATTCCATTTCCCATTTGCTCCTCTTCTGTCTGGAATACTTTTTCCTCACTCTCCCTGGCTAATTCCTACTCATCCTTCAGGACCTAGCTTCGATATCACTTTCTTTGTCCTTCCCTAATTTCTCCAAGTCTGGGTCAGTTTCCCCACCTCTGCTGCTAGAGCTCCAAGTTTTCTCCTACCACGGAACTGATTGTATTATATTAGAGTTGCTGGTTTACTTCTCTTTTTCTCCCACCAGACCAAAAGGGCAGGGGCTTTGTTCTGTTTCCTGAGTCTGCTACTGTCCCTGGACTAGAGTAGACCTTCAGTAAATGTCTATTTGATGAATGGCTGATTTCAATTCTAAAGGCTTCTTTTACCTACTACCTACTCCCCCTGCTCAATTTCTGAGTCTGCTTCAGAAGTCCTCTTCTTCTGAAAGCTTTCTGAGTAAAGTCGCTGAAAGAGAGAGGCCTACCTTTTCTAAACAGCCTTGCAGAAATGAATTTATGCCATGTAATCAGTGATGGGTGTTTAAGTATGAAAAGTAGATTTAGCAATAGTAGATTCTTGAAACTGTTCCTTACCCTCTAGATCTGTTGAAAATGTTATTTTATATTCTTCTTTTATTTATTTATTTACTTTTGGCTGCATTGGGTCTTCGTTGCTGCGCATGGGCTTTCTCTAGTTGTGGTGAGTGGGGGCTACTCTTCGTTGCGGTGTGCGGGCTTCTCATTGCAGTGGCTTCTCTTATTGTGGACCATGGACTCTAGGTGCACGGGCTTCAGTAGTTGTGGTGTGCAGGCTCAGTAGCTGTGGCTCGTGGGCTCTAGAGCGCAGGCTCAGTAGTTACGGTGCATAGGCTTAGTTGCTCCGCGGCATATGGGATCTTCCCGGACCGGGGCACGAACCCGTGTCCCCTGCATCGGCAGGCGGACTCTCAACCACTGCGCCACCAGGGAAGCCCCGTTATTTTATATTCAAGTTCAGGTTGTTTTTCAGTTTTGGAGGCCCCTGCCTCCCCTTTTAGTTGTGTATGTCATTATAAAATCACTGGAAAAGAACCTCTCTTGTTCTCATCCCTTAACTCTCACTCCCTCCCATGGAGGCTACTTCATCCTCTTGCAAAAGGCCTTTACACACAGTACATGTTTTTAATCTTCCCTCTCCCACATGTGCTTTTACTTTCCCTGATGTCTCCTTCCCACACCCTTCACTTTCTCATCTACTCTCACTCTTTAAATGATCTGCTGCCTTTATCTTGCTTACACGGAGTAACCCTCATTTGCTTGTTATGAGTGCTGCTTAGATGCTCCCTCTTCTATTTTCTCCATCCATCTCCCCTTTTACTCTCTCATTCTGACTTTGCATCCCCTTTCAGGCTCCTGGACTTAAAAGACTTATCCTATCTACTGTTCCCTCTCACCCTCTTCCCTGTGTGTCTGAGCTAAGGTTTTATTCAGCACACATTGTTATAATTCGCTTATATGTCTTATGTTCCAGACATATAAGCAAATTATTACAGCACTGAGATATAATAGCTCCATTGAACCACACAGGAAAGCAGTTACTGCCGTCCAAGGAGATCAGGAAAGGCTAAGACATTTTTATGGACTTCATGTTACCCTCAGGGCCTTGTGGCCCAGTGTTTTTGATTTATTGGTGAGGACACTGAGCCCAGAGGAATTACCTAAGATTACACAGTTAATCATGATAAAATTGGCACCACATCTGCATGTCTTCATTTCCAGTTTATTTCTTCATTTCTGGTGCTAGCCCTTTCTTATTGGCCCCAGGGTACTCAGTTGACCTAGCTTTCTAATTTTCCACATGAGGCCATTATCAAGAACATACAGCCATGCCCTTTATGACAGTTTGCTTGCTTGCTAACTTCTGTGTGTGTGTATGTATGTATAGATGTGCATATCACATGATAAACCTCAAACCATTTAAAATAAGTTGCCTCTCACCATAATCCCCCAAAGGCAGCCACTGTTAAACAGTTTCTTATGTATCATTCCATGTATGTTCTATCCAAACACCAGCACCCACAACATTTCCGCTTTGCACACATGGCTTGATTCAATTTTTTTTCCTCCTAATTGTAGATTCCTTTCCCTAAGCACCAAAAAACAAGTAACTGGTGGTATATATTTAATGTTTCAGGTGAGGAGACAAGGATTGAGAACGGGAAGCTGGTTGTAGAGACAGACTCCTGTGGAGGAGTGGAATCATCTGGGAAAATATCTGAACCCAAAGAGGCTTATTATGAGGACTCTAACTTGGATAGGCAACAGGCCAAGACCAAGGAGAAGACTGACTATAAATGCTCAGAATGTGGGGAGGGGTTCGTCCAGCACTCAGACCTGATTAAGCATGAAGGTTCACACAGGGGAGAAAAGCTCTGTGAATCTGAAGTGTGTCAGAGTTCTAGTCTTACTGGACATCAGAAAATCCACTCTAGAGAGAAGGGTCATCAGTGTCATGAGTGTGGGAAAACCTTTCAGAGAAGTTCACACCTTGTCAGACATCAGAAAATCCATCTTGGCGAGAAGCCTTATCAGTGCAAGGAGTGTGGAAAAGTCTTTAGCCAGAATGCAGGCCTTTTGGAACATCTCAGAATCCATACTGGAGAGAAACCTTACCTGTGTATCCACTGTGGAAAGAACTTTCGGCGCAGCTCTCACCTTAATCGACACCAGAGAATTCACAGTCAGGAGGAGCCCTGTGAGTGCAAGGAGTGTGGGAAAACCTTTAGTCAGGCCCTGCTCCTCACCCACCATCAGAGAATCCACAGCCACTCCAAAAGCCATCAGTGTAACGAGTGTGGGAAAGCCTTCAGTTTGACCTCAGACCTTATTCGACACCACAGGATTCACACTGGAGAAAAACCTTTCAAGTGTACTATATGCCAGAAAACCTTCCGACTAAACTCACACCTTACTCAGCACGTGAGAATCCACAACGAGGAAAAACCGTACGAGTGTAATGAATGTGGAGAAGCCTTCAGGCAGAGGTCAGGTCTTTTTCAACATCAGAGATATCACCACAAAGACAAACTGGCTTGATGAGGTGTCCTCTCCTTATGGACCATCAGAGACAGTACATTAACAATCAAGCTGGCACTTTAGGAAAAGTCACTCTAGCCAACTCTGGCAGAGAACTCTTGGGGACCAAGTTGGAGGCTATCTGCCTCCTCTCTCTTTCCTTCATTTTCCTTGTAGTCAGCTTTGGGCCACAGTAATTTGACCCGAGACCCTGGGGGATCAAAGGTAAATAGCATTCTTTACTGCAGGACTTCTCAGAGCCTTTAGCATGCTAAATGCATAGCTATGCATCTCCAAGTAGTAGAGAGCCTCATGATTGAGTGAGGGCTTTAAGTCAGCAATGAGTCAAGTGTCCACAGATTTACAGGCTTAAACAGAAAAAGAGCAGGTTGATATTTTTGCATATGCTACAGCAACAGACTCCTATACAATAAAACCAGTGACGTTTGGAAATATATCACACTCAAAGGTATCTTAAAGCACAGGTTAATGGTGAACATTTTCACCCACTGGTTTTACTACCTGCCTGCCCCTAGCATTATCCCCTCCTTCCCCACCCCCAATCAGCATTTTGGAAAGCAAAGATGATCTAATTTTACCATTTCGCAGCCCCATCCCTGCCATAATACCTCATTGATTCAAGTTAGAGAGTAAGGTTTTATTTAGACTATGGAAGAGATTTCATAAGCCATTTGAATGAACTGGGCTGAATTAATCCAAGTAGCAACTGTCTTACTTCATAACTCCAGTGTCAGTATAGTGGCTGCTGCATAGAAACTTCAATAAACGCGGAAAGAAATTGGACTTTTTTCCTTTAATACTGAGGACAGAATTTTAAAATGCTGCTTGTTCTGGAATTTTGAAAGTCAAATCAGAAAATCAGCTTGGAAGAGATCATGATCTTCATGTTGTGAATGCCAAAATGTCATGGTAATGATGAAGAATAGGAACCTTAGGGAAGTCCACTTCTGAATATGTCACCAGGATGATAAACATCACTTGCTGATTGGTGGTAGCTGCTTGGGGTACTTCTCACTCTGTCACGTGAGTGGGAAGACTGGTGAGCCCTCATGTTTTGCTGAGGTTTTTGTTCAGCTGAATATAGTTTAAAAAAAAAAAAGTGGGAATGATGTAATAAAAGTTCGTTTTTCTCTTAAATAGTAAAGGCCAGAGACAGCAGTCCAGCACTGGTAAGGTGGCTTCATGACATCACTAGGGACCCAGCTTCTGCCTTTCATGCCATCATTCCTTAAGGTCATCATCCTTGATGGCTGCTGAAGCTCCAGCCATCACGTGCAAAATGTGGACAAAAGGGAAGGACAAAAGAGACTCCTCCTGGTCAGTCAGCTCCCTTTAAGCAGCCTTCCTGTAAATCACTTCAGCGGTTGTATCATAGGCCAAATCTTAGAAAAGGGAAGCTGGAAAGTGTCTTATCCTGGGTTGCAGAATGCCCAGCTGAAAATCAGGCTTCTGACACTAAGAGTAAAGGGGAGAGTGAAGGCTGAAATAGGCACCTAGGGGCCTTTTTTATAGATATAGATATATATTTTTATTTTTATTTTTGGCTGTGTTGGGTCTTCCATTGCTGCGTGTGGGCTTTCTCTAGTTGAGGAGAGGGGGCTACTCTTTGTTGCAGTGGTGGGCTTCTCATTGTGGTGGCTTCTCTTGCTGAGGAACATGGGCTGTAGGCATGCGCTTAGTTGCTCCACGGCATGTGGAATCTTCCTGGACCAAGGATCAAACCTGAGTCCCCTGCATTGACAGGCAGATTCTTAACCGCTGCGCCACAAGGGAGGTGCCTGGCACTTAGGAGTCTTTGGCCCACTTCCCACTCGGATCTGAGTGGGTGCAAGCTGAGCAGAGCAACAGTTAATACCATTATCTGGAGGAGGACCAAATCAGCAGGAGGGGCAGCTGTAATTTTTTGAGAAATTAAAGAATTTTATGGAAAGTCAGTCATATTCCATTGCTTAGGAAACCATAAAGGTATGTGTCTTTATTCTGCCTTTATGAGTAAAATTAAGTTGATAACGGATTTTTCCAAGAGTTTTGAGGGGTGTGCTGAGGTTAGTACCTAAACATTTAGCTCCATGTCATAGTTTAAATCTATTTGATTCTCTGTTCAGTTTAAGGAAAGAACATGGAGTATCTTTATTATTCTCATTAAAAAGTAAAAATTAAAAGATTCAAAGTATGAAGAATTGATATATACCTTAAATATCTGGAAATTTTATTTTGGCTTTCTCTTTTCATGATGATTCCATCGTATAGGTATTATAAGCATTCTAAGTTCATTGACACCTTAACCTAATTCTTCCTTACAGTTCCAAAGGAAATGGTGTTCTCATCCGTACCCTGGGGCAGATCCATAACCATCTGGGCAAAATTTTGGATACAGATATATTTAAATAACGTGTTTTCCTTATTTATTCCTGAAAATTATAGAAACATTGAACAAAGGGCAAATGTTATAACAGATCTTAATTGGTGGTTTGCTTGCAATGTAAGACATCCTAGACACCCTAAAAGGCAGTTAAAAATCTTTTCAGAGAGCAGAAGTCCAGGAAGACTAACTGTATTGCAGCAGTATCTTCTACTGATCAGCCATTTCTGTTTGGGTCTGCTTTTTTTTTTTTTTTTTTTTAATTAATTAATTAATTAATTTTTGGCTGCATTGGTCTTCGTTGCTACGCGTGGGCTTTCTCTAGTTGTGGCGAGTGGGGGCTACTCTTCGTCACCCTTGCGGTGTGCGGGCTTCTCATTGCGGTGGTTTCTCTGGTTGCGGAGCACGGGCTCTAGGCACATGGGCTTCAGTAGTTGTGGCATGTGGGCTCAGTAGTTGTGGCTCACAGGCTCTAGAGCGCAGGCTCAGCAGTTGTGGAGCACGGGCTTAGTTGGTCCACGGCATGTGGGATCTTCCAGGTCCCCTGCATTGGCAGGCGGATTCTTAACCACTGCGCCACCAGGGAAGTCCCTGGGTCTGCTTTTTAAAGAGTTTTTAAAGAATAGTATTACTGTCAAAATTGAAAGTCTTTTCACATGTTAATTGGTTGGTAAGTAACATGTTAATTCTGATTTTGAACCGCCATGTTCACCTTGGCTGAATTATTCTATTAGATTCTCCTTTTACTCTTAAACAGCAGTGCCCTTAAAAACTAAATAAGGGAGCTGTATATCAAAACTTAAATGCACATGCCCTTTGACAAATAAATTTCAGTGTGTAGTATTTACCCTAGAAATATACTCATAAAACCATGTAAAGATATTCAATGGTGTTCTCTACTTAAAGAAAAAATATAGTAGGAATAGTTACGTAAATTAACCCGTACCATGGAATACTAATTAGCTGTTAAAAGATAAAGTGGTATGGAAAGATCTCCAAGCTTTCTTAACTGAAAAAGATAAGGTGCAAAATTATATTGTGATGCCAGAGGTGGTTTAAAATACATACTTATTAAACAGATGTTTAATGAGTGCTACTATGTGGCTGTTAGCGTCCTGGGAAGATATATACAAAATATTAACAATGGTTAACTCTGGGGAGTGGGATACTTTTCATTTTATAGTTTCTATGCACCTTGTGTTTTAATTGTATATATATGATCTGTATATTTTAAGTTTTTAAAATTTGTGCTGCTTGCTGCATTGTAATCTTTATTCATCTGTTCCCCCAGCAGCCTGTGAGGACTCTAAAGACAGAAACTCAGTTTTGTCTTCATCATCTAGTTGGTTTTTAATTGAAATGATTGCAAAAATGAGGGGCAGGCTGGGAACATCCCCATGGCCTGGTGGGGACTCAGCAACTGAGCAGGGCGGGCGGTGGCTGCGGGGGTCCGCCAGGCGCACCAGTGAGACGTGCGGCCGCATTCCTAGAGAGGCATGGAGCCGGCCGGGCTGAGGTTCGGCTGCCCGCACGGCGGGAGGGGAAATCTGCCCCCGAGTCCCGACGGCCGGAAGCGGCAGACGCCCGGGCCCTGCGGGGACAGGCGACTGGCTCCTCCCGACTGTGGAGAGCCGGGCCTCCGCCCTCCGGTGGGGCTTTTCACTGGGTCGGCCACGTCTTCGTTGTGCATGTTCCCACTTCTGGTCCGTTAACCAGCCATTAGACACTCACCGAGTGCCCGCTATATGCCAAGCGCTAGGAGCTGGGGGGCAATCGCAGTAAGATGCGTCCTGGGCCCGTCGCAGGTCCCGGCTACCGACATCCCAGTACATCTACGTGCCTCCGGCAAGACGTCCGCCAGTATTTGTTGAATACCAGGTAAGCCCGGGCTCGCTGAGGTCATGCAAAGATAAACCCTTGTCCTCAAGGGGCAGGGGTGGTGGTGGTGATGCAGGGTGTGATCTGTAATGCGGGTTGGAGAGGGAAATGGGTTGGTGAGGCAGGTTTGGGCTCACTTTTCCATGGGAACACCCTCCAGCTGAGTGGCTCAGAGGACAGAAGACTGTACATTAGGTTTGGGGGTGGCATTTGCACGGGGCCTTGGGAATATACCGTTAGAAGACTGGTCGTGGCCATAAAGTACAAGGTTGGTGGAACAAATCTGAGTATCACCTGGCAGTGTTACGAGGCATTTGGGAAGACGATGGCTTTCTTGGAGGTAGGGTCTGTGTCTTTTATTATGGGGCTAGCGTTATGCTTGGAAAATAACATGCTCCATAAATGTTTATCGAGTGACAAACACACAAGTCAAACTCAGTTAAGATCACTTAGCTGAGGTCTATGCTCCAGAAATGTTTTGGGGAGTTTGAATTTAGTTCAACTAGGAGCAGTTGAAACCCGCTTTTTGTTGGGACAGGTGTGTCGAATATGTTTCGAATTGTGCTTTAGGAAATACCGATCCAGTGATGATGGAGTGTATGGTGCGGCAGGAATACCACACAGAAAATTATTGTAATAGTGAATGTAAATCGTAAAGCAGGAGTGAAAAGGAAGGAATGGCTGCAAGAGGCGTTGTGGAGGAAGAATTGACTAGACTCCTGGTGATTATATATAATATATGTAAGCTGGTTTTGAGCCTTAATGCATGGAAGGTGGTGGTGATGCCAGTAGAAACTGAAAAATACAGAGTGAGTGCAGCTTTGAGGGGACTCTGATTTCAGTTTGGGATGTGTTGAAATTACAGTGCAGGAGAGGCCCAAGATGTGAGTTTGGAATACGAAAGGCAGGTCAGAGCCAGACAGAGATTTAAGTGTTCTTAGAATAGAGACATATTGAATTTTGATTAATTGAGATCACAAAAGGAACAGGTGAGAAGAGAAACAGAAGTTGAAGTATTTCTACGATTTGTTATCTATTGTTACATAAAAAAATAAAGCCCCAAACTTAGTGGCTTAAAACAACCTCAGCTTATTCTTATGATTCTATGGATTGACTGGGCAGTATTACTGGAGTTACTCATGTGGCTGCTGGTCAATCAGCTGGGGACTAGGCCCATCTGGGCTCCAGCTGGGGCTCCGTGGTTCTCTTCCACGTGATCTCTGCATGGCTAGCTTGGGCTTTCTCACAGCATGGAAGTCTCATGGCTGTGTGTCTGGCACTACAAGAGCACTTCCTCTTACATTGTCATTTCTGCCATATTCTGTTGGTTAAAACAAGTCACAGGTCAGCACAGACTCAAGGGAAGGAAAAGTAGACTCTACCTCATGGTGAGAAAAGTGACAAAATCTCATCATAACAGGTTTTGGGGGATGGAGGCTTTGGAAACAGTCTACCTCACCTACATTTAAGGTGGAGTATTCTGTGAGAAATATGCAGAGATAGATGAACTTTAAGAGTATATTAATCTGTCCATAAAGGCAACCGTCTGGCTCCTCCATGGATCAAATTATCCCTTCCCTCCATCTAAAGTATAAGCTGCTCAAGCATTCTTACTGTTAACCCTTCTTCCCTGGTATCCCTTACCTTACATCCCTTACCTCTGGGCTCAACTCCCTTAGGATTCAAGGTAGACTTCTGATTAATTTCACTGATAATATTGACAAGAAGGCTCAGTTTTTGAGCATCACTTAGAGTGGGGACAAAAATATAAGTATGTTACATAGAGTTTTGAAGCTCTTATAATTTTTATGTTACTGATCAATTCTTATGCTTCAGATGTACATTTGGAAAAACATTTCTGGAGCATAGACCTCAGCTAAGTGAACCTTTTTCTAGCCTTTAAGGTCAATATGGATGAAGCTTTGCCAAGCCCCACTCCTGAGAATGGAGACAGCCTTATGAAAGTGAAGGAGGAAGATCCCACATGGGAGCAGGTGTGCAGCTCACAGGAGAGCAGCTCCCACACACTGGAGCTTTGCCGCCTGCGCTTCCGGCAGTTCTGCTACCAGGAGGTAAAGGGGCCCCGGGAGGCTCTGGCCCAGCTCCAAGAACTTTGCCATCAATGGCTGCGGCCAGAGACCCACACCAAGGAGCAGATCCTGGAGCTGCTGGTGCTGGAGCAGTTCCTGACCATCCTGCCCCAGGAGCTCCAGGCCTGGGTGCAGGCGTATCCTCTGGAGAGTGGGGAAGATGCAGTGACAGTGCTGGAGAATCTAGAGAAAGACACAGGAGACTCAGGACAGCAGGTGGGAAGAGAATGTGCGTGGTGGCCTGGGAGAAATAATGGCGAACATTTGTCTGTTAAGTTTTAACTTTTTACTTTGAAGTAATTTACAACTTACAGAAGTTTTGGGAGAGTAGTACAGAGAACTACTGTGTACTCTTCACCCAGATTCACCAGTTGTTAACATTTGTTACAGGGTGTGCCCCTCTCGTGTGCGAGCACGTGCTCCCTCTCTCTCTCTATATGTACATATATGTGTGTACACACACACACACACACACACACACACACACAGGCTCACACATTTTTTTTCTTGAACCATTTGAGATTGGAGTTAGTTGGAGATACCATACCCCTTTATCTCTAAACACTTCGGTGTGTATTTCTGAAGAAGAAAGATATTCTCTTGTATAACCAGAATACATACAATCAAGTTTTGGGAAATTAAAATTTTTATGATACTATCACCTCAACAGTAGTCCTTGTTTAGATACATCCATGATAGCCCAGTAGTATTCTTTATGACAGTTTTGCCCCAATCCAGGATACAGTCCAGCATCACACATTACATTTAGTTGCCGTCTCTTCAGTCTTCTTAGATCTGGAAAGGTTGTTCAGTCTTCCTTTGTCATAACAATGACATTTTTGAAGAGTACAGACCAGTTATTATTTGGAATGCCCCTCAATTTGGGTTTGCCTTGTATTTTCTCATGATAAGACCCAGGTTGTGCATTTTGGCTAGAATACCACAGAAGTGACATTGTGGTCTCCTCAGTGCATCACATCAGGAGGCACATGGTGATGGATTGTCCCATTACTGATGAGGTTAAGGTGGTATCTGTCAGATTTCTCTACTATAAAGTTACCATTTTCCCCTTTGTAATTAATAAGAAATTTGTGGGAGACATTTTGAGACAGTGTACATATCCTATTTCTCATTGAACTTCCACCCACTAGTTAAGCATCTGTCTGGGTTTTTGTTTTGTTTTTCTAGGCAGGGATCTTTGCCTGTCTTGTGTCTCTTCTTTGCCACTATATCCTCAGCACGTAGAACAGAGCCTGGCTTTTAGTAGGCATTCAGTCCATATTCGCCAAATGAGTGAATGTCTCTGTCTTGCTACTCTGTCTTACTTGCTGCTGCTTAAGGATTAAATGAGGCTTGTCTGGTGTTCCCTTGAGGATATCCCTAACTGCTGTTCGGTCCAGTTCCCACCAGGATGGCTTTTCTTTTCTTTTCTTTTTTTAACATCTTTATTGGAGTATAATTGTTTTTCAATGTTGTGTTAGTTGCTGCTGTATAACAAAGTGAATCAGCTATATGTATACATATATCCCCATATCTCTTCCCTCTTGCATCTCCCTCCCACCCCAGGACACCTTTTCAAAGTGAACCTTTTGTCCCCAGGCTTCTGTCTACACTCAGGGACAGGACATGCACCTACCAGTGACAGAATATCAAGGAACCTCTTTGGAGTGTCAGAGGCCCCAGCTACTGCCTGGGGTAACCACCTTGAAGTGTGAACCCCCAGAGCCCCACCAAGAGGTCGCCCAAGAAGTGAGTGGTGAGTGCCGGAGGGTGAGTTTAGTAAGGACACTGGGAGCAGGCCGCTGGCAGGTGCATGGCCTTCTAAGTAAAAGCTTGTTTATCTGTGGGGTGGTTTTTTTTTTGTTTTTTTTTGTTTGTTTGTTAGCCCTATACCTAAGCAAACTTTTAAAAACATTTGGAATTGTAAAATGTTAGAAGTCTAAGATCTTCTCATCCAACACCCTTAATAGTTAGGAAAACCAAAACTCAGAGTTTAAGTGACTTGACGAGGGTCAACAGAGGCAGAGTTAAGTCACGTGACCTTCTGACCAAGATTCTCTCTTTACTATATATCTCTATTCCACATTTCTAATTCTACACTTGTGAATATTTTAAACATTTACTTGGTAGCTTTCCATAAATTTGTCTTTTTCCCATGGTAACATTTTCTTCAGTAGCCTCCCTGCCTCTAATCTTTCAGTAATTTACATATAGCTTTAGCTTTAAACAGGTTCTCTCCTTCCTGTACTTGGAGTGTACCCTCCTGTGTGCATGGCTCTCTCACTTTCTGTATCCATCCCAGCTATTGGTTATATTTCAGCTGTGTGCAGTAAGATAGGCCATGCAAAGAAGGCAAAGTCTGTGGCCTGCAGTTTGCAGATGGCTTGAGAACACACAGAAGTATACAGATCGTTCAAAAAGGAGACCTCAGAACTCCGTAGTGCAGTGTTTTTTAACCTTTGTGGTGAGGGATGCTATCATTTTCCCCCAGAATTTATTGAGAAGGATTAACTCTCTTCCCTAGAAAAGGCGTACAAAATGACGCACACAACTTCATGATTTACCACATTGGTTTACAGTCACCACACTGGTGATCTGTGAATACTGATATTTTGATATTAAGTGCAGAATAAATGGTTCATATAATAAATGATTTGAGAACATTCAAGGGAAACAAAAGAAAATGCATGAGGCTCAGATTACTTGTGATATTTACCCATTGGAGCATAAATAGAACTTGATATTTCCCTACTTACTTGACTGATAGTTCTGTCTTATTTCTTTGGTTATTAAAAACCACCATGACATGAAGCCCAAATGTTTTACATGAAGAAGTTTAGAGGTGGTAGGGAGCCTTACGGCCCTGGGGTTGGGAAAGCTTTCCTGGAGTCATGAGCCTGCATTGAGCCTTGATAGATGAGGATTTGCAGTGGAGCAGGCATAGGGTGAGCATTCCCATCTACCTGTGAGATGATGAACATGCATGAAATCAGTTTCATCTCATTTTGACTGTGGAGGGGGAGGGGGTAATGAAAATGGAGGTACTTGTCAGAATGGTGATGGTAATTGACAGAAAGATAACAGCGGTCATAGGATATAAGATTCTTCCGTGTGAGCATGAGCTGGCTCACGGAACTGGACCCCAGCAGTATCTACTGGGCGGAGGGGGGGCTTCTTCGGTTCTCTAGGTCCCCATGCGATGCGCCACTGCTGTGGTGTGTGTAATCAGGATGCTCTGTTGTCCTTTAGTTAGCACACCCTGTCATTCTCAAGGGCTTTTTATACCCTCTTAGGCCCTCCCAAATATTCTGGAGACTGGCTAAGGGCCTCCCTGCCTACTAGTCGTAACCCAAGCACATTTCTCCAGGATACCTGTGACCAAATGAACTGAAGATCAGTTTCCCAGGCTACCTGCATTCCCTCCTCTCCTGCTAGTATTTTCAATGGGGTAATAAGTCAACCAGCATGACAGGAGGATGGGGTTTGTTTAGGGGAAAGAGTGGGTGGGGGGAATGGGAAGGTCAGTTGGGGCCATTTTATGGGGTGTTTAAATTCAAACCAAGAGGTTTGGACTTTATCATTAAAAAGTTGGGTGCCATTGAAGCCTTTTTTTAAAATCAAAAATATGATTTATAGTGACTGTGTTATTTGTGTGTATATAGTATATCATTCTCACCTGTCATGGAACACTAGATTTAAAATGAAAACTGTTGAGTACTTTATTTTTGCCAGTCTCTTAATGCTCAAGTGTGATTGATTCTTAGTGTCAGACACATTGTTAAATTTTCGATATGTTGACGGAGAAGTAGAAAAGATCTTGAGATCATTTTATTCATTGAAACTTAAGCCCATTTTCTCTTGTTCTGTCTTTGGCAGAGATATAGAGCAACAGATCAGTGTGGTATCTGTAGTGAACTTTAATATGTTTGAAAACATTCCTCCGCCTTCTTCCCAGGCTTAACCCTAATGCTTTTCCACCTCAGGAGGATTATAAGAGGCAAACACAGCGTCTGATCTGACCTTTGCTCTCTCACATTTCCCATTGCTGTTGACCTCTTTCCTCACTGCATTGTACCTCTACCCCCTTCCATTCTCTCTCGCCATCCTGCCCCTCCTCAGCTTAGCCCTTTCCCTGACAGCAGACCTGCTTTACACTGTGCTGTTTAAGCTGTTGGGTGTTTGGCATACATGCATTGTGGGGAGGTAAGGTAGTAACAGTGAATCAGGGGCAAGGCTATTTTATTTTCCTAGCAAGCCTTATTTGCTCTAGATATGAAACAACAGCAACTAAAAGATTCCAGTGATCCACTGGGTCTGGAGCAAGGAAAAGTGGTACTATGTTCTATTTTGGGTTAGAATTATCCCCTGTACTCTTCATTTAGTAATTTTGGGCTCCTTATATTGTTGCCATCTTGAAAAATAATGATACATTACCTTGTGTGGGGTCTTACAATTTACAGAGGGCTTTTACAGAGAGTTTTTATGTTACCTCAATCTTCATTAACCTTGTAAAGTAGACTGTGTTCTCCCCATTGCACAGATAAGAAATTGGAAAGAATTTTTTTAAGTAACAGTGCAGTGCCTGGCACCTTGCAATCATTATGACTGTCTGAATTATTGTTACAGTTTCCAGTGTGGCAGATTCTCAAAAGTTCTCCTAGCTCACGTTTAGCATTTCTTCTATGTATGTATGTATGACTATTCTTGTGTGTGTGTTACTTTTTTTACTGACGTACAGTTGATTTACAATGTTGTGTTAGTTTCAGGTGTACATGTATGACTTTATTTTTTTAGAGCAGTTTTATGTTAAGCAAAATTGGAAGAAAGGTACAGAGATTTCTCATCTACCCCCTGCCTCCCCCCATACGTTGCCTCCCCCATTATCAACTCTATTTTTTGTATCTTTATTTTCTCTTTTCATCTTCCTCTTATCTGCTTTCCTGTTTCCCCTTTGCCTTCTCTCTCTGTTCTCCACTTCTTTTCTTTCTTCTTTGTTCTCTGCTTAATGTTTCCTTTATCACCAAGTTCTGCCTTCCCTCTCCTTATTTTCATCAATGATTTCTAATTTTTCTTTATGAACGTGAAAGTGCATCACTGTAGATCACCTCATGAGTTCATAAACACCACTTATTTTGTGGGTAGGGACCCTAAAGTTTTAGAATTTTAGAATTCTGACAGAATGAAAGCAGATATGATGTTCTAGTGTAAGATCTGTATCTTAGTTCCTGGATGTTTAACAAACATAAGAAGATTTGGGGTCTGGGTCGCCCACAAAGGGCTCTCTCCTAAAAGCCATTGTGTCTCATTCAGGACTCTTGTCTCCTCCTTCCACAGGGCCTGCTCCCCAGGGACCAGCCCCTCCCCAGGAAGAGAATCCCAGAGACCAGGCAGCAGTACTGGGGCTTAACTCAGCCAGGTCCCAGGTAAGCATGGTGCCCGGGCTATGCAAACCTCAGTAGCAGCCCTCCTTCCCTCGACCACCTATCCCTTGCCCTTCTCTTGCCTCACACTGCTCACCCTGGGAGCCTTTCAGGTGGCACGGTCCCTCTGCCTTCACCTTGTCACAGAATATCACAGACCATTTATGCCTCATCCGGGGAGCTCACATAGATCACATAGATTATGCAGTGGCCTCATTCCATACTGTATGCAGGAAGCACATCCAGATCTCAAGGTATGAGAATAAGGGGCAGAGTTAGGCCCTTGGTTTCAGAAAGTGCCTCTACTCATTTGATGCTCAGTGACTGATGTTTTATCTTTTGAGGGGGTCTCTGGTTTCTCTCCCCAGTCTGAGAAGCAGTACTCTTCCTCATGTTACTTTATAGTCCCAGTGTTCTGCACATACCCAATTAATATTTGGTGATGATAATGGAAATTCTGTGTATCCAAGGCAAAACTTCACATCTTCACAAAATAGACTCTTGGTTTTTTTTCCCCCTTATTCTCTTAGTGGTCCAATCAGTTTCCTAGTCATTTAGTTAAAAAATATTTAAGTCTCCTATTTAAGTCCTCTGCTGTTGAGTCAGTTTCCTCAAGAACAGGGTCTTCATGGAGTCCTTTCCACACTCTGTGACTTTTAATTCGTTCTTAATCCTATCAGACCCAGTGCCTCCTGTCCTTAACAAATACTTCACCTTCCTGAAAAGAAATGTATAGCAAGTAAAACTTACCTATATGTATATTTAAATCAATATAATTATCTAAAATGCTATATAATGGAGAAACAAAAAGCAATTTATTTTAAAAAAAGTATTTCAAAAATGCAAATGTTTGGACATGATCACACCAAGAAATAACAAAGTAGTTAAACGTTTGCACTGATGTGTAATCATTAGGTTTGAATTAAGGAGGAATAAGAAGATCAAAAGGCTAGGAAAATGAAAGGGCAGAGATGTGGGTGGACAGTAGAATGAAACTAGCATTGAGTTGAATAATGAAAGACCAGCCAGAGAAAGAGAAAAATAACATTAATTGAAGTAGAGCTAAGATGAAGTTATGGCTTCTATTGTGTCCCGAAAAGATATATTGAAGTCCTAACCCCAGGTACCTATGACTGTGATCCGATTTGGAAATAGATTCTTTGTAGATGTAATCAAGTTAAGATGAGGTCCTACTGGAGGAGGGTGGGCCCAGCATCCAACGGTCGATGTCCTTATAAGAAGGCCATGTGAAGACAGGGAGACACACAGGGAGAAGGCCATGTGACGGCAGAGGCAGAGACTGCAGTGATGCATCTACCAGCCAAGGAACACTCAGGACTGCTGACAACCCCCAGAAGCTGAGAGAGAGGCAGGACAGTCGTCCCTTAGACCTTCGGAGAGAGCAGGGCCCCTGCTGGTTGGCTTGGTATGACTGGTCTGCAGTGTGGTATTCAACACCCTTCACACCTGGACCCCTTATCCTTACCACAGTGAAGACTAAGAGGCCATTTTTTGCCTTTTTAGACATCAGTGAAGACTGAGGAAGCAGCAGCCCAGGCTCTTGTCCCAGAGGAGTGGCCACATCTGAGTCCGCCCCAGAGGAACCTCTGTGGAAACTCGGCTCAGGAGAAGGTTACAAACATCAGTCTGATGGGTAAGGACAGGCCTCTGGCTGGTCCCCAGCTGTGCTCACCTTTCCCGTCATTAACCCTGTCTCGGCCCTTGTGAACCCACATTTCCTACAGCCCTCACCCTTCCTTCCCCTTCTTCTGGCTCTGCTTCCACACTCCTCTCAGCCCCGCCATTCTGAATCCCTCCCAATGCCCTTAGCTTCTTCTGTTGCTAATGACTACTGAGTCTTGCTGTCATCTCCTCTGATCACGATTCCCTCAACATCTCCTCCTCTGCTCCCTTTTTTCTTCCCTTTTCAAGGGTCCCATGTAATTTGTCCTTTTCAGACATCCCTTAATACCTGAAAGTTCCACAAACACCTCTGCCTGATCCCTTCTTTACCTCAGAGGAAGTTCTCTTCACTCTCTGTGAACACTACTGTCTATGTGTAATTTTCTTTAAATATGCTTTGCCCTGTTAGATACTCTCCCCTGCAAATTGACCTTTCTTACTATCTTCCTGTACTCTGCCACATTTTTAGGGCTGTTGTGACTGCACTCCTGGTACACCTGTTGATTTTTTGTTTGTTTTAATTTGGAACATCCTGTTCCTTACCCTAGAGATTGTTTTTTCTAGATTCAGGCAACAAATGACATTTAAATTATTAACATATTATTTTAGCTGAAGTTGTAACTAAAGATGGATTGTTTAACACAAAGCAAGAAACTTCTGAAGAAATGGAACAAGGTGCTGAGGTCTCAGGAATACCCAACAGGTGAGTGTCCATGGTCCTAAGTAGAACAAATCCTACAAATGTAAGAAGAAATTGAAATGAAACCAGAGAAACCAGATGGTAAAAGCCTGCTTCCCTGGAATAATACAGAAAGAGTAACACTCACTTCTGTGATCATAGGAGGTCCCACGCCAAGGAGGTGACCTGTCAGTGTATCATAATTATACAAAACTTCCAGTTGGTATACAGTTGCCTCCAAGAATCCTCTCTGACTCAGTTTACCTTGCCTGATCACTCTTCCCCTGGCTCCCTTATGTCATGGGGCTACAGATACTGAAGCCAGAAAGAGAAGAAGATAGAGAAGCAGGGGACTTAGACAAGAGAGTGAGGGCTGCAGGTAACATTTGTTGCCACGATGGTTAAGAAAGAAATATCATCACACCTGGAAGAGGACTTAGGGAAGACAGGTAGGGTATCTTCGACCTCCATTAGGAGGATCCTGAGCAAGAATTAAAAGGAGAGTAGCTGATGACGAAGGACAAATTAAAGATAGTAGTGGGTGTTTAATGAGTGTTGGTTGTGCAATGAATGTCTAGCATAGGTGCTCCTAAAGCAGAAGGAGAGGGACCAGATCATGAGCAAAGGTTGGGTTCTGGTGAGGCCATTAACTCCTTGGAGAAGTGAGAAAAGAAGAAAAAGGAAACAGTGTGCGATAATTACACTGAAGAGTAGGGCAGGGGATGAGGATTCTCCTTATTGACATTTGTTCATCTTAGGGAAACAGGGAGCTAAATCTCAGTTAAAAGAGATGTCTTGAAGCCTAAGAAGAGAAGTAAGATCTTTCATAAAGCTGGTGAAGTCCGAGCCAAGCTGCACTAAAGTAAGAGAAAGAACACTCTGACTTAGCTCAGAGTTATAACTGGAGAATAGGAACCTGCTGTTGTGTCTGTCAGATACGGCCCCCTGCACTGGGACCGCAGTCTTAACCGCTGGACCACTAGGGACGTCCCAGAGGATCATTTTAAAGAGCAAGTTTCTGGGCTTCCCTGGTGGCGCAGTGGTTGAGAATCCGCCTGCCGATGCAGGGGACACAGGTTCGTGCCCCGGTCTGGGAATATCCCACATGCTGCGGAGCGGCTGGGCCCGTGAGCCATGGCCGCTGAGCCTGCGCGTCTGGAGCCTGTGCTCCGCAACGGGAGAGGCCACAACAGTGAGAGGCCCGCGTACCACAAAAAAAACAAACAAACAAGTTTCTGCTTGAAAAATTCCGGGTCCTCTTTGGCGTAGGAAAAGAAGTTATGTTTGGAGATAGACTGGTAGATTTGAGAAGAGTGATGAAATACCTGTTGTGGGGAACAGGAAAGAAAGGGACGAGAGGACATGAGAAGGATTTCTGGGCAGTGTTGAGTAACTAGCTGAGTTTTGGAGACCATCATATTTAGCAGTGTCGGTCTACCTCGTTGTTTGATTTCTCTGGCACTACTCACTCCTGGGTGAGGAACAGAGAAGACTAAGGATGGGGTTGATCTGGTGCTGAGTTTTGCTGGCCCACCACTACAGAAGGACACTGGGGCAGGGTGATTGATGATCCTGGCAAGAGAAGGACTCAGGTGATGATGGATCACGAGGTCTAGACAGAATAGGAAGGGAGGTAAAAGCAGGAGGAAACGGAGGAGTCAGAGTGAGATGGAAGAACAGGTGTTGTGGGACAAGAGTGCGAGGAGGCTAGAGTGAGCTCTTGGAGTTCAGTTTTCACCAGTGGAAAGTTCAGTGTAGTGACAGGATTCAAGGAGGGCCCCAGAAGTTGAAGACGTCAGGGAACTCTTAAGATGGATCTACTGAATGGATCATACATGCAGACATTAAAGACACCCAGGATAATAAATGCTCTAAGCAAACAAATAAGTATATATAGTGTAAATTATATTACAACATACTCTTTTCACTCCCTTATGTCTTCTTAAATTGGTCTAATTTAATGTACCAACAGGACATTTGTAAATGAAATGCACATTTCTAGAATTAAAGAAGTTTGTGTAAGATAATACTTTCCATCGTAGTAACTTTGGCCTAGTTCCTTGAAAACTGCATAAAAATCAGTCCAAGGGCAATAAGTTTGAGTTTCTCTTTTGTTTCTCCCCAGAAACAGTGTGTCCACCAGATGAATGCAGAACTAGGGGAGGCTAAATTGTTCCATGTTCAGAAATTCTGTGAGAGGTGAGGGGGCTCAGTAAATAACAACCCATTTCCTTGTCCAAATTCAGAACCAATTGATAGAGACACAGGAGTAAAACAGATGATTCTGGAAACCTCTGCTTTATGACTGACAGAAGCTAGACTGATAAAGCCGCTCAGAGGCAGAGCTAAGTGGCCGCATAGTGACGGCAGAGCTAAGTGGCCGCATAGTGACAGCAGACCCTACCCCCACATAGGCCTTCCTAATCCATCTTGGGGGAAAAAGGAACATGGAATGTCTGCAACTGGCTTCTAAAGAGGACAGCCCAGTTCTTTCTCCCAGATTCAACAATTAGTTAAGTCATGAGGAGTGAGTGGGAAGTGGGAAGAGGCCAGAAATGTTCAGTCTGGCCAAAGTCCTCCCCATGGAAACATGAGGAGTGAGAAGGAAGTATTCCCCACAAAAGCATCCTTAGGCGTCAGTGGATTTATCCTGTATCAGTGAATGAGACAGAATTTTTATAGCATGCGTTCTTTTTTCTTTCCCAGAGATTGTGTACCCCAGGCCCCTTGTAGTACCCCTGTTCCTGCTGAAAGGACAGTTGCACATTCGAACACTCTGAAGGACCGTCACCCTGCTGACTTGTGGGCTCGGATGCACATCTCATCCCTGGAATATGCTGCAGGAGACATTACCCGAAAAGGGAGAAAAAAAGACAAAGCTCGAGTGAGTGAACTGCTCCAAGGCCTCGCATTTTCTGGTGATTCAGATGTGGAAGAGGATGACGAGCCTGAGACTCAGCCTCCTCCAAAAAGACCAAAGGTGTCAAGCGTCCCAGAGAAGAACTGGACTAAAAGAGACATTAAACCCAACTTTCCAAGATGGTCAGCACTGGATTCTGGACTTTTGAATCTCAAGAGTGAAAAGTTGAACCCAGTGGAGCTCTTTGAGTTATTTTTTGATGATGAAACATTCAACTTGATTGTCAGTGAAACCAACAATTATGCTTCTCAGAAAAATGTCAACTTGGAAGTCACAGTTCAGGAAATGAGGTGTGTGCTTGGTGTCCTGCTTTTGAGTGGCCTTGTGAGGCGTCCCAGAAGGGGAATGTATTGGGAAATGTCTGATGCCGATCAGAATCTGGTTAGAGATTCAATCAGAAGGGACAGATTTGAATTGATTTTCTCATACCTGCATTTTGCAGATAATAGCCACCTAGATCAAAATGATAAGTTTACAAAATTGAGGCCTCTCATAAAGCAAATGAATAAAAATTTTCTCCTGTATGCTCCCCTTGAAGAATACTATTGTTTTGATAAGACAATGTGTGAGTGCTTTGATAGTGACCAATTCCTGAATGGGAAACCTATTAGAATTGGCTATAAAGTCTGGTGTGGTACAACCACACAGGGTTATCTGGTTTGGTTTGAGCCCTATCAAGAAGAGTCAACTATGATGGCAGGTAAGGATCTTGATCTTGGTTTAGGTGGAAATCTAGTGATGAATTTTGCTGACGTTCTTTTAGAGAGAGGTCAATATCCCTATCACCTGTGTTTTGATAGCTTCTTTACAAGTGTCAAATTGATGTCAGCCTTGAAGAAGAAAGGGGTGAGGGCAACAGGAACAATTCGTGAGAACAGGACTGAAAAATGTCCCCTGGTGAGTGCAGAACATATGAAAAAAATGAAGAAGGGGTATTTCGATTTCCGAGTAGAAGAAAATGATGAGATAATTTTGTGTCATTGGCATGGTGATGGTATTATCAGTCTGTGCTCCAACGCTGTTGGCATAGAGCCAGTCAATGAGATATGTTGTTTTGCCGATGACAAGGAGATCCCTCAGATAAGTCAACCTTCCATAGTGAAACTGTATGATGAATGCAGGGAAGGCATAGCTAAAATGGAACAGATCATTTCCAAATATA
This sequence comes from Hyperoodon ampullatus, assembly GCF_949752795.1. NCBI lineage: Eukaryota > Metazoa > Chordata > Mammalia > Artiodactyla > Ziphiidae > Hyperoodon > Hyperoodon ampullatus. The sequence goes on along the minus strand of NC_136923.1, from coordinate 83,828,789 downwards.
GGGTGAGAATAAGAGGCAAGAAATGGTACTCAGTTTTGGTGAGCTACATGATTGATGTAGCCATGAGCAATGCATGGCACCTGCACAGAGCCTGTAACCCAGGTGCCTCTCTAGAACTCGGGGATTTTCGGAGGGATGTTGCCCATTTCTACTTGGCACATAATGCAAATATGTCAGGTTAAGGCAGGTAAAACAGATACAATGCAGACATTAGTAAGACACAGAAAAATCACAACTACACATCAGATTGTACCCAAAGCAAACCTGATGTATGTATACAATGAAATTATTAATTAAGTGACTAATATTTCTTTTAAAAAATCTATGTAGAGTTTCAAAAACTGTTATAACAATGTTAATGATCTGTAAAAATGTTGAAATCTATTGGTATCTTTTTCTAGGTCTAGTTTTGATATCAAACGTGGGAACTCCTTTATTAGTTGAATTGAATTGATTAATTTGTGCATTTAAAGAATGAAATCCTGCCTCCTTTTTTTCCTGGTAGTTTTCTCTGGGGAATGCCATTTTTTTTTCTTTTTTTGGCTGCGTTGGGTCTTCGTTGCTTCGCAGGGGCTTGCTCTAGTTGCGGCGAGTGGGAGCTACTCTTCATTATGGTCCGTGGGCTTCTCATTGTGGTGGCTTCTCTTGTTGCGGAGCACGGAATCTAGGCACACGGGCTTCAGTAGTTGTGGCACATGGGCTCAGTAGTTGTGGCTTGCAGGCTCTAGAGCACAGACTGAGTAGTTGTGGCACATGGGCTTAGTTGCTCCACAGCATGTGGGATCTTCCCAGACCAGGGCTTGAACCTGTGTCCCCTGCATTGGCAGGTGGATTCTTAACCACTGCACCACCAGGGAAGCCTCGGGAATGCCATTTTAAAATACAGGCAGAATTTAATGCAGTCCCTATCAAATTACCCATTAACATTTTTCACAGAACTAGAATAAATAAATCTAAAATTTACATGGAATCATAACAGACCCAGAATTGCCAAAGCAATGCTGAGGAAAAAATACAAAGCTGGAGGCATAACCCTCCCAGACTTCAGACAATACTACAAAGCTACAGTAATCAAAACAGTGTCATACTGGCACAAAAGTAGACACATGGATCAATGGAACAGAACAGAGAGCCCAGAAATAAACCTACACCTATGGTCAGTTAATCTTCGACAAAGGAGGCAAGAATATACAATGGAGAAAAGGCACTCTCCAGCAAGTGGTGTTGGGAGAGTTGGACAACCGCATGTAAATCAATGAAGTTAGAACACACCCTCACACCATACACAAAAATAAAATGGCTTAAAGACTTAAATATAAGGCATGACACCATAAAACTTCTAGAAGAGGACCTAGGCAGAACATTCTCTGATATAAATTGTAGCCATGTTTTCTAGGTCAGTTTCCCAAGGCAATAGAAATAAAAGCAAAAATAAACAAATGGGACCTAATCAAACTTACAAGCTTTTTGCACAGCAAAGGGAACAATAAGGCGAAAAGACAACTTATGGACAGGGAGAAAATATTTGCAAATGATGTGACTGACAAGGGCTTAATTTCCAAAATAGACAAACAGCTCATACAAATCAATAACAACAACAAAAAACCCAATCAAAAAATGAGAAGACCTAAATAGACATTTCTCCAAAGATGACATACAGATGGCCAAAAGGCACATGAAAAGATGCTCAACATTGCTAATTATTAGAGAAATGCAAATCAAAACTACAATGAGGTATCACCTCACACCAGTCAGAATGGCCATCATTAAAAAGTCTACAAATAACAAATGTTGGAGAGGATGTGGGGAAAAGGGAGCCCTCCTGCACTGTTGGTGGGAATGTAAATTGGTGCAGCCACTGTGGAGAACAGTGTGGAGATTCCTTAGAAAAACTAAAAATACAGCTACCATATGATCTAGCAATCCCACTCCTGGGCATATATCTGGAGAAGAAACTAATTTGAAAAGATACATGCACCCCAGTATTCATAGCAATACTATTTATAATAGCCAAGACACAGAAGCAACCTAAATGTCTATTGACAGATGAATGGGTGAAGAAGATGTGGTACATATATACAATGAAATACTACTCAGCCATAAAAAAGAATGAAATAATGCCATTTGCAGCAACATGGATGGACCTAGAGATTATCATACTAAGTGAAGTAAGTCACACAGAAAAAGACAAATATGATATCACTTATAAGTGGAATCTAAAATAGGCTACAAATGAACTTATTTACAGAACAGAAACAAACACATAGACATAGAAAACTTATGGTTACCAAAGGGGAGAGGGTGGGGGAGGGGTAAGTTAGGAGTTTGGGATTAGCAGATACACACTACTATATATAAAGTAGGTAAACAACAAGGTCCTACTGTATAGCACAGGGAAGTATATTCAATATCTTGTAATAAACTATATGGAAAATAAAAATAACCATAGAATGGCACTGAATCCATAGTTGAAAATCAAAACAGAGCCCATGATGTTAGGATGATCTAAACAAAATGTAGGTGTCAGAGGCTGAAGACCTGAGCATTGGTGTAACCACATCCGATTGTGTGTAGGCAGGAATGCTGAAGAAGGAGAGTTCTGTAAAGGGAAAACCGGGGGTGAAGCAGTCTCTTTGAATATTGAAATGAAAGGTGTGTCCTATTGTGACTGTGGACGTTGGTAGTAGAAGCCAAAAGAGTCGAGAAAACTGAGGCAATATGCAGCAAATCAGGGTAACAATAGAATCATTATGAGAAGAAAGGGAAGGATAACAGTAAAGTTGACGTAAAGCCCATGTTGAAAACTACTAAGGAGATTAAATGAGTCCAGGATTCAAGTCATAAGGATAGATAACCAAAGGAGAAATACTTCAAAAGAGTGGATGATGTGAACTCCTTCGTGTTGAAGTCTCGTATTGATGAATTAGTCTAGTGGGTAAAGAGAAGATGGACCCCACCTCATTTCTGTGGGGTCTTACCTTGCATTCCTTTCACACCCGAACATTTACTGTCCCAATTCTGGCTGAATGGCAGGCAGGCAGGCTTGAATTCTTTCAACAGGCGTGAAATTGTGCACATGCTGAGGTGCAAGTGTAAGCCATGCATAACAGTAACAGATTCACTTACTTCACACTCAGATGCTCAAATATGTTCATTATTTCCTTTAATTAATCTGTTATTCCTTGTGAAATACCAATACATCACTAAGGTGGCTTAGTTTCTGCTTTCAAGCAATGGAATGTCTGGTATCTGTAAATACCCACTTACAAGAGTATTAATAGAATGCAGGTTTAAATTCAATGATAAATGAATAGTACAGATACTGATTGCTAATGTGGGCAGGAATTATTTACAGAATAAACTCTTATTTCACTTTCTTTTCTATCTTGATCTTTAGAGTGCCCTCTGGCCATCCCCTACTTGGCAGTTATCAAAGGCTGCACTTAATATCTCCCCCTTCTAAATGTGTTCTTCTCTTCTCTAGGGTTCCATAATTAAATAAATGACTTCAATACCTGTCCCCCAGGTAAAGTAGATGTCATCTGTGATCCCTTCCTTCTACCAGCCACCTCTAATCTCTCTTGAATCTGTTGTACGTCTCCACCCCCTGCCATTACTATTATTTAGATCACAGTTCTGTGATGTTGCCTGGCTGCCCACCACAGCCTCCCTCCACTCCCCCCAACCATTCCCTTCTCCAAATCACATCCACAGTGAGAGTTCTAAAGAGCAAGTCAGCACTGGCCATGCAGAAGGCAGAGACAGTATCTTATAAGGCAGCATAAATAATATTTATAAAGCAGCATAAATGTGGGTCTTGGCACCAGAAAATCTTTGAATTCCAACTGTATGACCTTGGGCAGATTACCTCTCTGAGCCTGGACTATACTCTCACCATGACCCTCAATGCCACCCCACATTTGAGAAGAAACAGTGAGCCCAAGGGATATGGTGAGTGACTCTAGTCCTAAGACTAGAGCAGAACTGGCCCAGGCGCTCTATACACACCAGTACCTGCTCAGGAAGTGATGGAGTAATAAGGTAGAAGGAACCTGGTTCCCTAGAGGCTGGAATAGAGCCCTGGAAATTGCCTCCCTCCAAAATTTACATGTGAGGACATAAACATTTCTTGGTGAAGTCACTGCTACTGGGAGGATGAAGGGGTTGGGTCTTTGTTACTTCCAGATCTCCCAGAGATGGCTCAGAGCCAAGGCCCAAGGAAATCCTGGTAGCAGAAGTGCTATCTGCAGATTTCCTGGTGTAAAGGACTCTTTCCTAGCAGGCTAGATAACTGATTCTATGTGAAGCTGTTTTTCTCCACCTTGATTCGTGTAGCCCTTTTTTGTTCTGGAGGGAACTGGCATGGCCACAACTGGGACTTCTCTCGCTTCTCCAGATAGTCCAGATAATTTAGTAGCAGGTTCACTCTGCCTGGAGCCTGGGATTCAGGAGGACTCCAATTTAGCATCTTGTCTTCAGAGGTAGTCCTATTTTTCTAATGACACATATGTGTGTGTCTGTGTGTGTGTGTGTGTATACACACAACTGCACACACATATTAATATGGATTAATTAATCCATATTAATTAAGGGGTTAATATACAGACTATAAAGAATTTCTGCCAATCAATAAGGAAAAGTTAAAAAGCCCAAAAAGAAGCTGGACAAAGGATATGAATAAGGAATTCACAAAGGAAGAAATGCAAATGGCCAATAAGCATATAAAAAGATCATAATTCTATTAGTATTTGGAGATTAAAAAAAACAAGACACCATTACACACCTAAGAGATTGGCAATTATTTAAAAGTTTGATTAATATTGGCAAGGATATGAGATATGGGATGTAAACTGGCAAAGCCAATCTGGAGTTACTTTAGTATCTATTAAAATTTTAAATGCATAAATGATGTGATTTTTTTTTTTTCGGTACACGGGCCTCTCACTGCAGTGGCCTCTCCCGTTGCGGAGCACAGGCTCCAGACGCACAGGCTCAGCGGCCATGGCTCACAGGCCCAGCTGCTCCACGGCATGTGGGATCTTCCCGGACCGGGGCATGAACCCGTGTCCCCTGCACTGTCAGGTGGACTCTCAACCACTGTGCCACCAGGGAAGCTCAATGTGATATTTTAATTTTATCATCCCACTGTCCTTGATAACTAGAATTCTTGACATGGGAGAAAAGTGTGGTAGGCAGGCTGTAAGATGTCCTCCAATGATCGCAGTTCCCAGTATTCAAAGCCTTATATAATCCCTCACCCCCTTTAAATAGCTTGCTTCTAACCAATAGAATACAGTAATGCTGAGGGGATGTAACCTCTGTGAATAGGCTAAAAAAAATTTTTTTTAAACTGTAATTTTTGCTTGATAGCTGATGCTCTCCTCTGGGGATTTAGATGAAGCAAGCAATCATGTTTTAAACAAAATGAAATGACAACTTATGGATTGGGAGAAAAATATTTGCAAATGATGTGACCAATAAGGGCTTAATTTCCAAAATATACAAACAGCTCATACAACTGAATAACACAACCACAACAAAAACCCAAACAACCCAATCAAAAAATGGGCCGAAGATCTGAATAGACATATCTCCAAAGAAGACAGATAGCCAAAAGGCACATGAACAAATGCTCATCATCGCTAATTACCAGAGAAATGCAAATCAAAACTATGATGAGGTACCACCTCACACCAGTCAGAATGGCCATCATTAAAAAATCTACAAATAACAAATGCTGGAGAGGGTGTGGAGAAAAGGGAACCCTCCTACACTGTTAGTGGGAATGTAAATTGGAGCAGCCACTATGGAAAACAGTAGGGAGGTTCCTCAAAAAACTAGAGTTGCCATATGATCCAGCAATCCCACTCCTGGGCATATATCCAAACAAAACTATAATTCAAAAAGATACATGTACCCCTATGTTCATAGTAGCACTACTTACAAGAGCCAAAACATGGAAACAACTTAAATGCCCATCGACAGATGAATGGAAAAAGAAGATGTGGTGTATATATATACAATGGAATATTACTGAGCCATAAAAATGAAATAATGCCATTTGCAGCAACGTGGACCTGGAAATTATCATACTAAGTGTAGTAAGTCAGAAAGAGAAAGACAAATACCATATGATATCACTTATATATGGAATCTAAAATACAACACAAATGAACGTATCTACAAAACAGAAACAGACTCACAGATATAAAGAACAGACTTGTGGTTGCAGGAGGAGGGATGGAGGGAAGGATTGGGAGTTTGGGATTAGCAGATGCAGACTATTATGTATAGAACAGATAAACAACAATGTCCTCAAAACTCTGCAACTCAGTCATGGGGAAAACCTAATCTTGATTGGGAGCCAAGATGGCAGAGTAGAAGGACGTGAGCTCACCTCTTCTTACATAAACACCAAAATTACAACTAACTGCTGAACAACCATCAACAAAAAAATGCTGGAACCTACAAAAAAGATACCCTACATCCAAAGATAAAGAAGAAGCCACAACAAGACGGTAGCAGGGGTACAATCATGATAAAATCAAGTCCCATGCATGCCGGGTAGGCGACCCAGAAACTGGAGACTAATTATACCACAGAAGTTCTCCCATAGGAGTGAAACCTCTGAGCCTCAAATCAGGCTCCCCAGCCTGGGGGTCTGGCAATGGGAGGAGGATCCCCCAGAGAATCTGGCTTTGAAGGCCAGTGGGGTTTGATCACAGGAATTCCACAGGACTGGGGGAAACAGAAAGTCCACTCTTAGAGGGCACACACAGGGTCTTGTGTGCACCAGAATCCAGGGGAAAAAGCAGTGACCTCATAAAAGATTGGGCCAGACTTAACCTGCTAGTATTGGAGGGTCTCCTGCAGAGGCAGGCAGTAGCTATGGCTCACTGCAGGGACAGGGACACTAGTGGCAACAGTTCTAGGGAGTACTCATGGGTATGAGCCCACCTGGAGGGCACCATCTTCTCACCAAGATGTGGCCCCACCCAACAGCCTGTAGGCTCCAGTGATGGGATGCCTCAGGCCAGACAACCAACAGGGCAAGAACACAGCCCCACCCATCAGCAGACGGGCTGCTTAAAGTCTTCCTGAGCACACAGCTTCCTGATAAACACACTCCCTGGCAGGGCCCTGCCCACCAGAGGTACAAGAACCAGCTCTACACACCAGTGGGCAGGAACCAGTCCCTCCCACCAGGAAGCCTGCACAAGCCTCTTAGACAGCCTCATCCACCAGGGAGCAGACAGCAGAAGCAAGAAGAACTACAATCCTGCATCCTGCAGAATGGAAATCACAATTACAGAAAGTTAGACAAAATGAGATGGCAGAGGAATATGTCCCAGATGAAGGACCAAGATAAAAACCCAAGAAGAAAAACTAAGTGAATTGGAGATAGGCAATCTACCTGAAAAAGAATTCAGAATAATGAGAGTAAAGATGATCCAAGATCTCAAAACAGAATGGAGGCACAGATCAAGAAGATACAAGAAATGTTTAACAAAGACCTATAAGAACTAAAGAATGAACAAACAGAGGTGAACAATACAATAACTGAAATGAAAAATACACTAGAAGGAATCAATAGCAGGATAACTGAGGCAGAAGAACAGATAAGTGAGCTGGAAGACAGAATGGTGGAAATCACTTCCATGGAACAGAATAAAGAAAAAAGAATGAAAAGAAATGAGGACAGTATGAGAGAACTCTGGGACAACATTAAATGTGCCAACATTTGCATTACAGAAATGCTCCAACCAAAAGAGACAGACTCACTGAATGGATAAAAAAAACAAGACCCATATATATGTTCTCTATAAGAGACCCACTTCAGATCTAGCAACACATACAGACTGAAAGTGAGCAGATGGAAAAAGGAATTCCATACAAATGGAAATCAAAAGAAAGCTGGAGTAACAATACTCAAATCAGACAAAACAGACTTTTTATTTTTTTGGCTGCACCATGCAGCATGCGGGATCTTAGTTCCCCAACCAGGGATTAAACCCGTGACCCCTGCAATGGAAGTGTGGAGTCTTAACCATTGGACCTCCAGGGAAGTCCCCAAAATAGACCTTAAAATAAAGACTGTTACAAGAGACAAAGAAGGACACTACATAATGATCAAGGGAGCAATCCAAGAAGAAGATGTAACAATTGCAAATATATACGCACCCAACATAGGAGCACCTCAATATATAAGGCGAATACCAACAGCCATAAAAGGAGAAATAGAAACACAATAACAGTGGGGAGTTTAACACCCCACTTTCATCATGGACAGATCATCCAGACAGAAAATCAATAAGGAAACACAGGCCTTAAATAACACATTAGATCAGATGGACTTAATTGATATTTATAGAGCATTCCATACAAAAGCAGCAGAATACACATTCTTCTCAAGTGCACCTAAACATTCCTCCAGGATTGATCACATGCTGGGCCACAAAGAAAGCCTCAGTAAATTTAAGAAAATTGAAATCATATCAAGCAACTTTTCTGACTGCAATGCCATGAGACTAGAAATCAACTATAGGAAAATAACTAAAAAACACAAACATGTGGGGGCTAAACAATATGCTACTAACCAACCAATGGATCACTGAAGAAATCAAAGAGGAAATAAAAAAATACCTAGAGACAAATGAAAATGAAAGCATGAAAGCAAAACCTATTGGATGCAGCAAAAGCAGTTCTAAAAGGGAAATATATAGAAATACAATCTTACCTCAAGAAACAAGACAAATCTCAAATAAATAACCTAACCTTACACCTAAAGGAACTAGAGAAAGAACAACAAACAAAACCCAAAGTTAGTAGAAGGAAAGAAACCATAAAGCTCAGAGCAGAAATAAATGAAATAGAGATGAAGAAAACAACACAAAAGATCAATGAAACTAAAAGATGGTTCTTTGAAAAGATAAACAAAATTGATAAACCTTTATCCAAACTCAACAAGAAAAAGAGAGAGAGGGCTCAAATCAATAAAATTAGAAATGAAAAAGGAGAAGTTACAACAACGGAAACCACAGAAATACAAAGGATCACGAGAGACTACTACAAGCAACTGTATGCTGATAAAACGGAAAACGTAGAAGAAATGAACATTTTTTTAGAAAGGTACAATCTCCCAAGACTGAACCAGGAAAAAACAGAAAATATGAACAGACCAATCACAAGTACTGAAGTTGAAAATATGATTTAAAAACTCCTAACAGGGGTTTCCCTGGTGGCTCAGTGGTTGTGGTTCCGCCTGCCAATGCAGGGGACATGGGTTCGAGCCCTGGTCCAGGAAGATCCCACAGGCCATGGAGCAACTAAGCCCATGCACCACAACTACTAAGCCTGCGCTCTAAAGCCCACGAGCCACAACTGCTGAGCCCACATGCTACAACTACTGAAGCCCGTGCACCTAGACCCCACGCTCCACAACAAGAGAAGCCACTGCAACTAGAAGTCTGCGCACTGCAAGGAAGAGTAGCCCTGCTCACTGCAACTAGAGAAAGCCCATGCACAGCAACGAAGACCCAATGCAGCCAAAAATAAATTAAAAAAAAAAAACTCCTAACAAACAAAAGTCCAGGACCAGATGTCTTCACAGATGAATCCTATCAAACATTTAGAGAAGAGTTAACACCTATCCTTCTGAAACTATTCCAAAACATTGCAGAGGAAGGAACACTCCCAAACTCATTCTATGAGGCCACCATCACCCTGATATCAAAACCAGAAAAGGATACCACAGGAAGGAAGGAAGAAAAGAAAATTATAGGCTAATATCACTGATGAACAAAGATGCAAAAATCCTCAACAAAATACTAGCAAACTGAATCCAACAATACATCAAATGGATCATACGCCATGATCAACTGGGATATATCCCAGGGATGCAAGGATTTTTCAGTATCTGCAAATCAATCAGTGTGATACACCACATCAACAAATTGAAGAATAAAAACTATATGATAATTTCAATAGATGCAGAAAAAGCTTTTGACAAAATTCAACACCCAATTATGATAAAAACTCTCCAGAAAGTGGGCATACAGTGAACATACCTCAACATAATTAAGGCCATATATGACAAACCTACAGCTAACATCATACTCAACAGTGAAAAGGTGAAAGCATTTCCTTTAAGATCAGGAACAAGACAAGGATGTCCACTCTCAACGCTATTATGCAACATAGTTTTGGCAGTCCTAGCCATGGCAATCAGAGAAGAAAAAGAAATAAAGGGAATTCCAATTTGGAAAAGAATAAGTAAAACTGTCACTATTTGGGACTTCCCTGGTGGTCCCGTGGTTAAGAATCTGCCTTCCAATGCAGGAGATGCAGGTTCAATCCCTGATCAGGGAACTAAGATCCCACATGCTGCGGGGCAACTAAGCTCATGTGCTGTAGAGCCCATATGCCACAATTAGTGAGCCCATACACTGCAACTACTGAGCCCACACGCTCTGAAGCCCGCATGCCACAACTAGAGAGAAGCCTGTGTGCTGCAACTAGAGAGCCCATGCACCACAACTACTGAGCCTGTGCACACAACCAGAGAGAAGCCTGCGCACCACAACAATAGATCCCGCATACTGCAACAAAGATCCTGCATGCTGCAACAAAGATCCCACATGCCACAACTAGACCCGACACAGCCAAATAAAAATTAAAAGGAAAAAACAAACACTGTCATTGTTTGCAGATGACATGATACTATACATGGAAAATCCTAAAGATGCTACCAGAAAACTGCTAGAGCTCATCAATGAATTCAGTAAAGTTGCAGGATACAAAATTAATACACAGAAATCTGTCGCATTTCTATACACTAACAATGAAAGTTCAGAAACAGAAATTAAAGAAACAATCCCAATTGCCATTGCATCAAAAAGAATAAAATACCTAGGAATAAACCTACCTAAGGAGGCAAAAGACCTATACTCCAAAAACTATAAGACACTGATGAAAGAAATGGAAGATGACACAAATAGATGGAAAGATATACCATGTTCTTGGATTGGAAGAATCAATATTATCAAAATGACTTTACAATCCAAGGCAGTCTACAGATTCAGTGCAATCCCTATCAAATTATCAATGGCATTTTTCACAAAACTACAACAAAAAAATCTTAAAATTTGTATGGAGACACAAAAGACCCCAAATAGCCAAAGCAATATTGAGAAAGAAAAACGGAGCTGGAGGAATCAAGCTCCTGGACTTCAGACTATACTAAAAAGCTACAGTCATCAAAACAGTATGGTACTGACACAAAAACAGAAATATAGATCACTGGAACAGGATAGAAAGCCCAGAAATAAACCCATGTACCTATGGTCAATTAATCTATGACAAATAGAGGCAAGACTATACAATGGAGAAAAGTCAGTCTCTTCAATAAATGGCTCTGGGAAAACTGGACAGCTATATGTAAAAAAATAAAATTAGAACATTCTTAAACACCATACACAAAAATAAACTCAAAATGGGTTAAAGACCTAAATGTAAGACTGGATACTGTAAAACTCTTAGAGGAAAACATAGGCAGAGCACCCTTACATATAAATCACAGCAATATCTTTTTTGATCCATCTCCTAGAGTAATGGAAATAAAACCAAAAATAAACAAATGGGACCTAATTAAACTCAAAAGCTTGTGTACAGCAAAGGAAATCATAAACAAAATGAAAAGACAACCCACAGAATGGGAGAAAATATTTGCAAGCAATGTGACAGACAAGGGATTAATCTCCAAAATTTACAAACAGTTCATGTGGCTCGATATGAAAAAATAAACAACAACCCAATCAAAAAATGGCAGAAGACCTAAATAGACATTTCTCCAAAGAAGATGTACAGATGGCCAAGGGGTACCTTAAAAGATGCTCAACATTGCTAATTATTAGAGAAATGCAAATCAAAACTACAATGAGGGAATTCCCTGGTGGTCCAGTGGTTAGGACTCCATGCTTTCACTGCTGAGGGCCCAGGTTCAATCCCTGGTTGGGGAACTAAGATCCCGCAGGCTGCATGGCAAAACAAAACAAAATAAACAAAAAACTACAATGAGAGGGACTTCCCTGTGATCCAGTGGCTGGGACTCCATGGTCCCAATGCAGGGGGCCAGGGTTCGATCCCTGGTCAGGGAACTAGATCCCACATGCTGCAACTAAGAGTTTGCATGCTGCAGCTAAAGATCCCACATGCCGCAACTAAAAAAGATCCCATGTACCGCAACTAAGACCCAGCATAGCCAAATAAATAAATATTTTTTAAAAAAAGAAACTACAATGAGGGAATTCCCTGGTGGTCCAGTGGTTAGGACTCCATGCTTCCAATGCTGGGGGCCCGGGTTCCATCCCTGGTTGGGGAACTAAGATCCCACAGGCTGCATGGCAAAACAAAACAAAATAAACAAAAAACTACAATGAGAGGGACTTCCCTGTGATCCAGTGGCTGGGACTCCATGGTCCCAATGCAGGGGGCCAGGGTTCGATCCCTGGTCAGGGAACTAGATCCCACATACTGCAACTAAGAGTTTGCACGCTGCAGCTAAAGATCCCACATGCCGCAACTAAAAAAGATCCCATGTACCGCAACTAAGACCCAGCATAGCCAAATAAATAAATATTTTTTAAAAAAAGAAACTACAGGGCTTCCCTGGTGGCGCAGTGGTTGAGAGTCTGCCTGTCGATGCAGGGGACACGGGTTCGTGCCCCGGTCCGGGAGGATCCCACATGCCGTGGAGCGGTTGGGCCTGTGAGCCATGGCTGCTGGGCCTGCGCGTCCAGAGCCTGTGTTCCACAACGGGAGAGACCACAACAGTGAGAGGCCTGCGTACCGCAAAAAAAAAAAAAAAAAAGAAACTACAATGAGGGAATTCCCTGGTGGTCCAGTGGTTAGGACTCCATGCTTCCAATGCTGGGGGACCGGGTTCCATCCCTGGTTGGGGAACTAAGATCCTGCAAGCTGCACTGCATGGCCAGAAAAAAAAAAAAAAACCAAAAAATACAATGAGATATCACCTCACACCAGTCAGAATGGCCATCATCAAAATGTCTACAAACAATAAATTCTGGAGAGGGTGTGGAGAAAAGGGAACCCTCCTATGCTGTTGGTGGGAATGTAAATTGGTACAGCTACTGTGGAGAACAGTATGGAGGTTCCTTAAGAAACTAAAAATAGAACTATCATATGATCCTGCAATCCCAATCCTGGGCATATATCTGGAGAAAAACATGGTTCAAAAGGATACATGCACCCCAGTGTTCATGGCAGCACTATTTACAATAGTCAGGTCATGGAAGCAACCTAAATGTCCATCAACAGATGAATGGATAAACAAGATGTGGTACATATATACAATGGAATATTACTCAGCCATTAAAGAGAATGAAATAATGCCATTTGCAGCAACATGGATAGACTTGTAGATTATCATACTAAGTGAAGTAAGAGAAAGACAAACATCATATGATATTGCTGATATGTGGAATCTAAAAAAAAATTGATACAAATGAACTTATTTATAAAATGGAAATAGAGTCACAGACTTAGAGAATGAACTTATGGTTACCGGGGGGCTGGGTGGGGGGGAAGGATAGACTGGGAGTCTGGAGATTTACATGTACACACTGCTATATTTAAAATAGATAACCAACAAAGACCTACCATATAGCAAAAGGAACTCTGCTCAATACTCTGTAATAAACTAAATGGGAAAAGAATTTGAAAAAGAATAGATACATGTATATGTATAACTGAATCACTTTGCTGTACACCTAAAACCAACACAACATTGTTAATCAACTATACTCCAATATAAAATAAAAAAATTTTTAAAAATCCATAGGAACTGAAATCTAAAAATAAATAAGTAAAAATAAAACAATAAACAATAACCCAGAAACAAAGTCCTATTTATAGCACAGGGAACTATATTCAATATCCTCTGATAAACCATAATGGAAAAGAATATGAAAAAGGATATATATATATATATATATATATATGTATGTATGTATAACCGAATCACTTTGCTGTACAGCAAAAATTAACACATTATAAATCAACTATACTTCAATAAAAATTTAAAAGTATATAAAGGCAGCCATGTTAAAGAGGCCTACATGGCCCTCTTGTCAACAGCCAGCAAGTAACTGAGTAATTAAGGCCCTCAGTCCAAGAACCCTCAAGGAACAGAATCCTGTCAACAACCACGTGAACTTGGAAGCAGATCCTTCCCCAGTCAAGCCTTCTGATGAGACACTAGCCCTGTTTAACACCTTGATTTCAGTCTTGAGAGACTCTGAAGCAGAGGACCCAGTTGAGCCATACCTGGATTCCTGACACATGAAAACTATGAGATAATGTGTGTTGTTTTAAACTACTAAGTTTTGAAATAGAAATAACACAAAAGGAGATACAAATGTAAGAGAAGTAAATACCCTATAGTCCTGAATTTGAATTGGAAGTATCAATAAAATATAGATGCCCTAGGTCTTTCTACTAAAAAGGCTTAGAAACAGTGAACATGCCCTGGCATCCAATTTGTGGTCTTGAAATTCTGTTTCCCCAAGAAGAAACCAAGGCTCCTTGGAGAAATGACTGAATACAGATCTGAGGCAGGAATTATATGACATAAGCCTGAAACATCTTGTCACCATAAAGCAAGGAAGTTCCTGACTATGAGGGTCTAATGTCAGAAGCCAACTTGAAGAACTTCCCACTTGAAGATGGGAAAATTTGAGCATCAGTAAAGATAATGACAGCAGTGGATTGAAATACTTTAAGGATGTTTACATCCATGAATTCATAATTACTCTTATTTTAAAAAACTGGATTGGTCACCACTAGAGAATGCTAGAGAACCAACTAACTATTCTGAAAACTGGTAAATCAAAACTGGAAACAAGGATTTATCCTGTTTTTTCCATGTGAACTATAGCACTTGGTAACCAAATAGATAAGAAAAAGTTTCTTTTAATAAATGTATTCTTCTAGGGAATTCCCTGACGGTCCAGTGGTTTGAACAGGACTCCGTGCTTTCCCTGCCAAGGTCCCGGGTTTGATCACTGGTCAGGGAACTGAAAACTCCCGCAAGCCAGGCCACGCAGCCAAAAAAAAAGTATTTTTCTAGTGAATAAAGAAGGAATGATATAATTAGAATATTGTGATTTTGCCACTAATTATGAATTAGTGGATAGAGACACTATTCATCAGTGGCTGCTAACATCACAAAGAGAAACCAGACATTCCTTCCTGATGGAAGAAAGTGACACCATGATTAAGTGGTCTTGCCAGAAAGGCTGAACCTGAATATGTTGAAGCCTCCAGACTGAACTACCAATTCCCAGGAAGTAGAAACAGAGAAAGATGTGAAAGTACACTACAGGGAAGCATTTGTCAAAATGCATACTGGGGGCAACTACAGGATAAACAACCCCCATGCCCAGCAAATACAATGCAATAGGAAGAAAGAAATGGAGCAGAAATCCAATTAAAAGGGACAAGAGGGACTTCCCTGGTGGCGCAGTGGTTAAGAATCTGCCTGCCAATGCAGGGGACACGGGTTCGAGCCCTGATCCGGGAAGATCCCACATGCCGCAGAGCAACTAAGTCCGTGTGCCACAACTACTGAGCCTGTGCTCTAGAGCCCGTGAGCCACAACTACTGAGCCCACGCACCGCAACTAGTGAAGCCTGCGCGCCTAGAATCCGTGCTCCACAACAAGAGAAGCCACCACAATAAGCCCACCCACTGCAACAAAGAGTAGCCCCGCCTGCCACAGCTAGAGAAAGCCCGCTGGTAGCAACCAAGACCCAACGCAGCCAAAAACAAACAAAAAAATAGACAAGACCTATCAGTCAAACACATTTTGTAGACATAATGAGGATCCTGATTCAACTAAACATTTATATATATATGATATATGATATATATATTCAACTAAACATATATATGTGATAATAAAAATTGGAATGTAAGCACTTACTGGATATGTAATGACATAAGGAATAACTATTAAGCTTTTATGAGATAAAGGTATTATGCCTATGTTTTAAAAAGTATTTGTTAGAGATACATACTGGAATATTTACAGGTAAAACAGTATATGTTTTTGCTTCAAAATAACAAGGGAAGGGAGTGGGTGGATGGGGACACACATGATACAAGACTGGTCAAGAGCTGCTAACTGTTGAAAGTGGATGAGCATGTAAGGTTCATTATATTATTCTTTCAGTCTTTGTCAACATTTTAAATTCTTTGTAATTAAAAAAAAAAAAAGCTTTTAAAACATGTTCATATGCTATGGTTCTGCACTTAACACTTGTGCTCCAGGAGGCAAGTACACGACCTGGCACTGCAGTGTTGTTCCTAATAGTGAGAACAGGACACAACCTCAATGTCCATCAGTAGAACTGCTAAAGAAACGGGGCTCTCAATTCTAACTAGGGTAGAAGTTAAAACGGAATCCAGTGCAGCCTTGACAGCACTGATGTAATACTTTGTAGCTTCTTACTGAAATGGGGTCAAGAGCACAAAGGGGGCCTTCAAGCTGTGCGACCTTGAGCGAGTGACTTAACCTCCCCTTGCCTCAGTTTCACCCTCTTTAACATGGAGTTGATAATAATCATATAGATTTTTTTTGGCCACGCCCCTCAGCTTGCGGGGATTTTAGTTTCCCGACCAGGGATTAAACCCAGGCCCTCGGCCGTGAAAGTGCGGAGTCCTAACCACTGGACCGCCAGGGAATTCCCGTATACAGACCATTTTTTGACGATTAAATGAGTTACTACCTGTTAAGTGATTAGAACAGTGCCAGGCTCGTGGTGAGCGCTACAGAAGTATCTGTTAGTAGTAGTCGTGGTCCTGAAAGGCCGGTCTTGGCTCTTGGCGCACCCCGCACTGCGCGCCCTCTTTCCTGGACTTTAGCCTGGAGCGCACCCCACCCCCCCCCGCCCGTCCCGCTCGCCCGGGGACTCACCTGAAGCCGGCCGACCCGCGACCAAGACTCTTGAAACGCCCGTGGGGCCTTGGGACCTGGGCCGAAGGAGCACCGCGGACCCTCTCTCCACTCCGCTAGGCTGACACTTCCGCTGTCTCTTTAGGCCGCTCGGAAGCTGTTTCATGTCTTCGGCCTCCTCGCTTTTGGCCCATCCAGTGCAAAGAGGCCAGGAGGAAACTGCACCCCTTCCCCCGCTCTCCCCAAATCCTGGGACCTCCTGTTCCTGTTCCATCCAAGCCTGGCTCTTCCCTTCCATTTCCTAGCCCCACCCCATCCTGCCCCCGACTTGCCCCACAAGTGGATTTCATTTGGCGATCTGAGGAGCAGCACCGAGAGACCCAGAGAAGGGGTCGCCTGCGTTGCCTTACCCCTGAGAGCTCCACACACCTGCCTGGCCTTCTTGTCTTTCCACTTGGGCACAGAGAGGTGAAGTAACTCGTCCACAGCAACACTAGTGGACAGGGACAAACCACAGCAGCGCCCTGCTACCAAGACACTCATTCTCCCACCGCGCGGCTTTCCCCGCCCTTCCTTCCCATCAGGCTCTGGCTGCCTGCAGAGTCCCTACACCTGGCCACCCTCACGCCCCGTGTCTCCCACCCCACATTAACATCACCTGACCTCCAGGAGTCTATCCATTTCTTCCTCTTGTGCACCAACAGGGTATCTGCACCACCCGCTCTCCCAATACTTTCAGGACACAGCTAGTCACACAAAATAATTACTTGACAACTACTTATGTGGCCACACCTATGTTTTCTAGATAAGGAAGAATAATAACTTTCCAGGTAGGGAAACAAAGTTTCTGGATGCTTAATAGGAAGGAGCACTAGACAGAGAGTCAGTCTCAAATACAGACCATTGTCACCTCCCAGGCATGCGACATTGGACAATCACTTCATGTCACCAAGCTCAGTTTACTCAACTGTAAATGTGAATGGTAAATACCCACGCCTTGCTCTTCTCTGGGTGATTGTGAGGATCACCTGAGAAACCGCATGGGAAAGCTTTTTAGTCTATACCCTAAGGCCTTTTCACCAGCTGGTCCCACTTCCTGGATTGCCCTCCCAGGTGGCACTGAGCTCCCTCATCTGCTCTGTATCATAGCTCAAATGCCTCTTAACGAAGCCTCCCCTGACCACCCTAGATAATGAAACCTCACTCCTTTATCCTGCTCCACTTTCTTCTGTTTCCAAAGCACTGTATCACCTATATATTACACTATATCGCTTATTTATTATACTTATTGTTTTTCTCAGGCAGGGTTCTCTGCTGTGTCCCAAATCCCTGCAACAGCGTCCGCGAGCCCATAGCGGTGCTCGGCGGATGCTGCCGACTGGCTGAGTGCCCTGTTCACTGCCTGAACTTCCCTTCTTCTCTAGGTGCTCCGCTGATCACAGGCACTGAAAATCCTTCATGACACTGTCAATGAGGCTGAATGCAGGGGAGTGGTGTCAGCGACTGTAACACTTTGGTCTAGGTCGGTGAAAGAGAAACTGAAAAAAACCTGCAACATTCCCAAATTCTCCCTTCGACTTTCTCTTTGCTGCAGGCTTACCCTAGCAGGCTCTCTCTTCTCCCCCTCTCTCCCTTCCCGTCTCTCATTCGTTGAGAGGCCTCTCCTCCCCTTTGCTTTTCTCCTTTACTCCTTGGGCCTCTTTTGTGACTGCTCTCTCCTCTGCGAGCTTTTCTTTGCCTTTGTGGATAGGTGAGAGAGGAAGAGGCTGTCTGAGCACTGGGGTTGGAGTCTCAGAGAGACCAAACTGAAATCCAGCGTTGAAGGTGAGTGTGGTCTGTAGTAGCAGCCTAGATAAGGACACAGCAGCTGAGACTTTGTCCCTGTGTCCTGAGATGCTCAAGGAGCACAGGGAGGACTGCAGGTCTGCACTGTGCTCTAAACATACAACAGGCGCTTTCCCCTCACCCTGGGAGCTCACGTGAAGGGGAGGGAGGAGGCAGAGCGGAAGCTCTGTAGCAGCGGCTTTTTCCTCAAGTAAACGTTTACAGGAACTGCTTAGACTTACCAGGTAAAGATTTGGCTGAATCTTCCTGTGCTAGAGCAGAGAACACTGCCTGGTTTCCCAAACCCACCTCAGCCCACCTGCCCATTGCACTTCTGGGGCATCTCACTCCTCTGAGGGTGGGGTGGGCAGTGGGGAGCACAGGTATAGGGGCAACATGCTGATGTAGACGTTGCAGGTGGAAGAAGGATGGGAAGGAAATGGATTTGCTGGCACCTCTAGCTGATTAGAAGGACCATCAGGACTGTCTGGGGCCTTGATACTCTAAGTGTGTTCCATGAACCAACAGCATCAGCATCACTGGGAGCGTACTGAAAATGCAGATTCCTGGGCTACACTGTGACTTTCTGAATTAGAATCTGTATTTTAACAAGATCTCGGGTGATTTGTAGATACTCTAAAATTCAGTAAGCACTATTCTAGGGACTTCCCTGGTGGTCCAGTGGTTAAGACTCCAGACTTCCACTGCAGGGTGCATGGGTTCAATTCTTGGTTGGGGAACTAAGATCTCACATGTCACACAGTGCAGCCAAAAAAAAAAAAAAAAAAAAAAATTCAAGAAGCACTATTCTAGGTAGTCTGCATTTAGCCACTGTTCTATTTACAAATGAAACAGTCAAGGAATTTTAGAGTTTTCTGGTTGTTGTTATGGTCCCTAAGCTATAAGGAAAACCAAATATATATACATATGCATATACATATATACACACATATATAGACTTCTTTAACTTTTTAAAAATAGACTTTGAAGACATATTTAGTACAGTATACTTTTAGGTTGAACTTTTATTTCCTTTCTTTTGAAGTTCTGATTCAGATTTTGACTGTGGAGAAAAGTATAATGAGACTGTCAGCAGAGGCGTTTAACATTCTATTTCGTTCAAGCATGATACTTACAATTCCACCTACATTCATTAGATGGTATTAAGTTATTTCTTTATGTAAATCATAGTGCACGTTTATTGAGAGTTATGTTTTCAGTGCTTTACAAGTTTGTATTAATTTATTCTTATGTTCCCTATGAGAAAGGTACTCTTATCCCCTATTTTATAGACAGGGAGACTGTAGCATAGGGGCATTTAATTAAACTGCTCGAAGTCACACAGCTCACAGACGGAGAGGCAGGTAATGAGCCTACACAGTGTGGTGCCAGATTTGTGTGTTTAACCCTGACAGTAAATGGCCTGAGAATGCTGGACTCCCCAGTTAAGCAGCAAGCTGCCCGAGGTCAGAGGCTCCTTTTCTTGAGAGTCTCAATGATGCTGCTCGCAATGGCCCTCCAAGTTGCTGACTAGCCTTCAAAAGGCAGTGGCAGAAAAGGCTATGAATAAAACAGGCACACTGCAAAGGTTTTAAAGTATCATCTTATTCGTTATTTATAACAAAAATGGAAACCTTAATATGGTAATGACCTGCACTGGGAATTTGGAGTTAGATATCAAAATGGGACATGGATTTCTAAACCATCAAATCTATAGGTTTCACACCATGGGTAATGCTGCTTAATAAATGAGTTTGCCACCCATTCTGATGAAAGCAACAAAGAAATCATCCATTAAATTCCTGGGGAGACTGTGGCAATGATTTCCTATGGGAATGGGAATGATTCTTATTCCCCCAATCTTAATTGTGTTTAAAATGTCACTTTTACAAAAAAAAGGCTCATCTCTGAATATCTTTTGAATGTACCCAATCTTAAAAAAAGTATACACAATTGCTAGTCATTTAGAGTTATTCAATATTAAATATTACTCAATAACGGCCCCTCCATACCAATTTATCTCCAGGTAAGATTTGGTCCCTTTAAGAGAAATCGTTAGAAATGAACCAAGGGATAGGGAAGAAGGAGGTTGCCAAGCAACTGCCAACAGTCATCCACCCAGGAGACAGCAGCACCTGGTCTGCAGAAAAGCCACACACTCCAAAGCAAAATAAATTTCATAAGAGCAAAATAAGCCACTTGAAAATCTTACTTTCCAAGATCACCTCATTTAGGGGCCCTGGTGGTCCATGGGATTAGTCCAGTTTGGCAACAGTATGGATTCTAAAATGCCTAATGAGGTTGCAATGATGACTGAAGGCTTTCCCACACTCATCACACTCATACGGTCTCTCTCCAGTGTGGCTTCTCTGATGCTTTATAAGGAGTGTTCGCCTACTAAAGCTTTTACTGCACTGACTGCATTGATAGGGTTTCTCACCAGTGTGGATTCGGAGATGCTGGAAAAGCCCCGCATTCTGACTGAAGGCTTTACCACACTCGTTACAGCGATAGCGCTTCTCTCCAGTGTGTATCCTCTGATGCTGAACAAGGTATGAGCTCAGGCGGAAGGCTCTCCCACACTCTTCACATTCATATGGTTTTTCCCCTGTGTGGATCCTTCTGTGTCTAATGAGGCCATTGCTGGCACTAAAGGCTTTCCCACAATCCTTACATTGATAGGGTTTCTCTCCAGAGTGGCTCCGCTGATGTTCAACCAGGCCTGACCTCTGGCTGAAGGCCTTTCCACATTCTTCACATTCATATGGCTTCTCCCCAGTGTGGATTCTCTGGTGCTGAATGAGAACTGAACTCTGAGTAAAGCTTTTCCCACATTCATTGCACCTGTGACGTCTCTCTCCAGTGGGGTGTTCCCTCTGCTTTTCTACCCTGCTCTCACGTTTACAAGTTTCTCTGTACTTAGAATCTAAAGGAACATCTCTTTGGAGTCTGCTATTCTCAAAATGTCCCATTTCTTTTAAGACTTCTTGTTTCAATGCCAAGTCCTGGTTTTCAAGTACAGTTTCACCATCTAGAATAATAAATAGATCAAACAATGTCATCTCTTTCCTTTATGAAAGAGTAAAACCACAGGATGGGGAACAGGAAGATCCATATCAAGCACACATATTCTAGGAATCCACAGAAGACCTAAATGGAGATATTGAGACCAACAGAGTAAGGGGTCATCAGCACCTGCTGAAGTGGATGGAGGGGATCACCCAGAGAAGGTGAGGCTTCCAGAGAGGATGTACACAAGCAGGCACTGTGGAATGCTTACTAGGAAGCAGGAACTGTTCTAAGTGTTTTATGTATATTAATTTATTAAATCTTCAAATGACTCTCTGACTCCATACTATGATTATCTCCATTTTTACAGATGCATAAACTGAAGGCACAGGAAGGTTACTTGACCTGCCCAATGTCACATAGCTTCTAAGTAGCAGTGCTTAAATTCCAACCCAGGCAATTTGGTGCCAGAGTCCACAGTCTTTACTACCCTATACTGAACCACCAGAGATCCCCTGAATGGACCTGTGAAAGTCCTTACCTTGTTCTCCAAATTTGTGGGGCCCAAAAGATTCACATTTGAACTGTGTCACCATGGACTGAACCTGGAGAGCTGTGGATTCCTGCTTGGCCTTCAAATGCACTGCATCCCCTGAGAGCACTTCAGAATGTCCATGTTCACAGTCTGGGGCCTGAAGGCAGGTAGGTATATTTGGGTTCATAAGAGGAGGACTACAGGAATCCAGGCTAATACTCAATGAAAGAGATCATATGGAACCATATGAGACATTTTGTAGAGCAATGGCACAGTGGAAGACCCAGAGTTTAAATCCACACCCAAAAGCAGAAGGGGCAGAACAAGAGTGGCCCAGTGGTTTAAAATATGTTTATAAGTTCTTTGATGCTCCTTCCATTAATTCCTCTCCCCTTGAGTGAGAGCTGTACTTAAAATGGCTCATTTCTACTTAATAGAATGTATGGCAGAAGTGATGGTATATAACTCTGAGACTAAGTAGTAAAAAGGATGTGGTTTCATCCTTATCCTCTCTTTCTCTATTTCTCTCTCTCTTGGGGAAGCCAACTGACATGTTGTGAGGACACTCAATGAGCCCTAAAGAGAAACCCACATGGTAAAGATCTCCTGCCAACAGCCAGTGAAGAACCGAGGCTCCCTACCAACAACCATGGGAGTGAGCCATCTTGGAAGTGGGTCCACCAGCCGCAGGTCTTCAGAGGACTATAGTCTTGGTTGACATCTTCACAGCAACCTCATAAGAGATCCTCCTAAGTGGCTCCCAAAACCCTGACTCAGAAACTGGGAGATAATATTTGTTTTTTCAAGCCATTAAAGCTTAGGGAGGCAGGTAATTTGTTACCCAGCAACAGAAAATTAATACATGAGGCTATAGCCAACCAACCTGGGTCACCAAACGTCACCCTTCATTTAATATTCTGTGTCCAGGAGCCTATCTTCCTCCTCTCACCTGGTTCTCTGGCTCACTTAGCTCTCGCTCCAGATCTTCAACTGCAGCCACTGCCTCCTCCCCATTCTCGGGATGGTGCTTCTGCACCCAGGCCTGGAGCTCCTCGGGCAGGATGGTCAGGAACTGCTCCAGCACCAGGAGCTCCAGGATTTGCTCCTTGGTATGTGTGTCTGGCCTCAGCCACTGACGACAGAGTTCCCGGAGCCGGCTCAGTGCTTCTCGGGGACCAGGAGTCTCTTGGTAACAAAAGTGCCTAAAAAGTTGGCGGGAGGCCTCCTGGCCAGAAAAGCTGTTCTCCTGAAGGTACGTTCCTTGGTCCCAGATAGGGTCTTCCTCCACCTTCACAATCTTAAGTCCATCCTGTTCCCCTGTTGAAGCCATTCTGGGATTAACTTAGAAGGGCTCACTCCAGCCTGAGGCAGAGGGGTAACTGATTTAAGATCCCCTGATTTAACCTTCTTTAGGAGGATGTACCTGATGAGAAAAATATGTCTTAATGGAAATTAAAAAGTAATGGGGAAAACAAACAAAGTATAAGAACAATAAATATTATGCTATCATTTATGTTAATAAAAGGTATATACAGTATTTTACTTCTGTACGTTTAGAAATTGGAAAAAAAGGCATATGGAAGAATACATTACTGACCCCAATTCTTCACCCTTCCCTGTAGACATGTACTTTGTTGTGCCCTCCCACTGTGATTCTGGGCTCAGCCATGTGACTTGACTTGGCCAGTGTGTTACTAGCAAGTGTGATACAAGCTAGACTTGAAAAGTACTTGTGTGATTGGGCTTGCTTGCCCTTGCCTGCTACAATTGCTAGGAGGATATGCTGGCTTTCAGATGATAAGAAACATGCAGGACAGAGCCAAATCACCCCAGAGAGGCAGATGAGACCATCCTAGGTCAGCTAACAGCCAGCTAATCCCCAGACATGTAAGTGAGCCTAGCTGAGATTTGCAGAGCTGCCTGCAGGACTCACAGCTGACTGCAGATATACAAGTCAGCCCTGCCCCTATCAGCTGAACCCCAGACTCATGTGCTAAATAAATGTTTATTGCTGTATGCTGCCAAAGATTTTTAATTGTTACACCACATTATTATAGCAATGAAAAACTAATACAGAGGGGTGGCCTCTGGGGAGGGAACTAGGTAACTCAGAATAAGACAGGAAGGAAAATAATACCTTCTGTATTTTTTCTGATTGTTGAGCCATTTCAAATAAAGTACTTATTCCAAGAAAATAAACAAATAAATAAATTGTAGTGATTTAAAAGCCTCATACTCGATATATGGTAGCTTCAGGAGAAGAACAGGACATATAAAACTAGCCATAATATCAAATGATGAGTGCTATATAGAGGCTTCAACAGAATATCTAGGGAGTGATGAGCAGGAAAAACATAATTCTGACAGGATATGGAGCAGTGAAAGAATGTGGCTTAGGGGCAAGTACATTTGAATTAGGCCTAAAATAACGAACAGAAATTTGTCAGGCAGAGAAAGGGTGATGGGAGGAAATTCAACATGACAGGCCAAGCAAACAACAGAATCAAAGGTATTTAAGGTTACACTGCACAGTGACTCTAAGGACAGGCAGGGGGTCCTGGTGGCTGAACTACAGAGTATAGCGTGTGGGGAGAAAATGCATGACAAGAGATAAGGTTGGAAAGGTGCATTTCATCAGAATAGAGAACAACCCTGAACTCTAGGCTAAGGTGTTTAGACTTTACGATATGGAAAACCGAGGGTCATCAAGGTTAGACCTGTATTTCAAAGGAATATTGAGTAAGATTCAGGAGGGAAATGGTAAGAATATGCTG
This sequence comes from Hyperoodon ampullatus, assembly GCF_949752795.1. Taxonomy (NCBI): domain Eukaryota; kingdom Metazoa; phylum Chordata; class Mammalia; order Artiodactyla; family Ziphiidae; genus Hyperoodon; species Hyperoodon ampullatus. The sequence goes on along the minus strand of NC_136923.1, from coordinate 83,803,675 downwards.
TAGGGTTGTGGCAGTTTAAGTTGGGAGGTTTAATGGTGGTTACACTAATACAATGTTTACTTTAGCAGTGGCATTTAAGTTTTATATATGACTTTAGTCCTGTTTTAATAGAATCATTAAGGTCTGAGAGAACTGAGAAAAGTTTCTCAGTTATACTTTATTGGGGGAAAATGTATTTATTCCATTCATTCAAATATCATGTGCCTACCAGATGCCTGGCATAGTGTGGGCACTTAGGTCAAAGCAATGAAAGGGAACAGACCTGGTCCTTGCCTTTATGGGATTTGCAGTGGGAGAGACAGACTTTAGTACAATATTCACAGCAACTTATGTTGTAGTGTTAAGAATAGAGAGCATTACAAAGATTGTGGGTCTTATTCTTTGTCCATGTCCAGCATCAACTCTAATTTTTTACTCCTTACTGCAGCATCTGGGTAACAGGTTTGTTGAGTCTTCAGTCCAGGAAGACTTGTAAGCCTGAGAATTCTTATGAATTTACACTGGATTCCACTATTATTAAAAATATGGCAAAAATTGTTCTGTGACTATAGGTTCTGCATCTAACGCTACTGAGAAACCATGGTGATCAGGTTTTTCTCTTGAGCACCACAGGCAACCCCTCACAGACCCAAAGCCCTAGGTGGGGCAACCTCTGCATTCGCTGTGCTGCTCTCCCCACAGTTGGTGGACTTAGGATTTACCTCCTGATCTTGCGCCACCATGAACTCTGTCTTTATCCCTGTTTTCTGGATAAATAAATGAATTCTCCCTATCTATGTCCCTTTTCCTTTCATCAAGCCATGGCAAGGGCAGGGAAGGGAGAAGGCAGAGAAAATGCACTCTTCCTATTCTCCCCTATGCCACCACTGCTCTCAGGATTTGTATGTGTTACCCTATGTTCCCAGCTAGTCCTCCCTTGTCTCCTGTCTCCTCTCCCACCCATGTCCCAACCTGCTACAGATCCCAGGCACCTCTTGTACTTGATACACATCTGATAAACTAAATGGACTGAGTTCTTTAAAATTCTCTTTAGAGAAGCACTGCAAGGTAGAGACTAATGTTCAAATCATGTGGCCTCTCTAAAATGGGACTGACCAAAGCACCCCTCTCACAGAACTGTGATAATTATATAAGGTAATGCATATAAAAAGCTTAGCACGGTACCTGGTCCATAGCAATTGCTAAACATTAAAAAACCACCAGGTATTATTAGCAAAGCAGTACTAATAAGTTGAATATCCTCTTTTTACAGAGGAAATAGACCCAACAAAATAAACCATTGAATTCACAGGCCAAATTCAGTAGACAGTTGAAAATCTTGGAAGAAATATTTTCTGATGCTAGAGGCTTCAGTGGACTTCCACACTCATGAAAGGGGGTAGGAAAAAAAAAAGACTGTAGGCTACTGACTCAGGCTACGGCTTTATCAGAAACTATGGACCCAGGGGTCAAGGGACAGGACCAGTCTCATCTCCAGTAACTAAGCCCTGAAGCTGCTGGCCCCATACTAGGTCTGCCAGCCCTAAGAACTTCTTGGGGCAGCAACACTCAAACACTGGGTGTAAGTCCCAGAAAGGGTCTTAAATATAATGCTGAATGAAGAAGACAGAGAAATCTAAAACAGAAAGCTGCCCACACAAAATAAACCTACAAACTAAATTCCAAAACGCATGAATAACTCTAACCCTAAGAAAAATAATCAACAAATCAGAATAGAAATTCACTTGATATGAAATTTATTTTATAGTCCAAGGAATTTTTTAAATAAGTGATTTTGAGAAATACATGAGATAATGAAACCGAAACAAGCAAAAAATGCAACATCGGGTAGATATAAAGAAGGACTAATGAGAAATCTTAGGATTTAAGAAAAAACTTTGACACTTAAAATGTATTAGAGGATAAACAACAGAACGGACACAGCTGAAGAATAACAGTGATTTTTAAGACAATACTGAAGGCTTTACTCTGAATGCAGCAGGAGATGAAAAATATGAAACAGCAGTTAAGAAGAAAGAGAGAATATTTCATATATATATCTTCTTAACTGCTCTTTCATATATATACACATATATAATACATAAATATATATACATACTATATATATAAAATGTTAAGAAAATGCAACATTAATATACAGGAGCTTCAGAAGATGAGAATGTAGTGAATGACTGAGAAATAATAGTTGAGAAAAAAAATTAAGAATTTTCCATAAATGAAGGCCTGACTTCTCAGATCAAGAGTGCACACCTAGACATAATATAGTGAAACTGCAGCCTATTGAGGATAAAGAGACAATCTTAAAACCTACCAGAGGAAAAGAGACAGATTACCTACAAAGGAAACACAGCAAAGTGTTCATAAATGGAGTCCAGAAGGCAATAAGTGGGGAAATGACTGTCAACACAGAATTTACTCCCAGCTAAATATAAATAAATAGAGCAAAATGAAGCCATTTACAACCCACGAACCCTTCCTAAGAGAGTAACTAAAGGATGTAGTTCAGCAAACAAAAGTGAACTCAGAAAGAAGGTAAGAAACAGAAGAAACAACATAAGTCCAAAAACTGACAAAATATGGCAATAAATTTAAATGATTATGGAAAAAAAAACTTCCTGTAAAGTAATATATTCATTCACATGTACAATGATGTACATAGAAGGTTATTTACTGTAGCACTGTTTGTGAGGCAAAAGGTTGGAAACAACCTAAATGTCCACCAATATGGGACTGGTTAAATAAATTAGAGTAATCCATATATTGGACTACTACTATGCAGTTTTTAAAAATGAGGAAGCTCTTTATGTACAGATATGAAAGAACTGGCAAGATACATTTAGTGAAAAAAGCAAGGTGAAGAACCACTGTGAAAAATATTATCAGTTGTATTTTAAAAAGGGGAAAAAATATATATATATATTGGATACCCAAGCAACATTACCTGTCTCTGGGGATGGGAAATGAGTGGTTGGGAGCAGGCATGATGTGGAATTTTTCAGTGGATAAGCCCTATTACATTTTTTTACATGAGAATGTTTTACTACGCAAAAGGGGAAGAATATAAAACTAAAATTCTTTATAATAACAAGATGTGGTAGATGGTCAATTCAGTAGAAAGAGTGTATTAAGGCCCTTGTTGTCAGGAGAATAGAAATACTGAACAACAGACCTCATTAAAAAAAATTCTAAAAGTAAATACACATCTTATAATTTAAGGGTAAATCAGCAAGGAATTGGAGCGAATGGAACTCTCATACATTAATATGATATTTTAATGGGTACAACCACTTTGGAAAATTCTTTAGAACTATCTCTTAAAGCTTGAGAGTAAAAAAAGTTCTGCAGCTGTGGTATCAAGTAGCCCAGAACTGACGTAATGGGAAGGAAATCCAAAAAAGAGGGGATATATGTATACGTACAGCTGATTCACTTTGCTGCACAGGAGAAACTAACACAACATTGTAAAGCAACTATACTCCAATAAAAATTAATTTAAAAAAAATAGCCCTGAACTGGTCTGTTCAATCAATCAACAATTCACTTCAGAGAACATGTTTTTGTAAGTCCATCAATTAGTGGCAACCCATAGCTTTTGAAAATCAGCCAATCTGTAATGACTCGTTCCAATAAACACAGCTCTGAGAGCCAACTAATCAACAACAGTTTGTCCCATGAAACCAAGTCCCCAGAGATGATGTCAGCCCACCGAACTCCATGCTTCTCAAAACGCCTGTGTAAGAGCAGCAATCTCTTCTGTACCTAGTGAGGTGTTCCTAGTCAGGATATCTCTCCAGCTGTCTTTTCATTTCAGATATTGAGTGATGGTCTCATCATTCTTTGACAAGCTGAACATATGTGTATGCCATGACCTAGTAATTCCACTCCCGGATATATACCCCAAAGAAACAAGTGCTTCCGTCCACTAAAAGCTAAAACTACAGAAATGTTCAGAGCAGCTTTATTCAAAATAGCTCCAAATTAGAAACAACCCGAATGTCCATCAACTGCAGGATAAACAAACAGTGGAACTGTGGTAGGCAGAATTCTAAGATCGCCACATGATCTCCGTCTTCTATGATTGTCATCATGTCACTTAAGATTGTTAGTTTACATGATAAAAGGTGTAATTAAGATGTAATTAAGGTACCAATCAGTTGACCTTAGGAGATCTCTCGGTGGGCCTAACCTACTACATAACTCCTTTAACAGCAGAGTTTTCTCTGGCTGGTAGCAGAAGACGAAGTCAGAGGTTTGAAGTATGAGAAGGATTAGATACACAATTGCTGACTTGCTGATGGAGGGAGCCACCAGTAAAGGAATGCAGGCAGCCTCAAGAAGCTGAGACCAGTCCCACAGTGGCAGCCAGCAAGGAAAGGGAGACCTTGGTCCTACCAGGGACTTCAGTTCTACAATTGAAAGAAATTAAATTTTATAAATGGTTTAAGACTCTTGTATTTTTAAAACATAGTCAGTAAATTTAGTGCCATTTATATTAACCAAAGATTTATTTTTATATATATATATATGTCCATGCCTCTCTTTCGCTTTGTCACAGCTATCAAAGATTTCTTATTTGATTTCCTCTGCTGTCCTGCCTCCTGGCTGTGTTCCAGAGAGAACCAGTCGCTGTGTTGCTAGAGCTTTCATTCTAATGGGGAAGACACTGAGTTATCAAATAAATGGAGGACCTATTAAGATAGGATGGTGAGAGGTGAGCCCTTAAGAACAAAAAGGAGTGAGCCCTGCAGAGTAGAGGTGGGGGGCAGGGGGAGAACTGGTCAAAAGCCCTGAGGCAGGGCATGGTGTGGTCAAAACAATGAAAGGAGGCAGAGTGCCTACAGCCATGTGAGAGGAGAGTGGCAAAAATTAGGCTGGTAAGACAAGGCAGATCATGCAGGGCACAGGAGTTTATTTTTTAATTCTAATTACACTGAAAAGCCACTGAAGGCTTTTATGAAGGTAAGTGACAAGACTGGGTTTACGTTTTAAGAAGCTCTGCTACTGTATGGTAGGCGAGCTGAGGGAATGAAGGTGGAGGCAAGAGAGTGGAAGCAGAAAAGGCAAAAGTTGAAAGCGTGGTGGTGGAGGCTATTGCACTAGATCCAAAAGACTGCCACTTAGGTATAATGTTAATGTATTCGTCAAATTAATTTAACTTTGAAAAATACAACTTAAAGGCAAAACAGCTTAACTTTTGTTTGAAAAAAGTGCTGCAGTCTTTGGACAGTTATTTATGGAGCTGTGCTAAGAGCTGGGTATACACAGGAGTTTATAACTCATGGAGATAAAATTATAATAGAATGAAATAAAAGCCATAATCTCGAAGATGTGTATAAGGTACACTCCTGGAGGAAAGAGGACAACTCATCCTAAATTCAGTGCATTACCTGTAACCCGCAAAGGAATTCACTTAAAAATATTTACTAAGTGCCTATTACGTGTCAGGCAGCAAATACATGATAAAAGAGTGCTACAATTGCAGAATTTGATGTGTCCCCATCTCCCTTAATTGAACTAAAAAAAATAAAACATGACGTGGCGTAAAAAGCGTTTTCCTTTCTTTCCCCAGCAGCGCCCCGCGGCTTGCGGGGTCTTAGTTCCTTTACCAGGGATCGAACCCGCGACCCCTGCGATGGAAGCGCGGAGTCCTAAACACTGGACTGCCAGGGAATTCCCGAGCGTTTTTCTTATTAGCTTCAGCATATTAGCATATCAGCACAACGAAGAGATAATGAAAATCATAAACCACCTGTGTTGCAAAATAAATTCCAAGGAAAACTGATCACAAAGGCAAGGAAAAGAGGAACAACTTAAATACCACAAGGAAACAGGTAAATCCGGAAATGAAGATACTCTACGGGACGACTGACAAGTCCTTCAACCAGGCAATAGGATGGGAAGAAGGGAGGGGAAGGATAGGACTGTTTTAAATTAAGAGACTTAACTACATGCAACGAGTGGTCTTTAATTGGATCCTAGTTGGTACAAACCAACTGCAAAAAAACATTTGTAGGACAACGAAGGGAAATTTAAATATGAAGTAGGTGTCAGGTAATACTAGGGAGTGCGCTTAGGTTTAGCTGGGTGTGTTGATATTGGGGTTATGATTTATGTATGTAAAATATCCTTACTTTTCAGAGATGCATATACGAAACTATTTAGGGGTGATAAGTCATGATGCTTGCAATTTATTTCTAAACATTTAAAGAAAAAATAGATGCGATAAATACTGTATAATGTTAACACTTGTTAAATAAAAGTGATGGGTATATACGGAGTCGGGCTTTTGACAGGGAGCGAGACTCCCAGTCGGACGCTCCTCCTCCACCTCCACACCTCCGCTCAAGACCACAAAGCCCCGCCTGGGCAGGGGCGGGACCTCCTTCTACTCCACTGGGGCTTCAGCCCTGTGTCGTGGCGATGGCGAGAGGATGGCGAGGCCACGCCCGCGCAGACGTCCCCTCCCGGTCTACCCCAAGTCACCGACTTTAATCTTCCCGGGGCGGGAGGGTCGGGACAAGGGGCCTGGGACTCACCTTCGGGGTCCCGGGAGCTTCGGATCCGTGGCGAGGGCAGCAGCGCCCGTACCACCCACAAACCACAAAGGCCGGAAGTGCGTCATCGTTCCGAGCCCCGTCGCTGAAGCCGAGCATCCCTTTCCGCGATCTTCCTCTCTCTAGGAGCTCCGGAGGTTGATGCACTTTATGACTGCCTCGTTACAAGGCTCGGAACCAGAAATCCAGCCCGAGGCGGGGAAACCCAGCGAGATTTCTGTACGGAGTGGCTCCCAGCATCTGGGAATCAGATGATCATAGCAATGCAAAATGTTAGGGCCGAAAGGGACTTCATAGTTCCTCCAGTCTGGTACTTACCGCCCATTGCTTCCTGAGGCGCTCTCCTAACTCTGGTCCCTTTGACACCACAAAGGAGAGATGGTAGTTGTGGTTGGGGTTTTTTGTTTGTTCATTTTTAACTCTCAACCTCTGTTTTCTAGAATCGCAGTCTAGAAGGAGACACGGGCACAGAAACGAGTAACTGTATACAGCAGACTTGTATGTGAAATGAAATAAAAATGAAGTAAATGTTTGTAAATCGATTAGGATAGTCCCTGGACCATAGTAAATGCCGTGTAAGTATTTAGAAGATAAATGTATGTATTAGGCCAAAGAGGAAAACTAATGGAGCAGATCAGGAAACTGTAGGAGTTTGCCCTTGTATTTAATACAAGGGAAATAGAACAAGAGAAAGGAATTTCCAGAGATGGAATAAAAGAATAAAATCAGGAATGGGATGAGATACTTTGGTCATCCAGAAAATTGGGCAAATCACGATGACTGGAGAAGGGAATATATAGCAGGGGGCACCTGCAGTTACTGTTCCTGGATCCCTAACCAGAGAGTTTGGGCTGATATGATCAGATTTGCCCCTAGAAATGTTACCATAGCAGCAGTGTGGAGGGTAGACTGGAAGGATTTGAGGTTACAGGCAGGTAGACCAGTTAGGAGACAACTGCAAGAATCCAGGGTAGATATAGTGAGGGCCTGAATCAAGGCAGTAGCCACAGTAGTGGAGAGAAGGGGATAGATAATATATGTTAAGAAGTTGAATTTATTTTTTTATCCATTCATTTAACAAATTCTCTTTGAATGCATTCTTTGTGCCAAGGGTTTCCTCTAAGGATTGGATATAATAATAATGAACACAGATCTTGACCCTCAAGAAGCTTAAAAGAGAAATATAGACAGTGCGAGATCTAATATATATAATTTGGGTGAAACATAGGTATGAAAATGGAGATTTGGAATGGAAAATGACATATTACAAATTTTAAAGTCTTGAAAGCATCGCAAACATGAAAGTCAGAAAAATAATAAAATATTTTTATTAATTAACTGCCTGATGCACTTCTATAATAATTTCCTCCTAAATTGTCATCTTTATATTCTTGGACTGTCTTTTAATGTTAATTTTGTAATTTAAATTTTTCTAGAAAGAATGAAAAGATAATGTAGCAAAATCTATCCTCTAGCATAACTCATCAAAAATGTTTTAGGGCTTCCCTGGTGGTGCAGTGGTTGAGAATCCGCCTGCCAATGCAGGGAACACAGGTTCGAGCCCTGGTCCAGGAAAATCCCACATGCCGCGGAGCAAGTAAGCCTGCGAGCCACAGCTACTGAAGCCCACGCGCCTAGAGCCCATGCTCCACAACAAGAGAAGCCACCGCAGTGAGAAGCCCACTCACCGCAACGAAGAGTAGCCCCCGTTTGCCGCAACTAGAAAATAAATAAATAAATGCCTTTAAAAAATAAATAAATAAAATAAAATAAAAACCACTGGAGGGCACAGGTTTGCCCTACCTGAGCCCCCACTGGCTGGCACATTGAGCAGTACACAAGCTGTGTGACCGTATGTGATACTCCCAGAGTTTGGTTACCAGTTTATGGGGACAGAGGATCTGCAGCAGGCATGAGTAGAAACAGGTGTTTTACCTGGGTGTGAAGGGGAGCATCAGTGGTTTTAGGCAGAGGAGGGACTTGATTAGGTATGTATTTTAGAAAGAGCTCTCTCAGGTCACAGCCTAGAAAGTAAGGAAGGACTGGAGGGGTTGAAAACACTTAGTAGGCTAGAGACAATAATGAGGGCTTGGGCCAAGGCAATAGCAGTAAGAATAGAGAGAAGGAAACAGATCTGAGAGACATCCCATAGGTAGGATAGATTGGACCAGGTGACCCAGTGTGGCAACTGAATGAGAAGAGCAAGTCACAGATGATTCTAAGGAAACCCGGCAGCTGGTGCCGCTGTTTCTAGAGGATGCCATTCTGGGGAAGGAGTAGACTGGGGGGAAGAAAATCAGCTGGGTCTGGGCATACTGAATTGGATTCGTTTGCAAGATTTCCAGACAGAACTGTCTGGGAGGCAGCTCAGGATAGGGATCAGGAGTCTTCAGTGTAGAAATGAGAGCTAAAATCTTATAAGTGATTAAAGACAGTTCTGGGGAAGAATGTGGAGAGAGAAAAGAAAGGGTCAAGAACAGAACTCCAGAGGATTTCCCTGGTGGTCCAGTGGTTAAGACTGAACTTCCACTGCAGGGGGCACGGGGTTCAATACTGGTTGGGGAACTAAGATCCCACATGCCGCATGCCATGGCCAAAAATTTTTTTAAGTTAAAACCAAAAAACCCAAAAACAAAAAAGAAAAACCCCCAAACAAAACTCCATGGCCCACTCATACTTAAAAAGAGAAAGCCAAATGAATTATACTATTAGCTGACATTTATATAGTACTTACCAGGAGCCAGGCACTGTTGTAAGAACTTTATACATAAACTTACTTAATGCTCACAATATCCCTATTGGCTATTACCCAACAAGTTAAGTAGTAAAGCCAGGATTATGAACCCAGGGAACCTGGCTTGATAGTCTGCACCTAACCAGACTGTGAATGGGGGCTGGAAAGAAACAGGAAGAAGGGAAGCAGGAGAGAATGGAGCCCCTGAATCCAGGAACAAGATAGTTTCTGGAAGTGACAGCCACATCAACCTGGCTGCCTGAGAAGCAGCCGTGAGAAATGGTAACTGGGGGAAGAACCTCTGTTTACATTTGCAGGAGCAATCTCAGTGGTCATTGTTGATGGTTTGCTGCCCACAGTGTGTTGAAGGATAGTGGGAGGTGAGGACTAGAGTCAGGGACCAGAGGCTTCCTTCCAAGAAGTCTAGCTTTGAAGGGGAGGAAAGAGTGGCAAAGTGAAGTGCCAAGGACCAGGGGCAGCTACTTCTCTCTCCTGGGCAAGGGCTTGGTAATGTATTCTGCTTCTTTGGTGTTTCTGAGAGAAACTAAAGGTCCCTTCCAGCCCAAAGCACAGAGGGGTCTAGGGAAGCTATACTTTCAGCTGAATTTGAGTGTCACTTTTATGCCAGTTGTCTGGGCAACCGAGAGCCTCACTACCAGGTGTCCAGGGTTTAAAAATTCAGTCCCATTTCTTTTGATCCAGGACCTGCCATTTTTTCTTTCTCCTTCCTGCAGTGCCTTGACAGCAGATAAGGAACTGGTATCCGTTTCCTATTGCTGCATGACAATTTACCACAAATCTATCAGCTTAAAACAACCTATTCATTATTTCAAAGTTCTGTAGGTCAGAAGGCCAGGCAGGTTCAGCTGAGTTCTCTGCTTAGGACCTTCCAAGGCCAAAGTCAAGGTGTTGGTAAGGCTGGGCTCTTATCTGGAGGCTCTGGGAAGGAATCTGCTACAAGCTCTTTGAGGTTGTTGGTAGAATTCAGTTCTTTGTGGTCAGTCCGGGCATGCTACCTCATCATATTCAAAGTCCTGGGGATTTGGGCCTTTGGGGTCATTTTATAAGTTGGCCAACCACAGACCTGATTGCAAATGAGAGAACTCTGAGCAGGTCACTGAGAAGGCTTCATATAGAGTCCAGGAAGCAGCCTGGGTCCCAGTCAGAGGTCCACCCAGCCGGTCTCAATTTCTCTCCTGGCTCATCCAGAGACCTGGGGTGGGGAGGGGCTATCCAGGGCCACCCCCATGATATCTTTTGGGGAGCTCGTTGTGGGATTAAGGTTTGGGGTGGTGCAAAGAGTGGAACCACAGAGACACTTCAACCTGGGGAAGAAATCTTCGCAGCTGCTCCCCAGCAATGTCCTTGAGCTCCTGGGCATGGGAGGAGGGAACTGGTTGCAATTTTACTAGTTAATAGCAATCTCCCACTTCCAGAAATATTCTGCAGAAATACAGCTCCCAGCTAGGGTGAGGCTCGAGTACTGCCTTGGTCCAGGATGGCTAGAGAATCGAAGCAAAGTGTAGCCTCGGACGCCCAATCTGCAGAGGACAGGACCGGGATCCTGACCGTGAAGGTGGAGAAGGAGGAAGCCTCCGCCTTGGCTACTGAGGCGGGCGCCCCAGGCAGCCCAGCTCCGGGCTCCGAGCACTCCCGCCAGCGCTTCCGAGGCCTCCGCTACCCGGAGGCTGTAGGGCCCCGCTAGGCTCTGAGCCGGCTCCGAGAGCTCTGCTGACTGTGGCTGCGGCCAGAGGTGCACACCAAGGAGCAGATCCTGGAGCTGCTGGTGTTGGAGCAGCTCCTGACCATCCTGCCGGGGGACCTGCAGAGCTGGGTGCGGAAGCAGCATCCGGAGAGCGGGGAGGAGGTGGTGGTGCTCTTGGAGTATTTGGAGAAGCAGTTGGATGAGCCGATGCCGCAGGTAGAGAGAACAGGTTTAGCCTCTGAAAGCTGTGGTCTGTTTCTTCCTGAAATCTCCAGATCAGATTGAGGGGCTTTTCTTTAAGATCCAGAAGTTCTCAATCTCCTTTTGTACCTGAACCTCTTTGGCAGTAAGATGAAGTCCCTGCACTCCTCATAATAGTATTTTTAAATATATAAAGGAAAATATACAGGATTATAAAAGAACTCAATTATATTGAAATACAGTTAGAAAGCATTAAACAAATTTGTGATAAAATTATATATGTTTTTTTTTATTGGTGCACTAAATAATAAGACCTAGGGACAGGCCTAATAACTGGCAATTTCAAAGTTGCTCTAAGCACGAATGACTCTGACAATATTTGCCTGGTGGTAATGTAATGTGATGTGAAAACATCTGCAGCTTCTATTGCTGACAAAGTCTGGGGTATGCTTATTCCATATTGTGGTTTTTGCTCCCGTTTATAGTGGAAGGAAATGCTAAACTTCTCCTGGAGGCTAGTAAAAATTAAAATAGTTTTTTCCTATCCAGGTTCATGGACCACTTGGAAAGGAGCCCATGGATCACAGAAAATGGGTTGATTTTACCGGCATCTTCTTACCTGTATTAAGAGATTGTTTCCTCTTTTATTTTGTGTCCTTGTGAATGTTCTTTCAGAGGATGTGTAGCCAGAGCCTTCTAACCAGTGACCACAAGACCAAGGTTCTTCACTGGGATCTATTGCACCCTGTAACACAGAAAAGTGATTTCAGGTCTCTTAGCTTCAGGCTCTTCATTCCTTACAGAGGGTGTGGGAAATTCTGAGTTGCACATGAGAAAGTAAAGCTTGAAAACTGTAATTTAACTATAAATGTCTGGACAGGAGGCTGCATTTAACAGGGACACATGTGCAGGGTCCTGTGTTAGGTGATTTCACATAATGTGATCAAGTTTGCTGGTCCCCCAAATCCTGTAAGCTAGAAAATATTATCCTCATTGTTTTCAGTAAGAAAATATATTAGTATTCTAAGAACTTAGCACCAATTCTCAAAGAGTTTTCATAAAAGCACACATGTACGTAATGAGGGAGCACCGAGTAATGGTTAAGAGCATGGGCTCTGGACTCACTCTCCCTGAGCTCCCATCCTAAGCATTGCCGCTTATTAGCTGGGTGACCTTGGGCAAACTTCCTAAACTCTCTGTGCCTCAGTTTCCCCGTCAGTGAAATGGGTTAATAATAGTCCCAACCTTAAGGTGGTTGTTGTCTATATTAAATGAGTTAATTGTTTAGTGCTCTTGGAAACAGTGCCAGGCACATAGAAAGTGCTATAGAAGTGTTTGACAAATAAATGGAAATGAAAATAAATGAATAACTTCTAGGTCCCAGGTGGTAGCCAGGGGCAGGAACTGCTCTGCTGCAAGATGGCACTGTTGACACCATCCTGGGGTTCACAAAGCAGCCAGTTCCAGCTGATGAAGGCTCTACTCAAGCATGAATCTTTGGCCCCTATTGTTTTAGGGGCCGCTGAAAATGGAAGATGTGGCCCTGACTCTCCCCCCTGGATGGACACAGCTGGATTCAGCTCAGGTGAATTTCTACAGAGCTGAAAAGCAAGAGAACTGTGGCAGCCTGACCTCCTTGGGTAAGACTGATGGGCACTGATTTCTCATAAGGTTTCTTGACTGCCTTTGTGAATTAGAACCTACCAGGCTGTTAGAAGCCATTGAACCCCCTACGTTTGGATCAGAATCACCATTTCTAAACTCTGTTACTGACCAGCTCCTTAACCCTTCTCGTCTTGCCTTCTCCTCTGCCCTGTAGTAAGGTTAAGAGGGATGAAGCACTTACAACCTCTAGTACAGGTCCAGCTCATAGTAGATGCTCAGTAAATGCTGATTTCTTCCCCTTCCCTTCCTGTTGCTAGCTCTGATGGTGGAGGAGAGCTGAGGGGGTGTCTTCAGGAAATGGGCCATGGGACCATAGAGTGAGAGCTAGAAGGGACCCAGAGATTGACTGCAGAGCCTGGCCTTAGAGATGAGCATGCCGTGCAGAGGTGCACAAGATTGCAGGGGTGGCACTCCAACTCAGATCTCCTAGTGTTGAAGGTTGAAGCCAGTTTTGTTTGGGGATCCTGCCACTACCTGGAATACTAGGAGAGATGGCTGCACATGTCATTATTTGGTGATCAATTTCTGAGTCCCCACTTCCCCTGTTTTCTTACTAAATGCTTCAGAAGTCCTTTCACTTGCCTTGCTTACTGTTGCCTTCTGTGCAACCCTTTTAGTATTTAATCCTAGGTTCACGAGCCTGCCTTACTGTCCTTAGAACTTAGAGCCACTGCATGTGTCCCTAGCACAGTCCTCACCACCTTGCCAGTTTGTATCGTTCTTCTGATGGACCCATTCCCATCCTTGCCTCCTTCCTCCCCAGTACTCTGTTCTCCCTCTTATTTCCATTCTTATTCTTGTACTAAACTCCTCATCCTTGCCATGTATAGACCTCTATAATTCTTGCCTCCCTGGGACTCATCACAAAGCTTTCCTCTGTGGCAGGACAGTTGCTGGTCATTTGTTATTTCAGGTGCTGAGATATGGACTAAGATCAGGGACCTGCCTCCAGATGAGGACCATCCAGAACAGGAACCTGGGCAGATGCCATGCCACCTGAGTGAAGACACTGCCCAGATTTCTACATGTGCAGAAGCTGGTGCACAGGAGGGCAGGTTATAAAGAAACCAGGAAAATGCCTCTGGGAGGAGGCGGCACTATTGCCATGAATGTGGGAAGACTTTTGCTCAGAGTTCAGGCCTGACTAAGCACAGGAGAATCCACACTGGGGAGAAACCCTATGAATGTGAGGAGTGTGGCAAAGCCTTTAGCAGCAACTTTGACCTCGTCATTCATCAGAGAGTACACATTGGTGAGAAATAATGTTTGTAGCCTCCTTACCCTGCTTACAGGTCGGGATAAAGAAGGGCTGGTATGAGGCTGAGTGACAAGAGATAATGACTGGCTTACTACTATATCCTCAGCACCTAGCAGAGTTCCTGACGAATGAATGATTCTGAAGATTGGTTGATTCCACTTGCTCTTTCACTGCAACATAAAATCCCCCCGGCACCTACTGCTTGAGACCAAGGTGTTCACATACCTATTTCCAGAAATAACTGTTTTTCTGTTGTAACTATACTACATTGGCTGAGATACAGGATATAAAAAGAGTCTCTGAGACTCAGTAGCATATGCTACCTGCTGATGAATGTTTAGGAGTTAAGTCCCTGAAGGTAGGATTGAATCCAGCTGCCTAATGCCTTAGTTATTAAAAATTTGTTTCTTGAGGCTGAGTAGACGGCCACTGAAAAACGAAAGTCAGTGCAAATCTACGCTTACTGGTGTGGAGCTGATGCTTCTGTGCCTCCTGATCTCTTCCCAACCTCAATTACTTTAAGGAAAAAAGGGTCCCCAATGCTCCAGCCATCTCTGCAGGATGGACTCCACATTACTCCCTGAGCTCCCAGTCAAGCAGACAATACTCTCCTGGTAGTTGGTGTTGTAACCCTTGAAGTGTCTGTATTACACTTCTTTCTCCACATTTTTGTTTTAAAAAAAATGTGTCTAAATTCAACTGATGGAATTTAAGAAAATCTACAATGAAGAGAAAAAAGTTAAAGTAACCGTGGGAGTGAGGGTGACTGGGAGGTGATATGGGGGCATGAAATGGTGAATGACACAGTGCCTCCATTATTGGGCACTCTTCAGTAAAATGTCTGTTCATGAGTTTTACCCATAGCTAATTGAATTGTTTGTTGTTTAACTGTTGCGATTAGGTGAGTTCTTTTTATATTCTAGATACAAGTCCTCTGTCAGATATATGGTATAAAAATATTTTCCCAGTCTGTAGCTTGTCTTTTAATCCTCTTAATAGAGTCTGTCACAGAGCAAAAGTTTTAAATTTTGATGAAGACCAAATTATTAATTTTTCCTTTAATGAATCATGCTTTTGGTGTTAGTTCTCAGAATCTTTGCCTAACTCTAGGTCCTGATGATTTCCTCTTATGTTTTCTTTGAAGTTTTAAGTTATGTCTTATGTTTTAGCCCCATGATCTGTTTTCAGCTGATTTTTGTATAAGGTGTGTGGTTTAGGCTGAGTTGTTTTTCTTTTTGTTTTTTGCCTATGGATGTACAATTGCACCAGCACATTTTTCTGAAAAGGCTATCCTTCCTCCATTTAATTGCTTCTGTAACTTTGTGAAGAATCAGTTGGGCATTTTTGTGTGGATCTACTTATGGGTTCTCCAACCTGTTCCATTGAACTATATATGTCTACAATACCACACTCTTGATCACTGCAGTAAGACTTAACATCAGGGATAGTGATTCCTCCCACTTTATTCTTTTCCAAAATTTAGTTATTCTAGGTCCTTTGCCTTTCCACATCAATTTTAGAACAAGTTTATCTATGTCTTCCAAAAAATCTTGCTGGGATTTTGACAGGATTTATATTAAGCCTATAAATCAGTGTAGGGAGAATTGATAACCTTGCTATGTGTGTCTTCTAGTCCATGAACACAGTATGTCTCTTCATTTATTTAGATTTTCTTTGATTTCCCTCAAGAACTTTTTGTCATTTTCCCAGTACAGATGCAGATCCTGTACATTTTTGTTAGATTTATACCCAAGTATTTAATTTTCTTTGGAGCAACTACAAATGGCATTGCATTTTAAATTTCAATTTCCAAATGTTCATTATTAGTATAGAAAGAGGATTGATTTTTGCATATTGATTTTGTATCTTTCAACCTTGCTGAATTTGCTTACTAGTCCTAGAAGTTTTTTGTAGATTCCTTGAAATTTTGTGTGTGCACAATTATATTACCTGCAAATATGCAGCTTTATTTTTTCACTTCATGTCATTTTTGGCCTTATTGCACTGGCTTGTACTTCCAGTGATTTTTTTTTTAAAATAAATTTATTTATTTTTGACTGCATTGGGTCTTTGTTGCTGCTCTCGTTGTGGTGCACAAGCTTCTCATTGTGGTGGCAGAGCGTGGGCTCTAGGCATGCAGGCCTAGTAGTTGTAGTTGTGGTGCACGGACTTAGTTGCTCCACAGCACGTGGGATCTTCCCACACCAGGGCTTGAACCCGTGTCCCTTGCACTGGCAGGCGGATTCTTAACCACTGTGCCACCAGGGAAGTCCCTGTACTTCCAATGTTATGTTGAATAAGAATGATAAGAGTGAACATTCTTGTCTTGATCCCAATCTTACGGGGAAAGAATTGCATTTCACCATTAAGTATGAAATTAGCTGTAGGTGTTCTGTAGATGTTTTTTATGAAGTTGGAGAAGTTCCCCTCTATTTCTAGGGTGCTGAAAGTTTTTATTGTGAATGAGTATTGGATTTTTTCAAATTCTTTTTCTGTGTCAATTGTATGATCATATGTTTTAGTCTGTTGATATGATGGAATACATTAATTTTTTAAGATTGAAACAGCCTTACATATTGGAATAAATCCCACTTAATTATGGTATATGACTCTTTTTATAAATACCTTGATTTGATTTGCTAATATTTCATTGCATTTAATTTCATGAGAGATACTGGATTCTGGGGGGGTTTTTGTTTTGTTTTTCCATTCTGTCTCTGTCTCATTATGGTATCAGAGTAATCTTAGCAACATGAAAAGAGTTGGAAGAGTGGCATGGACTTATATATACTACCAAATGTAACATAGATAGCTAGTGGGAAACAGCCGCATAGCACAGGGAGATCAGATAGGTGTTTGTGACCACCTAGAGGGGTGGGATGGGGGGGTGGGATAGGGAGGGTGGGAGGGAGATGCAAGAGGGAGGAGATATGGGGATATATGTATATGTATAGCTCAATCACTTTGTTATAAAGCAGAAACTAACACACCATTGTAAAGCAATTATACTCCAATAAAGATGTTAAAAAAAAAAAAGAGTTGGAAAATATAACCCCTTCTATTTTCTGGAAGAAATTGTGTAAAATTGTTGATAATCCTTCCTCTAATGTTTGGTAGAATTCTCCAGTGAAGCCCTCTAGACCTGAAGATCTGGGAACTTTTAAATTATGAATTTAATTTCTCTAATGGCTAAAGGACTATTCAGATTATCTATTTCATCTTGGTTGGATTTTGGTTGCTTGTACTTTTTGAAGAATTGGTCCATTTCTTCTAAGTAGTCAAAGCTATGATTATAAGTGCAAAATTGTTCACTGTCTGCCCTTACAAAGCTTTTAATAAATGCAGGATCTGTAGTAATAACCCCAATTCATTCCTGTTACTAGTGATTTGTATCTTCTTTTTATCTTGTCAGTTTTACTAAAGGTTTATGTTTTATTGGAAAAATTTTTGAACAGCTTTGTTTCATTAACTTTTTTCTATTGTTTTCCTCAATCTCATTGATTTCTGCTATTATCTTTATTATTTTCTTCTTTCTGATGTCTTGGGTTTATTTTGCTCTTGATCTTTAGTTTCTTGAGGCAGGAACTTCAATTATTGATTTCAGACTACTTCACTTTTCTAATATAAGCATTTAGTGCTATAATATTCCCTGTCAGCATTTCTTTAGCTGTGTCTCACATACTGTGATAGTTATTTATTTTCCTTCAATCTATGTATTTAAAAAAATTCCTTTGAGACTTCCTCCTTAACCTGGGCATTATTTAGAAATGCTTTCCTTAGTTTCCAAATATTTGGAGATTTTTCTGTTTGTTAATTTTTAGTTTGGTTTCATTGTGGTCAGAGAATATACTCTGTATGATTTCAATTACATAAACAGCACTGTCTGCCACTGCAAGCCATATGGTTATTTCCTATGTATCCTACGATATACTTTTTCTTTTTCTTTTTTTTTTTATTTAGCGATCCTTTCTTTCCTGTAGCCCTAGAAGACTCTCTTTGCCAGCAAACTGGCACTTCCCTCCTTCTGGATGCACTTCTGGGTCCATTGTAGGATTGTAGGAAGGCCTCCAAACTCCGTTGCTCTTGAGAAGACTGAAGGACCCTAGGCCACACAGACTGAATGGACCTCTTCTCTAAGCTGGACTTCCCTTTCCTTGCTGAAGGAGACACTCTGTACCCCCTGTCTGGCAATGTCCAGTATTGGTTGTTATGGCCGTGGACTCAATTCCCTTTATCTGTAAAATTCTGACACTTCATATATGGTTGGTTGCTGACATTACCGGACTTTTACATATATAGCATCTAGGGACAGGTAATTTGTATTTGTTAAATAAGGTACTGCCTTACCCCTATTGGCCTGACATTCAACCGTCGTACCTTTGACTGATTAAAAAATGGGCAGAGGAGCTGTGTAGCCATTTTTCCAAAGAAAACATATAAATGGCCAATAGGTACATGAAAAGATGCTCAACATCACTAATTATTAGGGAAATGCAAATCAAAACCACAGTGAGCTATCACCTCATGCCTGTTAGGATGGCTATCATTATTATTTTTTAAATAAATTTATTTATCTGTTTTTGGCTGCATTAGTTCTTCATTGTTGCACGTGGCCTTTCTTTAGTTGCGTGGAGCAGGGCCTACTCTTTGCTGTGGCGTGCAGGCTTCTCATTGTGGTGCTTCTCCTGTTGTGGAGCACGGGCTCCAGTAGCTGTGGCACGCGGGTTCTAGAGTGCAGGCTCAGTAGTTGTGGCGCAAGGGCTTAGTTGCCCTGCGGCACGTGGGATCCTCCCGGACCAGGGCTCCAACCCATGTCCCCTGCATTGGCAGGCGGATTCTTAACCACTGTACCACTAGGGAAGCCCCAGGATGGCTATTATTAAAAAGACAAGAAATAACAAGTGTTGGCAAGGATGTGGAGAAAAGGGAGCCCTTGTGCTCTGTCGGTGGGAATGTAAATTGGTGCAGCCCCTATGGAAGACAGTATGAAGATTCCTCAAAATATTAATAGAACCACCATATGATCCAGCTATCCCACTTCTGGTTATTTACCCAAAGAATATGAAAACAGTAATTTGAAAAGATATATGCACCCCTACATTCATTGTAGCATTTATTTACAGTAGTCAAGATATGGAAACAACCTAAGAGCTCAACAGATGAATGGATAAGGAAGATGTGGTTGTATTCTATCTACATGATAGAATACAACTCAGCTATTGAAAAAGATGAAATCTTGTCATTTGTAATATGCTAAGTGAAATAAGCCAGATGGAAAAAGACAAATATCATATGATTTCACTCATCTGCAAAATATAAAAAAAAAAGAAACCTCCAAAACACAAAATAAATGAACAAATCAAACCAAACAAAATCAAACATGTAAATATGGAGAACAGAATAGTGGTTACCAGAGGGGAAGGGGCTGACAAGAGGGTGAAATGGGTAAAGGGGACCAACAATATGGTGATGGATGGAAACTAAATTTTTGGTGGTGAGCATGCTGTAGGGTATACAGAAGTAGAATTATAAAGTTGTATACATGAAACATACAATGTTATAAACCAATGTTACCTTAACCGAAAAAAAAAAACCTGTCATGTTCAATCATATACTTGTGCAGTTTACTGTGTATCAATTTCCCTCAATAAAACTGTTTAAAAAGTCATGACAGATTATACTGCAGATTTTAGGCAAATAACTTGAAAGTCTAGACAAAATGGAGAGTTTTCTAAGCAAATAATAGATTATGAAAATTGACCCCCATTATAAATAGCCTAAATAGACCATTTTTGTAGAAGAAATAGAAAAAAGTTACCATGGAACTATCCCACAAAAAGTACCCAGCCCAGATGGTTTCACGTCAGAATTCAACTTTCAAAAACCAGATAATTTCAATGCTTTACAAATTGTTCTAGAACATTAAAAAATAAAAACTTAGCCCTTTTTATAATGCAAGTAAAATCAAAACCTGAACCTGAAAAATACAGAAGAAAATTACAGACCAGTTTTACATAAATATTGAATAAAAATGTACTAAATAAAATATTAGCAAGTAGAACCCATAAACACATTAAGAAAACACCATGCCTACGTGAAATTTATTCCAGGAATGCAAGATTGGTTCAATGTCAGAAAAGCCTTTCATGTAAAACAAGATAAAAATAAAATTAAGGGAAAAAAATAATGTAGTTTCTATGGATGCTGAAAAATCCTTTTATAGAACACAATCCATCTTTTAAAATAGTGACCGTAATACCTATTCAGAAAATTTAGGCATATACAGCAGATATAAACTCCTAATTGTGAAATAATCATTGCAAAGTTTTGAAATCTGTGGGTTCCTATATTTAGTGACCTACTATAAAATCCATAAGCCTCATTTTCATAGAGATTGGGCTACATTGCCAATTTGCTGAAGAGCTTCTAGAAGATTCTTTCCTCTTTTAGCCTGTAGGTTTTAGAACTGAAAAGAATAAACAAATTACTTGAAGTATTAGCCTTCAAGATATTATGTGTTACCTGTAAGGGAAAATACCTCTATTATTATCTGTCAATAAGCTACATGTGAAATATCTTTTTGATAAATTTATTTTATTATTTAGTTATTTATCTTGGCTGCGTTGGGTCTTTTGTTGCTGTGCACGGGCTTTCTCTAGTTGCGGTGAGCAGAGGCTACTCTTCATTGCAGTGCACGGGCTTCTCACTGCGATGGCTTCTCTTGTTGTGGAGCACGGGCTGTAGGCACACGGGCTCTAGAGCACAGGCTCAGTAGTTGTGGCACACGGGCTTAGCTGCTCTGCAGCATGTGGGATCTTCCCGGACCAGGGATCGAACCCGTGTCACCTGAATTAGCAGACGGATTCTTAACCACTGCGCCACCAGGGAAGCCCTCTTTTTCTATCTTAAAAAAAAAAAAAAATCTGGGAAATATATACTCTGTGAATGACACCTATATGGCCTTGTGTTGGGAGAACACAGAGGCAGTGCCAAATTTAGGAAAGCAGCCAACGTCCAACAATTCAGTGATGTGGTTCCTTTCATTATGTTTACTGAAACTTTAATAATGTCATTTTTATGCCCTGGTGTACTCATACAAACTTATTTAGCCCATAACAATAATATATATATGTGTATATGTGTGTGTGTGTGTATATATATATATATATATATATAGTTACAATAAACGGTAAATATTGTTTACACTTGAATGAATTTAAGATATGAGATTAGAGTGGGCATGGGAAAATAACATGTCCCCAGTAAACAGATAATCATCTCAGAGATAGTGTCAACAAGTCCAGGGATGCAGGTAAACATCTTAATTTCAAAAGTCCTGGTTGCTTATGTTTACAGACTCCTTTGAGAAGCAAAAAGAACTTCTGACTTTTCCTTTTCTTGACTTGAGACGTTCACTGAATGTTTTTAGTGGCTACAATGGGAAATTTAAGATACCTGTTCCCCATACATCTTGCCCATTTACATATCATGGAGACTTCCATGATATCATGGAAGTCCATGACTCCCATGACTTCCAATATCATGGAGACTATTGTTGAGGCTTGATGTCTGTCCGTACAACTTCCCACAATCTTCTCATTTAAAAGAGCCTCCCTAATATGGACTCACTGCTGTTTACTAAGGTCCAACCTCTATCTGAAGACTTTTCCATACTCATCACGCTGCCAGTTTTTCTTTAGTGTGATTTCTCCAATGCTGATTAATGCTGGTGATTCCGTGGAAAACATTTCCACATTCATCACGTTTATAAGATCTATCTCCTATGTAGATTCTCTAGTGCAGTCAGTCCTGACTTCTGGGTGAAGGTCTTCCTTTCTACTTCCTTCACATACGGTTCTATAAGGTTTCCATGCTGAATAAAGGCATCCTTACAGTCATCACATTTTATGCAGTCTCTTGCTCGTGTGGGTTTTCTGATATCAAATAAGGCTGCTTTGGCTGATGTCAAATACAACTTTCCCACATTCCTTATACTGATAGCATTTTCCCCTATGATGGATTTCCTAGTGGGAAAGGAGGGACCCACTGTAAACAAAAGCTTTTCCAAAAGTGTTGCTCTCAGAGACATTCTCTTTGGTATGTACTTCCTAATGCTGAGTAATGACTCATCAGTAACTAAAGCTTTTACTAACTTACAGCATTGATGTTGTAATTCTACAGATTCCCCCCACATGATTTAGCATCTTCAGAAATTTTTTGTGTTGGAGACAAGTCCTTATTTTCATTCTCAGTAACACCATCTAAAAAAAAATGCACAGACAATTCAATGTCAGTTGTCTCTTCTGCTGAGATCATGAGACTTATGATGAGAAACAGCGATAAAAATAAAACCCAGTTTTATCTAAAGTGCATGCCTTTTCAGTATCCCTAAACTACCAATTCAATTTTGAAAAGCACGCAAGAAGGCATGTGAAGTTCCAGTTTGAGAAGAGACAGCTGGACTGTCAGAAAGAGACTGGAAGAGCATACAGAATTTTCTCACAAAATGTGACAAAGAATCAGAAAGGTATAATCAAAAATTTAAGAGAAAATCAGTTTGAATCTGGAGGTGAAAAAAAGGGAACATCATGAAACCAAGAGAAATTTTAATTTGCTAAAGGGTAGTTAAAAGTACCATTTACACCAAATGAATGTACCTAGGCCACTAGTATAGACAAACAAAATGCTCCATAAATGTTTGTTAAATGGATCAACAAACAATGGCATATAATAAAAGTTAACTCGAAGCAACAGGTAGATCAGTTTCAAAATGCATACTATTTTGATGTGGGGAAGTCAGTAAACTGGAAAAATAACAGTGGGGAAAATAATTTTTTCAGTTAATATGCAGGATTAAAAGATAAGAAGAAAAACATTTTGAAGCTAAAGGAGTTGAATAAGTCAAAACAATAACAAAACAAACACAGACATCTCCCAAATATTACTCAGTTTCTACCTAAAGAATTGGGCAAAGAGACGGGTAGAAGCAAGGTTTCCAGGGAAAGGACACTAACAAGAGTTCTAAAAACCTTCTTTTCAAGGATGTCTTCTTTCTCTGCAGACATTCTTTCTCATCTGCTTTCCATTTCATAAGGCAATAACATGAGAGTTAAACTAAGATAGGGTCTTAATAGACTGGACCTGACACCCTTTGATTCCAGGGTACTATCTTGCCATAAGCATACCTTGTTCTATCCTTGCTCTATCTGGGCCCTAAAAGCAATGGGATGGTCTTGGAAAATTGAATTTGAAGCTGTCCTTCAGTAAAAACACCCAAATAACAAAAAAACCCAACACAGGCAGAGAAGGTTCCAGAGGTGTACATGAATACCTGGCGGAATTAAAGCCCATGAGGGAGATACTGGGTTATGGCTCCAGAGACATCTGGTGGATCCTAAAGTTGTTTTGCTGCTTTCTGTTCTATTCCTGAAGCCTTTCACTAGTCAAGCCATAAATGATCCTCCCAACCCTTCCCACCTGATGGCTTGTCCTTCAAGCTGTCTCTTCAACCTCTCTAGCATAACTGATGCCTCTTCTCTACATTCTGAATATTATCCTCCTTAGGTCTGCAGCTCTACAAGGCAGAGGTCAGGACCTGCTTCAGCGCCTGCTCCTTGGTCTGTATTTCTGGTCTCAGCATCTGTGGGCAGAGCTCCCCGAGTCTTCTGACAGCCCTGTGAGGTCCAAATATCTATTTCCTGGTAGCAACAACTTAAAGTTGGAAGAAAGATTTTGTTTTTCCAGTCTGATTCTTGGTCCCAGGCACAGCCCTCTCCCTCTACCATCAGTCACTATTAGAGATCTTTCCTGCAAGAAGACTGCCATTCTGGAATAAGCGAGCTCAGGAGAAGATTCACTCCAGCTTGGGGTTCACACTGATTTTTCAGAAGTATATCCTTGTAGCTAGTCTTCTTCCTGAGGCATAGAACAACACTGTTAACAGAAACTCTAAATTTTATTTAGCTCTTACCCAAGAACTCACTTACCTGACAACGTACTGAAATAAAAAAGGAACTCTGTCAGAAAGCTAAAAAAATTAGAAGACAGAGTGGGAGTGACTGCAAATTATTAGTAAACACTATCTGCTATAATCTCTTACTTCCTAGTTTAAGTTAATAAAGCTTGAGAGAAAGACCATGACCCTCCTCCCTTTGGTTCTCCCCTTCTAAGAATCCCAAATGGGAAAGAACATTAGAGATCAGAAAATAACGGCTAATATTTATTGAAAATTGACTGTGAATTTACTCATCTAAGCAGATTTTATCATTCCACCGACAGATGAATGATACTGAGGCACAGAGGGATTAAGTAATTTGCTAAAAGTCAAACAAGTGGATTCTATGTCGTTCCTTGTGTTCCGACTTATTCTAGGGAGTCATGAGTGGGATCATCTCAAAGGAACCCAACTTTCCTTTTACCAAATTGGGATTCCAGACCTTCCTCTTTTTCTCAACAGCCCCAATAACCTAAGACAACTCAGGACTTGGAAGCCATCTTTAACTTTCGCCTGCAACTCAATTCGTCCGACTGAACTTCACCGGAGTCCCTAAAGGGCTGAATCACACACTGAGTCGAAGCCGGAGTCCACGAACCCGCTATCACCACCACCTACGACCCAAAGGCCAAAACAGTTCGCAGTTCTAGGCCTACGGCTGTCAACAATGCCTCACCCACAGGTATCCTCTAGGAATCTGGAGGTTCTCTCCTCTCTGTGGTTGCCTGGCAGCATCCCCGCCCCTGCTGAGCAGCGCAGGCTCTGGCAGCTAGGTCAGGTAACTCCCAAGGGCCTGCGCTCTGAGGCTGGGGCACGGCACGCTCCGCCCAGGGTCCGCCTTCCCCTGGCAGAACTTCAGAAGAGCAACTCAGACAAAAAGGGAAACTCCTTAGCTGCTAATTATCTCTAACAGGGGTGGAGACATAAGATAGGAAAATCTTTCCTTGCCAGTTTAGGCGATGTTTATCTCCTGCCAGCCACTGTTCATGAGTTTCCAAGGTAAGAAAGTAAAAGTAGACCTGAGCAGGAGCTTTAATCCCAGCGGCAACAACCCAGCAGTCCTGGGGAAAATGCAGCGTAGTTACAGGTAATTTCTGGCCTGGGGCTGGAGCATCTAGAGGCATCGCATTTGAGAGAGCCCATTGAGAGAGCCCACGGCAATAGAACAATAGCAAACGGCTATAAGGCACTTAGGTGCTAACCACTGTTCTAAGCACTTTATATAAACCCCCCCATTTATCCGTATAACAATTATCCTCCCTAGGTCTGCAGCTCCCCAGGCAGAAGTAGGTACTATTATCGATATTTTACATTATGAGGAAATGAGATTAAGTCGCTTACTCAGTCATTGAGCTAGAGTTTGGCTACAGCAAGCTGTAGAGTTCCTAAGTTTCCTCCTCCTTTATCAGGGATAAAATGGTGATATACCTACTCTTAAATATTTCACTTAAGTAGGCTGAGCTGAGGTGCTAGATCAAAAAGTAAGATACGCATATCAAGCTTAGACAGGAATAATGACGATCTGCATAAATCAGAGGTGACAAATGGCCTCCTCTTAGGAATCCTCAGGACACCCAGGACCAGGCCATTTGGGCTTAAGAAGATGATTGGTAGAGCAAACATATATTCCCCAAAGATCACCTTGAACTGTGATGGGTGAAAACTCTGGGAGCCTTGACTGATGGGGTTTCAGACCTGGAAAAGGTCTTTTATAAGTGTGGGAAGAGAATCAACTGTTTACAAGAAATCAAGGGATAAGGCTGGCTCTCAATAATGATCTCACAATGTGGGCTAGGGAGCTAAGCAACTGAGAAGTTTAAAATACTTATCGTGGTTGGCTTTGTCAAAATCACATTATATGTATATAAAAGTGTATGTATAAAGTAAAAATTAAAAACATATTTTATATAAAATATATCCATACCTACTTTTTATATACAAATATGATATAAAAATACTATGTATAAAAAGTAATGTGCAAGAACTCCTTACCACTTATACCCAGAAACATCGGAAGGAGAGAGGACCCAAAGAAATTCTAATAAAATGATGAACTGCTGGAGGGGCTTTAAAATGTACAATTTTCAGTGTGAAAGGTTGAAAGTTGAGAAAGTTCAATTAAAGTTATCAAAATGATTATCCCTATATTAAACAAACACTTGTTGCTCAAATAAATTCTGTGCTTGTGGAGTCAGGAGGGGCATCTGAAAGAACTATTTCATATAATATATACTTATCTATGTTTTTCTTAATCCAAGAAGTGGTACTAGCTACAAATATAAAAACTTTAAAAAACCCTCATCAAAGGTATATCCATAGTGAGTTACTGGATAGATCCATAATGGGGACATCTCTCTAATCTTTATATTAGTCAGATATCCCTTATTCTGTCAGAATAATGCAGAGAATAATGGTTCTAAGCTAGGAGTGTGATCCTTTCCTATAAAGAGCTCATCTTTAAAGTGAAATGTCTCCCGCAGACACCCTCATTGTGCAGGCAACAAGAATTAGGGCTGATATTTATGCTGGCCCAAACTTCATCCAAGATTTAGTATGCAAGAGGATGGGGATATTATTACCTTTGGTGTTTGGACCCAGGACTCTATAGAGTTTCTTAAGTATTTTCCAGAATACTGATAGGAATTGAAAATTTTCTACAGGTAATAACTCAAAGCACTGAATACCACTGCAACATGCAGTTCGTTCATCTGAAATAAACAGAGGAAGAGTGGGCTCTGGAACTGCTTAGTTCATATCTTGGTCCCACCACATACTAACTTTGTGACCTCAAGCAGCTTTATTGATTTGTTTCCCCAGCTAAAAATGAAATAATGTGAGCAAAGCATTTACTAATGTCAGACGGCCCTTAGTAAGCAGTTAACAATTACATAATACTGTTAATAAATCCTTTCCTCTACTCCTAAAGATTGCCAATAATAAGACTGATTGTTAACAACTTTACAATCACTGGATATTAACAAAAGAGGCTACTTCTGTTCTGAGTACAGGAGTGCAGAGCTTTTCTAAGTGCTTCTATCTGATTGCTCTCCACCTCCATCCTCACCATGCCCATGAGATTTCTCAATCCCAGAGCCCTGCTCAGCACCCCTGTTTTTTTGTTTGCTTTTGTTTTTTTTCAAAAGGGGCCCATCTTCCTTCCCTTCACAGTCCCTTTCTATTACACTCTCTGGAACCCTTTTGTGATTGTCAGGTTACTTTTTCATCCAAAGCCCATGTTTAAGTTCATTTTACTTTTCACTGCTTTAGAAATTTGATTCTCCCCCAACCTCTCCAGGTGCTTTTTGCCTTAAACACTCAATATCTTGTTTACTTTCAATCAATTAGAAAACAGAGGCTAGTCAATCTTATTCTCATCCTTAATGTTATTTCTAAGCTGCTGCTTCATGATTCATTTGAGTTTTATACCAGTTATTCTACCTGGCTGTGGTATTACTGGCTGCCATTACTTCTCTTGTGGACTTGCTTCACTTTCATACTCTTTTCTTTCCATCCTTCCTCCTGTTATTGATTTAAAAATCCACATAGATGAACTGCTTCAAGGGACCCTGATTTCCTAGGTACTGTCATTGTCACACCACATCTTTTATACATAAAGATGTACTCCTGACTTCATCTCAAGGCATTTTCTGTTCACCGCACTCCCCAATTCCATATCTAACACGTCATGTCCTCCACTTGCCCCTCAGGGCCTTCAACTTTGCTGTTTGGCCAGTTTAGTTCCAGATAGTAACCTTACATCTTCTCCTTATCTAGGACTAGTCTGACCCCCTTTGATGCCCACCTGGAAACCCCATGGCACTCCGCCCTTTTTTTCGGTTCTACAACTGTATTTAAGCACAAGAAACCACCAGAACAAACCCCCCACATTTATTTTTAAATAAGTTACGAACTGTATTCTTCTATGTAATAGGCATATTCCATTGTTCTGGGTCTTTGTTTATGGTTCCTTTATAATATTAGTTAAGAGAGTTATAGGCAAATGGAGGAACCTGTGTGCACTGAGAGAATATGTTAGGCAGAAACTGAACTGGAGAGGCTGCAAGTAACAGCATGGACAGTGGACAGCACGTTTAGAATAAGGACTGCATTCCATCGAGCAGTCAGATTAAAGAGAGAGGCTCTGACATTATGAGGAGCAATTTCAGTTTGGAAAACACGTTTGTGAAATCAGATTAGATGACAAGTATGGACAGCATCAGTTTGGTAAAGAGATGTTCTCATGAAGGCTCTTGTTACTAAGTCAAGTCCCCTCCAAAGAGACGAATTTACATGAGAGAAATTTGAGACAGGGAAACCTTAGGTAGGGAATAGGCCTCATATACTTAGAGCTACAGAGCTCTCAAGGCTCAGTTCTAGGATCCTTGTTCGTTTCCCGGACATAAAAAAAATTAGGTTTCCAATCCTAGCTGCCTCAATGCCTGGTGCACAACTCCAGTGTTGGTCTTATGAAAAAGCCTAAGCAGTCCTCAACTTGTGAATGAGTTGTTTTTTAAATGTTCATTTGCTTTCTTATGTTGTGAACTCACAAAGTTTTCCCACAGTCAACGTAAATCTAATCCCAAAAGCCAATGTGACGCATAATATGCCTAAGTTATAGCACTAACACCATTATCATTTTCATGGGAAAATGTGTTCACAATTACAATTTAGAAAGCTAGGAACATATATATTTCTATAGGACTAGGGACTCTTCTAGTTCCAAGCCAGTGATATTCCTATGTCCTATATAGGGATTACGGACAGAGGGGCAAGAGACTAGGGCACTAGGGAAATGGGGGTAGAGTATATTATAGGAGTGGAGAGATGGGATAAAGACAGGGCTGGGCAGAAAGGTAGTTAGGAATAAAGAATGGTGATTACCCTTCTTTTTCCTCTCCTTCCTCTTTTGTCACTATCTTACCACTCCAAACCCACTGACCAGCTAGAGGTGAAGGGAGATGAGGGGACTGAAGCTGTGTGGGGTGAGGTGGGAAGGCAGTCCTAGAAATTGTGGAGTTTGCTGCGGCAACGTAGAAAGGGAAAGAAATAAAAGGACATCTCAGTAGAGATCAAATATGACTTCTGTAAATAAAAAGATAAACAGACCAGGAGCTGTGTGTACTTCTTTGTGGCTTGCCTGCTATCCACTACAATGATCATCACAGGTTCTCATCAAAAACAGAATTGTTTACTCAGTAATATAGGGGTAATGTCAACCAGTTTTTGGTTGATTTGTTGTTTTCTGAAGCCCCAAGGCAAAGAATCACTAATCTTTGGCTCTTTTATGTGCTCAAGAAGGTATAAAAACCAAAAAATTATAAGCCAGTTCTCACAAGAAATTATTAGGGGATTCAGAACACAATGGTAACTACAGAGGTGGGAAAAAGGGAAGTGTAAACCAGGGAAGAACACCAGCACCCCGCCCCTACACACACACACACACACACACACACACACACACACAAGCCTTGCACTCAGAAGAACCTTGGGAGACTTGGAATATAGGTCAGTCTTTTTTGAAACATTTAAATTTGAAGGGACAGAAAGGCCATCTGGAAGACCTAGTTTTTAGGCATGATGGTGGTCTAATTCCCTGTTCATTGTAAAGAGCTGGTGGCTCAAGTCCCCTGAAGGGCTTTCCTCATGCTAAAAATCTGCAGCGGCCTGTGTTCATGCTTCCTCACTTCACTGGCAACCACGAAGGTAGCAGTGATTCAGCACAATGTTTCTCAAAATTTAGAGTACATCAGGTGACTGTGGAGCTATAAAAATGAAGATTCTCAATCCCCATCTCAGACTGGGACTCAGGTACATTAAACAAGCTCCACAGGTGATTCTGATGTTCACTGATGTTGAGGAATCACTACTGTAACGAACAGGACTTGAAGTCACAAAACTGCACTTAAGCTGCTGGTCTTTTCCTTTGTGTGATATTGTAGCTATGTCACCATCTCCATAAGCAAGAGTATCCTCATTTTTAAAATGGAGAATAATTTTAATTTATAGAAACATTTTAGGAATTCAATGAGAAAAGTGCTTTTTGTAAGTGTCAAAGTATTAGGTGAAATTATTGGCATTCTAACCGTCCCAGAGTCTGTCCTCAAGCTATGTTTCCAACGTAGTGCCATCAACTGCCCAGTTTGAATGAACTCTCTACTTTAGGTTGGCTAGTCTTGTCATTGATGCTTCCAAACTACATGCACTCTGCTTACATTTGTTCTACCCTAAATGTTTTCTCACTTTTGCCTTCCAAATATCCCCAGCAAACCTTTATCTTAAATAAAGTCTTTCCTGACCACTTCAGGTAACAGTGATCTGTCCTTCAGAATTTATAGCTTGCCAAGTGCCACTTTAATTCTACACTACTTTGAGCATCAATTCTATTGTACTATAGTCTTGACTAAACAGTGGACCTTATATATCCCAAACTAGGTTGTAAACTCTTTGAGAAAAGGAATCTGGTGTTACGCTCCTTGTTCTCCACAGCACCTAATGAAATGGGCAGCAGAGTGTATTTTTTATGAAATATCCGAAGTTACCTTATAGCAACAGTGACTAACATTTTGTCCTAAATCATCTCAAAGCTAGTATTTCTCTCCAGCCTGCACTCTGTGAGACAGCTTCTCTACAGTCTTCACACAGAACCAGATTTTTCTCCTCTGTGGGTGGTCTGATGTTGAGTAAGAGCTGAGTTCTGCCTAAACGACTCCCCACACTCTTTACATTTAAAGGGACCACCTCTATTATGGATTCTCTGGTGTTTACTAAGATCTGACCTCTGTCTGAAGGCTTTGCCACATTCGTCACATTGGTAGGGTTTCTCCCCAGTGTGGATTCTCTGATGCTGAATGAGACTGGTGATTCCTCGGAAGGTATTCCCACACTCATCGCATTTGTAGGGCCTCTCTCCGGTGTGGATTCTCTGATGTTCTGTGAGGACTGATCTTTGAGTGAAAGCCTTTCCACACTTATCACATTTATAGGGTCTCTCTCCAGTGTGAATTCGTTGATGTTCTATAAGACTTGTCCTCTGAATAAAGGCTTTTCCACATACATCACATTTGTAGGGTTTCTCCCCAGTGTGGATTCTCTGATGCTGAATAAGGCCACTCTGACTGAAGGACTTCCCACATTCCTTACACTGACAGCATTTTTCTTTGTGGTGGATCTCCTGATGGGAAACAAGGGAGGAGTTATAAACAAAGGCCTTTCCACACTCGCTGCACTCATAGGGCTTTGCCCCAGTATGGACTCCTTGATGCTGGGTAAGAATTGAACGCCGACTAAAACTTTTATTACACTGAGTACAATGATAAGGTTTGTCTCTTGTGTGGATTTTGAGATGGTGAAAGAGACCTGCTTTCTGGCTAAAGGCTTTGCCACATTCATTACAGTGGTAGTGTTTCTCTCCTGTGTGAAGTCTCTGATGTTGATTAAGAGCTGACCACCGGCCAAAGGCTTTGCCGCACTCATTACATTTATATGGTTTCTCTCCCGTGTGTATTATTTTGTGTCGAATAAGCACAGTTCTCCCACGGAAAGTTTTTCCACATTCTTCGCATTTGTAGGGCCTGTCTCCAGTATGGATCCTCTGATGTTCTACAAAGCATGAGTGTTGACTAAAAGCTCTTCCACAGTCATCACATTCATAAGGCTTTTCTCCTGGACAGACTCTCTGGTATTCAGAAAGGTCTGAGTTCTCAGTCAAACTTACTCCATTTTCATCACATGTATGTTGTTTATCTTCCCTGGAGTATCCAGAAGGCTCTCCTATTTTTTCTTCAGGTTCATAAGTTTTTTCATACCTAGCTGACTGAGACATTTCATTTTCAAATTTGCTAGATATATTCCCATATGGTTTCATTTCTTCAGAAACTTCTTGCTTTAGAGTTAAATTCCTATACTCATTTCCAGTCTCAACATCTGAAACTAAAAATGGATCATAAATGTTAACTAGTTTCTTGTGATAGCAAACAGCAACTTCACTAGGCAACATAAAATTATTCAAATGAAAAATTACATAAGAACCTAGAGTTCCTGCATGACTATAAAATGGCACTAGAATATACGACAGACTAATAAACAAAGCACTCCAAACACTGTTAAGGAAAAGACCAATAACCCAATAGAAAACTTGGCAAAGAAAAAAACTGATGGCTTCCAGGAAAGGAAATACAATAGTTCTTAAACACAAGAAAAGTTGCTCCACCTCACAATAAGGGAAAAGCAAATTTAAACAATATTGAGTATAATTTTCACCCATCAGATTTGCCAATAGCTTGATATAACACTATGTTCATGACATGGATATCATACATTGCCAGTGGGAGTGTAAATTGGCCCAAGCTTTATAGAGGGCAAGTTGACAATATATATAAACATTACAACTATATATATAAAACCTTTGACCTAGTAATTCCACACAGAAGAATTTATGCTACAGATATACTCACACATACAGTTATTTACCACAGCACTATTTGTTACAGTAAAAGAGCAGGGCCAACTTAAATGTCATCAGCAGGGGAAGTTAATTGCATGATATATCCATACATTTTAATATTAAACAGCTGTTAAGAAATAAAAAATGCAAGGTTCTACAATCTTAGTGATAAAGAGAGGAAAATATATTTGAATATGAAAAACATACATATATGATTAAAAAATCTCTAGAAGGACACACAAGAAACTAGTAACAGTGACAACCTATTTCAGAATAGGGGTAAGGAGACCAAATGGCTAGGGAAATTGAGTGGAATGAAAACTTTTCACTGGGTAACTTTAAATTATTATTTTTTGAACCACGTGAATTTTCACCTATTTAAAATAATTAAATGAAAAAAAAATAGAGGAAATAGAAATAAGAAAGGTACTGAGTCTTTTACCCCTTCACTAACTTTGAACATTCTACCCGATTTGCTTTATTACTCCTTCTCTTTATAAGAGTAATACACACATACACACACACACACACACACACACACACACACATATATTTTTTTCCCTGTACCATCTGAGAGCTGCAGACATCATGGAGCAAAGGTTTATTTAACTGAAGGAGGCAGGAGATAGTCGAATTGGAAGATAATGGAATTGTCTGCTAGGATAAAGGCTAAAAATAGCAGGGAGGTCAGTACAGAGGAAAATAACTGTCAGAAGAGCTAAACTAAGTGATTTCAAACAAAATACAGCCAGAATTTTAAAAGTATTAATATAAAGAGAAAAAAAGAGCTGTAGAGTGACAAACCAGGCTGCCTGAGGTCTACACATGAGCCGTCAGATATCTAGAGAGACTTTCCTGACTTTAATGATCAGAAACAGCACAAAGTACAAAAGAGCCCCAGTGTTCCTGTG
The DNA here is from genome assembly GCF_949752795.1 of Hyperoodon ampullatus. Lineage (NCBI taxonomy): Eukaryota > Metazoa > Chordata > Mammalia > Artiodactyla > Ziphiidae > Hyperoodon > Hyperoodon ampullatus. The sequence goes on along the minus strand of NC_136923.1, from coordinate 83,770,210 downwards.
TTAGCCCCATCTTCCCCTTCCTCCCAAGGTGGGTCTTTCTTCTTTACCTTGCTTCTTCTGGGCTTCAAGTTCTGGAGATTCACACTTTAGCTGGGCTTTCACAGACGGGAGGGACATTCTGGGTTCTTGTTCTGTTCTTAGAGCTACCATCTCCTGCAAGAGCATTTCCTGTTCCTCAGTGTGGACTGAGACCTGAGGTAGATGAGATATAACTGAGATACTCACTCTGATAACATTAAACAGAACAGTATACTATTCATGGCAGTGGCACCCAGCTCTCTGAAACTTGAAATAAACTTCTTTCCAGATATCAGCTGACCATAATCCTACTCATTCTTCAAGGCCAACATAAATGTCACCTCCTCTGAGAAACCTTCCCTTCCCCAGCTGGAAGTAATTTCCCCTATTCTTAACAGTTAAAGAATGTTGATTGTGCCCCTTTTACTTTTTAGTCTATGCTCAAAGAAATGGAGAAGTGAAAGAGAAAAAAAAAAAAGAAAAGAGAGAAGGAAAAGAAGGTAAAAAGAGGCAGAAAGGAGGGGAAGAGAACTTAGGGGGAAATAAAACAGAAGTGAGAAAGAAGGAAAGGAAAGGGGAAAAGTAAAGGGAGAAAGTAAAAGTGAAAGTAAAGAAAGGAAGGGAAAAAAGGAAAAGGAGAGAAATCTCTTCCATATTTACCCCAAAAGCTGTTCCTAATAGACTCTGCTCTTCTGAGGTCCCCATCCCACTTCTTTCTGGGAAGATGATCTTATTTTCTATTTATCTAAGATCACAATCATCTCAAAAAATCATCTCCCCTTCACTTTATCTATCTCCACTCTCATACTCTTCTCCTTCCCTTGTATCTTAGAAGAAGATGTCTTTTCTTTTTCAAGGCTTGTATCTACTTTTGCCTTCAATCTCATCCTTTTCTGCTTCCCTTTGACCCCTGCTCCTTCAATTAACTCATTTACTCAGCAATTTCAGCCACTCTATAGCTTCCACTACTCCACGGGCCCATTTCCTTTTGCATTTAAAAGTAATAGGTTTCCCCAGCATGGTATTATAAAAAGCAGGGATCTGGAATCACTCTAGTTACTTACTCTGATCCTTAGTTTAGTAGCTCTGTCACCATGGGCTAGAAATTACTCTGAGATTATGACACCATGCCATGTAAAGCACTTCGCACAAGGACTTGGCATACAACAGGCCCTCAAGTTACTTCCCCATCCCCTTCAATGGCTAAATTTTGTAAATAAGAAATCACCATACACTGGCTCTATTTCCCTGACATAGTTTCATTTTGTAATCTCTCCCTCAGAATAAGAGCCAAAATCAGCAGGTACTATCTCAGATGTACAGAAAAAGTTGTTTTGATTCTTCAAATTTTGGGGAGGGGAAAGCAAAAAAAGGTCAGTATAGTGAACTGTGCCTTCTGTCCCTGGATCTTCGGTTAGGCCTCACAAATCAAGCTGTAAACTCCACTAGCTACCCTCAGAAACCCTCAAGGGAAAGGACTGGTTGGCAAAACAAACTCAACATGACTAAAACCAAATTACTTTTGCCTGCACCTGAAAATCCCATTCTTTCTTTCGGTTCTCTTCCTACCTTCCCGGCCACTCCCCAGTTTCCACTGCTGGTTACTCCTCTGATGATACCTTTTTGTCTCATGGCTTTAAATACCACCCATATTCTGGCAAGTCCCAATTTTATATTTCTAGCACAGATTCCCCCCACTGAATTCCAACTTTTTATATCCAGTTGCTTGCTCAAACTTTCCACTTGGATTCTAGTAAGACTCTCAAAATTTACACATCTAAAACCTAACTCTTGATTCCTTTTACCATCTCAGTGAATGACAAACCCATTCTACCTGATGTTCAGACTAAAAACCTTGGCATAATCTTTAACTCACGTTCTCTCACATCCCGCAACCTATACAGAAACAAATCCTCTCAAGCTCTACCTTCAAAATGTATCCAGAATCCAATCACATCTCACCACTTCCACTGCTACTATCCTAGTCCAGGCCACCAGCATCTCTTGCCTGGATTATTGCTTATAGCCACAGCCTCCTAAACTGGTTTCCCTGATTCTAACTTTGTCCCCTATGCCTCCCCTAGTCCCACCATGAGCCCCAATGTAGAACTTTTCCAACATAGCAGGTAGTAATTATGTTAAAGTTTAAGTCAGATTAAATCTCTCTTCTGCTCAAAACTCTCCAACGACTTTCCATCTCAGAATAAAATCCGAATTCCTTATAATGGCCTACAAGTCCCTTGTATGGTTTGATCTTCTTATAACTATCTGATTTCATCTCCTCCTTGACAAATACATCTCTACCATGACAAGCACATTCTCACCTTAGGACCTATCCATTTACTACTGATATTTCCCCTGCCTGAACACTCTTATCCTAGATGGCTGCATGGCTTGCTCTTTTAATTCAGATCTCTGCTCTAAATGTCACCCTACCTGAAAATCCTTCCCTGACCAGTCTATTGGAAACAACACAATCTTCATTTCATTCACTATTCCTTTTCTCTGCTTTACTGTTGCCTCTTTAAATATAGAATTTATGACCACCTGATGTATCATACATTTGTTGATTTTTTGTTTACTGTCTGTCTCCTCTCAGTAGACTAAAATCTATCAACGTAAGAGCAGCAACTGTCTACACTTTGTTCACTGGTGCATTCCTAGTAAACAATAGATAGTCAATAAATATCTGCTGAATGAATGAACTTTTCCCAATCCCCCTTCGCCTACAATTTTGAACTGTTAGAAGTGTCTCCGTTATGCTCGTCTTTCAAGCTTGAAATCCCTACTGCTTAGCCTAGAATAGACTGCTCAGTAAAGAGTTCTCCATTCTTTCTTCCTTCTTTATACCTCTACTCTGTCATCATTTTCAATTAATTCTTACCTAAGACATGCCTCTTCCTTCGCAGTCACACTTTCATGACCCTATTTTAAACTTAGATCTTTTTGCCACATGCTCCTTTCCTCTTCAGTCTTTGTACTTCAATGCCAGATTATATTTCCTTTTTATTATTTCACCATTTATACTCTCTATACCAAGCTTTCTTAGCCTTGATTCTATTGACATGCTGGGTCAAATAATTTTTTGTTGTATAAGGCTGTTCTTTCCACTGTGAGATATCTAGCAGCATCCCTGTCCTTTAGCCACTAGATGCCAGTAGTACCTCCTGCCATTAAGACAACCAAAAATGTTCCACGACATTGCCAAATGCCCTGTGCGGTACAAAACTGTCACCGGGTGAAAACCACTGTCTTTTATCAACGCTAAAACAAAACAAAATAGTCCTACGTAATTTGGTTCTTTTTTATATCTTGGCGTTAGTAAAATTCATTTAGACTCAGAGAGAACAGATTAGGAGCTTCTGTCCTACAGAATAAAATCTAAACTCAAGAGGTTGGTATTCAAGGTCCTGGACTCTCTGTGCTCAACTCTTCTACTCACATCTCACCTTTCCAACTTAACTGGACTTTCAACTACTCAAAGAAACATGGGTCCCATGACCTGCCCCTCCCTCCTAACTTTCCACTCTGCTCCTACATCTCATTCCTCTGAGATGGTGACTTTGATTTCTCCATCTTTTAATCCTTTTTTTTTTTTTTTTTTTTTGCTGTACGCGGGTCTCTCACTGTTGTGGCCTCTCCCGTTGCGGAGCACAGGCTCCAGACGCGCAGGCTCAGCGGCCATGGCTCACGGGCCCAGCCGCTCCGCGGCATGTGGGATCTTCCCGGACCGGGGCACGAACCCGTGTCCCCTGCATCGGCAGGTGGACTCTCAACCACTGTGCCACCAGGGAAGCCCCTATCTTTTAATCCTTTAATGGAGACAAGGCAGTGGATATATCTGCAAAACCTTATTTCTTAAATATTTGTATTGTCCAGCAGAAGTGATGCCCCTTTCAAGAGGCTGCTGCCCACCTTGTTACCATCATCTCTCTAACATTTTCTCTCTGCCCTACAAGTCTTCTGTTTCTAATGTTTCTGGGCAGCATTTCATCAAACAGAATTTTGTAGCTTAATGCAGAAATACATGATCCTTCTACAGAAAAGATATAAATAAGTTAGGATTATGTTAACCAATGTTTTACGACACTCAGGCCCCTTTCTGATGCACCAAAGTGTCGAGAATACGTTTTGTGAAATAATGTTAGACTTCATTCTGGCCTAGAAATCCCTACTTCATCTTTTCTCAAACAGAAACCACATCTTTGTTCTCACCTGATATCCTGGCTCATCCAACTCTCTCTCTAAATCCTCCAGCACAGTCACCACCTCTTCCCCACTCTGTGGATGCTGTTCCTGGACCCAAGCTTGGAGCTCCTCGGGCAGGATGGTTAGGAATTGCTCCAACACCAGCAGTTCCAGAATCTGCTCTTTTGTGTGGGTCTCTGGCCTCAGCCACTGATGGCAAAGTTCCCGGAGTTGGCTCAAAGCCTCCCGGGGTCCAGATGTTTCCTGGTAACAGAACTGCCTGAAGTACTGTCGGAAGACCTCCCTGCTGTGGGTGGTGTTCTTTTGCAGGTTCTGATCCTGTCTGGCGGTACACTTATTTTCCTCCTCCACCTCCTCTTCCTCTATCTTTATTTCCAAAAGTTCATCCTGGTCCTTGTTGGCCTGGATGGACCAAGTAGATGCCATCATAGCTGTGCAAAAGCTTATGAATGCTTCAAGCAAGATCTCCTGTGCCGTCTCTTTCTGGCTGGAACTGAAGAAGAAGCCATCATCATTAACACAAACTACACCAAAAACAAAAACTGCAAATTCTAAGAATTTAAAAATGCACTTTGAAAGCCGCCTCCAGGTTAATTTTCTATAAGCAGGAAAATACTCTGATAAAAAAGACTCAAGAATAGACTAATTTAAAGAAAAATATTAAGTAAAAGGTGCGAAGTTGTTTCAGGACTCTAAGAAAGAAGAATAAGACTTGGTAGGAAACATTTCCACTTGATGATAGAAAAAAGAACAATTAAACGGAATAAACAAACATTTACGGCAAACAAATCATAATAAAAAGTTGAGACATCCTTGATTAGCTGCTTTTTAAATTTTTTAAATACCCAGATGTCTGGTGGAAATCATGAAGTCATAAAAGCAGCAAAGTCACATGAATTTATTCCCTCAGGGGCTTAATCTCTCTGCTCCTCATTCTTCGTTTATCAAGCGAAAAGGCTGGAGACATTGGTCTTTAAGACTTTCTTCTACCCTCGCGTTCTGTGATTTTAAATCTAAAGGCAGGCCCAGGAAAGAGGCCCTAGGACGCCAGTCAGCGTCTGTGACCCAAGACTGTTCAGAAATGTCAGAAGGCGCATAATTCAAGAAGGGTACACCGCGCGAGACAAGCCCGGGAGGAATGGAGCGCACAGCCGGGTCTCTCCTTCATCCCCGGGCTCCGACCCACTCTCCGAGGGATCGGGGGTCGGGGATAGCTTCTGCGTCAAGGAGCTTCTCGAGGATCCACCTAGGCAAGTGAGGCCCGGAGGCCGCCCCACTCCAGCCGGGGCCGAGAAGGCCGTAGCACCCCCGCCCGCCGCGTCCGCAGCACAGGACCGCTCACCCGCAGCCCCAGGACGCCAGCAGCGGTTTCTCTCCGGGGACAAGGGGTTGACGCCTCGAACCGCTTCGAAACCGGGACCCACCAGCAGCGACCCACAGAGGCCGGAAGCGGCCGCGAAGTGCGGAAGACCGGTTCACTTCCGCCGCCGCTCTAGGAAGGGGGCTCGCAAATCGGTAGATCTCCCGCGCGCCCATGTGAGAGGACAGCTGAAGACTCACAGGCCCGCGGTTTCGCGATATTTTCTCCTGCTCCTCTTCGGCTGGCTAGTATCTCCACTTCCCCCGACCCGATGGGCGGTCGAGGCTTGGAGAGCCTACCTGTGCTAGGGAAATCCCATGCTTTTGTCCACTCTCAATTTTATTTGGGTTTCTGCACCTTTGATGTTCAAGATGCCTCAAAAGGATGTTCTCCCGAGGTCCTTCCCGACTCAGGAAGGGACCTCTTCTACACACACTTCTCAAGGGTCAACCTGGTGGTTTCTGCCTGCTTTTTCACCTTCCTCGGTTCTCTCTTATGCGCTGACGATAATGATTATACATCTGAAAACCCATAGGGTTCAATGGGAAAACTAAAAGATCATTTAGTAAAGTAGCAAGATATAAAATTAACACACTAAAATCAAGAGCCTTCCTATATGCAAATAACCAGTGATAAAGTTACAAGATACAATGGAAGAGAATGCCGAATTTACAATAGCAACAACCAAAAAGCAAGCAAACAAACAAAACAAAAAACAAGAAGAAAGAAAGAATAATTGGGAATAAGCTTAGGAAAAAATATGCAAAACCTGTATGGGGAAAACCTCCTGAAAGGCCAAGTGTATACTTAGACAAATAGAAAGCCATATGCCAACAAGACTAATAAGAGTTTTGGCTCGAAAGACTCAATGAAGAAGTCAGTCTTCTAAAATAGAAGTATCGACACATATTGTTCTAGAATTAGACAAGTTGATTATAAAGTTCATATGGGAAAATAAGAATAGCCACAATACCCTCTGAAAAAAGAACAATGGTGAGGGACGGCCTAATCGGATATTAGCACATGTTATAAAGCCTCTACAATTAGGAGTGTGATATTGTGTAAAAACAGAAATAGACCTAGGTACCTATGGATAGTTAGTAAATGATGGTGGCATCTCAAATTAACAAGGGAAATGACAGACTTGTAAATAAGTTGTGTTGGGACAACTGATAGCCATTTGGTCAAAAATAAAATTGAATTAATATCTCCCATCACACAGCACAGTCAGGATAAATTCCAAATGGATCCAAAAACCAAATGTAAAAACATGTACCTATACATGTATTAGAAGAAACATGAATAATAATTCTAACATCTGGGAACAGGGAAACCTTGCCTAATAGTGCCTCAATTTCCAAAAGCAATAAAAAATTAAATTTAATCAGGTAAATCTGACTAAATAAAAATAAAATGAATTGGTTATCAAAAAACACCATAAAGAAAAGTTAGAAGACAAATGACACGCTGGAAAAATGTTTGCAACATATCACAAAGGACTAATATCCCTAATATATAAAGGATTCCTAAAATATGTCCTAAAAAGAAAATAGCCAATAACCCAATGGAGAAAATGGGCAAAAGAAATGAACAGTTGACAGAATAAGAAATTGTAGCAGCCCTCAAATGTCTGTAAAGATGCTCAGCTTCACTCAAAATATAAACATACAAACTAAAAACTACACCGAGGTGCCATTAGTCATTTTATCTGATTGGCTCAAATCCAGAAGTTTGACAATATACTCAATTTATGAGGAAAGAGGAACTCTTATACATTCTCAGTGAGAACACAAAATAATACAACCCCTATTTGGAAAAATAAGAAAATGTAGCAAAAGCACTTACGTAAGTTTACCCTTTGTCCCTGCAATACCACTTATAGAAATCCATCCCAAAGACATATTAACAAATATATGAAATGACATGTGCACAAGATTATTCGTTCAGGTATTCAAGCTAAAAGACTGGAAACAAACCTAATGTCCATCAATAGGTGACTGATTGAATAAACTGTGGCATAACTACCTAGGCAGCTATAAAAAGAAATGAGAAATCCTGATGTACTGCTATGGAATGACTGACAGGTGCTGATAGCATACTACCTGTGGTAGGCAGAATAATGACACCCCCTCCCCCAAGATGTTTACTCCTCACCTAATATCCAGAACCTGTGAATTTATTATGTTACATGACAAGGGGGAATTCAGGTTGCAGATGAAATTAATCTAATTCTATTCAACTGATCTTAAGGTAGGTTTTCTTAGTTGAGAACCAACTTGTTTTGTTCTAATAAAGTTTGATTTCTGGGCACTGAAGTTTGAATTCAATATAGCCTTCTCATATCACAAAACACGACACTTCTTTTGGTTTTTTAATTAAATTTTATTTTAATATAATTGTAGATTCGTATACAGTGTAAGAAATAATGCAGAGATCTCATTTACTCTTTACCAAGTTTCCACAAATAGTAATATGTTGCAGAACTATAGTACAATGTCACAACTGGAATATTTACATTGTTACAGTCAAGATACACAACATTTCCACCACTACAATCCCTTTTATGAACACAGCCACTTCCTGCTCACTCCCATCTTCTCATTAACTACCGGCAACCAGGACTCTGTTCTCTGCTTCTATAATTTTGCCATTTCATATTTGGTGTTTTCATCTCTGTTTTCTTCTCTTGCCTTCTTGTAGGTTACTTGAATGTTTTTTAAATTGTATTTTAATTTATCTATAACATTTTTGGTGTATCTCTTTATATAGCTTTTTTAGTAGTTGCTCTAGGTTTCATATCACACAGACACAACTTAGCACGTTCTATTGGTGTCATTTTACCAGCTTGAGTGAAATATAGAAACCTTACTTTCCTTTACATCCCTTACCTTCCCCATTTATAATTCTTTTAAATATTTCCTCTAAATGTATTTAGCACCACATTAGACAATGTTATAATTTTTGCTTCAACAGTTAAACATAATTTAGAAAAATCAAGAGAAGGAAGCTTATTGGATTTACCCATATTCCTTCTTCTTTCCTGATTCTTCTATTTAGAGAAATTCCTTTTGCCATTTTTTTTTTTTTTTTTTTCAGTATGCGGGTCTCTCACCGTTGTGGCCTCTCCCATTGCGGAGCACAGGCTCCGGACGCGCAGGCTCAACGGCCATGGCTCACGGGCCCAGCTGCTCCGCGGCATGTGGGTTCTTCCCGGATGGGGGCACGAACCCGCGTCCCCTGCATCGGCAGGCAGACTCCCAACCACTGCGCCACCAGGGAAGCCCCCTTTTGCCATTTTTTAAAGGTAGGTTTCCTAGTGACAAATTCTATGTCTTACTCATCCGAGGATGTCTTGATTTTCTCCTTTATTCCAGAAGGATATTTTCACCAAGTATAGGATTCTAGCTTGACAGTTCCTTTCTTTCAGTTCTTTAAAAATACTATGTCAATTCCTTCTGGTCTCCATTATTACTCATAAGAAATCCACTGTAATTTGAATTTTCTCCTATAGGTAAGATGTCATTTTTCTCTGCTTTCAAATCTTTTGCCTTTGTGTTTGGGAAGTTTAATATGACATGGTTTTGAATGGATTTCTTTGGGTTTATCCTGTTTTTGTTTTGATCAGCGTCTTGAATCTGTAGGTTTACGTCTCTTGCCAAAACTGGGACGTTCTCAGCCGCTACTTTTTCAAGTACTTTTTCAGCCCCATCCTCTTTGGGACTTCAATGACATGAACATTACATCTTTTCTGTAGTTGCACAGGTCCCTGAAGTTCTTTGTATTAGTTTCTTTTGGCTTCTATAAAAATTACCACAAACTTGGGTATTAAACACAACAGAAATTTATTCTCTCACAATTTTAGAGGCCAGAAGTCTGAACTCAAGGTGTTGTCAGGGCTGTGTTCCCTTCAGAGACTCTGAGGTACAGACCGTTTCTTGTCTCTTCCATCTCCTGGAGCTGCTTGCTGGTCATGCCTCGGTTTTCCTTGGGCTCGAGGCCACATCATTCCAATCTCTGCCTCCATCTTTCCATCACCTTTTTCTCTGTGTGTGTCTAATCTCCCTTTGCCTCTCTCTTATAATGATATTTATTATAGCATTCTGGAACCCCCTAGATAATCCAGGATAATCTCCTTGTCTCAAGATCCTTAACTCAATCACTTATTTTGCCATATAAAATAATATTCACTGTTCTGCAACATAAGGTAATATTTATAGGTTCTGGTGATTAGGAAGTGAACATACCTTTGAGGGGCTATTTTTTCAGCCTACTACATTCTGTTCCCTTATATATTTTTTTCTCCAGTCTATTTTCTCTCTGTTGTTCTGATGGAGTTATTTCTGTTGTTCTGTCTTCTACTTCACAGATGCTTTTTCTCCATTCTGTTGTTGAGAACATATTTTTCAGTTCTCAAATTTCCATTTGGTTTTTCTTTATATCTTCTATTTATTTGCTAGGACTTTCTATTTCCTGACTGAGGCTTTCTATATTTTCATTGTCTATATTTTCATTTTTTTTTTTACATGTGTTCACAATTTCTCATTTAAGCTTTTTTTAAAATCGTGGTTGCTTTGTCAGATTAATTCTAACATCTCTGTCAGCTTGGTGTTGGCATCTTTTAATTTTCTTTTTTCATTCAGTTTGAGATCTTCCTGTTTCTTGGTATTTGAGTGACTTTTTTATTGAAACGTGGGCATTTTGTATTGTTATGAGACTGGATCTTAATTAAACCTTAGGTTTCAACTGGTTTTCTCTGAAACTATTGAGGCAGGGGAAGTAGGGGAAGGTGACACTGAGACAATGCCAGAAAAGGGCCAGTAGAGGGTCAGGACTTTCACCATCACCCAGCAATAACAAGTCTGCGCTCACACAGTGTCTGTGGTGACCATGTGGAAGCCAGAACTCCCACCCCTACCCAACAGTAAGGAGGAGCTCAATGTAAATCAGGTTGGGAACGTGGACTTCTACCTCTATCTGGTAGTAATGAGGTGCTACCTTCCCCTACTTCCCCTACCACACTCTTTAATGTTTTCTTAGCCACAGAAATTCACGTGGCACTTAGCTTTGTTTTGCAAAATTGCGAGGATCACATTATAGTAAAATACTTTTTAAAAGAGCTAAGCCTCTACGGTACAAATATGTAATCATGACGATTACTATAACGGATTTTAATGAAAATTGAAAAACTGCTCAGATAAATTCAGGTAAGGTGTAAGAAACCATCTTTTAGCCTTAAGGATCCGTCAGCCGATGGACACCGGAGGGTGCTCCCCGCTGGTGAATCTATGTCTCCTTCGAGAAGCAAGTAGTCTGCACAGACCAGGCTCTGTACAGCATGTGTTCAGTTCTCTGCATCTCTGAAACGTCCGGAAGCACCGACACGGAAAAGGGAGTCGTATCCTGAGGGATCTATGTAAGGCAAGGGAGAAGAACCCAAACCAGTCCTGGAGAAAGGGGGCAACACCCCAACCTCCAACCCCAAGGTCTTTGCAGAGGTACAGAGCATCCTGCGTGGGGAGGAGCCAGATACCCACCTATACCTGACCAGGGTCCGGAAGCATCGACCGAAACTGGGTATTTGGGCTACCGCTCACACCAGGAACCGGAAATACGTCACAACACTTGCCCGCATCTCCGCTGGCTCCTCAGCCGCCCCTCTAGGAAACTTGGAGGACCCGTCATCTCAGTGGTTGATCTGGCAAGCTGGCACGCCTTCGCGTGCTTGGCTTTCTCCTAATGGCTCAGGCAGGAAAATCGACGAGGGCTCGTAACCTCTGGGGTCCAGCAGCCACTCAGTCTGGGCTAATATCTTTCTACTCCACTGAGGACACCTGGCCACTCTCACCGGATTCTCACAACCCTAGGTTCCCTTAGGACCCGGTCCTCTGACGTCCCAGCCTTCAGGGTCCCTCTCCTGCAGTCTCTTAAGGTACCAACTGGCAGTTAACTTCCAGGATCTGAAGCAATAATCAACATCCACCTAAGGAAAGCGCCAACAAGAGGGGCAGAGGTCGGCTTGCTCTCCACTGTTTTAAATCTTTGCATAATAGGGTCCCTCTGGGTAACCTAACCACTGATTTAGTCAGTCTGGGGTGGGGCCCAGGCAACTGCACTTCAAACAGCCCAGGTGATTCTAACGCAGGTATACACCGAAACAGTGGCTTCATCATAAAGCTAAGGTAGCTGGCATGGAAATCTGGATGTGGGTCCAGAGAGACCTAAAAACATCACAGAGCAACTTATAGACTGTGATCTTCTCCCTGTTCTCCTTTTTATGGAAAGTACTAAAATGAGTGAGGAGGGAAGGCAGTGAGACTATTTTCACTGCTTGAGACTCCTGTACCTAAGACACTTGAAACAACTGAGATGGAGGAATTTCTAATACTGTGAAGATGAAGCACTTATCTTGGTAATGCTGTCTCTGCATCTATCTTGTTTTTCCTTCTCTTTGGTCACCATTGTTGGCCAGAGTTTTGGTGTCTCATTTTGCTTTCTGTCTGATTCCTTTTTATGTTCTCACATTTTGTCCATCCTTTTTCTCTTTGCATCCCATTTGTTTTTTGCAGATGCCTAAAATGTGTCTCAGGGCTCCAAGTCTAAGTGTCCATGAAACTACATATAATTCACGATGATCTTTGTTCATAGTTTTGTTTTAAAAAAACAATGTGATTAAAAACTAGAAAGATCACTATAAGTACTTAACCACTTGGGTTTCACTTTTCTCATGTAGGTATGAAGTGAGCGAAACTCCCAATTTTCTTTTTAAAGCTCAGTATTCTCTGATTCTATAGTAAAAAGCTCCCATCACACACAAAAAATACTTTTGATGATTCCACACTGCTTATCAAACGAAGACTCAATGTATTAGGAAAGTGTTCAAGGCCCTCTCAATCTGTCCCTCACCTACAATCTCCCACTCCTGCACTTCTTTGCAGGAACTCCATGACCCAAACTGGAAAACCCCTGGCTCTTGAGCATATCTTAAAATGGGGGTCTTGCCTCACCCTATTCCCTGTGCCAAAAACACTTTCCTCTGTCCTCCACCTCCCTCTGCAAAGAATCTACATTTCTCTCAATTACTAATTCAACATTTAACCAATGACACCTGTATATTCATATATATTTTATATTTCAAAATTCTTCCACAGAAAATACTTATATTTTATAATAATTTTGACCTATTTTTATTTTAAAATTTCCTCAGAGATAATTTTTGTCTTACTAGAAAAATATAAAACAATCTTCTACTATAAATTATAACTATGTTTTTCAAAGAAAAGTATTGTCAGATATAGAAAATAGGAGTCATTTCCAAATACAAAATATGGACAGAGACTTGATTCTTCTGTTATCCTGACCTTCAACTCAAAATTATAGTGAAAGAGAATCTTCAGGGCTCTATCTACAGCTCTAGGCAGGTTTTGGTTGCAAGATACTTAGCCATTTTTTGATGCAGTGTCCACTGTCCTAACAGTGCTCAAAGGGGTGCTGGACTATCCTTCAAGAACCAGTAAGTCTATTTAATTGGATTTGAATCAATATTTCTTACACCTTGCTCAACCATAAAACCAAACTCTGCTCTCTCAGACTGAACTTTTCAAGGGGATAGAGAGGGATGGATACTGGTCCAGGGAACACCTGAAATGAGATCAATACTAGAGACTTCATAGGCTGAATAAAAGGAGCCAGGGCGGAAAAGAGAGGAGAAGTGAGGGAAATTTAGAAACGTAAAAGGGAGACAACTAAGGACTTCTGGCCAGGAAGACTGGAATAATCACAGAAGAAGTCAAAGTCTACATGCCACTGTCTATAGGTTGAGACAAATATTATTTCTCACATAATGAGGAATGTGCATCCTAGATAAAAGAATTAGCATAAGAGAATTAGTACAATTAGTGTCAGAAAACAAGGAAAGTTAGTTTGGTGAACTGTCAGTCATTTTAATTGTGTTAACCATCATTGCATTCTAAGCAGTACATCTGTCTCTACAGCATATATAATGTATTTTGTTTCTTGGCGTTTTACCAGTTGTTGAGAAAATTGAGAATGTTTGAGAAGCTGTAAACAAAACAAAACAAAAAAACAGGCACAGAACAAACCAAATATCCAACCTTCAACTGCAAGTGTAAAAACTCAGTCCATTAGAAATTCATCCTCTAAAATACTAATCTGTTCATATTTTAAACCTTTTAAGAGCTGATATAATTGAATTATCCAAACATGCTGCTTCAGCATATTGGAGAAACATTTAAAATACTTATGAACTCAGATTGTAATAGTATATGTACTATATCACTATATGGAATATACTTTTAACTTGAGAAGTTGAGTTTTTTTGAGAAGTTGATTTTATTTCAACCTTACGTCTACTATATTTTCCTTAACTTCATCCTAAAATCCCTATGTATTTCTCTTGGATATAATTTAAACCTCAAGACAATCAAACATACTCTTGAGGACATTTAAGACTTTTTTTCTTCTAAGATTGTTGATAATACCTACAATTAGTCACAAGTAGTGATACAAATAGTTTGAAATGTTAGGTCTAAGAATATATAACAGAACAAAATACATGAAACTGAAAAATACCACCTATCACTTCTCCATTCTCCACAGAAGCATTATGTGTAATTCTAGTCATCCAAACCTTGTTTCCTAGCTCATGTGGAAGTTGTTAGCTTTTAAATAAAAGTGTTTGACTTGGACTAAACTGGGGAGAAGAATGAAACAATATATAACATTTCGAAGTAGTGATTTTTCATCTGTAGGAGTATGTAGAACTATGGAGCACCAACAAATGAGATATTGTCAACTTGTAAATAGAATAAGGAAGCCCTCTGTTATAATTGCAGAAATCTCTAAAGATTATATTGTTTCATGAAAACAATAAGGTGTAGAAGAATATAAATAGTATGCCATCGTTCTGTGTAATCAAGGGAATAAGATTATATATTCATATTTTCTTGTACTTACATAAAGAGACACTGAAAGATACATAAGAAACTAGTAAATGACTACCTATAAGGGAAAGATAGTGACCTTTTTTTAGTGTTGTTTCGATATTAGAACCAGGTCAAGAATTAATTTTTTAAAAAAACTCCTTCTAAGTAAATTAAAATTAAAAATAATCACTCACTACAAAAAAAAATGCCTCAAATGAGAGATAAGTGGGAGGAATGTTTCCTGGAACTCCACTGTAAATTAAATAGGCTGTACATTTATTGAAACATATAGATGGGAGGGTTTGTTGAGCTAAAAAGCAAAACCTCAGTGCCTTATAAGTGCTCTAAGTTCTATATGGCAATACAGTGCTTCCAGTGGCTTAGTAGAAAGAGCATTGCACTAGGAATTAGGAGAGAGGGTTTTAGTTCCAGCTCCATTAACTAGCTGTATGATCTTACACAGTCACTTCCTAGAGCTTCTGTTTCCGTATCTGTCAAATAAGGGCACGTAGAAGTGATCTCTGAGGTCCCTTAGGCGTTTCTATTACTCTGAAGTTACCTGTGTGTGTATTTGGTATTCCAATCCAGATTGTTATCACCATAGATTTTTCTTTTTTTTTTTGTCTCCTGGCCTTAGTATAAAGTTTTTTAACACTCAGTCAGTGTTAAGGAAAAGAAATCTTTTTATGTATGACCTTGATAATAATCAATATGTAGTGCTGAGAGGCATGGAGGTTATAAAAAGCAATCAACATGGAAGACTGATCATACTTTTCTGTCTACTTTTGTATATGTTTGAAATTTTCCATAACAAAAGTTTAAATAAAGAAAAACTCAAAAATGCTCATAAGTCACAGGAAAATTACAATGAGGCCTATATTTTCACAATAATGATCTGAAGTGAGATATCAGATTTTTAGCTAAGTGTCTTGGTCTTTGCAAAATTTAAAATCATGAGCAATATTTGTTATGACTAGCCACTGAGCTACTAATAATATATGGTTGCTTCAATACCTTGGTTCCTAAACTGAAGGCTGAATTACTAAACTTCTACAGGGAGAAGCCTTCTGTATATTTATGGGAGGATTCATCTGCCCCCTGTGTAGGTTAAAAGCAAATTATCCTATCTTATGTGAATGGAAACTAATCTAATAGTTTACATTACAGATTTTACTGCAATTATTTTTAAATTAATTTTTAAATACTCAGTGAACTACCTTTGACATTTTGTATTCAGACTGCATATAATTTTTAAGACTTTTTTTTTAAGTCTTTAAAAACTAGGATGAAGGAGTTTTCCTGAAGTACATGTAGAAGACTTTTGGGACAGATGTGTGTGAGACTATGTTGATGAAGTCAACACAATATTCAGTATTGCAAAGTATGGATGTCACTGACCAAAGAGATTCTGACAGATGTATTTAAGATATTAAGTGTCTCTCAGCATAAAAATAAGGACATTTTCACTGGTCTTCCTATACTAGAGGATTAATCTCTTATTGTTCTCTCAGAGACAAAGTAAGAACCAGGACCCTTGCTACCACGCCTAGTGGTCTGACATCATGAAATTTTGCCCTACCTGTTCCAAGGAGCTAGCTGGATTCAGCCACAGGGTGGACTTTCCGATGCTGGACAAGGTTGCAGTGGTAACTGAAGTTCTTGCCACATTCCTCACATTCATAAGGTCTTTCTCCCGTGTGAATTCTCTGATGCTTAATAAGGACAGAACGTCGACTAAAGCTCTTACTGCACTGACTACACTGGTAAGGTTTCTCCCCCGTGTGGATCCTGAGGTGATGGAAAAGCCCAGCGTTCTGGCTGAAGGCTTTACCACAAACGCTGCACTGGTAGCGCTTCTCCCCAGTGTGGAGTCTCTGGTGCTGGAAGAGGCCTGACCGCTGGCTGAAGGCCCGCCCACATTCATCACACTCATAGGGCTTCTCGCCCGTGTGCGTTCTCTGGTGCTCAATGAGGATGGAATTCTGTGTGAAGCTTTTCCCACATTCACCACAGATATAGGGTCTCTCCACTGAAGAGCTTACCCGTTGCCTTTCCCATCTGCCTTCGTGGTCACAGGTCTCTCCACACTCAGGCACTGGAATAATATCACCATTCAATTTTTCAGGTACTTCCACATGAGATTTCGTTTCTTTAGACAGATCCCTCTTTGGGGCTAACTCCACATTCCAAGTCCCAGCCTCATCATCTGAAATAATAAATGGATGCCATGAATGTTATGTTTCCAAAGAAGAAAGAAAAAAACTGGTCAGGAGAGTGGGTGGAAAGGGACAAGCAACACATTTTCTATTTACTTTCCCACTCTCAGCAATTATACCAGGACTTCAGGAGAAGATGCCCTGTATTGTAACTGCTCACTTACTGTCTGCCTCTTCCACCAGACTGTAAACTTCCTGAGGGCAGGAACCACATCTACCTTCCTCATCACTGCTTCCCCCGTACCCAGCTCAGTGCCTGGCACACAGCAGACACTAAGTAAATGTGCTGAATCAATGACCATTCAGGGAATGAGTTAGGCTTCCTAAGGAAATTCTAATCCTCACCAATCTTCTGAACCGGGCACACGCCTCGCAAGTTCCACTGAGGCTGCTCTTCCAAGCTTTGGAGCTGGCCACCAGATGACTCCCGGGCTTCTCCTAGAGTTGCTTTCTCCTTCACAAGCTCTTCCTGTTTATGATCATGGGCTGGGACCTGGTAAAAATCAAGGACAGTTAGGAACCAAATATCAGAGGAGACATTGCAAGGCCTTCTCAGGACCAGTGGATAGGAAAAGAAGGCTCAAGAAACTGGCAAAGAAAAAAAGGCAGAGAGATTAAGAGCCTATTACAGATCAAGTTAGGCATAAAGAAATCCATCTTTTCCTCCTCTTCCTCTTACTGCACTGAAACTCCATTCTTGATCATACAAGTACAAACCCCTGTTCTCCCATCTTCCCACCTGCTCTCCTGGTTCATCCAGCTCTCTCTCCAAATCCTCCAGTACAGTTACCGCCTCCTCTCCACTCACTGGGTGGTGCTCTCTCACCCAGGCCTGGAGCTCCTCGGGCAGGATGGTCAGGAACTGCTCCAGCACCAGCAGCTCCAGGATCTGCTCCTTGGTGTGCATCTCTGGTCTCAGCCACTGATGGCAGAGTTCTCGGAGTCTTTGAAGAGCCTCTCGGGGCCCAGGTGTCTCCTGGTAGCAGAATTGCCTGAAGCGTCTACGAAAGATCTCTCTGGTGTGAGGGTTATCTCTTGACAGGCCAGATTCTTGCCCATAGGCATGGTCTCCCTCTTCCTCTTTTACTTTCACTGCTATAAGTCCCTCCTGCATCTCTGGAGTCTGAAGGGCCAAGGCTGTGGTCATTTGAGGTTTAACTATTCAGAAAAAGAATCTATTCTTGATAATTCCCCCTTGATCTTTTCTTCTGGAAATCCCAAAATCTAAGAAATAATTTGCAGGGAAAAAAAGTATTAAAATGTAGAAAATCTTTTCTGCTGGTAGGCACTGGGAGTATTTATACTAAAATCAGTAACTTCGTCTAATGAAGACCATAAATGCATGATTAATAAGGACCATGCAAATACTGATGAATATAGGAAGGCAAACAAAACCAAAACAACCCCCCACCCCGAGTTTTATTGAAGGAAGGGACCTTTTTGATCATTCTGAATGAATCAGCTCAAATAATCAGCTTGGATGTACTGGGTTTCCATTTGAATGGCAAGATACTGGACTCATAGTCAGTTTTTAGTTGAATGGGGGTAAACAAATATTTTGGGCCCAAGTGGTCACAGAAGACACTAAGAATCAAGGAGAGAAAGGAAAGAAAAAGGAGGAGGAAGGGAAAGTAAAGAAGATAAAAAGACAATGAGGAGCAAAAAAAATGTGCTTGGGGAAGAGAAGCAGAGTCCTTCACATCAGGTGAGGTGTGGAGGAAAGAGATGTATGCTTGGAGTGGGGAAGATCTGGGATTGAGACTGATCTTCCAGGTACTCTCTGCACAGTCTTGGGCTTCATCTTTTGAGCCTTAGTCTACTCAATCTGTAAAATAGGGATCCTAAAGCCAACCTTGTCTACCTTTCTAGGTTGATATAGAAATAAAATAAGATCACAGATAAAAAGCACAAAGAAGCTGGCAGTTTGGTAAACTCGAAAGTATTATAAATTACCACTATTGTTATTTTTCTTATAAATTTTATTGACAGATTAAATGAATATCCTAGTGATCTAAACACTAAGGTGAAAGAATCAGAAAGTAGTCAACTGGAGTGGTCTTGGTCCACAGATATTAAAATGAAGGAAATATTAGTTCTAATATTTTTAAAACACAGAACTTTAGCTCTTTCTTGCTCTTCAATTTCTTGGAAATTGTTTCTCTTTGAAGTTCCTTGAGGATGGAGAGTGGGCAATTGTATGTAAAATAAAATAAGCGCTAATAAAGAGACAAACGTCTATGACCACTTAAACCTTAATCAGGACAGTAATTAATGAAGGCAATTTTCTGAAAGAAAAATAATTATGTGACCTAATGATTTCCAAGCACCATTTTTTTTCTAGTACATACTTTATTTTTTTTAAACATCTTTATTGGAGTATAATTGCTTTACAATGTTGTGTTAGTTTCTGCTGTATAACAAAGTGAATCAGCTATATGCATACGTATATCCCCATATCCCCTCCCTCTTGCGTCTCCCTCCCACCCTCCCTATCCCACCCCTCTAAGTGGTCATAAAGCACCAAGCTGATCTCCCTGTGCTATGTAGCTGCTTCCCACTAGCTATCTATTTTACTTTTGGTAGTGTATATATGTCAATGCTACTCTCTCACTTCGTCTCAGCTTGCCCTTCCCCCTCCCGGTGTCCTCAAGTCCATTCTCTACGTCTGCGTCTTTATTCCTGTCCTGACCCTAGGTTCATCAGAACCATTTTTTTTTAGATTCCATATATATGTGTTAGCATATGATTTTCTTTCTGACTTTCTTCCCTCTGTATGACAGACTCTAGGTCCATCCACCCTACTACAAATAATTCGATTGTTTCTTTTTATGGCTGAGTAATATTCCATTGTACATATATGCCACATCTTCTTCATCCATTCATCTGTTGATGGACACTTAGGTTGTTTCCATCTCCTGGCTATTGTAAATAGTGCTGCTGTGAACATTGCGGTACATGACTCTTCTTGAATTATGGTTTTCTCAGGGTATATGCCCAGTAGTGGGATTGCTGAGTCATATGGTAGTTCTACTTTTAGTTTTTTAAGGAACCTCCATACTCTTCTCCATAGTGGCTGTATCAATTTACATTCCCACCAACAGTGCAAGAGGGTTTCCTTTTCTCCACACCCTCTCCAGCATTTCTTGTTTGTAGATTTTTTGATGATGGCCATTCTGACTGGTGTGAGATGATATCTCATTGTAGTTTTGATTTGCATTTCTCTAATGATTAGTGATATTGAGCATCCTTTCATGTGTCTGTTGGCAATCTGTATATCTTCTTTGGAGAAATGTCTGTTTAGGTCTTCTGCCCATTTTTGGATTGGGTCATTTGTTTTTTTGATATTGAGCTGCATGAGCTGCCAAGCACCATTTTTGGGCAGAGGCTTTCAAACTTATTTGACCAGGACCCTCGGTAAGA
The DNA here is from genome assembly GCF_949752795.1 of Hyperoodon ampullatus. Taxonomy (NCBI): domain Eukaryota; kingdom Metazoa; phylum Chordata; class Mammalia; order Artiodactyla; family Ziphiidae; genus Hyperoodon; species Hyperoodon ampullatus. Next base: position 83,750,045 of record NC_136923.1, on the reverse strand, counting down.
AACATTGTATATTGTGACCAGAACACACATACATGTGCATATGAATGTTTGTGCATGTGTGAGATACACATATACAAATAATTTTTTTACAAAATACTATGTACCCTTACATTATGTGATATATACTCTTCTTTTTTTTTTTTTCTTTTTTTTTTTTTCTTTTTTTGCGGTACGCAGGCCTCTCACTGTTGTGGCCTCTCCCGTTGCGGAGCACAGGCTCTGGATGCGCAGGCTCAGCGGCCATGGCTCACGGGCCCAGCCGCTCCGCGGCATATGGGATCCTCCCAGACCGGGGCACGAACCCGTATCCCCTGCATCAGCAGGCGGACTCTCAACCACTGCGCCACCAGGGAGGCCCTGTACTCTTATTTTTTAAATCCTATTTCATAAAATGAAAAAACAAAAAACCCTGGTCATAGCCCACTACATAGATTTCACGACCCACAAAGGGATCATGACCTATAGTTTTAAAATGTTTTTGTTTTAATTTTAAGTAAAATTATTGTAATTCACTGTAAAAATAACCCTACACTATTCTTAAGTATTGGCATACATCGCAAAATTTAAAAAACCGAGGGTAGATTATTTAAATTATAAGTGAACACTGATCATACTACAACTAGAAGAAAAGTTAAATTCATATTGACATTATTGGTTATAATTATCAAAGACAAAAAAAACCACATTGGTGTGGGACAGCATCCTTCTGGATAACCTGTGAACATTATCCCCTCACAAATTTCTAACATCTTTGGCTTGCTTGACTTCTATAGACCACCCTAGGAAGAATGGAGAGGGTTTTTACTCAAAAGACAGGATCCCTGAGCTCATGTTTTCCCCCAACTCACCACCACTCTGACCACCACATTATCTTTTTCTGTCAGAACTTTTCATATTCCACTCATTCATTGAGCAAATATTTACTCAGAGCCTACCACATTCCAGGTACTGTTCTAGGCTACAAACAAAAAAAAATTTCTCATCTCAAAGAATTTACATTTTTATAGCAATATAATAATAGCTGACATTTATAGTGCTTTTAATGTAGCAGACACTGTTTTGGACGCTTTACATATATTAACTCAATTAATCCTCAAAGCAACTATGAGTAAGGTACTATTATTACCCCCATGTTGCAGATGAGAAAACTGAGGCACAAAGAGTTTAAGTCATTCATGCAGTGCTTCACAGGTAGTAAGTGGTGAGGCTGCAATTCAAATCCAGCAAAGCTAACTCTAGAATTTATAGTCTCAATCACTACACCACTCTCTCTCCTCTATGTGGGGGTAAGAAGAAGGCGACAGGATGAGGAAAGGGGGCCGTAGGAGACAGACAATAATTATATGTCAAGTAGTGATAAATGCTATATAGAAGAATAAAGGTAAAGGAGATAGGCAGTAAGGGAGAAGAAAGGTCTCTGTAGTCAGGAAAGCCTTGTTGACAAACCATTATTTGAGCAGAGACCTGAAGGAAGTGAGAAGCAAGTCACATGACTATCTGGAGAAAGACTGTTCCATGCAAAGGGAACACTGAGTAGAAGCATGCCTGCATTTTTCAAGGGACAGTAAGTTGACCAATGTGGCTAGAATAGAGGAAGCAAACAAGACAGGAACAGATGAAGTCAAGTTAGGAACAGACCATGAAAAGCCATCGTAAGAGCTCTGCCTCATACTCTAAGAGATGAGGAGGAGGTTTTGAGCAGAGGGGTGATAAAATTTTATTCAATTTTAATATAAAAACATAACTGGCTGCTGTGACAATAGACCACTGGGAAAAGCAGATGCAGGAAGAGAAGCTACGGTAATAATCTAGGGGAGAGATGATGGTAGCATGAACCATGGTCTGCTGAGCTTGTTCTAGGGTGAGAAATTTGGGGGGTACAAATATCAAATAGGTAAATTAAGAATATGTGCTCTCACATTACTCGGTTAACCCAGCATGGGTTCAAAGAATTAAACAACCGATTGTTTTCTCAACCTTCCAGGCCCCTGAAAAATGTCTTCTTCCTATCTGCTGCCTACCCACCTTGGTTTCAAGTCAAAGTTTTTCTATTCACAGACAATGCAGCTGAAGCTTTGAGCTCTGCCAATAGAAAATCATTTCCGGTATATGGTGTTTCAAATCTTTACTCAGTTTCACTAAGTTCAATTTCCCTCCATTCTCTGTATATCCTAGGTTCCCTTTTGCTTTCCCTCCCCTGAATTTGCTTTTATCTGGTGGCCTGAATATCCAGGTCTTCACACCAGCATATCTTAGTCCTCTGAAGCCACTGTCTCTGAAAGTCTTCCCAAGTTTTTTTTTATAACCCTGCCCTCCTGGTCTCAAGCATACAGCTTCTAATCTCCCATCCAGGATCACCACCCCATTGTATATACCAGGTATATAATTAGCATAATAATCTCCCCTACCTTAAAAAATACACCTGCATTTTAAAGCTGGTTTCTCCTAGAGCCTTGGCAGCTCAACACCCTTAAATCTACATCATTCCTGTGGAGCAATGCTCTTTACCAAGGATATGCATGTAGTGAAGACAAAGCAGCACTCAATGCAAAGGTGCCTTCATCGTAATACATCCCCCTACCCTCACTTTTGATGTCACCATCTGTGGCTCCTCACTCTCTATCCCAAACTCTCAAACCTGGCTAAAGACCAATTACACTTCTAGCTTCCACTGTCTGGCCCCACTCTTGTTTTCCTATATTCCACATGCAGAAACTGCCAGCTCCACTTAGGCGTTTCTTTAACCAGGCTTTTCTCGTCCCTGTTCCATGTCACTGGTCTTGCCTTCTGCATTATTCAAACTCTACCCGATCTTTGCAGTTTGATTAAAATCTCACATCCTCCCTGACGTCTTCCTCATCCATCCCAGTCTACTCTTATTAAAACAAACAAAAAACCCCCAAAAGTACAGAATTTAGAATTCCTTCACCAAGTTCTACTCCTGAGAAAGACACTGTTAAAAATTGGAATGTATCCTTTCTATGTGTCTGCAATCACTCACACACACACACACACACACACACACACACACACACACAAACGACATAGCTCATATTTTTCCTATTAACTAAGCTAAGTAGAAGATAGTATGAGGCAGCAGAGAACATAGATAGGCAGATCTGGTTGTGAATTCTGACTTACTAACAGTGTGATCTTGGGCAAGTTACCCGATTGATTTTTCTGAGCCTCAATCTCCTCATGTATGCAATGAGGACAACTACCTTGCAAAGTCGTTGAGAGAATTAAATGAGATAATGCTTATAAAGTAGTTTTGCACAAAGGGCACGGCACATACTAAACATGCCAATTAACCACCTTTTAATGAGATAATGTACAATTTAATGTACAATTTTTGGTACAAGGGTGGCTTGATCAACAGCTGCTACCTACCTTTAGGGCCAAGACTCATCTTTTCTATTGCTCAAAGCACCACACCAGTGAGTGGGTGGGGAAACACATGTACACACACAAAAGAAATGGCTGTTTCATTAGGTTTGCAGACACACTCTGACAGACTGACATGTCTTCAGGTATATACCTCTCTCTAATCTTAAATCCTAACTAGAAGTTCAGGATTACTAAGGTAGAAAAGGGGTAGGACCAGATTCAAATAAGGGAACTCACTTCCTGGGTTGTGACTGTAAAGCTAATACAGAGAAAAAGAGAGAGACAGCATAGCAAAGGGTTTAAGAAAATGGACTCTGAAGCCAGACTCCCTGGATTTGAATCCTGACTACACTCCTTACCAGCTGTATCAACTGAGGTGAGTTACTTAATCTCATTTTCTTCCTGGACCTTAAATAAAGGGGGGAGGAGGGAGAAGTTACATACTACCAGTGCCTACCTCATAGAGTTATGAAAAGCAAATAAGTTAATATTTGGAAAGTGCTTTGAACAGTGCTGGCTGACACATAAGTGCTATTTAAATATTCGTGTTTTTGTTTTTTTTTTTAATCAACAGGTGGCAAGAGCCTTTACACTCTTGAGTGAATCAGACTAAGAGAAGCTGTGGCATGTTATAAAACCATCCTTGCTCGTTGTTTAAAATAAGCCCCCAGTCGAGAATGGTAGACGGGAAAATAGAAACCATCCTGGATATCCGAATCTACCCTTACCCTTAGATGCGGGGAAGGAGAGTTCCGAGGGGCACGGGGGCTAGGACGGTGTGGTTGAAGGGCTCAGGAACAGACGAAGGGGATGGGGGTGGGGGCAAGGACGCTGACTCAGTTAACAGGGCCCTTCTAGTTTCGGGGGCAGCCTCCTCTGCCCCTCAACTGTCCGGCCAAGCTCTGGCCAAGAAGACCCGCTGCCTCCTCCCCACGCCCAGTCCAGAGTCGCAGCGCACAGCCCAGACCTTCCGAAGGCCCTGCGGCAGCCGGACTCCGAAGCTCACCGGGTAGCCGTGGCACCACCTCTTAATCCTTGACAACCGCAGCCCGAATAATGATAGACTACAAAGGCCGGAAGTGCGTCACACCGCCTCTCTCCGGGGGAACAGCGGTTCTGGCCGCGTTCCTTCTAGTAAGCCCGGAGGTTTTCACACCTCTGTGGTCGCCACGCTGAATCCCCTTCCAGGCGTAGTGAGGCGCTAAGTGGCATAGTCTCTTCCAAGGGGGTTAATATACAGTAATAACAGCTAATATAATGTTTTACTCATACTAACTCATTTACACATGCTAACTCACTCTACATTAACCGTCCTGTGAGTTCGGTATAATTATCCCCATTTAGCAGATGAGGAACCTAAGGCACATTCCTTCTACATTTATCAGTTGCAAAGAAAGTTTCCAGCAAAGAAAGTTTTTGTGAACTTTACTTTCTCGCACGAGATATTCCAGGCTCATTTTACACTTTTTCTGCCTTAGACCTGGAATCCACCATTGCTCCATGAAGCTATGGTTCCTTTTAATAGAGAATAATATACAGAGACCAGGATCTAGATTTTAAAAAATAGATAAGCTCATTGCTACTGGGATAGGTCATTGCTTCTAGGCCCTACCAGTGGACCTTAGAGCTGGAATAAAATATACATATGATAGGGATTTTATAAGATATTTCCAATTCAAAGACAACTTCACAGATTTTTTTTTTCATTTTCACTATTGCACATTTGATTTTCCTTTCTTCCACAGTGAACACCTTGGTTCCCAGCAGCATCAATATATTCACTCAATTTGCTCTTACAATCTTTTTTTTTAATTTTCAAAATTAAAATATCAACATCACTAGCAACAACACACCTACTATGTACAGTTCAAAATTTCTTTGCTTGCTTTATTTGTTCTTGAATTGTATCCCATTAAGGGAGTACAGTTCAGAGTACATATACATACCTTATTTGAATTCTTTTCTCTGTGTAGTTATGTTATAAACTTGATATACAGTTAGTCATTTGTTTCTGTTTTAATTTCAAGGTTTGCTTTCCTTTCGTCTTTTTCATTTCCTTTCTGAACATGCAAAACAGTTCAAAATCAAAATTATATAAAAAGATATATTCAGAGTTTTGCTTCCATCCCTAATTCCTTTATCTTATATATACTCTTGTTCCATTTTCATTAGTTTTTAATTTATCCTTTCCTTCCTACTTCCTTCTCTCATCCCTTCCCTTCCTTCCTTTCTTTTACAAAAATAAGCGTTTACCCTTTTCCCACTATAAATTATATTATACATACTCTTTTGCATCTTGCTTTATAACTTAATAGAATAACCTGGAAATTATTCTAAATCTGTTCATAGAAATATTCCTCTTTTTCTCTTTACAGTGGTATAGTACTCCATTGCATAGATGTACCATTATTTTTTCAACCAGTCTCTTAGGGATGGGTATTTGGATTGTTTCCAATATTTTGCTTTAACAAATAATGCTGCAATGAACAATGAAGAGAGGAGAGAAGTGTCTTTGTAAGGGTTGTATCATTTTGCACTTTCAACAGCAACGCGAGATAGTGCCTGTTTTCACACTGCCTCCCCAACTGTATGTTTTCAGGCTTTTGAATGTTGCCAATATGATAGGTCATTAGGTATTTGTTAAGAAATAGCAAACTGAAAGCTGAAATCCCTGTTAAAAATGAATTCACAGTGAGAAGTGTTGGCAAGGATTATGGAGCAATGGAAATTTTCATACTCTGTTGATGAGAGTGTAAATTGGCAACAACATTTTTGGGAAATTCTTTGGTATATCTGCTGAAGTTGAACATATGCATATTCTATGACCCAAGAGTTTCACTTCTAGTTATATTGCTGCCAGAAATGCATATATATTTACATCTAAAGACACACTTTAGCAGCATTTTTTATAGCTCTAAACTGGAAACAACCCAAAAGTCTATTAAGAATAAGATTGGTACAAAAATTGAAATTTATTCATACAATGAAATACTATGCAATGAAAATGAATGAACTACAGCTACAAGCCACGGTGATAAATTTCACAAACATAATAATGAGTGAAAGAAGCCAGACACAAAAAGATACATACTTCATGATTCCATTTATGTAAAGTTCAAAACAGGCAAAACTAATATGTGTTAGAAGTCACAATAGGGAGTAGGAAAGGAATAGTTTGGGAGGGAGTGCAACTGGGGTCTTCTGGGGAACTGGTAATGATCTATTTTTTGATGTTGGTGGTGATTATGTGGATGGTTTCACTCTGTGAATTTCATTTAGCTGTACACCTGTGATTTGTGTACTTTCTACATATGTGTACAATATTTCAATAAAGTTTTTTTTTAATTCAAACCATTTTTTACAGCTGAAGAGACTAAAGTTCAGAGAAATGAAGTGTATTGCTGAGGTCCTCAGAACCAGGACTCAAATCCATGTTTCCTGATCAGCTAGCTCCCTTGGCTCTGAGGGATCAGTGCCTAGGAATCCTTACATACAGATCTTAAAGGGGCCGTTTTTTTGGTTGCAAGTTTAACACAGTGTCCATTAGACAAAAATGCAGTTATTAGTAATGCTTAAATATATATGTATGACAATCTTCTTAATCAACTATTCTACCTTATATGAAATGTATTCCAAATAGAGATAGAGGTGGCCTTAATAAATATAAAGCCTAAAGTGACTTAAAATTATTATACAAGCCATAAGGTGATAACTATTATTATATAGAAACATGGGAAGTTTTTCTTAAATAAGAGTAATTGATAAAAATAGAGCAGAAAAATTCTAAATACAGAAACTAAAATTATGTAAAATTATACACCTATTTATCAATCTCTCTAAATACACAATGTAAGAAATGAATATAATTCTTAAATTAAGAGGTAGGATTCTAGAGGAATATTTTTCTTTAAAAAAGTTCTTTAGGAATGGATTTAAACTCTTATTGAAGAAAGCTTAGTGAGTTTAGTGAACTCACTGAAGAAAGCTTAGTGAAACTCCAACTCAGGAAGTTTCATCAATTCTCATTCCCCACTTTCCTCTTTTCCTTGTCCTTGTTCTATTCCTCCCCTCTTAATATCCACTAGACCACTATATCTCCTGGTTCTCATTTTGTTCCTTGCACACATTTTCATTCATTCATGCATTCATTCATCTGTTCATTGACCTTTTAGCACAAATTTACTGAGTTGATGCCTGCACATCAAGATGGCAGAGTAGAAGGATGTGTGCTCACTCCCTCTTGCGAGAGCACCGGAATCACAACTAACTGCAGAGCAATCATCGACAGGAAGACACTGGAACTCACCAAATAAGATACTCCACATCCAAACACAAAGGAGAAGCCACAGTGAGTTGGTAGGAGGGGTGCAATCACAATAAAATCAAATCCCATAACCGCTGGGTGGGTGACTCACAAACTGGAGAACAAATATACCACAGAAGTCCACCCACTGAAGTGAAGGTCCTGAGCCCCATGTCAGGCTTCCCAACCTGGGGGTCCAGCAATGGGAGGAGGAATTCCCAGAGAATCAGGCTTTGAAGGCTAGCAGGATTTGATTGCAGGACTTCTACAGGACTTGGGGAAACAGAGACTCCACTCTTGGAAGGCACACACAAAGTAGTATGCGCATCAGGACCCAGGGGGAAGGAGCAGTGACCCAATAGGAGACTGACCAGACCTACCTGCTAGTGTTGGAGGGTCTCCTGCAGAGGCAGGGGGTGGCTGTGGCTCACTATGGGGACAAGGACACTGGCAGCAGATGTTCTGGGAAGTACTCCTTGGCATGAGCCTTCCAGGAGTCTGCCCTTAGCCCCACCAAAGAGCCTGTAGCCTCCAGTGCTGGGTCGCCTCAGGCCAAAAACCCAACAGGGAGGGAACTCAACCCCACCCATCATCAGACAAGCAGATTAAAGTTTTACTGAGCTCTGTCCACCAGAGCAACACCCAGCTCTAATCACCACCAGTCCCTCCCATCAGGAAACTTGCACAACCCTTAGATAGCCTCGTCCACCAGAGGACAGACAGCAGAAGCAAGAAGAACTGCAGTCCTGCAGCCTGTGGAATGAAAACCACATTCACAGAAAGACAGACAAAATGAAAAGGCAGAGAACTATGTACCAGATGAAGGAACAAGATAAAACCCCAGAAAAACAATTAAATGAAGTGCATAGGCAAACTTCCAGAAAAAGAATTCACAATAATGATGTAAAGATGATCCAGGACCTCGGGAAAAGAATGGAGGCAAAGATCAAGAAGATGCAAGAAATGTTTAACAAAGTCCCAGAAGAATTAAAGAACAAACACCTAGAAGCACTAAAGAACAACAAAACAGAGAGGAACAATACAATAACTGAAATGAAAAATACACTAGAAAGGGGACTTCCCTGGTGGTGCAGTGGTTAAGAATCTGCCTGCTAATGCATGGACACGGGTTCGAGTCCTGGTCTTGGAAGATCCCACATGCCACGGAGCAACTAAGCCCATGTGCCACAACTACTGAGCCTGAACTCTAGAGCCTGTGAGCCACAACTACTGAGCCCACGTGTCACAACTACTGAAGCCCACATGCCTAGAGCCCTTGCTCTGCAACAAGAGAAGCCACCGCAATGAGAAGCCTGTGCACCGCAACAAAGAGTAGCCCCTGCTCGCCACAACTAGAGAAAGGTCATGCACAGCAGTGAAGACCCAATGCAGCCAAAAATTAATAAATAAATAAATTAATTTTTTAAAAAAAGAAACACTAGAAGGAATCAATAGCAAAATAACTGAGGCAGAAGAATGGATAAGTCACCTGGAAGACAGAATGGTGGAATTCACTGCTGTGGAACACAATAAAGAAAAAAGAATGAAAAGAAATGAAGACAGCCTAAGAGACCTCTGGGACAACATTAAATGCAACAACATTTGCATTATAGGAGTCCCAGAAGGAGGAGAGAGAGAGAAAGGACCCAAGAAAATATTTGAAGAGATTATAGTCAAAAACTTCCCTAACATGGGAAAGGAAATAGCCACCCAAGTCCAGGAAGCACAGAGAGTCTCAGGCAGGATAAACCCAAGGAGAAACACGCTGAGACACACAGTAATCAAACTGGCAAAAATTAAAGACAAAGAAAAATTATTAAAAGCAACAAGGGAAAAATGACAAATAACATACAAAGGAACTCCCATAAGGTTAACAGCTGATTTCTCAGAAGAAACTCTACAAGCAAGAAGGGAGTGGCACAATATATTTAAAGTGATGAAAGGGAAGAACCTACAACCAAGATTACTATACCAGGCAAGGATCTCATTCAGATTCCAGGGAGAAATCAAAAGCTTTACAGACAAGCAAAAGCTAGGAGAATTCAGCACCACCAAACCAGCTCTATAACAAATGCTAAAGGAACTTCTCTAAGTGGGAAACACAAGAGAAGACAAGGACCTACAAAAACAATTCAGAAAATGGTAATAGGAGCATACATATCGATAATTACCTTAAATGTAAATGGATTCAGTGCTACAACCAAAAGACACAGGCTCACTGAATGGATACAAAAACAAGACCCATATATATGCTGTCTACAAGAGACCTCACTTCAGACTGAAAGTGAGGGGATGGAAAAAGATATTCCATGCAAATGGAAATCAAAAGAAAGCTGGAGTAGCAATATTCGTATCAGATAAAATAGACTTTAAAATAAGGAATGTTACAAGAGACAAGGAAGAACACCACATAATGATCAAGGGATCAATCCAAGAAGAAGATATTACAATTATAAATACATATGCACCCAACATAGGAGCACCTCAATACATAAGGCAACTGCTAACAGTGATAAAAAAGGAAATCAACAGTAACACAATAATAGTGGGGGAATTTAACACCTCACTTACACCAGTAGACAGATCATCCAGATGGAAAATTAATAAGGAAACACAAGCTTTAAATGACACAATAGACCAGATAGATTTAACTGATATTTATAGGACATTCCATCCAAAAACAGCAGATTACACTTTCTTCTTAAGTGCACACAGAACATTTTCCAGGATAGATAACATCTTGGGTCACAAATCAAGCCTCAGTCAATTTAAGAAAATTGAAATCATATCAAGCATCTTTTCTGACCACAACCCTATGAGATTAGAAATCAATTACGAGGAAAAAATGTAAAAAACACAAACACATGGAGGCTAAATAATATGTTACTAGATAACGAAGAGATCATGGAAGAAATCAAACAGGAAATCAAAAAATACCTAGAGACAAATGACAACAAAAACACGATGATCCAAAATCTATGGGATGCAGCAAAAGCAGTTCTAGGAATGAAGTTTATAGCAAAACAATCCTACCTCAAGAAACAAGAAAAATATCAAACAAACAATCTAACCTTACATCTAAAGGAACTAGAGAAAGAAGAACAAACAAAACCCAAAGTTTGTAGAAGGAAAGAAATCATTAAGATCAGAGCAGAAATAAATGAAATAGAAACAAAGAAAACAATAGCAAAGATCAATAAAACTAAAAGCTGGTTCTTTGAGAAGATAAAATTGATAAACCTTTAGCCAGACTCATCAAGAAAAAGAGGGAGAGGACTCAAATCAATAAAATTAGAAATGAAAAAGGAGAAGTTACAACGGACACTGCAGAAACACAAAGCATCATAAGAGACTACTACAAGCAACTCTATGCCAATAAAATGGACAACCTGGAAGAAATGGCCAAATTCTTAGAAAGATACAAACTTCCAAGACTGAACCATGAAGAAATAGAAAATATAAACAGGCCAATCACAAGCACTGAAATTGAAACTGTGATTTAAAATCTTCCAACAAACAAAAGTCCAGGACCCGATGGCTTCACGGGTGAATTCTATCAAACATTTAGATAAGAACTAACACCCAACCTTTTCAAACTCTTCCAAAAATTGCAGAGGAAGAAACACTCCCAAACTCATTCTACGAGGCCACCATCACCCTGATACCAAAACCAGACAGAAATACTGCAAAAAAAGAAAATTAGAGACCAATATCACTGATGAATATAGATGCAAAAATCCTCAACAAAATACTAGCAAACAGAATCCAACAGCACATTAAAAGGATCATACACCATGATCAAGTGGGATTTATCCCAGGGATGCAAGGATTCTTCAATATATGCAAATCAATCAATGTGATATACCATATTAACAAACTGAAGAATAAAAACCATATGATCATCTCAATAGATGCACAAAAAGCTTTTGACAAAATTCAACACCCATCTATGATAAATACCCTCCAGAAAGTGGGCATAGAGGGAACCTACCTCAACATAATAAAGCCTATATATGACAAACCCACAGCAAACATCATTCTCAATGGTGAAAAACTGAAAACATTTCCTCTAAGATCAGGAACAAGGCAAGGATGTCCACTCTCACCACTATGATTCAGCATAGTTTTGGAAGTCCTAGCCATGGCAATCAGAGAAGAAAAAGAAATAAAAGGAATACAAATTGGAAAAGAAGAAGCAAAACTGTCACTGTTTGCAGATAACATGATATTATACATAGAGAATCCTAAAGATGCCACCAGAAAACTACTAGAGCTAATCAATGAATTTGGTAAAGTTGCAGGATACAAAATTAATGCACAGAAATCTCTTGCATTCCTATACACTAACAATGAAATACCAGAAAAAGAAATTAAGGAAACAATCCCATTCACCATTGCAACAAAAAGAATAAAATACCTAGGAATAAGCCTACCTAAAGAGATAAAAGACTTGTACTCAGAAAACTATAAGACACTGATGAAAGAAATCAAAGATGACACAAACAGATGGCAAGACATACCATGTTCTCGGATTGGAAGAATCAATATTGTGAAAATGACTATACTACCCAAAGCAATCTAGAGATTCAATGCAATCCCTATCAAATTACCAATGGCATTTTTTTACAGAACTAACTAGAACAAAAAAATCTTAAAATTTGTATGGAGACACAAAAGACTCTGAATAGCCAAAGCAGTCTTGAGGGGAAAAATCCGGAGCTGGAGGAATCAGACTCCCTGACTTCAGACTATACTACAAAGCTACAGTAATCAAGACAATAGGATACTGGCACAAAAACAGAAATATAGATCAATGGAACAGGATAGAAAGCCCAGATGTAAACCCACGCACCTATGGTCAACTAATCTATGACAAAGGAGGCAAGGATATACAATGGAGAAAAGACAGTCTCTTCAATCAGTGGTGCTGGGAAAACTGGACAGCTACATGTAAAAGAATGAAATTAGAATACTCCCAAACACCATCCACAAAAATAAACTCAAAATGGATTAAAGACCTAAATGTAAGACTGGACACTATAAAATTCTTAGAGGAAAACATAGGAAGAACACTCTTTGACATAAATCACAACAAGACCTTTTTTGACCCACCTTCTAGAGTAATGGAAATAAAAACAAAAATAAACAAATGAGACCTAATGAAACTTAAAAGCTTTTGCACAGCAAAGGAAACTATAAACAAGACGAAAATACAACCCTCAGAATGGGAGAAAATATTTGCAAATGAAACAATGGACCAAGGATTAATCTCCAAAATATATAAACAGCTCATGCAGCTCAATATTAAAAAAAAAACCAACCCAATCCAAAAATGGGCAGAAGACCTAAATAGACATTTCACCAAAGAAGACATACAGGTGGCCAAGAAGCATATGAAAAGCTGCTCAACATCACTAATTATTAGAGAAATGCAAATCAAAACTACAATGAGATATCACCTCACACCAGTTAGAATGGGCATCATTAGAAAATCTACAAACCACAAATGCTGGAGACGGTGTGGAGAAAAGGGAACCCTTTTGAACTGTTGGTGGGAATGTAAATTGATACAGCCATTATGGAGAACAGTATGGAGTTTCCTTAAAAAACTATGAATAGAATTACCTTATGACCCAGCAATCCCATTACTGGGCATATATCCAGAGAAAACCATAATTCAAAAAGACACATGCACCCCAGTGTTCATTGCAGCACTATTTACAATAGCCAGGTTATGGAAGCAACCTAAATACCCACCAACAGAGGAATGGATAAAGAAGATGTGGTACATATATACAATGGAATATTACTCAGCCATAAAAAGGAACAAAATTGGGTCATTTGTAGAGACGTGGATGGACCTAGAGACTTTCATACAGAGTGAAGTAAGTCAGAAAGAGAAAAACAAATATCCTATATCAATGCATATATGTGGAATCTAGAAAAATGGTACAGATGAACCAGTTTAGAGACACGGATGTAGAGAGCAAATGTATGGACACCAAGGGGGAAAAGCGGGGTTGGGGTGGTGGTGGGATGAATTGGGAGATTGGGATTGACATATATACACTAATATGTATAAAATAGATAACAAGTAAGAACCTGCTGTATAAAAATAAAATAAAATAAAATTCAAAAAAAAGAATACTTCAAAAATAAAATAAAAAGATAAAGTTAAAAAAAAAAAGAAAAACTCTTCACAAATAATCCATGACCAGAGCTGCTGTAAGTAAAAGTAGATGGTCACTCACAGCACACACACACACAAGAGTTAGTACCTGCACTTTAGAACTCAAAATGCCATGACTTTATTTGGGACTGTGGCAGGCTGTTGACTGCCTACTAAATAAGTAGCTCCTTTTTATTAGATAACAGAAATCTAATTTTTTATTTGTGTCCTTTGGCACCTGGAATAAAGATTACATTTCTCAGCTACCCTTGAAGCTGAGTTGTGGTCATGTGACTAAATTCCGGCTAATTCAATATAAGAAGAAATATACTGTCCTGGGAAGGCTCTGTGAAAGATGCTGACTGATTTGGGAGTTCCTTTTTGGCCCTTCCTGCTGACTGGAATGTAGAATTGATGGCTGGCGCTTCAGCAGCCATGCAGAGGATGGTGAAAAGCAGAAGGGACCTGGATCCCTGATGATTCCATGGAGTAAAAGCAACAACCCTAAACTATCTACCTTTAGACTTCTTTTACTCAAGAAGAATACAGCTTGTGTATTTTTCAGATCTTTGTTACCAGTAGCTGATCATAAATTCTGATGTAGGTGTCTGTACTTTGACTCCCTACCTAGGGTTTTCTTTTCCTTTTTTTTTCCTTACATGTGATGCCATCATCTCTGATTGAACCCACTATCTCTGCTTCCTCCTCTGAAACAATGATACTTAGGAAACGCAAGTTTGGAGGGAAGGCAGAGAATTAGAAAGAAATGACACCTATGGTATTATAAGTGGTCTGAAAAAAAGGGAAGAGAGATTCTCAAGAGGGTCAATACTATTTAACCCAAGCCCATGTTTAAGTGACACCTTAGGAGTACTGCATACAGCCTCTGGGAGGTTCAGTGCTCAGAAAACTTGTTTATTCTAAGTGGAGTTACAGTAAGACATACATCAAATTTAATTGGAGAAACAACAAAGATAAAGAGGGCATTCAGGGCATGAAGGGGGTTAGAATGGAAGACAAAGACATGGAAGCTGGAGTGTACTGGGGGGAGCTGGGGAAAGTGAGACCAATACAATAAGAGCAGAGAGCTCTTGTAGGGTAGTGAAGAAAATAACATTTCTTACTGGGACTAATTTGTAGAGGAGGCTCTTGAATGTCAGGTTGAGGAATTAAATACAGAAGCTTGAAGGCATTCACAAAAATCAATTGTAGAGGTTCAAGGGATCTTTGAGAGAATATATATTCTAATTCCATAATTCACAGATGAGGAATCTAAGGCCTAGAATGTGTGGGCGACTCGCCTAAGATCACACAGTGGCATAGTGGATACTAGAACCTAGTATCTTTCCTCACCCCATGTCAACCCCCTTTTAAAGCAACATCTAACAAGTTACTAAAGTCTTGATCACCACACATAAAGCACAGGAAGAAAAAGTGAGGAAGAAAAGCAATGTCTAAACCTTTAACTACTCACTTCAGAAATGTTATGGTACTTTCAACTCTGGGTTATGGGTATTCATTTTCCTCTAAATTTCCTTGTGGATAGGATGAAACAGGCCATTCTGAAGCTTTACATTTTAAATTAGTCAGACTTGAGGCCTAGAAATAGAAAATCTGGCTCAGCTCACTCTGAGAGAATCTAGTCTGTAGATACTTTGATGTCAGAGAAATTGAGACGGTGACAGATATGGAGAGTGCTCATGTAGCTTCTCTGAATTCTATGAGAAACAAATGCTGCTTAACATTCTTAATAGAGTAACTAAAGCAATGTGATTTTTTTTTTTTTTTTTTTTGCCACGCCACTTGCGGTATTTTAGTTCCCTGACCAGGAATCGAACCTGAGCCCTCAGCAATGAGAGCTCAGAGTCCTAACCACTGGATCACCAGGGAATTCCCAAAGTGATTTTGATTAGTTGTGTTTTTTTTTTTTAATGTTGAAAAAGACCTGATCTCTGTTTAAAGGCTCTTCCACACTTAGAACACACAGGGTTTTTCTTTGTTGTGGATTCTCTGGTGTTCAGTAAGATGTAAGCTCAGTCGGAAGGCCTTCCCACACTTGTCACATTCTTAGGGTTTCTCCCCAGTGTGAATTCTGTGATGTCTAGTAAGGTCAGAACTTCCACTGAAGGCTTCAGAATGGGGGCTGGTTGCCACAGGGAAGCAGCCATGTGTTTAGAGGGTTGGAACTTTCAGCCCCATCCCCTGACTCTGGGGAGGGGAGGAGGCTGGAGATTGAGTTAGTCACGTATGGCCAGTGATTTACATAATCATACGGCAACCTCCATAAAAACCACTGAGTAATGTGGTTTGGAGAGCCTCCTAGTTGGTGACCACATTGAGGTGTAAGGGAGCCATGCCCTGAAAGTGAGTGGAAGCTCTGCCCACTGCCCCTCCCTGTCATACCTTGCCCTATGCATATCTTATATTTGGCTATTCCTGAGTTGTATTTTTTATAATACATTGGTAAAAATATGTGAAATGTTCCCTTGAGGGGCTTCCCTGGTGGTCTAGAGGCTAGGTCTCTGGGCTCCCAACGCAGGGGTCCAAGGTTCCATCCCTGGTCAGGGAACTAGATCCCGCATGCTGCAACTAAAATATCCTGCACGCTGCAATGAAGATCCCAAGTGCCGCAACTAAGACCCGGAGCAGCCAAATAAATAAATATTTTAAAAAATGTTTTCTTGAGTTTGGTGAGCTGTTCTAGGAACCCTTGACTTTGTAGCTGGTTGGTCAGAAGTACAGGTGGCCTGAACTTGTGATTGGCATCTGAAGCGGAGGTATTAGAGCAGGCAGATAGCTAGATATGAGCAGAGAAAGGGGGTGGGGGGCACGGGTCAGGTGACAGGAAACCTTACATCTTGAGGCGACAGGGGTCCTAGAGGCAAAGAAAGGCGGCAAAAGGTGGGAATCTCTGGCTTCCAAATGTAACCTTTTGCTTGTTACGCCCTCATTACAATAAAATTAGCCTTGCAGAAAAGAAGTACCCATGATGCACCGACACCATGACACTTACAATCAAGACCAAGAAAGGGCAAAAATTCCTCCTCCCCCGGGGAAGGTGGAGCTGGGATGAAAATCAGGAAATTTGACTCCAAACCCCTCCCTCCTCAATGAATATTTTCTGCCCAGTCATTTTCACACCCTATATAACCAGCTTGCCGAAGGAACTCAGAGCAGCTGCTCACCTGAGCCTGCCTGCTCTCCCTCCTGAGAGTGTACTATCAATTAATAAATCCTCACTTTGCTTTCTTAGCCTCTGTGTCTCGTCTCTGAAATCTTTCTGAGATGAGACAAGAACCTACTCTCCAGTAACAGAGGCAGTTTTGTGGAACTGAGCCCTTAACCTGTGGGGCCTATGATAACTCTGGGTAGTTAGTGTCAGAATTGAATTGAATGTAGGACACCCAGTTTGTTTCAGAGAATTGGTTGTTGTGGGGAAAAAACCCAACACATTTGGTGTCAGAAGTGGTAAACACAACACACAAAGGCTTAGAGGCTTACACACAGCCACATTAGTGGTGTAAGGCCATGGTGCCAAGCAGGACACATTCAGTACAGCCTAGCCAGTGAAATACATAGGCCTGGGTCATACAGCCTGTATAAGTGATGTTCTTGTTGGGCCCCCCCAGGTTGAACAGCTTTTGGGGTAGAGTTGTGCTGGTGAAACAGAGGTCCCAAAAAGAGAGGCTTGTGAGGAAGAAATACATAGGACTTTGGAGTTGGGAATCTATTTGAGAGACCAGAATAATAGCAATGCTTCCCAACAGTGTGAACATGTAGGAGATTAGGAGGGCAAAGAAGAGAGGAAGATCCAACCATGGATATTTGGTAAAGCCCATGAGAATGAAATCCTCTGAAAAACTTTCATTCATGCACTTCATTGAATTTTGATGGGAGACACCTGCTAAAATCAAGGAAGAGAAGGGTGATTTTAAAAACCCTGAGTTGGCAGAAGTTTTGACGATAACAGGAAAAAAATACTTTTATGGGGGAGCAATGGGGTACACCCTCAGTAGAAATCATAACAACATTAATGCATATAATAATTATAATTAATAAGTCACATTTGAAAAATCCTTTCAGTAGAGAAAGTGGTTTCATTTTTTCCCCCTAAATCAAAGCCCTATGTGATGGGTTAGTGGACATTCATTATTTGTTATGGCTCTTCTGTATGATTAAAGAAGTCAATGAGAGGTGGTCTTCTCCCAGCTACCTTGCAGCTAAGGGAGTATGTGACCTAACAGGTGGGGTCTTGGGTAGGTGCTTAGGTAATGAAGGTAGAGCCTTCATGTATGGGCTTAGTGCTCTTATAAAAGAACCCACAGCAATTCCTGTCCTTTCCACTATGTGAAGTGCTACAGCTACAAGGTGCTATCTATTAACCAAAAAGCGGGCTTTTACCAGACACTGAAACTGCCAGTGCCATGATCTTGGATTTCCTAGCCTCCAGATCTGTGAGATAAATGTTGCAATAGGTCTCCTGGTCTCTGGCATTTTGTTATAGCAGCCCAAATGGACTAAGACATATGTCATCAGGGAAATACAAATTAGAACAACAATCAGATTCTACTACACACCTATTAGAGTGGCCAAAATCGAGAACAATGACACCAAATGCTAGCAAGGATGTGGCACAATAGGAACTCTCATTTGCTGGTGGGAATACAAAATGGTAGGGCCACTTTGGAAGACAGTCTGGCAGTTTCTTACACAGCTAAACATACTCTTACCATATGATCCAGTAATCACACTCCTGGGTATTTACCCACATGAGCTGAAAACTTACATCCACACAAAAGCCTGCACAAAGATGTTTGCAACAGTTTTACTCATAATTGCCAAAATTTGGAAGCAACCAAGATGTCCTTCCAAAGGTGAATGGATAAATAAACTGTGGTACATCCAGACAATGGAGTACTATTCAGCGCTAAAGAGAAACAAGCTGTGAAGCTATGAAAAGACATAGAAGAACCTTGAATACTAATTACTAACTGAAAGAAGCCAATCTGAAAAGGTAATATACTGTATGATTCCAACTATCATACAGTATGTTTGGAAAATGCAAAACTAGGAAGACAGTAAAAAGATCAGTGGTTGCCAACGTTTAGGAGGGAGGGATGACTAAGTAGAGCACAGAGGATTTTTAGGCAGTGAGCCTACTCTGTATGATATTATAATGCTATATACATGTCATTATACATTTTTCCAAACTCATAGAATGTACAATACCAAGAGTGAACCATAATGTAACTGTGGACTTCAGGTGATTATGATATGTCTGGGTAAGTTCATCAGCTCTAACAATTGTACCACTTTGGTGAGGGATGAAAGTAAAGGGGGAGGCTATGCATGTGTAGGGGCAGGGGTTATATGGGAAATCTCTGTACTCTTGCTGAGTTTTGCTGTGATGTGAAACTGTTCTAAAAATAAAATCTTAAGAAAATTGTGATACTTCCTTACTGAGTGGGATGCAGAGTAAAAGGAACAATTCTCCTGATGGCCCTCTCCAAACCCATCAGGTAAACAGGGTTCAATTGCTGCAGGCTCTGCCAGGGCAAGAAACATTACAGGTCCTTGTTAATTTGGGGCAGAAATTTGGAGACTGTATATGGGAATGAATTCTTAGAGTGTTTGACCCAAGAAATTAGATATGAATTTGTCATAATTGTTAAATCTACCAGAGAGACTTGTTTCAATTTACTGGCTGGAGCCATGAGTACGGTTTTAATTGTTGGGGTTTTTTTTCTGTTTTTTTAGTCAACACTAAAACCTGGTCACTTTAAAGTGACCCATCTAAATGATGTTGATTTGTCAGAATTCCCTTGGCATATAGTAGAAGGTCCCTGAAGATGTGTGTGGATTATGTAATAAAAACAGACTGGTGTCGAGGACAAGATCCCTTGTCATGTCTCCAAAAACAAACAAACAAATACAACAGGAATTGTACCATCTGACCATCTGTGAGAATTGAGAAGATATTTTTTTTTATGTAACCAGAGTTCACTAAACGATTCCACTGTGACTAATGTTTATGCAGTCATGAAAGTGTAAACTCTCCATGCTGATATAACCAAAAAGGATGATATAAGAATATCTGGAGAGTAAGACATAGACATTCTCTCTCTCTCTCTCTCTCTCTCTCTCTGTCTCTGTCTCTTATCCTCGCTCTTTCTCTTTGTTATGTAAAGGTTAAAGGTTCTCATTTTTTATAGTAAGTGATAAATAAGTCACATTTAAAACTAAAAAAACACAAATAGAATAAAGACGTTATTAAGAAGTATGGGTAAATAGAAGAAAACACTGAAATTATTAAAAATGTGTTACCTTGGGAGACCAGGAATTGAGAGTGAGGAATGATGAAGAAGGGAACTGCTATTTTTCATTATAAGCCCATAGTATTATTTTATTTTTTTTAACTTTGAATGCATATGTCTTTAATATAAATGAAAATTAAATAAGAAGGAATGGAAAGGATCTGAATATTTGTCAGTGATGGTGAAGGCATTAGAGTCGTACACATTGTTTGAAAGCATGGAAAGCACATATCATCACTTACTGCAGCATAGGGTGCATAACATGGTGTAGTGGAAAACCAGGTTGCAAAAATAACTTGGGTCCAGGATATGGAAAATCTTGAATACTAGGTTAAGGAGTCTGATCAAATGAAGATTTTTATTTTTCAGAAGAGGTGTGAAATGATTGGAGCAGCATTTAAAAACATTTATTATGGCTGAATAACGAGGGATTCAAGAAGAGACTGGAAGTTGGGAGCTCAGTGGGGAGACTACTGCAAGAGTCTATGGGAGAGAGGCTGAGAACGTTAGCTCGGAGAGTGGTGGTGGGAATCAAGAGCAAGGTATGAATGTAGGAGAGAGGAAGGAGCTGAAAGAACATTTGAAGTTTTAATCTGAGGTGCTGAAAGAATGGAAATTCAATTAAGAGAAAGAAGCATGTATATGAGGATTGATCAGAATACGTGATTTAACCAAAAAAGACCTCCCAAAAAAGATAAATTTAAAGCTTGACTCATAACAATTGGCCCTGAGGGTCCATTCACCAGAGGATGGATTCCTGCTTCATCCAGACACGTCTAGGTCAATTTGACAAACTATACATTTACATACAACCACTGGAATTCATGGCTAGGATGGTTTGTTGCAGCTGTTTAACCACCAAGGACAGGGACGGGGACAGAAAGAGGGAGAGGCAAGGGAGTATGTCTCCAAAAACAGAAAAGAAATCGCCTGCATTTGCCAGGAAGTTCATGCATTTGTGTATAAAATGGCTGAGGAAAAGAGTAAAACAAGATCCCATTGCCCCCCACCCCACCTCGCAATTCCTCAATATTTTATCATTGGTTATTCTTTATATTGTTTGATCCTCAAATTTATCTTCACAGTATTGGCATTTATTTATTCATTCATTCATTCATTCACTTTAAAGCAAAAAGATAAAAACTTTATTACTGGGAAATTCTTGCTGGTCTTCACATAGGGATGTGACAAAAATGACAGAGTATTGGTTTTAGAGAATTGATTTTTAGTGACTTGACCTGCTTTCTCATTCCTCCCCATCTCCTAGATAATTGGACTTTTTGGACATAATTCTGGGATCAACATAATTTTGAACAAGTGACAACCATTTGTTTGGTATAACGAGAATTCATTTAGCTCAAGGAGGCATCTTACCCTGCCTGATATTGCCAAAACTCAGAACCTTCATTTTCTGTCTCAAAACAAAATGCAATACCATCTAGGCTGGTGTGAATAGAAAGAGACATCACTAGAACTTACCTCTTCTTATTTGAATCTGTATTAAGCAGATGTGTTTAGCTATAGAAGCTTAGTCAGGAGAAAGGTTGCAGAAGGGTTGGATTCCAACAGTCCTGAGAGAGGGAAGCCAGTATGATCAGGTCAGCACTTCAATAAAAGCCACCAAAAGTCTTAATATGGCAGGTAGGGTGAATGTGATTCTGGAGGCATTGGATAATCTCTCCTGGTTCCAAATCTGATTCAAAGGCAGATAAAACAAGTTCACATCCAATGTGCCAGTGATCCCATAGGGGCTGTCACTGGTGAATTAATCTCCCTGGAGACAGTATCTATCTTTTATTTATACTTTTGGTTGTGATTATAGATTGTATCAGTTCTTCCACTCATTAATCCCATCTTAATAGCAAGGGAGAGCAGGATTTACCCCAATAATTTTCAGAAAGAAAAAAAATATTGTGCTATTAGCAATAATGATGATAATAATGGCTTAACACATTCTAGACAATTTATATGAATTGTCTCCTAACAACTCCTTGAGGTGGGTACTATTATTGTCCTCATTTTATAGTTGAGGGACTTAAAGCTTAAAAAAGGTAAGTAATTTGTCCAAGGTTCATAAGGCTCACACACTTCCAGAACTCACACACCAGGTGGATGCTCTGCAAATGTCATGAGTAAACACAGGTTTTTAAAATATCTGTAGTGTTTGGGGTACGTGCTTATTTGGTCTTTTCAACCATATTGAAAGCTCCATGGGGGCAAGGTTTATGTCCTCTTTTTCAACTGGCTAAAGCACAGTGCTGATCAAATTAAGATCCTTCTTTTATTTCTTATGAACACAGGTATAATATCCACATCTCCATCACATGAAGACCACCTCAGAGCAGGTCACTCCTCAGAACAACGTAGAACTAAAGAAGCAACTGAATAAGTACTTTAAAGGACAAATCCTTGCCTAATTGTCTGACAATGCTTTTTTTTCTCCTTTTTTATACTTTGTATTTTAATTTTGGGGGGATGTTAATTTTGTAATAAAAATTATTTTTATTCATGAAATCATTCACTCTTTTAAAAAAATAGTTTGTACATTTGGTGCCATGTTGAGAATGGCCTTCTCCACCTCAAGATATTATAAATATTACCTACACTTTGTGTAATATTTTATGTTTTTACTTTAAATATTTTATAACAGTATTTTCTGTTTTTACATAAACATTACATATTTTTACATTTAAATCTTATTACCTAATACAAAGTGTCTGACAAAACTTTTATCTCAACACTTTCTTCACATCCAAAAACTCCCTTTTCAGGCTGAACTTCAAAAGTTATTAGATGCTGTCATGACTGAGTTGTTGCTCAGAGCTAGGCCATACAGTCCTCCCTCTTCCTACTTGTTATAGACTGGATGTGTTCTCCCAAAATTCACATTTGGAAGCCCTAACCCCTAATGTGACATTTTGAGACAGGGCCTTTAAGGACGTAATTTATGGTTAAATGAGGTCATAAGGGTGGGGCCCTAATCCAATAAGACTGGTGTCCTTATAAGAGGAAGAGACACCAGAGCTACCTTCTGCTCTCACTCTCACTCCCATTCTTCCCTTACACGTACAGAGGAAAGCCATGTGAGGACACAGTCAGAGGGGGCCTTCTACAAGGCACAAAGAGAGGTCTCACCAGAAACCAAGTCTGATGGCACCTCGATTTTGGACTTCTAGTTCCAGAACTATGAGAAAATAAACTTCTGTTATTTCAGCCACGCAGTCTGTGATATTTTATGGCAGCCCTAGCTAATACACTGTGTTTAAATCTAAAGAATCAGGGCATGAAGACAGCATGTCCAAGGCAAAAAAACAAAACAAAACAAAAAACCAAAACCAAACAAACAAACAGAGCCTAGGAGATGAAGAAGATTATTTCAGTTTGTTAGTTATACGTCCTGCTCATTTTTTTGTGGAGAACCTCCTACATAGATTTCTGAGGTTTTATTTTATATTTTCCTCCTCCCTAAGTTAAACGAGTTAAGCAACTGTTCACTGGGCTGATTATCTTCTAGCAGAAAGCAGACAGTTATCTCAGGATCCCTAACCCCTAGCATTAAGGTTTGAGATCAGTCTAAGTTGCTTAATTTTATTTAGCTCTGTGGCCAAAAACTTCATTCTTGACTCTAATCAAATAGAAGACAGATATCATGAGAGAAGCATGGATTCCAGAATCAGACAGACCTGAGTTTGAAATTGAACTTTGTCACTTACTCTGTTACTGTGAATATTATTGAACCTATTTCCTCATCTTCAAAGAGCTGATCATAACACATATTTGACAGGATTGTTGGGCTGATTAAATGACAGCATGTCTGGAAACTCTTGGAATGTAGTAGACTTCCAATAATGCTAACTAGATGACAAAGAGGGTAAGTAGATGTTCATGAATTAGTACAAACGTGCTAATAGCATAGCTGGACCTCACTTTCAGTTCTGCTCTGTGTGTAATATTTTAAACAGGATTTTTGCAAATGTGATTCACTTGCTTCAAAATCACTTGGAGTGCTTGTTAAAAACACACATTTCTGGGCCTTTCATCAAAACAGAATTAAAAACCTCTGGGGATGAGTCCCAAGAAACTGTGTTTTAACTAGTTCCCTAGGTGACTTAAATGTCTACTAAGCTTGGGAATCATTGCATTATAGGATCATTCCATTTTTTAAATTGCAGAATTAAAGTTCAGTTTTTAGTGGGGCCAATATATGTATTCCCTTTGGGACTAAAGCCCTTCCTTGAAGACTGAGGGCGTATAAGCAAATGTAAATTACTGTTATTACAATTTAGTAATATTTGGAAAATCATATATAAAACAGATAACATAATGCTGAGTTTCCTAGAATCACTAATAAATTACATGGGAATTCAGAAAAAAGCTTTAAGAGTTGGTACAGTTTTGTTGCTCCCCGCCCCCAATTAAAAAAGAGGACAGGGAACTTCAGCAAAGATGAAAAACAGAAGGTCATTTTCTTTCTGTTTCCATAAAGTGACCCACCACCTTTTCCTTAGGAGTGAGAATTTTTGTAGTCACAGCTGCTTTTGAATGAGTGGATCAGAATTCACAGTAATATTGAGTACGGTGGAGAATTAGTAGTAATGAGGGTTTACTGAAGAATTTGTCTTCCTAGGGAGAGGGAAAAAGACAAGGCCCCACTGGGACTCGAACCCAGGATCGCCTGTTTACAAGACAGGCGCTTTAACCAACTAAGCCATGGAGCCCACACATTAGTGTTATTTTGTTCTAGATCTGTCCTTACCGTGAGATTAAATATTCCTGACGTAGTTTTTGTGATTCAGTGCAGCTTATTGTGAGAAAAGAGACAAACTCCAAGAAGACGTTTTGCTCACTTAGATGCGCCGCAGAGCTAATACAAGCCGGAAAAGTTTCGGGCAGCTTGAATGTTGGGACCAATAGCACTTCAATTAGTCGAAGGATAACCATCAGTAAAAGTCGAGGCTACTCACTTTTTCCAATTAGGATAAAGTCTTCTAAAAGCAAAATTTGCTGTTACTGCACCTCGTCTTCTGTAACTAAGATTCTTCATTACAATAAACTAAGTGAGGAACTCTAAAAATGGAACTCCACTAGAAGACTCTTAGACCGCCGGGCTAGGGCACCTAGTGTCCCTACACGTCACTTGCACTTAGCAAGCAGTGACTTGGAGGGGAAGAATCGGGAGCGGAGAAGAGGGGGCTGGGAGTGTAGAGTTCAGCTACACAGTCAGTCACATCGCTCTCAAAATCCTAAAACGCCAATGTCAACGTCGCTGTAAAGACTCCGATCAGACAACCACAGATGTAGAGCCCCTTGGAGTGGTGGACGGGGAGAGGCGGAATGGTCCCCTGCTGGCCACAAGGTGTTCCCTGGATCCAGGTACAATCCTCCTTAGGTGAAAAGCCTTACGGTTCCAGAGAACCACCCGTTGACCACTCCCTGCCCACCAAGTGCCTGATTTCCAGTGCAATAGGTCTTCAACTCGCAAAGAGGGCAATACCTTCTTCCTTCTAACTCGGTTCCTTCACCCCGCGATGACCCGTCCTTCCCCCCCACCCCCGTCGCATCCCCCGCGGGGACGAGCAGAGAGCTAGGTCTGAGGGCGGTCCCCTGATCGCGACTGCGGGCCACCTGAACGCCCAGAAGGCTTTACGGGGAGCTGACTGGGGGGATCGTGGTAGGATTAAGCAGGTGACGCTCGCAGATGCGCCTCTGATATTCCCAGGGGGAGGAATCGAAGCTCCTATTTTGCACAAAGAAAGCACAGAACTTTCTTAATATTTTTTAGAAATGAGAAAAACGTTTGATTAAAACGTTTGGAGGTAGTGTGGGAGCCTTCTAGGATGCAGCATTAAGTCTCTAATTTCTTTAGAAACATGGGTTCAAATCCCACTGCCACATCCCAGTCCCCTCAGGTCGGCAAGTGGAACCCCAGTAAACCAGCTCTTCCTTAAAAGCTAACGGAAAATTCACACTTCGGGGAATTAGTTTAGATGAGAAGAGTTTTTTCACCGAGGGCAAGAACCTAAGGGTGTGGGAAACTCTCCTAATCCAGTCCTTTCCTCTTTCCAATTCGTGAGTTTCTCAGAGAACTCCAAACTACAGAACTACAATGAAACAGTATTTTCTACCTAACAGACTGGTAAACAAACAAACAAACAAAAATTGTTTGTGGTAGCGTTGCCTATTAGCACTTGAAGACATTGTATGAGTTTCCTGTGGCTTCTGTATCAAATTACCAGAGCTCAGTGGCTTAAAACAATAGAAATTTATTTTCCCACAGTTCTAGAGGCCAGAAGTCCAAAAAGTCAGTATCACTGGGCAGAAATCAAGGCGCTGACAGGGTAATACTCCCTGTTGAGGCCATAGGGGAGAATCTGTCCTTGCCTCTTCCAGCTTCCGGTGGCAGCCAGCCTTCCTTGCTTTGTAGTTGCATTACTCCTATCTTTGCCTCTGTGTTCACATTGTCTTCTCCTGTTCTGTTTCTGTGTACTCTCCCTATGCCTCTCAAGGACACCTGCAAGGGCATTTAAGCTCCACCTGGATAATGAAGGATAAAGTCCCCATTTTGAGATCCTTAACTTAATCTCTTCTGCAAAGACTCCACCTTTTGTTTTTTGGGGGTTTTTTTTGGCCATATAAAGGTAATATTTACAGTTTCCAGGAATTAGGATGGAGATATCTTTGGAAGACCATTTTTTAGTCTACCCTACAGTATTAACATATTGATTCCTCCACCCACAAGCAAGAGATTAACTGGTTATAACTTCAGTTTATTTCTCTGTAAAATGGGAATAATAATATGAACTTTCTTATATATTACTGAGAATATAATACGACAATGTAAAGAACTATAACAATATCTGGGGCTTAGTAAGAACTAAATGGCTGTTAATTCTCATTGTCACAGGAATGCTCTGTGCTGGCCAGGGTGTCAAGGAAACAGGCCCTTCCTTGGCTCTATAAGAGGATAAATTAGTAACATTTAGGGAAGACTAAGACAAGAACCACTGAAATTACCATCACACATATGATTTGATTTAGCAATTGCACTTTTAGAAAGTTCTCTAGTATACACCCTTATGAAATGCAGATATTTATTTCAACATTGTTTATATTGTTAAATGTGGCTGGTTAAATTTAAGATATATCCATAACATGGAATGCTTTTGAGACAAAAGAAAAAGAAAAGAAGCTCTTTCTATGTTGATATGAAAACCACGGCAAAATACGAAAAGTAATAAAGGCAAGATGCAGTAGAATGGGTTTGAAAAGTGCAAAATGTGAGGAAAATAATAGACTTCTACTGGCTTGCATGCAAAAAGTATACCTTCAAGGTAACTCCAGGCTCTAACATGTTTGCGTGAGGAACCAGAATCCGGTGCTGGGGGGAAATGAAGTGGGATGAGGGTAGACTTTCACTGTATATCTAGTTTAGTAATTTTGAACCATGTGGAAGTTTCACTTATTTCTGTACGAACATTTAAAAAACATTCAAAAGAATTCCCTTAGATACTAAATCCTGTTCTTCGATACAAACAATTGGCAGTCAGACTTTTTTTGTTTTTCCCTTAATTACCCCTGAAGTTGGAAAAAAATGTTTTCCTAACCTCAAGCAATTTTTTAAAGAAGCGGGTTTAATACCAAGGCTGGCAGCGGTGGGATTCGAACCCACGCCCCCGAAGAGACTGGAGCCTTAATCCAGCGCCTTAGACCGCTCGGCCACGCTACCACACACCTGAACACTTTAAAGCTCTCCTTAACACTTTAAAAGACACAAGTCTGTTCTCTCGCGTGTCATTTTTTTTTCTAGAGCATTTGCCCCCACGCCCCAGACAACTGTCATCCCACTACCAATAAAATCTGCAAATAGATTCCTACTTCGGGAGACACATTTTTGCCTCCTATGTTATGTTTGTGATACTCGAAAGTAAAGGGAGAAGCAGCCAATGCATAATATCCCTCAAAAGAAGAAAATCAGTCGTTACAAAAAATGATTAGAAATCACCACCGCCGATGCAGCACCGGAACTCTGAGGACGCAGAGATCAAGAGTTTCCAATTTGTCAACTGCGTTTGGGCGTCAGCAGCGGGAAGTTACTTTTAATGTCCTCACCTAGAAAAAGGAAGCTCCCCTTCCCACTCACTCGGAACTTTAGTCAGGGTTTCTATGTCTGTGTGTGATTTCTTATTGAAGGAAACAACTGCTCAAGCAGACCTACCTTTTGCTGAATGTGATCATGGTCTTAATTTACAAAGTTCAGGGAGGGAATTAGTTTGCTTTTGGTGCGGGGCGTCCCATCCTCTCCAGGCCCAGAGAGGACGCATTTTACCTGCTCCAACCCCACCAACGCGAACTGGGCGAGTCCCTTGGTCTTTTTTCCCCCGGTCTCTGCCTGCAGGCGGCTCATCCTCTCGCTGACCAGCCTGATCCATTATATGCTGCACCGTTTAAGTGAGTCCTAGTGCCACTGTTTCACATCGACTGCATAGCCACAAGCCTACTGGCAAGTCACTTAAACTTACTGGGTCTTACTTTTCTCATACGTAAACTGGAGACAATAATAAGACTTGCCTAAAGTGATAGATAGGTAGATAGATAGGTAGGTAGGTAGATAGACAGATAGATAGATAGATAGATGGTCAATACATGTAAGATGCATATAAATTGCTTAAAAGAGTACCTCGCCCATAATAAGCGCTTAATACAGTTTGCTATCATCATTTGTATCACTTACTAGTATTCACTGAACAACTTTTTTTGTGTGTGTCAAGTGTTCAGTCTTTTAAATAATACTGTGAGGTATTATCCCATTTTACAGATAATTAAGTTTTTTAAATTGACATATTCCCAAGAAAACCGAGTGAATTATTTCTCCTAACTTAATAGATGGCACATACAAGATTTACACTTCAGTCCTACAGTTTCCATTTTGGGACCGTTTCTACTTTGCCGGATTGAAATCCAGTATATTCTTTCCCCATTCCCAATCATCTCACCTCATCTCTTCCACCTTATTTCGCCTCTGTTTACATTATTCTGGACTTCTAGCCAGAAGAGAAGGGCCTTCAGGTCATGGTCATGGTCATGGTCATGGTCATGGTCATGATCAAAGACATCGATTGTAAGAGGAACATTGTCAGGCAAGGAAGTTCCAGAGCTAGATAAGGAGACAGCAGCTTTGCCCTCAGCAGAGCTAAACATTTTTGTGTGTCCTTCATTGTTGCAGTCTGGAAATCTTCATGCCTGTGGACCGAGCTCAGGCCCCTCGTATCTGTATGTCACTTTCTACACATGTTGTGAACTGGGGCAGTGTGAAATCTAATGAAGTCTAATGTCTCCCAGCAGTAAGTGGTGTTTAAGGCATAATGGAAAAAAATTCACCATGTGGCATATTTAATCAAGGATAAAATCCTGAAATACTTCTGATCAATCATTGTGACATACTCAGAACAACGGTAAACATATGCCCTAGTACATACTCTTATTTTTCACTCTATTCGAAAAATATAACTTCCTAGAAAGTTCATATAAACATGAAAGAGAATCGATAGTTCTACTAAAACAAAAAAATAAACCAGTGCCTTCTTAGCGCAGTAGGCAGCGCGTCAGTCTCATAATCTGAAGGTCCTGAGTTCGAACCTCAGAGAAGGCAGAAGAGTTTTGTCACTCCTACAGACTCTCCTTTGAGAAAGAAACAGGGTAGTAAACAAAATTATCCCACTAATCGAGCTCTGAGGTGTGAAATGTAGGTACTAGGACTAACTCCCAGTCAGTCAATCTGATGTGATTATACATGGGGCTGTAGTCCTTCAAGAAATTCAGCAGGTTTCTTTGGTACCAGTTTCCTTTGGCAGCAAGACAGTTTTTCAATATGTTGACTACAGTGCACACCTATACCATAAATCTGTATTAATTGTCTATTTGCTGCCCTAGAAAATTAGCAAAAATTTACCACCTTAAAATAGCAAAATTTATTATTTATCAGTTCTGGAGGTCAGAAGTCTGAAATGGGCCTTAAGGGGCTAAAATCAAGGTGTGGCAGAGCTGCCTTCTTTCTAGAGGCCCTGGAGAGAAATCATTCTTTGATTTTTCCAGCTTGTAGATGATGCCCTTATTCCCTGGCTCATGTTCACATCACTCTGACCTCTGCTTCTGTTGTCTCATCTCCTTCTCTTACTCTGACCCTCCTACCACCCTCTTATAAGGACCTTATGATTACATTGAACCAATCCAAATATCCAAGATAATCTTCCTATCTCGAGATTCTTAACTTAATCACATCCCTTTTGCCTTGCAAGATAGCATATTCACAGGTTTTAGAGATTAGGAAAAGGACATCTTAGTCTACCTGCTGGTCCCCAAAGATTCACACCCATCTCACATGGAAAAATATTAACCCCATTCCAAGTTCCCCCGAAGTCTTAACTCATTTTCAGCATCAACACATCTAAATTTCGTCAGTTCAAAAACTGCAAATATCATCACCTAAATTTGGAATGAGTGAGGCTCTGTGTATAATCAATTCTGGGCACAATTTTTACTTTATTGATTGTTTATTTATGTGCTAGATATCCTTCTAAAATATTTTATGTGTATTCACCCCTCAAGTCCTCCCATTAACTTTATTAGGTAGTCCTATTACTATTTCCGTTTCACACATGAGCACAGTGATGACCATTGAGATAAAGCAATTTGCCAAAGGTCCCTTAGCTAATAAGTGGAGCAGCTGAGGTTTGAATACAGGCAGTGTGAACTAGTTCAATAAAGCCCTAATCAAAATGAATGGAGGTGAGATCCAGGCATTGTTGGGAGTCAGTTTTCTGATTATTCAATATTGCTACTCATGGTTCTTAGAGTAATATTAGTAGCCACTTTGTAACTATTTCTCATTAAAAAGTTAAAAAATAATTTTTTAACATTTGCCAGTGATTTTACCAAAGGACAGGATGACACTCTTTGGTTACTCTGCCTCCACCCTATACTCTCCCCATATTCTTTCATTGCTTTATTTTTCTCTTCAGACTTCATCAGTATGTTATATGCTTACTTATTTTACACACTCATTTCTTTATTTTCCGTGTCACCCCCCACCAGAATGTAAGATACATAAGAGTAGTGCTTTTTGTTAGCTTTGTTCGCTGCTGTATTTCCTGCCCTTAGAAATATGCCTGGGGTGGTTACCAGAGGCAGGGATTGGGGGTGGCGGGCAAAATGAGTGAAGGTGGTTAAAGGTACAAACTTCCACTTATGAGATAAATAAGTCCTGAAGATGTAATGCACAGGTTGGTGATTATAGTTAATGATACTGAATTGTATATTTTAAAGTTGCTAAGAGAGTAGATCTTAAAAGTTCCCATAACATGGGGGAAAAATGTAACTGAAAATAAAAGGAAAGAAAGAAAGAAGAAGAAAGACAGAAATATGCCTGGTACCTAAAAGACCAGCAGTTTACGCTGTTGAATTAATTGATGAATGAATGGGAGACAAAAAGACACAGAAGTTCCATAAATCTTTAGGGCTGAAACTCAATTGCTTTAGATATCTGGCAGAATTCTCCAACTTGCTCTTTTCTCACAGCAATTTTGTCCTAGCTCTAGAATGTTTGTGTTTAGGACATTTTTCCTTCCAGTTAGTTGATCATCATTCCTGAAGTATTCTAGTTTTTTCCTTAAGAGAAATAACATGGGAATATACTGTTCAAAATGGCAAGCATGCCCCTGCAAACATCCTAATTTTCCTTTATAGCTAGTAGTGGATTCATTGTTCGTTAATTTATCTTATTTAATGAAATCAATTTTAGAGCTGGAGATTTTTAGGCTCTAGAGAGATTATACATCCCTTCCTGTTTGGGTACTTTAAACTGTAACACATTGTAGGTGCTCAGAAACATTTTACCACAGTTCAATGCAAAACCTATTTGAAAAGTGATTGAGGTAAAGTCATGTGCAGTATTCTTTGGAGGTGGTTTGCATTTGAATTGTCATCTCCCTAAGAATCTACTTCTCTTCAGAAGTAAGGAATCTGAGCAAACTGCAGTCGAATAACTTGTAATGTATCTGATTGAGTTCTAGCGCTGTAAGTTTGGTGAGAATTTGTGGGGGATTAGTAGTAAGACACAATTAACTCGCCAATAGAAAATAAATTTTCAGGAAGAGTTGACTTCCGGGTAAAATGCAAGGCCCTACTGGGAGTCGAACCCAGGATCTCCTGTTTACGAGACAGGCGCTTTAACCAACTAAGCCATAGAGCCACCTGAGATGTAAGGGCACAGCCAAATCTACCCCATTTTACTTCGATTGGGTGAAAAAAATGACTTTACATTGTCCAGTGTTAATCTGTTGCCTTTAGAAAATATGCCAACTCCAGGGAGATGCTTCACTTCCTCAGAACGCGCTAGAGATGGAAAAATACAAAAGGAAAAGTAATAGGTAGGTGTAGCGTTAGACAAAGGATTTTTCTGTTATCCCAAGGAAAAGCGTTACAGAAAGTCGAGGCTAGGAAATAAGTGGTAAAGACTTTTACAAGGAAATATGTCTTTTAAAAACTATATGTAATTTTTTTTAAACCCTCAAGGATTTGCATGAAATAACTGGCCATATGTGACAAAGTAACTCATTTGAGGTACCTGAAGGTGCCGGATTGGTGAGAGGAGGAACGTGCATCTCTCGGGTGGAGCCGAGGAGGCTGGGCGTTAAGGCCATCTTCCTTCAGCTACAGGTGTCAGCCCGTTTAGTTTCCCTCCAAATCCCGTGCTGTCATTCTCAAGAGCACGGTCAAGATCTGTTGTAACAACCTTCTACCTGGAGCCTCTCAGGAGGGTTGTGGAGGTGGGAGTGCGGACAGGGAGGCAGGAACCTCTGCAGCTTCCGCCTCAGGAAATTCGGTGAGCATCTGAAAAAATCCAACCAGGAAAAAGGCTGTTTACTTCGGTTCCTCCCAATTTTTGTCCTCCTCTGTTCCTCTCGGACTAGGTTTTCACACTCAGGTACTTCTGAAAATCAGCTCGTACAAGAGGTAACGCCTTCTCCCCTCTAACTCGGTTCCTGCACCCCACGGCGACCCCCCTTCCCCGCACCTCCCAGTCGCATCCCCTCGGGAACAAGCAGAGAGCAAGGCTGCAGGGCTTTGGACCACTTCGCGGCTGCGCGCCCCCAGAAGGCCCCGCGTGGGTGGGGGAAGGGCCGTGGGAGTCGGGATGAGTCTGGGGGCCCCCAGGACAGGCGGGAACTGAGACGACTGAGGTGATGCGGGCAGGGAGGCCGGGACGGGAGAGGGGAGACCCGAGGACCAGTCCAGACTGCGTTCGCAGGGTCAGAACCCGCAGGACCCGGGTGGGTACGAAGACGCGCATCACGCATCCCAGCCCTGAACTTTGGGAATTCAGGCCATAAACATATTCAGCAAAAAAGTGGGTCTATCGCACAGATGTTTCTTTCCATAGTCTTTTACAACAGGGTCTTTATTTAAAAGTCGAGACTGGAAGTCCAGGTGGTAGGGATGCGGGGGCAGGGAGTGGGGAGGGGAGTTAGTCTGCTTCCCGGTTGCGGACAAGAAATATAACTTCTCTCCGCCGACGCCTGAACTCAGCCGGCAAATCTGAGACTCATCTCAGGGTCGTCACAGTTCCAAAGCCAGGTCGGCCATGGTGATTTTCAAACGTTTTCTCGATGGTTGATTTTTCTAGACTCTAATGGATTTATTCTCTGTCTACCTCCTCGTTCTCATGAGAGACCGCACCAGAGGCGAAACTCGGGGGTGCTGGGTCCGGGTTGGACGGACAGAAGGGCGACCACCCGAAACCGAATTTTGCTCTTTCTCGGTAGCTGGGAAGATTCATTACAGCGCAGAGAATCAGGGAGGATGGAGCACCTGATATTTGGTGCTTGGGAATCTAGGAATAGTCTGAGCACACAATTTTAACTCTAATTTTGCCTGCCTGAAGGACGTGAAGTTCCCGACGAGTGTCTGTTGAAAGGGAGTGGAGAAGGTAATATACACAAAGTTCACGCTGAACTTACTTTCCTTACATGTCTTCTGAGCATTAGAAATAGCTGTAAAGTAATTTGCTTTTTTTTTTTTTTTTATGTACATAGAGGTAAATTGCCTAAGCGATCCAAAGCGCTGGGGGAGGGCGCTAGTCTCTTGGGGTATAGAGATTCAAATCTCACCCCTGCCAATCATTTTTCTACAGACCTTTCCATAAAGGGGAGAGAGCCCTTCCAGTCATTTTTTTGGGAGTTGATAATTTGGCAGAGACGTGTGCAGGGAAGAACTTTGTCTTTACCATAATAAATTAAGGATAATTAAGGTTCAGTTAAAAAAAAAAAAGCTTTCCCCATATTTCCCCTCATTTTTCAGATCTTTGGTCAAGACTTGTAGTCCAAAAGGATAGACTTTTCTTTTTGTAAAAAGATTTTATGTTGTATATGTAACATTTTGGCAAGTCCCAAACCTGAAAAAGTATCAAACCCTCCTTACCCCTCACCACCGTGCCCCCGCTCCCTGCTCCCCAGTCTCCCACCTCATCTCCACCTCCCAGAGAGGGAGCCTTACAGCCTTACAGATACACATACTCATTTTTGTGTTTCCTTCCAAGGACAAGTGCATGCATATAGCATTAACCCACTTTTTACTCAATGAGAGTGTATCAAACACACTCTTGTGCACCTTAATCACTTCTAATATCTTGGAGTGATTCCACAGAGAAACAAAAAGAACAGGATTTTTGCTAAAGACAGGCCAAGGTAGAGGACTAGTAGGGAAGAGGGCTCAGAGAGGCCTGACTAAAGTTTGGTCAAAAAGGAAGTCTATCAGATAATACACCTTGAATTTGGACCCAGGTGGAAACCACGAAGGTCAGAGACTGAGGAAACAGAAAACCAAGGGGCTGAATTGTCCATGTCAGCCCTGGGGTCCTAGGAACACCTAATGGCTGAGCGGGGGAGGCACTGTAGCTGTGGTCATGCAGAGGACATGGTAGCCACATGGAATACTAGAGAGATTTTCCTCATTCATCCTTTGTCAAAATTTCAATACCTTCTGCTGCTTCTCCATTCCCTAGAGCAGTGGTCTTCAAATTTTAGCCTGTACTAGTGTCACCTGGAAGTCTTTTTAAAACACAGGTTGCTGTTCCCACCCACACCCTGGCGTTCCCACCCACACCCTGGCCTCCCCTCCCTCCCCAACCCTTATTTATGATTCAGTAAGTCTGAAAGTGACCTAAAAACTGCATTTCTAACAAGTTCTCAAGGGATGCTGTTGGCTGCTGGTCAGGGGACCATGTTTTGAGAATCAATTCCCTAGAGATAGAAGGCAAGAAAGAGAAAACGTTGACTGAGTGAGGGCCTCTACTGGGGATTGCTCCGAATAATGAGTTGTTCATGCAGGGTAGTAGATGGTCTCCATGGCCTGATTCAGATGTGCTTGAAGGATTGTGCATCCATCCCTACCTGCTCTGAGTGTTGGCTCCTAATGGCCCATAGCTGCCCCTTTTTCAGAGTATTAACTTCAGCTGCCATATTCTTCAGAGAATTTCCTTCAGCCAAAGGGAGCTGTCTCACATCTGTTATGCCCCCGGGGCTCGAGGGTGAGCTCATAGCTAAGGACTGACAGACATGAGTTACAAAAGGCCATCTCTCTTCCTTCAAGATGGAATTAATTATAGTGCAATTTAACTGAATCTAAATTCCATCAGAAATTGCATCCTTACTTCTCTCCTTACCCTGCCCTATTCTGCTTCACTGATTCCCTCTTCTGAGACCACTCTCTCAGTAAATTATGTGTACCTGACTGCTAGTCCCAGCTTCTGTTTTCTGAGATCCGAAGCCAAGTCAAAGAGTATTCACGAGACCACAGAGCAAGATTCAATGTGCTGGCTATGGGAGGGACTTTGACTACTCTTTATCAGATTTGGGGAATCCAGCTTCCAGAACTAACACGGGCACTCTCAAAGTCCAACAACCACCAGTGTCCATGCAGTCTACAGGGAAGATGCTACATCTATGCAATAACTGTCATGGGGGAGACAGTATTGGGGCCTTACTTCCAGGGATGGGCTGCTTAACAAACTGGGAGTAGGATGATTAGAGAAGGTCTGAGTCCTGGTTCTCTGAACTTTAGAACATCCCTGTCCTGTCCAGGGACTCTCCTCAAAGGTTTTGTGATTAGCGGAGCCTTAGTGATTTTAGATGCCTACTAGGTGGTTTGTTGGGGTAGTAGATTTATGCAACAACACTAGTCTTAGATTCAATTAGCTCAAGTCTATCTAATTTAAATGATAAATTGTGGCAACCTCTGGTTCGAGGAAAAAATTTGCAGCAATAGTAGTGTCAGTAATGATGATGATGATCATCATGATAGTCACTGTAAAGTTTTTTAAAAAAATAAATAAATAAATAAGCTGCAGGGTTTCCCTGGTGGTGCAGTGGTTAAGAATCCGCCTGCCAATTCAGGGGACGTGGGTTCGATTCCTGGTCCGGGAAGATCCCACATGCCACGGAGCAACTAAGCCCGGACACCACAACTACTGAGCCTGTGCTCTAGAGCACACAAGCCATAACTACTGAGCCTGTGAGCTACAACTACTGAAGCTCGTGAGCCTAGACTCTGTGCTCTGCAACAAGATAAGCCCTCGCACCGCAACGAAGAATACTGGCCGCAATTAGAGAAAGCCCGCACACAGCAACAAAGACCAAATGCAGCCAAAAATTAAAAAAAAAAAAATCTTCCATCAATTAAATTAAATTAATTTATTTATTTGGTCGTGCCGCGCGGCTTGTAGGATCTTAGTTCTCCAACCAGGGACTGAGACCGGGAATTGAACCCAGGGCTACAACAGTGAAAGCCCGGAATCTTAATCACTCGACCTCCAGGGAACTCTCTCATAGTAAAGTTTTAACTGCTATAACAGACTAGCATTCCTGAGACCCTCCTGGGCAGTCTGCCCCTCCCAGAATGTTCTGCCTGTGACTTTCCTTGGGGACTAAAGTCTGTTACATGAATTGGTGAGGAGGGGAG
Organism: Hyperoodon ampullatus; assembly: GCF_949752795.1. NCBI lineage: Eukaryota > Metazoa > Chordata > Mammalia > Artiodactyla > Ziphiidae > Hyperoodon > Hyperoodon ampullatus. Next base: position 83,712,859 of record NC_136923.1, on the reverse strand, counting down.
AAGTGGAAAGCTGTATCCCTTGATCTTCTCTTTATAAAGACTTTATCATCATCATCATCATAATCTGCAACATTCTGATTAGGACTGCTGCTTCCACACCTGCCCCTCACCTGCACTCACCTCCCAGTGCAAGGAAATTTGTTTTTCATTTCTCTGTTCTTGGCTCTCCCCAGAACAACCTTTCTTTTCTCTTCAGGGCAGCCACTGGTGGGCAGCAGGAATATGACACCTGGATTTTCCAGAGCAGTGGCAGGACTGAGATCTCTCCTGACACTCAGGCATAATGCACTCAGGTTGAAGCCACAGTCCTCCACCTTCATCACTTTAGGTCTTTACTATGGAACAGGTGATATTGTTCCCCTGGAAAATTCACTTTTGTCCAGCAACTACAGTTTCCTGGTTTGGGCTAAACCAGTATCTTGAGAGAAGTCTATACATTGTGTCATCCCATTCTCCTCCACCCACTTCCTGCACCTTGAGTATTCTGATCTGAAAATGGTAACAGATTTGGAACCCTTCTGAGGACTGTTAAGGTTCCTGGAGGTTCTCAAGAACTGCAGAGATTTCAAAGAAACTAAAAAATGAAACACACATTTCTCAACATCACTGTAGCTGGTTCTGTAATCTCCTCACTGCCCTAACTGCCATAGTGCCTAGTAAAAGACTTATGATGTTTCAAATCCTGTGGGTTATGGCCAAGGACAGCCAGGCTTCTTTTTTTTTTTTAAATCCATCTTTTTCTTACTAGATTTTGAGTTCAAGAAGACAAAACATCCAAATATTTTGAAAATATTTTCCATTTCTCATGTGTGGCTATCACCTATGAATTTTTAGAGTCTTAAGAATCACTTTCCTGGTCATTTCTGGCTTAGTCTGTCAATTTTCATGTTGCTGTATAAAGATTGTCAGGGACCACATTTCTGTTTAGGTACTAAACAGGATTATAATGTTTGACATTACTCACCGATATTTAAATTCTGTGTACTTTTTTAGTGCAAAAAAATCTTTAAGTGCAAGTACCTATGTTCATAGTAATTTGTGAAAAGGAAAAGAAAAACACCTATTTTATTCCTCATGCAATCTTCTCTTTCCTGTTTCTGATATTCTGAAATCTGTCTTCATATAAAAGACTGAACTTTAATTATAAAACAGCATGGGCTAGATAAAGCTGCCAGCATGTTCTTTACTCCTGTGATTAGGAGTGGGTTTTGTTATGCTTTTCTTCTAATTTAATGTGATTTTAGATTTTTAACAGTGAACAGAAATTAATTTTGTAAACAGAAATATATGCATATTTGTTGAGAGAGAGAGGAGAGAGATTTTTTAAGAAGCAAAGATTCCTTTCACATAGGGGTTCCCCAGGAGACCTGAATGGGGGGAGGGGTACAGGGGGCTGACTCCAAGAGGTCTGTGTTCATGTCACAGCAACTCTATGAGCAGCCAGTCCCACCCAGTGTTCTTGGATGGGCCAAAAAAAGGACTAGAGCACTTTTGAGAAAACCAAAATACTAAAGAGCTAGGTGAGGTAGTCAAGGAAACAGAAACAAAGTGAGAGAGGAAGTGGTATGACTCCACACAAAATATGGGACTGGGAAAACACCAATGGGAAGCCAGATGCTGCAGAATTTTTTTAAATTTGAGTTAGTGATAATGATGAGTTTAAAAGGTGAGAAAAAAGCCCATCATTCAGAAAGAAGGAACATCCCTGCCCAGGTGCCATGACCTGAATGCACTAAGGGACAGGCACCAAGGAAGCTTTCTGGTAGGGTCCAACCCACAGGGGCTTTGGGATCCACCATCATGGAGATGCCCCACCTTTCATGTGAGTTGAGGTTTCTGCTCTCACTCTGCCTTCAGAGATCCTACAAGAGAACTACAGGTGTCAGGGAACTAAAGGAAAACTAACTAGGGAGAGGAAGAGTTTAACGTTGCATGCCTGTCTTGGAGGAGGGAAGAGGCTATTAAGGAGATCTTAAGAGTCTTGCTGCCAGTTTCTGTTTTCTTTAAACCTTCAGGATGTGGAAGATGGGTGTCAGAACTGCCGGAGATTACTTTCTTAGGGACATGGGTAGTCCAAACCATCTACCTGTAATATGATTTTCCTTTGGAATGGAGTGGAATAAACTTGATACTTTGGGATCAGACAGTTGGGAGATAGGTTTTCTTTCCCTTTATCTCCACACACACACACACACACACACGTATTTGGACACACACACACACACACACACGTATTTGGACACACACACACACACACACACACAGGTATTTGGGCCGTACAGGATGTTTTGGTCATGTGGAAGCTGGGTAGGATGGATCTGGAGCAAAGATGGATCCTTAAATGTGTTCTTAAGGTAGGAGGCAACTTCTGATTATCTGGCCCTTCCTATTTGCTTTTGAACTGCTTCATGTACTCCAGGATGTCTGACTTGACTGTGCTGATGGAAGCCCGGTGGAACCAGCACATGACAGGGACTCCATCAGGCTCCACCAGGAACTTCTCAAAGTTCCAGCAGATGTCATGGACCTTCATGGGCTCCCAGAAGAGTTGGCTTGATGAGCCAAAAATATCAGAGGTTGGAGGGCAAGAGTTCTGGAGCAGAGATATGGAAACAGCAAGACAGTTTTTTTTCTGCTTCTGTGTGGTCCAGTCTTATCCCTACCCCTAGAAATTCTACTCACCATTATATATCTCAGTATATTAACTACTTGACATGCTCCTAACGAACCACAGACATTTCAATGCATCACTACCAGTACAATCAAACAACCAAGAGCTAGAGAGTATGATAGCAGATAGAAAAATTTCCTCCTTTCCCTGTCTCTCCCTCACTCCCATGATTATATCATGGTGCTTCAATGAAAGACTATCTTCTGTTTTCTTTGGTAAGTCATAACATTTCTTTAGCTTCAGTTTCTTTAGCTGAAAAAAAGGGGTCCTTCCATTCTGGGCTTATGTGGTTCTAACACTCTGTGACTCTAAAGTTAATTACCACATGACACTCTACATATCTATTTCTATGTTTTTCTCTCTGATTAGATATGAATTCCTTCAGGGAAGAGATTATGCCCTATTAATATTTGTTAACTCATTGTGTAGCACAGTTCTTGCACACAACCAGGGATTTTATAAATGATTGTTGAATGAATGAATCATTACCATTCTGTAGGGAAGGTCAGTCTATGTTAGAGCAATCATATGTTATATGTTTCCTCTGCTTGAAGCTAAAGCCTCACAACAGATATTGCCATGATCCGTGAACTGAGCATTTCTTTCCAAGGAGTCCAAACTCAATCCTAGACTTGAGCCCCACACTTTCAGGGCATCTCTACCTACCTGACCAATCCTTGCCAGGTTTATGTTTGCTTACCTTCAGGAAGCTAAAGGCCTTCTGTTCTTTTTCTCCATTCACATCCCCTTTCTCAAAGAGCTGAAAATTGGGAACAAAGCCACCACCTGGACGTACATACCTGCAATGAACCAGAGTGTTCCTGAGAGGATCCAAATTAAGAAAAGGATGGATAATAATGGCCACCACAACTTAACCACAAAAGGAAATTAGAGGTAAAGAAAGAGAGGCCGTAGACAGGGAAGGTGAGGAAAGAGGTCTTTGGGAATCAGGACTTCATGCACAGGCTCCAATAGGAGCCCTCCTTTAAAAGCACAGATTGGTTAGTACTCTGTGTGTGTGTGTTGGGGGGAGGGGGGGTTCTGCTTGATTCTGAAGAGAAGTCAGATTTAAATGCCATTGCCTTCCTTAGTTGATGGATTGATTGATTGATCAAAAATTTTTTAAGGAAAGGCAAACAAAATGGACATGCTACCCCCTTCCTCTCACTATGCCCCATGATGACACAACCTGACACTCCAGTCACCTTCCCAGGAGCACTCTTTGGTGCTCTAACCTGGGAGTTGTTGAAGGAATCAGTGAGATGCTAAGCTTAGCTCCAGAGCATTCTCTACCTTTTTTTCAGTTCCAGTGACATAACTGATGTCATTTCCTGGAACACTCACTGGGATTCTAGGCTACAAACTCCAAACTGCTCTTTACCACTGCCAGGAAGCTTTCCAACTCTCTGCCTGGACTTGTACCATTATTTCCAACTTTAGCCATTTTCAGTTCAGATTTACTGATTCCATGACCAGCACTAGCCAGTCCTATTCAGACTCAGCTCTATCTGCTGGCATCTCCCCCAAGGACCTCTTCTTAAAAGGAAGTGCCTTCTTCTTTTTATATATTTATTCAGTTACTATCCCTCTTATCTTTAGCCATCAAGAATATTTCCTTCCTGTTGCGGAAATACCTAGCAAACTTTGGTTCTAGTCCTTTGGCAAGTTCCTTAAACTCTCAGTGTCCTCATCTGGAGTAAAATTTGAATGAGATGCTCTTTATAATTCTCATGAACTAGTTTAATAAATTATAGCACAGCAATACAATGGAAAACTATATCTTTTTTTTTTTTTTTTTTTTGGTCTTGTTCATTTTTTGGCTGCATCACGTGGAATGTGCGATCTTAATTCCCCATCCAGGGATGGAACCTGTGCCCCCTGCAATGGAAGCACAAAGCCCTAACCACTGGACCATCAGGTAATTCCCTGGAAAACTATATCTTAAAATGAATGAGGAAACTCATCATGTGGTGATACGGAATAATGTCAAAGATATTTTATTATGTTAAAAACCACTGTGTGGAATCATTTGTGTGTGTGTGTGTGTGTGTGTGTGTGTGTGTGTGTGTGAAAGAGAGAGGAGAGAGAGAAACTGATTTGCTTGCATATGCATTAAAGATTTATGCAGGGACTTCCCTGGTGGTGCAGTGGTTAAGACTCAGAGCTCCCAATGTAGAGGGGCTCAGGTTCGATCCCTGGTCAGGGAACTAGATCCCACATGCATGCCGCAACTAAGAGTTCACATGCTGCAACTAAGGAGCCCACGTGCCTCAACTAAGGAGGCTGCCTACTGCAACTAAGGCCTGGAACAACCAAATAAATAAATAAATAATAAAATAAATATTAAAAAAAAAGATTTATGGAAATGTACACCACAAACTGATGACACTGGTTGCCCAAAGGGAAGGGACTGTGGAAGATTTCACTGTAAAGCCCTTTTGTACCTTTTAAATTCTGAATCTTGTGACTGTATTACCTATTCAATAAGTTTAAACTAAAACAGATATAAAAGCAGATTTACATTCCATGGAACTTCTGTTTACACCTCACAACTTTTTAAGCTTACCATATTTTTCAAGCTTAACTTTTTGAAGGGAGGAAAATCCCCACTTGCTAAATGATACTAAACTGTTGTTTAGCCTCTTATAATTAGATCCTGAGATTTTTATACAAATTTAAAAAGTAGTCTTTAGCTTTTCAGGTTTTCCCTAGAGTTGATTGTACATAAAAATAATAAATATAATGTGATTCCCAAATTCTTTTAAATGTCTTGATCTTTTCAAAATCTGTAATTTGAGAGTATCTTTTTACGTACAATTTCAACATTAAATTGAAAAGGTCCTTAGCTTCTTTTGGTAAATGTGAATCATTTGGTTTTTGTTGTGCTTTGGTGGAGGGGGTATTTTAATATAATTTTTGCCTGAATCAAGCAGTCCCCACTGTCTTAGTCCATTCAGGCTGCTAAAACAAAATATCAGACTGGGTGGCTGGTAAATAAATAAATGAGAAATTTATTTCTCGCAGTTCTGGAACTTGGAAGTCCAAGATCATGGTGCCAGTACGGTAGGGTTCTGAACAAGACCTTCCTCCAGGTTGCAGACTGCCAACTTCTTCCTGTGTCCTCACATGGTGGAAGGAACTGGGGAGCCCTGTAGGGTATCTTTTGTAAGAGCATTAAGCCCATTCGTGATGGTTTTACCCTCATGACCTAAGCACCTCCCAAAGGCCCCACTTCCTATTGCCATCAGATTGGGCATTAGTTTCAATATATGAATTGTGGGGGGGACACGAATATTCAAACTGTAGCACCCCCTGAATGTTAATTTTCAAATATCAAAATTTGGTGAACCGGGACTTCCCTGGTAGTCCAGTGGGTAAGACGCTATGCTTCCATTGCAGGGGGTCCCGCGTTCGATCCCTGGTCAGGGAAATAGATCCCGCAAGCATGCCACAACTAAGAAGCCCACCTGCCGCAACTAAGGGTCCGAATGCTGCAATGAAGATCCCGCGTGCCACAACTAAGACCTGGTGCAGCCAAAATAAATTAATTAATTTTTTAAAAATTTAGTGAACCATATATCTTAGAAGTGAGATTGCAATATGCCTAAATTTAAGTGGTGTTTAAAAAGGAGAAAATTGTTGGATTTCTTATTATTGGAGCATCATTAAGACAAATTGATAGGACTTTATATTTTTGATCAGTTGACTAGATACTGATGTCAATATGTGAAAAAATTTCTTAAAATTCGTTCATGTATTATTTTGATCCATTTTTTGGTGGCACTGGTATAATTAATCTTTCGAATTTATCTTGAACTTCTTTAAAATGCTGAAAATAAAGTTCTTGGCATGTCAAAAACTGCATCTATCTCTAGTATAATCCATCTAAAACTTTAACCTTTTCTGAATCAGCAGGAATTCCAAACTCTTTCCCATGAGTGCACAAAGAAAATGGAAAATCCACCTCAGCCACCAAAGGTTGAGCCAAGTTTGGAGAGATGAAGCATTTTCCCAAATAGCTCTCACTCCAGTTAAATACTATGTAGATAGTAAACTACACTTCCTCTTCTCTGCCATTTGGAGGTGCCTGCGGAACCCAACGGTGTTTTCCAAAAGATCAAAGATCAATCCTCTTTCCTGTTACCAGAAGTCACCAGTGAGAAAGGTAAAATCAGCCCCTGAAAGCTAGATTCTGGCCTGGGAGTCACAGCTAGGGTTTGGTGTTCTCCTGTTGAACATAAACAGTTTCACAGAAGATCAATATCGTACAAGTGACCATGATGAATCAAGGCAAAAACAAGGACCACTCCATAATCATGTTTTTTTGTTTTTTTTGTTTTTGGCTGCGTTGGGTTTTCGTTGCTACGCACAGGCTTTCTCTAGTTGTGGCGAGTGGAGGCTACTCTTCGTTGCAGTGTGCGGGCTTCTCATTGTAGTGGTTTCTCTTGTTGCAGAGCATGGGCTCTAGGCACGCAGGCTCCATAGTCGTGGCTCGTGGGCTCTAGAGCGCAGGCTCAGTAGTTGTGGCGCAAGGGCTTAGATGCTCCACAGCATGTGGGATCTTCCCGGACCAGGGCTTGAACCCATGTCCCCTGCATTAGCAGGCAGATTCTTAGCCACTGCGCCACGAGGGAAGCCCCTTAATCATGTTTCAACCACACAAAACATGAACATTATCCAGATCACAAAAATGACCAAGCATCATCCTATTCTTACCAATCTAAGTGATTGCTGTTTCTTTACCCTTGCTTTATTCCTCCTACTCTGTAGATATGATTTATTAAGATTCCCAGTCACTTAACTGTGCCCATTTCCTGACAGCATCCAATCCAGAGCAAAGCTTCAATTCCTTGAACCCTTCCCCAAATCACCTAACACAAGCTGAGATCCTCAAGTCCGTTCTAACATCTTCTTACTGAGAGCCCCATGGTTGTCTACAGTATATGTTTTCTCTCAGAACATCGAGCAACAAACTCAACTACAGATATGTTCCTGGTGGTCTTTGACTAAATCTTTGGGAGAATGTTCGCTATCACATCGGGAGGTAATTCTCCTGGCATTCTAAGGAGCAGAGAGCAGTGGCAGGATTTAGGGGAATAGAGTCACATGATCACCTACCCCCCCCCCAATCCCCCTGCTTCCTCCTAAAAACAAAATAGCAAAACCTTCTGGAATTAGAATATGGTCATCTGACAAAGCTAGTTCCAAGAGAGGTGAAACATGAGTTCTTACCAGGATACTGAGCTGCCAAGCCTCAATAGGTGGCCACATTGACAAAGAGGACATGCTTGCCCGCATACTGCTTGAACTGGATATACTCCTCGCCATTGAGGATGAGGGCTCCATACTCATAGATGGTGCCTGTCACCCCCTTATAGCAATCCATCTGGAATGTGACACAAATAACCATAATGATGCAACGATAAGACAAACAATAATCCCCAATATCTGTGGACTTTTTTTAAACTCTAAGAACTGAAGAGAATTTTCCAAGTGATATTTTTAGTTATGGCTAATGCCACAGGTAGAACTTATATCTTCTAACTTACAATCTTTTTTTTTTTTTTAATGGTGGGACAATCACTTTATAATCCTCTTCCCATTCCTGGAACATGAACACAATTTCCCTCCATTCTCTGACCTACAATTTACCTGCACTCTCCTCCACATCCTAACACCGCATTCCAGTCATCCCACCCCTTCTCAAATATTCTTAACAGACTTTGGCAGAGTTTCTCATAACAGAAATATGTTTTACATAAATTTCTCATCTATGTATTCTTACAGTGTAATTTCCTTCCCCCAGAGCCCAGCAAATAACTTGTTCCTCCTCTGGATCCCACTGAAGGCACTTTCCAGAGTTTTGTTGGTGGGAGCTCACTGGTACCTACAGAATTCATCCTTGACACCCCTTTCTTCTTATCTCTATGTGAAACAGGAAGCAAAGGGAAGAGACATCCTATGCACAAGCATGCCAAGGGAAAGAGCGGACCGGACCTGGAGCAAAAAGCTAAAATGCTGTTATCTGAGGAGAGGGACTCCTGGAGATGTGGGGAAAAGGCATAGAATTTTAGAGTAATTTAAGTGAGTTTCAGTTACTCTAAAATTCTATGTACATAAATTTCTGCCCCATGCAGTGAAGGAATTGCTTGTGGGTCAGCTCCTGTGGGGAGAGTGGGGCAGAAAACTCTTTTATCATTTTCTAAGCCTAGTAGTTCTGTCACTAGGATACCAGGCATAGCTTCCCCTTCACTATCCTTGGAGAGAAGGAGGCTGACGCAGGGCAGGCACGTTCCCTGTGTTCCATACATCCATACACATCTGTGCACAGACATTAATCCAAATATTTGAGAGTATTAGCCTAAGAAAGCCACCATGAAAGGGTTGTCATCTATGTGCCTGCATTCTCTTTTGCATTCATGCTACCTCAGCTCTCTGCTGAAGAGTTTCTAGCATTTGCCTTTCTTTCTAGTACAATTTTTTTTAAAAAGTGGAAATAATCCTGTGAACTGTCATCTGTGTGCCTCCATTTTCCTTGTCTTCATGCTGCCTTAGCTCTGGGCTCAACAGCTTCCAGCTGTCTGTCTCACACATGGATATCACCCTGTGATCCAAGCTTTGTTTCCAGGATGCCACATCACCTCCCCTGAAATTAAAATTGGCCAGCAACTCTCTGGGCCTTTTGTGTTTTATTATTCCCTGAAAAAAAAAAAATAACCCTCTCCCAACCCTAAAACTCCTTAGGGCACATTTCAGCACCAGCTTCTTTTCCACCTGCCCCGGGGTTTCACCCTCCCCAAGAGCAACCAGTTCAGCTTCCCTCTAATACAGGTGCTACTTCATGTCCTCTTTCCCGGACCCGCAATGGTGCCTGAGGTTCCGGACCAGAGTGGAGGGGACGGGCTCTGGGGTATCAAGCGGCCACCAGGGGAAGTGGCAAAGAGGAACGCAGCGAGAGCAGCCTGCGTCCTTCACCCACTTTCGGCCCAGTGACCCACCAGGCTCAGAGGAGACGATCCACGTAAAGAGAGTTTAGGAGAGCCTCTGCCTCACAGGACAGCAGTGGCAGTGGCAGGTGTCAGTTTGGAAGGGCTGGGAAGACGGATCTCGTCCTTTGTAGAGGGGGAGAAGGGAGAACTCCTTGCATCCTTGGCGGCCAATTTAGTCATCACGTGCTGAGATCCGTCTGGGTTCCCTGCGGGACACTCACCTTCATCTGTTGCTGCTTCGGGGTCGGCTGAGCGAAGCCGACCAGGAACAGTGAGAAAAGACAGTAGGCCCAGAACTGCGGGATCATGGCTCGAACTAGGAGTTATAGGCAAGCCTCAGGTCCCCAGGGATCTCGGCTCCTTTTGAGCCCCTGGCAGGGACCAGTTTGAAGATGCGCCCTCCAATCGCAGAGCAGCATTAGCACACGGGCAACCCCCCCTTCCCCGCCACCCCGCTCTCCCTCCCCTTTCTTCTTCCTTCTCTCCAACCTCCCCTCCCCTCCCCCTCACTCCTCCGCCCACTCCTGCAAGACCTGAAGGCTCAGCGCACCCAGTGCCTCCGGGTCAGGCCACCCGCTGGTGTTCTGGCGCCCCGTGCTCTGGCAGGTGAAGGCGGAGGATTCCCTCTTTGGAACTTGAAGTACTGTCTCTACCTTCTCCAGGCAGTTCCTAGGTGCTGGCTCTGCATCCAGGAAGTAAAGGCACCACCACTGAATCAGAATCTGCTTTTTAAAATTAAGATCCTCATGTAATTTACACACAAGCTAAAGTTTAAGAAGCATCATCCCAGATGACTATTAATCCTTTGTACTGTCCCCTCAGACATTCATCACTTAGTCAACAGCACACTGTATTTTCTAATTATGAAGTCCAGATGTGGGGACCTGCATGTCTCAGACCCTTTGCCCTGAGATCTGTCCCCTGGAGAAGGGCTTGTTAATGCAGGAGTAACACAGATGACGGATACACATTCACAGGGGGAAGTTATCCAGGAGAAAGATCTAAACTGTGCATTAGGGAACTGCCTTGGGCTCGACTGAGCTTCATTCTCTGTAAGTTATTGTAATCATCTCTACTCCACTTACTCCATAAAACTATTTACTGTGAGGTCCTAATAAGGTAACAATCTGAAAGTTGTTGCAAAGTATTTGAATCGGTGAAGAGTCAGAGTTGTTTCTCCCACCCCTCCTCCCTCCCATCTGCTCCCTTCCGGCTTTTCACTGCCAGCTCAGCTTTACTAAACTCCCTTGTTTATTGAAGTGATAACTTCTTCCTTTTCAGTTCTAAGCCCCTTGACATCCAGTCCCCTCCACCTGCCCTGCCTCTTCCAGGTTTGCACAAAAGCCTTTCTCTACTCCTGAAATTTAAGTCTGGATGGGGTTGAATTCTCATGAACTCTGTTGGAAGATAAGCTTTCTGTTATCTCAGATTTCTTCTCAAAGGCCTATAATCTATGGCCTGACGGCTGATATCTGATCCAGCCAAGCAGGTCCTCGAGGCATTTAGAGCAGTCATGCAGAAGGCGTCCCTCTTTTGGCACAGACCTACACACATTCCCAAGCTCCTTGGCCTCTCGCCATTCTCATTTTTAAAAATGGCTGAACCTTAGACTGTGAAGCTATAGCGACCATTGAGTTCAATACCCATGATAAGGGTATTGACTAGCTCCTTATCTCAGAAAAAGCTAATGTCTCTGTACCTTAGTTTTCTTATCTGTAAAATCAGGGTAATAATAGTGTCTACCTCCTAGGGCTGTTTGAGGATGGAAAAGAACTCAGCCCAGGGCCTGAAACATGTAAGCAACTGGAAGTCTATTTATCATCCACATGTTCATCTTTATGCATCAGAAAACTGAAGCCCACAGAGAGAAGGGACATCTCAAAGGTCACAGGTTAGTAATGGTGAAGTGAAAGCAAATTTACCATAGAACACGTGCTCTGGTTCCACATGGATCATCAGTTGTTGTGACTAAATCTTCAGTGTCTGAGGTGACTTACTTTTGCTCATCTTGCAATAACTAGCCCTTGAGTGGTGAGGAGACACTTCTGAATAGACCTTATCAGTAAGTCAAATAGTCTAAAACCCCAACTTCCCATGTTCCTATTCCAATATTCCTAAGCTTTTGAGCACCCTGGGTCCTGGCCTCCAGTGATGAGAAGTGAAGGTACGGAGCACACACTGAGCAGGAGGAAAGGGCAGACATGTCATGTGCCTGATCCCCCTGAAGGTATTTCAGGGCTACAATTCCCCTTCACTCCTCCTCCGGAGCCATAGTTCACATCCCTATTAGCTCCACCCAGGAGCTTTGCTTTCATCCCTTAGTTTGTCTCTTCACTTCCGTTGGGGCCCAGGTCAGGCCACCCCAAAATATGCCTTAATGGCAGACTGCACTGGTGGTGCAGTGGTTAAGAATCCGCCTAACAATGCAGGGCAGACGGGTTCGAGCCCTGGTCAGGGAAGATCCCACATGCTGCAGAGCAACAAAACCCCTGCACCACAACTGGTGAGCCTGCGCTCTAGGGCCCGCAAGCTACAAGTACGGAGCCCACATGCCACAACTACTGAAGCCCGGGCGCCTAGAGCCCGTGCTCCTCAATGAGAGAAGCCACCACAATGAGAAGGCTGCGCTCCGCAATGCAGAGTAGCCCCGGCTCGCCGCAACCAGAGAAAGCCCACACGCAGCAACGAAGACCCAACACAGCCAAAAATAAATAAATAAATTGCTGTTGTTTAAAATATGTATATTTATATGCCTTAATGGCATGTTGATTATTTTTTTATGTTGATTATTTTGAATTAGTTACTTAAGAAATGATTGATGCAAGAGAGACACTTTGACCCACCTCTCTGTCTCCCTGAAAGCAGGAAATAAATCTCCCATGTGAAAGGTACATTCCCTGCGTCTAGAGGCATCAGGACACGCTTATCACCAGAGAAAGGGAATTCGGGCAGAGAAGCCTGTATAAACAAACCTTGTTACTTCTTCAATTTACTACCCCAAGCCCAAACTCTGTTTAGATTTTTCACTAATTAAGCACCCAAAGCCTAAGTTTCTTTGTCTCATCAAGTCCTCACATATTTATTGGTCTTTGTCTAAAAAGTATAAAAGCTGCCTGCTTTGACCACTTCTGGGGACCTTAAGGCAACTTGCCCTGAAGCAAAGTATTCCTATAGGCTCTGCCACTATTGCCAAAGTTTCCATCCTCATCTGCTCCAAGAAATAATTCTAGGGTTTGGTGAGACAAAAGGGATAATGTGTAAAGAAGAATGTGTACTTTCCCAGGTAGGGCCCGTATCTATTACTTCCACCTTAATGTACCAGGGAAGTGCCACTGTGTCCATGCACAGCCACAGGCATCTGAGACACCCACTGCAGCCACAAGAGCTAAGCAATTTATTTGGCCACAGAACCAGACATCCCCCAACAAGGCATAGTCCCAAAGTTTCTGTGACTCAGGCCTTGCTCCTCCCTCAGAAGGAAAGACTATGCCATCTCATCAAATACTGCAAACCGCAATCCAACAATTAACCTGGGGGTAGGAGTTTGGACTAAAAGATGACTGCCTTTAAGTCCTTTCACATTTAATAATCTTTTAATATTTCCTCATCTTTTAATATGTTCAGATCTCTTGGTTATCTAATTTGACCAATTTTCACCTTGAGAAGACTGAGAAGTGAGAGTATTGACTCAGCAAACTCTAAAATTGTAGTGCTCAATTATTGCAGCTTCCTTAATTCATGTATGGAAAGGCAGAGGCCCAGAAAGTGGAGTAATCGACACTTCTGACCTTGGATAGCCTCTGTCACTGGACCAAGCAAATCAAGTTAGGGGCGACTGACAGAAGTGGGTCAAGTTTGACTTCTCCCACTTTATTTATTTATTTTTGGCCATGCCACGTGTCGAGTGGGATCTTAGAACCAGTGTTCCCTGCAGTGGAAGCTCAGAAGCAGTTTAGATGATCCTTACTTCGAATGGTTCAACACCAGTTGGTAGTTCCTGCACTTCTCAACAGATCTCAGGGCCAACTCTGTGTATTCCCTGGACAACAACCTCAGGAGGATAAGTCAGTAGAAACAAGTGATGCTAGGAGGAATTTGCTCCCAGAGATAGAATGGGGGAGGAAATAGAAAAGAAATAAGGTAGTGACAAAGGGAGATGGGAGATAAAGTACAAAGTATGAAGGAGGAGAACTAACACGTATTGACTCCCTTCTTACTCTGTATCAGGCATATTTTATAGATTTTCTTAATCATTACCAAAATAGCCATAAGGTTAATATTTTCTCCATTTTATAAATAATGTTATGAATACAAAGTAGAAATAATTCCCCTAAGTTACAGATCTGTGTCAAACTGGGACTCACATTCAAGTGTGTTCTGATCCAAAATCCAAAGTCTGTAGTAGCCTAAATGATAACATCCAAAGATATCATATTTTAATCCCTGGAACCTGTAAATGTTATCTTATATGTCAAAGGTTTTGCTTATGTGACTAAGTAAAGGATTTTGAGATGAATGGATTATCCTGGATTATCTGGGTGGGCCCTAAATACAATCACGTGTATTCTTATAAGAGGAAAGCAGATGGAGATTTTACTATAGAAGACAGGGGAGATATAACAATTGAAGCTAGAGGTTGGAGTGATACCAGGAAGGAGTCACAAACCTCTTTTTCTATTTTCCATAACGTGTTCCTTATTTCCTTCTGATCCCTTACCAGAAGCATCCTTTAATATCATATTTCTACCAACAGTTAGTTCAAGGCATTCTAGGCTTTTCCTATCATGTCCTTCAAGACTATTCCAGCCTCAACCCATTACCCAATTCCAAAGCCACATCAATATTTTTAGGTATTTGTTACAGTAGCACCCTGCTTTTAGTTACCAAAGTCCATATTAGTTTTTTTTTGGTTGCTGTAACACAGCACAAACAAACCTGGTGATTTAAAAGAACAAACCTTTATTCTCTCATAGTTCTAGAGATCAGAAGTCCAAAGTCAGTTTCACTGGACCAAATCAAGTGGGGGCTCTAGGGGAGAATCTGTTTCTTACCTCATCCAGTTTCTTGTGCTTCTGGCTCTCCTTGGTTTGTGGCTGCATCACCGTAATCTTTGCCTTCATGGTCACATTGCCTTCTCTCTTTCTGTCTGTAGTCTAATCTTTCTCATAGAGCACTTAAGAACTGACAAGACGGTAACGGACTACCAAGCCAATTGTGCAGAAAAAGAAACTGAACACTAATAACACTTTTTTCTCATGAAGGGCTAATATCTCTCCAGGTAGAGTTGAATTTCTGATTTGAAGGCCTCTTGCGTATAGGGGGTATGTGATTCTCCAGACACCAACTTGGTGTTCAACAGTTCAATTCAATTCTGACACCAACTCCCAACTCTTCTCAGTTTAAGGGCTCAGTTTCACAAGATTGCCCCCACTTCAGGGACCAGTTGTAAATCCCAGCATGGGTGAACCCATCTACTAATTGATTAAGTATAAATTGAGGGTTTCCACGACCCTCTCTTCACTTTTGATAATTTACTAGAATGACTCACAGAATTCGGGAAATCACTTTACGTACATTTACTGGTACATTATAAAGGATGTAACTCAGAGACAGCCAAATGGAAGAAATGCAAGGCAAGGTATGGGGGTGGGGGTGGATATGGAGTTTCCATGCCCTCTCCAGGTATGTCACCCTCCCAATGCTTCCAGTGTTTATCAACCAGGAAGCTCTCAAACCCTGTCATTTAGAGTTTTTTATGGAGGTTTCCTTACAAAGGCATGATTGATGAAATTGGTGACCACTGGTGATTGAATTCTATCTCCAGGCCTTCTCCATTCCCTGGAGAGAGGGCAGGGCTGGAAGCTCCAATTCTCTAATTATGACTTGGTTCCTAACTAGCAGCTTGCATCCTGAAGTTATGCAGGAGCCCCCAGCCACCAGTCTTCTCATTAGCACGCATCCCACTCAGGAGATTTCAACAGCTTTAAGAAGCTCTGTGCCAGGAAGTGGGGACAAAGAGAAAATATTTAATTTTTATTCTACCACAAGGGTCAGACACCAAGTCCTAGGGTCCATTCAGTAAGAGTCTGCCTCCCTTAAGCTATGGTCTGAACAGTGTAAACATCTTGTCCTTACCTCTTGGTAAGGACAAACTAGAAAACACCAATTCACCCAACGACAAGGTATGCAAGGAAAATTAGTCAGGGTTCTCCAGAAAAACAGAACCCATAGGAGAGAGATAGATAAGGAGATAGAGCTATCTCTATTTGTTCTTTTTTCTAGAGATAAATAGATAATAGATCTATCTATCTAGCTCTCTATCTAAAAAGATTTATTATAGGGAACTGGCTCACATGTTATAGACTGAGAAGTCCCAAGTCAGGAAGCTGCAGTCAACAAGCTGGAGACCCAGGATAGTCAATGGTATAGTTCTAGTCTGAGTCTGAAGGCTTGAGAGAAACAGGAGAGCTGATGGTATAAGTTCCACTCTAAGTCTGAATCCAAAGACAGAAGACCAATTCAAAGACAGGCAGAAAGAGAGAGATCTCTTGCTTGCTCAGCCTTTTATTCTATTAAACCTTCAGTGGATTGGATGAGGCCCACCCTCATTGTGGAGAGCAATCTGCATTATGCGGTCTATCAGTTTAAATGTTACTCTGTTTCAGAAACACCCTCACAGACACACTCAGAAATAACTTTAACCAAATATATGGGCAGTGCATGGTCCAAATTGACACATAAAATTAACCATCACAGTAAATGTATTACTAAGATCGACCATGTAAACATCTTTCTCTTTATATATTTAGATAGGTAATATCTATTTATGTTTAAATATACCAGTGATATAACATATAATTATATAATCTATAAAAAATTAATAAACAGAAACCTCAATAGAGTTAGGCGACCAGAAGGGGGAGCTCTCACAGTCTGTGACCATAGCAGAGCCCAACAGGAAGAAGAAAAACTTATTTTCTGGCAATTGAACTCAGCCAATGAAAAGCCATGGATTCTTTGTTTACTGTAGCCCTCCCAACTTCCTTTTTCTCTCTGTAAAAATGGCCTCTTTCCTTGCCTGTGGGGACTTACACGTGGCTCACCACGGTTGCAGACCCTGAAATGCAATTCTCATCTCATCCTGAATAAACTCATCTTTGCTGGAGAAATATCTGGAAGCCTATTTGTTTCAGATCAACAACTCATATTTTAAACTCACATTAAGAATACAAGAGACCTTTTCAACCTGATAAAGAGTATCTAACACAAGTCTACAGCAAATATCATACTTAATGGTGAAATATTTAACCATTACCCCTTGAAATAATATTCAAGGAAAGAATGTCTCTACTACTACTTCAATTCAATTCAGTATTGTATTGGCAAACCTGGCCAGTGAATTGAAGGCAAAAAAAGGAAATTAAAGGTACAAAGATTAGAAACAAATGAAACTACCATTAGCATACCTTATGAACATATAATTTAAAAAGAAACTAGCAAAAAATTATTAGAATTATGTGGATTTAGCAAAGTTGCTAGATAAGAGAACCAATACAAATTTTATTATATCTATATATTTTCAGAAACCATTAAAAAATTAAACTTAATTTTAAAATTACATAAAATAATCAAATACCTAGCAGTAAACTCAGCAAAAGATGTACTAGATCTTTATGATGAGAAATATGTCTTAACTGGCACAGTTTTGAAGAGCTCTAAATTAATTCTGAGGTATATTATCTTAATGGATTAGAAGAGTAAACACTGTAAAAATGTCAATTCTACCTAAACTATTCTATAGATTCAATGCAACCTCAACCAAAATCCTATCAGACATTCCTGAGGAATTTGGAAAAGGTGCTTAAGAAACTTAAGTGTAAGTGCAAATGGACAAAAATAGTCAAGACACTTTTGAAGAAGGTGGGAGAACTTGCTTCATAAAATATCAAAATTCATTTTTAAAACTATATGTTAAAATCTACATTAAACATGCTTAGCATTTCATAAATATTAAGTTCTCTTTAAATATTTGGCTATAGGCTATTATAAACATGCCAATTCAGATTTAAGACTAAGTTATCTCAGATAATCAGTCACCAATATCAAATTAGTAAGGTCAAACAAAAAGATTAGCTAAATGAACTGACCTTCATAGTCTGATGGGTGTATATCCATTTCCTCCTGTGTAAATGTTTCTACTTCTAAAAGATCCTCATCAATATCTACAAATTCTTTTTCACTATCATCAGTGACAGAAATAATTTCATCGTTGGTTCCTTTTATTTCAGGAATTTTTACTTCAGTTGGCATTCTACTGACAAAAATGAAGCAGCTAAATTATAACTCATTCTTGGGAACAAAAAGCTTGCTTTCAATTGATTCAGTTTATTGAAAAAGAACAAACTAAGCTTTCATATTTATAAGGTCTTTGTTTTTTAACCATGTGTGGCACATAATAGAAGCTCAATAAAAGATTGTTCAATGAAAAAAAAAGGTATGTTAAACATTGTTTGTTTTAAGAATAAACAAATAGAACAATGGAAAGAAATAGCTCAGAAACAGACTTGTGTATATAAGGACTCTTGATTTATGACAAAGTACAATGCAAAGTAATAGAAAAATAAAGGATGGTCTTTAAATAAATAGTGATGATTCAATTGGATATCCATGGGAAAAGAAATTAAAACTTTACTCCTACCTTATACAGTCAGCCATCTGCAGTTGGTTAAATCGATGGATACGAAACACGTGGATACAAAGGGCTGGCTGTATCCATTGTATTGTGCTATTTTATATAAGGGACTTGAGCATCTGCAGATTTGGGTATCCATAGGGGCTCCTGGAACCAATCCCTGGCAGATACTCGGGGATGACTATAACATTCACAAAATTCTAGTCCATCCAAGTTTTAATCTCACTTCCAAAACAAGAAATATAGGCACACCTTGGAGATACTGTGGGTTTGGTTCCTTCCAGACCACTGCAATAAAGTGAGTCACACAAACTTTCTTTTTTTTGGTTTCCCAGTGGGTATAAAAGTTATGTTTATACTATGCTATTAAGTGTTTAATATAGCATTATGTCTAAAAAACAATGTACATGCCTTAATTAAAAAATAATGCCAGGACTTCCCTGGTGGTGCAGTGATTAAGAATCCGCCTGCCAATGCAGGAAACATGGGTTCAAGCCCTGGTCCGGAAAGATCCCACATGCCTCGGAGCAACTAAGCCTGTGCACCACAACTACTGAGCCTGTGCTCTAGAGCCCACAAGTCACAACTACTGAGCCCACATGCCACAACTACTGAAGCGCACGCGCCTAGAGCCCGTGCTGTGCAACAAGAGAAGCCACTGCAATGAGAAGCCAGCGCACCACAAGAGTAACCCCCGCTCACTGCAAGTAGAGAAGTCCTGCGTGCAGCAACAAAGACCTAATGCAGCCAAAAATAAATAAATTAATTAATAAATAAATTAAAAATAATGCTGTTGGAAAAATGGTGCCAGTAGACTTGCTCAACTCAGGGTTGCCACAAACCTTCAATTTATAAAAGTGCAGTAAAGTGAAGGGCAATAAAACAAGGTCTGCCTGTGTAGGGGAAGAATGACACCGTGAGGAAAAAATGAGACAACTAAAATGTGGGATATTTATCAGGACAACTGGACTTATAACTTCAAAAATGCCATAAAAGAGAAACAGTGGGATTGTTCTAGATTTAAAATAAAAGATACAAAAAAGACATAATCAATATCAAAACATGAACCTTGAATGAATCCAGGTTTGAAAGAGAAGTTATAAAGTCAGTTTAGGAACTATTGGATAAATCAGTTGTTCTAAATCTGATCTAACTGTTAACAGGGATAGAGACTGTTGTAGGGGCAGAGTTGTGGATGTGTCTAGCCCTGGCCTTGTGACTTGGATGAGGCAGTCTCTCCATTTTACTGAGCATTTTCTTCTCATGTATACAGTTGTGGCCTGGGAAACACGAACCATAAGACACATTAGAGCTTAAAATTTGTAAAATTTTTGGCTTCCTACTCTCGTTTCCTAATCTTCTAGGGATAATAACTGATCAAATCAGTTTTAAAGGTGACCAGAATCGTTCAAAACTGATAAAATAAACTAAGAATGTCAGCCTTGGAAGGGACTTTGGTGATTTTGATATTTTCTCAATGTCCCACAGTTGTATTGAGTTGGTGATGGCTTGCAATGTGTAGTGGTGAAATGGGCATATTTATTCTTTCTCAGGGAGCAGCAAGGGCCTGAGACACAGACTGGAGAATTTCCAGGTGGGAGGGCATCTGGGTTTGAATGGTGTGGGTTACTCAAATTCCTGTGGTTGTGCATGGACACAGCTCTCTCTCCCACGCCCTCCCCCAGCCCATTAAGACTGAACAGACAAGAACACTGCCTAAGGGAGTACACATCCTTCCTCTCACTGCCTCCCCCATCCCCCTCCCCCAACCTCCAGGAAGCAGAATTCTTCCTGTAGCAGGTTGGAGGAGGAAAGCTTGGCATGAGTGACAGACACTTCAGAAAATCTGTGTGTCAGGACCAGCTGTTTCAGTGAAGGCTCAGGGCCAGAATCAGCCTGGACCAGAAGTGAGCTTCCTTATCATGTTTGGGGAAGGAGGTCAGAAGGTTAAGAACACATGAGGATAAAAATTAAATGCAAAAGGACAGTGGTCTCTCTAGAACTTCCCTTCATTTCCAAACGTATATTTTATTGGGAGTTGAACCTAGAGTAGAGAGACAAATGGATTTGAAATAAAAACTCAGATTTATGGTCTAGGTCTACACTATTAATGAGACTTTGCTTGTCACTTCCCCTCTCTGAACCTCACTTTTCCATTGAAAATCTGAGCAAATAATGCCTGTTCTACTTTTTTTTTTTTTTTTGCGGTACGCGGGTCTATCACTGTTGTGGCCTCTCCCGTTGCGGAGCGCAGGCTCCGGGGCCATGGCTCAACGGGCCTAACGGGCCTAACGGGCCTAGCCGCTCCGCAGCATGTGGGATCTTCCCGGACTGGGGCACGAACCCGTGTCCCCTGCATCGGCAGGCAGACTCTCAACCACTGCGCCACCAGGGAAGCCCCTGTTCTACCTTTTTAACTGGCTGATTGTGAAGGCTAAATGAAATCCTTGATGTGAAGGAGATTTGTCAACTACAAATTCTATGTAAACATAAGCAATATAACTTTAAAATGGCAGACTTAGGAGTAGATCCTACGTTTCACACTTGTAACCCACACTTGCCACACAGGAAAATCCTGGAGTCCTGAATGGGGATCCCAGATGCCAATGGAGATTATCAAATTCAGGGAAAATATCCAAGTAAAACTAAATGGTGGACAAAAATCTCTAAATCATATATGGGTGGTTGTAGAGGCTGTGGTTGAATCTGGGATGAAGAGGTGGACTACATCTCAGAAAAAACTGAACCTGTTTCCTCTATGATCAAAGGAACTAACACAAGAAACTTGGTGTTGATTTTTAGGTAGGATTAAGTCATTAACAGAGGCTAAGACAGAGAGTCTGAAAGGCTTTATTTGACTTTAAACTGCCACCCACTAGCTATGGGCAAGAAAGTTATCCTCATAAGAAACCTACCTCAAGGAAAAACTGGAGTCTGACTGGGGAAAATATGCAGCGCTTGATACATGTTGATTTTTTGCCATTCTATTTAAGATTATGGACTATCAGCAATTACAGGATTTTTAAAGTCAGGAAGTGACAGTTCTTATTGTTTAATTTAAATCTGGACTGGTTTTCAGACTTAATCTATGGCTCAGGTGACAAACATTTCAAACCTAAAATCTTGTTTTGTAAAAATTGATAAAATTGCATTCCCTGTCCTTTCAATGGAAATAAATATATAGATGATTTGGGGCAGGGAAGGTGGAATCCCCAAGTAATCAGTGTAATTGACCTCCAAGATCAAGAACCTAAATCCAAAGTGTTTCAAGGAATGGAGAGTATTTAGCTTGTCTGAAGAATGAGATTCACAGGAGGAGCTACTGAGAGTGAAGATTGAGAAGGAGACTGAGGTCGCATCAGGAGCAATTTGGATACCATGTTGGAGATTCTGGATTTGATGCTATAATAAGTGAATTAGCCTTATTGGCTCACTATCGGTGGAGGGATATCATCAGACAAGTGTTCAGCAGCTCCAGTTGGCAGCAGATGAAGGAAAAAAAGCACTGAAGGGGAAGAACGTGGAAGAGAGAACACATGACAAGTAGGAAATTATTTCAGCATTCCAGAAGGGAAATGACAGGAATTTGACATGTGGCTCTGGTAGAAGGTATGAAGAGAAGGCAGCAGTTATATGATACAGTCAGGTAGACCATGACAGGAAGTGGCCCCATGTAGCCCCCTGCTGAGCATGAGCTCCTAAACCTTTTCTTCTCTGGGTCAGAGCTTTTGTTTCCAGGGAAACTAAGACAATGGGACACAGAGACTTGGGAAGGCAGAGATTTTAGGCCACTTGACCTGATGAAATTTTCTCTTCTACTTTAGGAGTTAGTTATTGTGTGATGAGCAAAGATAAAGTGACTAAGAAAGTAAGGAATTTGGGCCTCCCTGGTGGCGCAGTGGTTGAGAGTCCGCCTGCCGATGCAGGGGATACGGGTTCGTGCCCCGGTCTGGGAGGATCCCATATGCCGCGGAGCGGCTGGGCCCGTGAGCCATGGCTGCTGAGCCTGCGCATCCGGAGCCTGTGCTCCGCAACGGGAGAGGCCACAACAGTGAGAGGCCCGCATACCACAAAAAAAAAAAAAAAAAAAAAAAAAAAAAGAAAGTAAGGAATTTATAACAGCAAGGGAGAAGCAGTGTGTAATTCCACGTAACTTTGGATAAGTCAGGTTTTCTATTTGAGCATCAGTTTCCTCATCTGTTAAATTAACGATGGGTGTTTACCTTGGGCTAAGTCCAGTGCTAAGAGTTTAAATGAATTATCTCCTTTATTTTTTAAATTAGTCCGATGAAGTTCATATTATTCTCCCAATTTCACAAATGGGACCAGAGGCACAGAGGGTAACTTGCCCAAAGTCACACATCCTGGGAAGGATGAAGGAATTGAAGTACACTATTTTTGAGGCTTGATATTTTAATCTCCATAGTTCTTGAACTGTGGCTGGGCAAAGTATCTGTGGGTGGGAAGGGGCCACAAAGCAGAAAACCTGCATAGCTGCCCTAAAGGGCTTTGGGAGCTTTGTGGCTGGACCAGCAGTCATTGTTTTGGGCTCCTCCCTCTAGATTAGAGGCATCTGAGAAGAGATCAGAAATCTGGGATAACAAAAATCTTCTGTTTTCCAAGAGAATTCATGAATACCCAGATTCCACCAGAAGCAAGAATTAAACCCTACTCAGACTTTCTTAAGGAAGGGGAAGCAGCTTTTTACATGAACCTGGAAGAGGGAGGGGGCTGGTTGGAAAGGAACTGAGAATTGGAGGGGAAGAATTTATCTTTTCAATAAACGTGAGAGTAAAGCTGAGCTGTCAGCCCAGATCCTGTGGGAGGAGGAAGAAGAGCGTGGGAAGAGTGGTAAAGGCAAACAAACCCGATCCTCTTCAACCAATCCAAATATTCTTCAATATCTCTTTGTTAGTTATCTCATTACAGCACAGTTAGTTGAATTCACCCCTTGTAATTCCAAAGCCCTAAGAACCGCATTCATCCTTGTTTTAGTCATTTTGCCTTCTAAGTCATCAGGCAACAGTTTTACCAAATGTTTTGTTGCAGCAGAACAAATGTTGCCAACTTTCCAGTCTGTAGTAACTGTTTCCTTGCCACTCCTCCTCTCTGAGAGGTAGGAAAATGGGAGTGGATTGGGGACAAAAAAATTTTTTAATTAATATAAGACGAGAATCATTGCATAGCCTAATGATGATAAAGTGCCATAAATTTAAAAGTTTGATTAATTATACCCTTTAAATCTGAGATTTAAATGGAAAAAAAACCCAAATAATTTTTTAAACTTCAAGGAGCTAATAATCTGATGAGGAATATACAACTGTTTCAAGAATAACAACACTATGCATATTAAACATATTTTACCTATAGACAGAGAGGAATCAAAAATCAATGAAGTTTGGGTATGAATAATAAATAAAACAAGAGAGGAACCTTACAAGGACAAATAATCATGAATTTA
The DNA here is from genome assembly GCF_949752795.1 of Hyperoodon ampullatus. NCBI lineage: Eukaryota > Metazoa > Chordata > Mammalia > Artiodactyla > Ziphiidae > Hyperoodon > Hyperoodon ampullatus. The sequence continues at coordinate 83,689,046 of NC_136923.1, read as the reverse complement.
GGAGTATGATTAACTCAAACCTTAGCACCTGAGGTCCGGAAAGTAAAACTGTATTGTAGACAAGAGCAAGTTACTGGTCAGCCCCCCACCCCATGAAGTTGGTGAGATTTAAATATGTTATTTATGTGAGACACTCAGCAATTCCTAGGGCTCCAGGTCTGCATCATCAACTCATCTATTCTAAACTTTTGGCTGAGACTATTGAGCAGTGGTTGGAAACTGTTGCTGAATGGATGGGGGTTCTTATGATGGTTGAGAGGCAAAGCATTTTTATCCTTAGAGGAACTTGAGTCTCACTTCCATTATCCTTCTTGGGCCTTCGGGCTTCCAGGAGATTAAGAGGGGTGTTTGCAACTTCCTATACATTTATAATTATTTCAAAATTAAAAAAAATTTTTTTAAAGTTATTTACTTAAAAAAAAGCATCACATTCAAAATGGCAGATTATCCTCCAGAAAGCTGTTGGCTATTAGTAGTCCTCCCTGCCCCCACCTAGTGTGTAAGAGCCTCCTATACCAGACTGACACCAAGACTGGGCACCTCCATTCTTTTGAACTTTGGCCAATCTGATAAATGCAAAATGTAACTATTCTTGTTTATACCTCTTTAATTATTGGTAAGGGAGAACATTCTATCCTACTACAGATGCCACATGGTTTACTATCTGGTGCCCATGTTTCTCTTGGGCTGCTTGGGTTTTCTTACTGACTAGTAAGCACATGAAAGCATTTGTAAACATTTGTACAGTGAACATATTAACGTGAAAATATTTTTCCCTTCCTCAGGCCCAGTTTCCTTCTAATGAATCACAGGTGGTCCATTCTTTGATTTTTTTTTAACTTACATAATAATATTAGGATTAGTATTTGGAATGTCTATGTCATGCCTTTTTGCAGTGACTTTACTGAGATGTCTGCACCTAGATACGGCTATCCACTCAGAAAAAATAGACAATAGTCTTTAAGGACTGTGGAGCGCTTGCCCTCACCTTTTCATAATTCTGCCAGAATTTATGTGAGTCCCGGGTCCTCATCGCACTAGTGAGCGCTGAGTGCTCACGGGGGTGTGTGTAGGTGAGGATGTGGTTTGAATTCTATGTCCTCTTGCCCTACTCACGCCCGAGAAATCCTTGCCACCCTGCAACTGGCCTGCATAGGCTTGGGCAAGTCCCTGCCAGGGTATCAAAAGGCTGCCAGGTACCTGACAACCTCAGACTCTCAGACAAGTGATCTACAGATACTAGTCGTGACTGTACAGTTAAGGGTCTCCTATCTTTTCCCCCTTTTCCTAGCTGGCTTCGTGCAGTCAAATTCTAAGCTGGAGAAGGTGAGTGACCACCAGAGAGGGTGGGACAGGGCTCAAAGGTGGAGCCTTCTGTCCTGCTCCCAAATCTTGCCCTCAGTCCTTCTTGTAAGACTCTGACCTCTGCTTTCTCCCTCTTTGTGGGTTCCCCTAAACCTTTCTTCTCTTCTCCTTGAATTTTCTTCACTCCTATGAATGGGTGTTCCTTGAGTTGAATATGGGTAGGGACGAGAGTGTCGTTTTACTGTGGTCCTTTCTCCCCTCCTTCTCCAGGTAGAGGTCGCCTGGATACCCCTCCAGCCACATCAGTATGTGCATCAGAGCTGGGTCTGAGGCATGGGGCAGTGGTGGGCATCAGAGTGGCTGGGGACCAGGGTTTGGAGGAGAGGCTGAGTTGAGTCATCTCAGATGCAGCTAAGCAGGAAACCCATGAAGAGGTGGAAAAAAACTAACGTGGAAGTTTTAGGGATGGATAAAATCGGAGAGTTATCAGAAAAACATAAAACATATGGAAAAAAAATAATTGGAGGCCTAAAACAGCTGGATCTGAAATCAGGAGTCTTGGATTCTGGCCTCAGTTCTATTTCCAATTCATGGCTCAGTTGCCTTATTGATGAAAATGTTTGTATAGCAGTGGTAGGAGCAGTTCAGGGAAGAATAGCAATGAACTAGATGACTCGGAAGCAAAAAGGAATCATGAAAGTTAGGGGCAAGCAAACTCTCATTCACATAGTGGGTTATCACTTTTGGCCTTAGACAAGTCAACTCACCTCTGTTAGTCTCTGCTTTCTCACCATAAATATGTGTGTAACAGTATCTACCCATCTGCTCACCCAGTTACTGGGTAGGTGAGCAATAATTATTATGCATATAATGTGTTCTATAAAAGGCAACTCTAGTAAGATTTTCTTCCCTCTTGACTAGATAGCCTCCTGAGTGATTTCCCTATTTTTGAGAGTTGATATGGTTTTTATGTTATCCAGTGCTGCCTACTTGGGTGTGGAGATCCTGGGCTGTAGAATTTGTTTAATAAAAGCTGAGTCTGGGAGTATTTGAGACATATCATACAGACTTAAATAAATGTGAAACAGCAATGAATACCAGGAGTAAGCTGGACTGGACTAAGAGGAGTCTTCAAGTTCAGAGTCTAAGTCCCCACATTCTGGTACCCAACATGATTTTCAGTAATTTTCTTTGCAGTAGCATGGGGAAAAAAAGGCAAATTCTTAAAAATGTTTAGCTTGGAACCAGGCATCAGGGAGATAGGAATGGATGCTATGATACAATGTTCTCTTTATACATGTCTCAGTTTTGCTGGTGTGTGTATATGTGTATGCGTTTAGGGAAAGGTGCAAAAGCCTGTGTAGAGAAAATGCCTCTCTCCCCAGGAGCAGAGCCTAAGTAGCTACAACCTGGTATGCTAGGGATAGAATCAGTGGTAGAGTTTGGTTTGATTTTGTGTTGGATCACTTCTTTAGGCGGGGGCAGATGGTGTTTGACTAAAATCCTTTATAGTCCATTGCATTTCCAGGGAGTCTAGTTTAATCCCAGTTTAAGTCTGGACCGTTCTTATCAGATTATGACCTTCCCTCCTTTCTCTGGTCAGTACCTCTCTGCCTTTTTCTCACTGGGTAGTTTGGACATTAGCTTTCTTTTCATAATTCCGGATTTTACATTTCCTATACTCCATAAGCCATTTGTAGTGGCTTCCCCGATATAGGGAAAGAGATCAGGATGTGCTGGTGAGCACTGTGGAGTTGGCATACTTTGGGTACTGCATGCACCCTGCATGGATAGAGACAGCGGAGGGATAGGGTGAGATTTGCCTGTAGAAGAATTTAACCTAAGAACAGGCAATGGTGATTTCACGTGGAGCTTATTTCTGTTATGTGGAAATTTGCTCAGGTATGTTCAGGAGATCTGATAAGGTATAGGCTAGATGGAGCTGATGATGAAGGCAGGTATTAGATACCTCAAACACAATGGGTGAGGAGCTGGGTATGTGCTAAGTTGGATGCTGCTAGGCAGACTTTAGTGACCTGTTCACAGATGCATTTTTGAGCTCTCCATCTCCTTTCTTGGGAGCTACAAAAAGTTAGAATTTCACAGTATTGGCTAGTGCATTGAGAGAGAAAATTACTCAAGGTGGGGGTAATATTAGATTCTAGAATGTTAAACCTGGAAGGCCCCTTGCGGATCTGATAGGAATCTAGACAAATGTCTTCATTTTACCAGTGGGAAAACTGAGGGCCAAGGATGAGAATTCCCCAGGTCCATAAAGAAATTTAACAATAGAGCTGGCTTCTAATTCCGCAGTAGAGCTCTTTCCACTCCACCATGCTGATGAGTGGGGTAAGAAGTCAGAAGACCTAGGGAAAGTTAAAGAAGTAACAAGGCCATCCTAAAATACTTAGGCAATTTAAAACCTTCCCTTCACTGAAGAAGTCAGGCAAGATGCCTTCAACACAGAGACAAGGAGTAGCCTCACTTTCATAGAAGCATGAAAGGCAGTGCACTTTTCTGTTTGGCTCCACTTACTTCCAGGCCATCCCATTCCAGCTCATGAATCTCTGCTCTTTTCCATTCATCCAAGCAGTTCCTGGTATCTCACCTCTGCCAGGATAATAGAGAGACTTGACTGCTTGTTGCTCAAAAAACCATTGCCTTTCAAGTCACAAGACCTAGTTTCAGTTTTGTCATTGACACCTTAGACAACTCTTATTTATTTTCTGGGTCTCAGTTAATATATGCATTATTCTTTGAGTGCTTTGAAAGGTTATACCGATGTTAGGAATTATTGTTACTAATATTACGATTTTTAAAAATCTTCTAGATGGATTGCTACAAATATGTGAAAGGTACCATCTATGATTATGACACTTTCACTCTTAATGGAAAGGAACACATTCAGTTCAAGCAGTATGCGGGCAAGCATGTCCTTTTTGTCAATGTGGCCACCTATTGTAGTCTGACAGCTCAATATCCTGGTAAGAGTTCATAACCAAATCTCCTTGGGACTAAATTTTCCAGCTCATTATATTCTAAGTCATGTTGGAATTATATTCTAATTCTAATTATATGTATCAAAATAAATACTCATGATCAAGTGACTTTATTCCCTGATGTCAGGAGTCAGTAAACTATGGTCCACAGGGCAAATCTGGCCAGCCTACTTTTGTAAACAAAGTTTTATTGAACATAGCCATGCTCATTCATTTACAGATAGTCTGTGATGGATGTTAAGCTACAAGGCAGTGTTGAGTGGTTGTATGAGTGATGGTGTCAGAGACCATCTGAAATTACTATCTGGACCTTCACAGAAAACGTTTGTTGACCCCTTCCTATGTCCTGCCTCTGCTTTGCTCCTGAGATTTCCAGAAGAATCAATAATGTATCTGACAGCTAGGAGCCTCTCTGAAGATTCAAGTCTCCTTGGTAAATACAGGAGGTAGGATTGATGTTTTTGAGACTTTTCCAGGGTTTTACATGTAACTTACAAAGACAGGGAAAAGGGGTAAGGGGCTTTATACCTGGAGCACATTGGACTGGAGCAAGGGCTGGTAGAGGAGGCCATAATAGAGGCAAACACTCCCTCTCCAACCTCAACACCTCCTTTAAGTGTAGTTTTTCCCTCTCTGTATATGACTCAGGGCAGAATTTTATCTTTCTCATATCTTAGGCCATGTTGTTTGAAAGCAAATAAATAATGAACAGGATTATTTTCTTTCAGAAACAGATGTACTTCTTATATTTGAACCAATAAGAACTTTGATTTAAAATTTTTGATTGTTATATTTCGACAAGGTAATATATTCACAAGGCTCAACATTAAAGGAATAAAGAAGTTTAGAGTGAAAAGTTTTTTCATCTCTTTCCCCTCCCTTCAGATGACCAATATTATCATGTTTACAAAATATATGGGTATTCTTTTCCCCCAGTTGATAACATATTGTAAATACTATTTGCCAATTTGCTTTTTAAAATTAATAAGGTACCTTGGAGTTCAGACCATTTCCTCCCTCTTTTTCAAGACTGAAGAATATTCTACTGGACCATACTTCATTTTACCAGTTTATAGGGACTTTAAAAATCAATCTATTCAGTTCCCACTCTGTACATAACAGATGAGGAAACTGAGAAATAGCTACTCAAGGACTGGTAGACATGTTTCCTAATTTATTGTCTCTTTCCTAGAGGAAGTGATTACCTACAATGACTAAAGACAAGAGTGGAGGATGTGGGGAAAGGTATAAAGAACCATTCGGAAACAGGAAAGCAATCTCATATTGCAAAAATAAATAAATAAATAAAAATAAAAGGACTAAGCAGAGATATCAGTTGACCCCGTTGGCTGAGCAGAATCTGAGTGGGACTGGTTAGTGTTTGCTAGGGGACTGAAAATATCTAGCTCAGAAAGGGTGAAAAAAGAAGACAATTATAAAAGTCTGAGGAGACAAATTGGAAAACTTGGGGAAGAAGGCAGTTGGAAGCTTGTGTTTTGGCATATCAATGAGGGTTTTTAGGTAGAATGCATCTTTAACATCCTGAAGACTGTTGAAGAACACCAGGAAGCTCAACTTGGAATTTCTCTGGTTCTCTTTGCCCCTGTGAGATTTACCCACACTCCACCCAGGGTGAACCAGCTTGTGCAGAGGAGAGAAGCACATTCTCATTGTGTGTGTCTTTCCTTTTAAAAAGAAAGATTCAATCTACCAATTAACCAACGAGGGAAGGCAAACTGATGAGCAGTGATGTTTAAACGCAGTTTTGTTTAAAAATCACCTGATGAGCTTTTCATTTTTTAATTGTGGTACAAAAAGACATGACCTAAAATTTAGCATTTTAATCATTTTTAAGAATACTGTTCAGTAGTGTTAACAATATTCATTCTTGTGAAACAAATCTCCAGAACTTTTCCATCTTGCAAAACTGAAATTCTGTACCCATTAAATAATAGCTCTCCTTTTCCTCTTCCCCCCAGCCCCTAGTAACCACCATTCTACCTTCTGTTTCTATAAATTTGACTACTTTAGATACCAAATGTATTTGTCTTACCTGAAGTATTTGTCTTTTTCATGACTAGTCTATTTCACTTAGCATAATGTCGTCAAGGTTCATCCATGTTGTAGCATGTGACAGAATTTCCTCCCATTTTAAGGCTGAATAATACTCCATTGTACGGATATACCACATTTGTTTATCCATTCATCCATTTATGGACATTTGGGTTGCTTCCACTTCTTGATTTTTATGAATAGTGCTCCTGTGAACATGGATGTGCAAATATCTCTTTGAGGTCCTATTTTCAATTCTTTGCATATATACCCAGAAGTGGGAATGCTGATCTATGGTAGTTCTATTTTTAATTTTTTGGGAAACCTCCATACTATTTTCCATAGCACTTAAACCATTTTACAATCCCACCAGCAGTGATCTGGTGAGCTTTAGAATAATAAAGGTGACTGGGGAGCCATCTCAGAAGAATGTAATCAGAAATTTTTCTGGAATGGAACCTGGGTATCCCTATTTTTAAAGGAAGGCCCCCAACTAATTCTGATGTGCTGCAGATTTGGGAAATACTGCACTATAACATTTTGAATACATGTTTGGAGATCCAATATCTAATTTCAGTCCTGCCACGAACAGTCTTTCTGACCTAGATATTTTTTTTTCCTTTCCCAGGCCTCTGTTTTTTTCCTCTGTAAAATGGGTATCTCTAAGGATCTTTCTCTACACAAGGAGCTCTCTAGCCAGGCGGCCATATTGTCCCTTCTCTACCCATAGAACTGAGTGCACTTCAGGAGGAGCTGAATCCCTTTGACCTAGCTGTGTTGGGCTTTCCCTGCAGCCAATTTGGAAAGCAAGAACCAGGAGAGAACTCAGAGATCCTTCCAGGACTGAAGTAAGTGCCTGCTTGAAACCCTATAGGGGTCTCTGTCTACCTTTCCTCTGTTTCCAGAAGCACTTCCATATTGGGGACTTCTGGGATGGGTAGTGGGTTAATAGGCTTAGGGGCATCTGCAAACTGATTTTAACTTTGGCCTCTGCTGATATGAGTCTGGCAGTGCCAGACACTCTCTCCCCCTCTCTGGGAAGTGAGAACTGGATGGACCACAGAGGAGCAGGAGCACAGAAATAGCTCCTGGTATTGCTGGTACAGAAACAGTGCAGGGGGAGACAGTGATAGGATGTGGAATAGAGAAAAATAAAGTGAATCAGGGAGCCCAAAGTTTGAAAATGGCCTTATTTCCCCTTCCCAGCCCTGTTTTCTATATCTCCACCTCTCTCTCCCCTTTCTCATGACCTCAAATTCTGGTACCCCATTATAACTTTCTTTCATATATTCTGGAGCTTCCTGGGAACATTATGGTTCATTGCAGGTATGTCCTTCCAGGAGGAGGATATGTACCTAATTTCCAGCTTTTTGAGAAAGGGGATGTGAATGGCGAAAAAGAGCAGAAAGTCTTCACCTTCTTGAAGGTGAGTTAATCACTGACCTAAGCCTCTTCTTCCCAAATATTCCTAGCATAAAGTTGGTGTGGTAGAAATGGATCCAAGGGCACCTGCCTGGAGGTGGGATTGGACTCTTTGGAAGAGATCTCCAGATTAGCATAGGGATTGGGCTTTAATTTGTTAGTATCTATGATGCTCTGGCTTTGTGTGGTGGAGAGAGTTGTGTAGAGTGGCACCTTTCACTGGGACCATGCTCTTTTTTTCATTGACATTCATTCATTCATACATTCAAGGTATACTTGTTGAGTGCCTGCTATCTATAAGGCGGTTTTCTAAATAATAAGCGTATAAAGATGAATAGAAACAGTCCCTATTCCTTGATGATTTCATACTGGAGAGGATGACATAGAAATCAGGTATAATACAATGTAGTAAGTGCTTTTTATGAAACACTGACTCTTAGATATAGAGAATGTGAGAGCTGAACGGGCCCCTAAAGATCATCAGAGTTCAGTGTTCTTAGATGCTGAACTGTGGGCCAAAGCTGGCCTATGTTGAGATTTTTATATATTCTCAGTAAATTGAAAAAATAGGACAATATAAGGAGGATTTCATAAACTCAACTGATTTATAGGGCTACCCTTTATTCTAAGATTAGTACCTATATGTAATTTATTCTTATAATTATCTTTTTAAAACTAAATGGTGAAGCAATGATGTTTTTAAAATTTTCTCTTATTTGACAAAACAAAATGTTGGAACTCCTATTGGTCCCAAAAGATATTTTTGAAATGTTACTGGCCCATGGAGCATCAAGACCTGGGAAACCACATTCTAATCTAAACCATTCACTTTGCAGAAAAGGAAACTGAAAGCTAGAGAGGTGACGTATCTTATTCATAGCAGCAGGATTTTGTGATGTGGTCACAGGGAGAAACAGAAAGAGGGAATAGACTTTTGCTATAATATCTACAACATTCTTGGTAGTTGGTATCTTTGTGATTCAGAGAATATATTAGTAATCAGAGGAAATGAAAATATCTTGATATAAGAGGGAGTAGATTACCTGTGGGTGAAAATAGCCTGAATCATCCAAGAGCAGAAATGATACTGTCATTTCTCTTTTCCAGCTCTCTGCTGCAGCAATTCTGTCCTCACCCTTCTGAACTTATGGGCTCAATCAAGCATATATCCTGGGAACCCAGCATGGCCCATGACATCCGCTGGAATTTTGAAAAGTTCCTGGTGGGACCTGATGGAGTCCCTGTCATGCGCTGGTTCCATCAGGCTCCAGTCAGTACAGTCAAGTCAGATATTCTGGCATACCTGAAACAGATCAAAACCAAATAGGAAGACCAAGTTGGGGGCAGGAGCCATTCTGCTTCTTACCTGAAGACCTGTTCAAAAAAAAAAATCCATCTTTTCATTACACTCTCTTCCTAAATGGCCTCCACTTGACTAAATCACCTCTATAGTGCCAAAATTCCCACTCTCTACCAAGTAGATTTATATTCAGAAGGCTACTGCTATTTCCCCTTGCAACAGTATGTGGGTGAAGAAAAAACAGAATGGAAACCCTAAATCCTCAGACATCTGTTACAAATTTAATAATGCATATCCATCAAAGGAAAATCATCCTTCCATGAGGAAGGTTCAGTTTGTCACAATATCCTGAAAAAGAACGTTGCTACACATTCTGATTTCTCCTTCTCTCTGTACCCTAAAGGTGTAGAAATAGCAATGGGGTGTATAGCCATACAATCTAGGTTCCACTTCATAACATATTTCCTTCCCCAGGAGAAACATGTAATGTCAGTTTCCAAACATTTTCGGATCAATCTTTAACTGTGACACCCCGCCCATCCCTGCCCCCACTGATCTGTCACTCTTCTGTAGGAGCCCTAGGTCGAGTGCGAGCAGGAAATTGCCTCACATGAAGGGAAGGGCATCTTCACGATAGTAGGACCTGGAGCCTCTTTCTAATTTGGACCCTACAAAAACTTTCCTATGTCTGATCTTTACTGTATTCAGATTGTGACACTTGGGCAGAGCACCCTTTGAAGGACAGGCTTTCCTCTCTCAATCTTAGATTCCTCAGCTTCAGAACCAGCTCTGATCCTATCTCCAATAAAATGTTTTCTGCAGCAACTGGGATCAGTGTGTTGGTTTTTAAATCCTATCCTGTGCTCAAACTCGTCATACCTTTTTCTTCTTCCTCACTGTGACTGTCACAGATGGTGGATTGACCAAATTACCTGAACCCCCTGGACAGAAGGATTTACCATCCCAGGTCCTTGAAAGGTTGTTACCTGATGGCTCTCAACTTTCATCCCTCTTTAGGAACTGTCTCAGGTCAAGGTCACATTTCATTTCCAGGGGCAGCCTGTATGCAATTATTGGTCAACGAGAGGTATAACAGCCACGATCCGGCTTCTCAATTTAGGACAACTCTGAAGGACCCATTCCAGTGGTGGAGACCCCCAAGGGGTAGGCAATTGCCCTTTTGCACTTGTACTGCAGCCCAATTTTTCCCTCTGACAAATTCTGATTCTCTTCATTGCTTCTCAGGTGTTGACCCTGAGGTAGTGCCCCAGTAAACTTTCTGAATGCAAATCCCCATCTTGGAGTCTTTCCAGGGAACCCAACCTACAATAGTTAGTACCAAAAGTGATCTGAGAAAGAGGATGATAAGATGAGATTTTTGAAGCTGAATTACCCACCATCTGGTTAGTGGTGAGGGGATTGGTGGAGCACAAACAGCCACTGGCAAAAATTAGCAGTTTTTAACACTTTCACCAAACCTGAACAGAGATGCTATACTGGTGGATATGCACAAGAAGATGTGAAGTATCGGGTGCTTGATAAATATGGGAGAGCTGGTAATAATAATGTAATAGAATCGTATCATTGTTATTAGAAGAAATTAATGCCTTGGAAAAAGATGATTAAAGGCTGAGGATGATATCTCATCAAATAAAGGCTAACTGTGAAAGCCAGAGTGTCTCCATAATAGGATATAAAGAACCTCTCATATCCTGCAACTCAAGAGCATAAAAAGCTAAGGTTCAGATCCAAGATTTAATTTAATTTAATAAGAATAGTAGAACTCCAAAGTGGGTTAAATTCTCAAACTAGATTATCTTCTATGCCTAGGTCATGGCCTTGATTGGAAAAGAATAGAACCTTGAGACATTGAATGGAGACATCTGGTGGGATGCATTAGAACATCTAAATCTCCAGATTTCCCAAGATCCTTTGAGCCTTTTAAAAGTAGCCCAGTCCTCCTTATTAAGGGTTCTTCCTTGAAGACAATGCAGAGACCTCTCCTCTGCCAAACACGTGCCTCTGCCACTCACTCAGCGTCTTTCCCATATAGAACTAAATTCTAAGGGGTCTGGATCAAGAAGAGAACTCAAAGTTAGCTGAAGTAGAGTTTACTGATACTGGAGCATTCTCCAAAAGTATAGAATTTTTACACACTGGCAAGAACTCAACATACTATTAGGATTCTCCTGCTTGAAAAAGAAATGGCTCTCACTAAATGTGGTAAGAATGCCAGGCCTTATGATTGATGGCAGAAAGGAGGGATCAAAAGCTCAGAAAAGTGGGCATGCTAGAGTGGATTTATTGGATTTACCATGTAACACTGGAAAACCCACTAGATGAATGTGTCACAAGAGGGCCAAAGGACATTCTGTTTGAAGAAAAAAAAAAAAAAAAAGTAATATGCTGGGGAGAGGGACACCAGCCTCACTGAGAAGTTCTATGATGAGTGTCCTCTACTGGCACTGGGCTGATGGTATGAGATTCTGCTACAGAAGTAACTTCACTGACAGCAATGGGGACTATA